>NC_079298.1:25286540-25924916 GCF_023638135.1 Falco biarmicus
AATTGTCCTTCAGCAAGGTACACATATTTTGCAAACTCTATGTCAAATTTGATAGTGGAACCCATGTGTTTTTTATCATTCCCAGAAAGTTTATAAAAAAGAAATCTATAGCTTTTCAGGGAGAAAAATGCTCAGTCCTGAGTGTTTTGTTATTGTATGGGTAATATTTGCAGAAAATAATAGAAAAAATAGTTGGAAGAGACTTCAAGCAGTCCCCTACTCTCAGACTGCTACCACATCAAAGGATTAAAAACACCTAACCCATTTTTGGAAAATAATTGTACATCTTGTTCATAAAAACCCTTAGTGATGGAGATTTCACTGAATTCTATGAAACTTATACAAGAGAGTATCTCCTACTGCCCTTACTTCGGGAAGTTTTTATTAAGACTTTATATAAATCTCACTTTCTGCAACAGAAGCTCAGCTGTCCCTGGGGGGTGGGGGGTTTCTTGCTTTTCTCTTCAGTTTTCTTTAAAGCGTTTGAAGACCTACCATGTCTCAAGTCCTCTCTTCTCTATTCTTAACACCCACAATAACCCTCCATTTCTTTTTTCATAAGTTACATTTTCTAAACTTTGGATCCTTCCTTCTCTGCATCACTCGATTCTCCCCAGTTGGTCCCTACATTTCTTGAAGTTTATGTCAAAAAGTGGCAAAAGGACTCCAACAGAGGCTTTATTAACACTGAGTAGAGCACAAGGATTACTTCGTATTTCAGAATACACTCCTGCTTTCACACCCCAGGGTGAGGCCTGCTTGTTTCCACAATGGCAGAACATTACTGATTCATATTCAGTTTACGATTCGCAAAGGGGGACTTGTAAACCACTAGGTTTATGATAGGAATATTGTTATCCTACAGATAGTTCTTTAACTTTTATACATGAATTTTCTCCCCTAAGAATAGTACTTTGAATTCTCCTTAATCAACTATAGCTTTTCATATCAGACCCTTTGTTCAATTGGACAAAAAAGTTTTGGACTGCCATTCTGTCCTACAAAGTGCTTGGATCCCCTCCCAGCCTAGTCCTGTCTGGAAATTTAGCAAGCAATTCTCTATGTCTTCAAAGCCATAAATAAAAACATCTATCACTTGAAATATCTGTGTGATGCCAATTTATATATATAGATATAGATATATAATTTGTTTATTTTTCCCCAAGGACAGACTACAAGGCTTCCAAAAGAACTTTTGGAAGGAAAAGTTCTGATCAGTCAGGTTAAAGAGGAAGATACTGCAACTTATTTTCAGAGGGTAATGTAAATTATGAGACCAGTTCACATTAAGTTCTAAATTTTTACGATGGTGTTTTAGTGTTTCCTTATTGGTGCAACTATTATGTGAGAAGAAAATTGAAGGTACAGCAAATCACACAGTACTGTCTTTGCAAATACCCCCACAGCATGCTATGCAAGATGCAGCTCAGGCTCTGTTCATCCATCACAGAAAAAGTCTCTTCTATCATTCACCACACTGCTCCCTCTAATTTTTATTATGTAAACTGCCTTAGACACAGGATTAATCCCAAATCCCAGCTATAACCGCAGATTAGGGAATTACCCAGCAGACTAGCTCCTTTATATACCATGATCTGATTCCTCTTCTATGTAATTAACTAGTACTGTCCATTATTAAGATACATTAAAATTATTCAGGAGTTTAAAAAAGTCATCAATATACTACTCTGATTAAAATTCTTAATAAGTTGCTAATATTCTTGAAGACCTGGAAATTATTAAATTACTATCTGTATATGATAATAATTCTTAAACAAGAAAATCCTCCTGTGAAGAGCTCTTCAGAGATATATTCTGGAAAAACCCACAATCTTACTGACAGCATATGAGATGAAATGAAATTAAATCAAATAAGAACATAAGACCAGCTGTGCTGGGTCAGAACAAAGCTCCATATAGCCTGTATCCTCTCTCTGACAATGGCCAAAAGTAGACTGTCAGGAAAGGCAAGTGCGTAGTGATATTTCTTTCAAATTCTCTTATGCTTTAGCAATACAGTTCTCAGAAAGTTCTTGAGGCACGGGTTGTATCTTTTTGTCCCTCGGTGGATTTTTCTTCCATGGATTTGACTAGTCACCATCTCTCTCTGTACACTCCTGCTCTAAAGCAATACAATAAAAATCACACACCTTTAAGTATTTATTCTAACTTATATTCCCATTATATCTCAGGCTGAACCATTTCCCCCATCCTTTGAAGCCAAATGTATTCCAGTCACAAGAATAGATAGATGGAAAGACAAATGAATTAATTACACTCCCAGAAAAATCTTTGCTTCATTTTTACTCCAGCTCTATCTAGCAAGAAACACAATTTAAATATATATATATATATATAATTTTAAAAAATCTTACAACTTCAGACCCAAAGGGTTTTAGAGGGACAAAATGCATGTGTTTTGCAGCTGGTATACTCTTGCTTCTTGGGCCAGGCCCTTTTCTGAGTATGCATGCATTGGCCAGCTGCCTCATTTTCTCCACTGAGATCTGATTGTTTACTCTGTAAGAGAGAAATACAGTAAACTGCATTTGAATAAAACTGATATTAGCAATGGAAGACTGGGTCATCTCGTTATCACCTTTCTCCATAGGGCTGGTCTTTACCATACAGTGTCTCTCTGTCCTTTGCCATTCCAGTCTTAACTGATGGAAGAATTGAAACATCTACAAACAGTGACAGAAAAACATCTCCTACGTTAACAGAACCATTTTTTTTTTCTTGTCTTGTGGAATTCCAGCTTCACATTTGTGTATGGACAGTCCTCACTGCTCACTACGCCACAGCTCTCCCAGCAGTCTGCATAAAGGCAAGAGTCACTGTCAGAAATGCCAGTAACATGCTACATCAAAGGCGTCCCTCAGCTAGGGAGGCTTGCTTGTGAGCCTGCTTATATGAGGTTTACTTTGGGGTGGAGGAAGAAACCCTATCATTTTCTCACTTTCTAAAGCATTAAATTAATAAGAGGAGATGCTGCTACAGAGACAATGTCCTGGGGTGTCCCTCTGAAAACTGTCCTAGAAAATCAGTCCCAGCAGCCTGAACTGCTGAAACAGCACGACACCTTGAGCAGCTGCTGTTTTTTTGTCACGTCGTTTGCTGGCTGGCAGTCTTTTTTAAAAATGCAAGAAATGCAGTCAACACCCACTCCTAAAATTTTAAAGCTACTGCCTAAAATAATACTTTCACAGGGAGACCAGTGCTGTTAACACCTTTATGTAAAAGATACCTGCCCTGCATCAGCTCACCCCTCTATGCAGGTTGAAAGGAATCTTGCACACCTGAACATTCTGCAGTAAAGATCAAGCAAGATGCTTTCATTTGTAACTGAAGCCTGATTTAAAATAGCATGGCACAAATTGTACCTTCAGCTAGAGTTGTAATGCATGGATATAGCTTTGTTTGAAAGACGTAATTTCGCCTCAACAAAATGGGGGTGGGGGCGGAGTGTGGCGGCAGGAGGCAGGAGACAGACTCATGCAGAACATATATAACTCAAGGTGAACTTTACCTGGTACACACTTCCTAGTAGAAGAAAGTGAAATATGAGCAAGCTCACAGGTAAGTTGGGAAAGATCCATAACAAAGGATAACCTGGTTGTGGGGCTCAGGTTTTCCTGTTACAATCTACGTATGACTTGAGGAGTGTGACCACACTTGAGAATTACACTCCTTATTTTTCTGCACTAAGCAGAAGGAAAGAAAACATAGGGAAAGAAAACCTTTACCATACCTTAGATTTAATACAAATGACTTAAAACTTCACTCTCTAGATAGAAATAGATCATTTCTAAGAGGCTTCCTGAAACTGAACTTTTCAAACAGTTGGAGAGAGAAATCCTACTGAGAGCCAATTTCCTTTGGCTTAATAAATACAAGTTTGTAGTTTTGGAACACAAGATTTAGGATTTTTCCACAGTCTCTAACTGCCATAACGCAGATTATATTTTTGCGGTTTTGCTTTTCATGACACTCAGCACAGAAACACCGTTTTTCCAGTAAAGTCCTGAACATTGAATACTCAGTCAGAGGCACAAACATTGAAAGAACCCTGAGGAGTGACTCCTTACCTAATTTTGACTTGAAGAGAAGGTATGTAGGCTCAGTTCAGCCTGTTTAACACTTCTGTGTCAAGCAAAAGGTTAACAAATATTCTCATACTTAAAAAAAAGTTCAACAAATGGGGTCATAAAACCCAGATACAATAAAACCAACAGCTTTGCTTGTGCTTTTTTTTTTTTTTTTTTTTTTTTTTTTTTGGGGGGGGGGGCGGGGGGTGGACTGGAGAAGTATGCAGCAACATTTAGAAAAAAAACCAAAACATTTATTTCTCTTGTACCAGTACAATAGACTGAACTGACTCAATGTAAACATACAAAGAACATAAATGGCAAGTACAGCTCCCTACTGATCTAGGATATTAGCATACCCTCCACTCAATGAAATTCATTTCAGCAATTAGGCCAGGGGATTTATTCTGAACTCCCAAATAACGAAATCTAATAAGATGAAACACACTTGATGTCACAACAGTTGCACTTATTTACACAAATGACACTCCATGTCCTTTACTGACTTTGTAAATGCGAAAACTGCTTACCTGAAATTACAAACTACTCACTAGGATATCTAAATTAAAAGGATGTCAGTATCACATGATATTGAATATTATATATCCAAAGAGAATACAAAAAACCCCTCATCATCATACAAGCAAGATACTGTTACTGAGTAACATCTGTGCACTGCCAGAAATTTGACTGCTTCCAAACGCTTATGGTAATGGAAGTGAATAGTAAGGGTGACTGCAAACCATATGATGCATTCATATTAAACTACCCCATTATAATACTTATGGCCACATTGTCTAGTGAGTCCCATATACCACAGACATGCAGCCAGCAGCAGCTGCCACACCATATCCCACAGTGTTCGATATCAAATGATGTGCTACTGCCATCAGAGCAGCAGACACTGTGAATATGCAGTGTGGATTGAAACAGCAAGTCACATGCTTCTGGTGTGACTCCTCACACGCCAGGCTAAGCAAAACCAATTTATAATTCATGACTTCCCTAAAGTCTAAGGGATCCAGGATTCACCTCCAACAAAAATCATTGCAGTTTGGCTTAAGGGCACACAAACTTTTGCAAACACAAAAATTAGAGGGATAATTTAAAGCATAAAAGATCAAAGGGATAAGAGGCAAAAAATGAAAAACATTAAATAAGATAATCTCTAACTCCCAATTACAAAAGTGCAGTAATGATAAAAGAGTCTTTTCAAAGATATTTTCCTTCAATATTCTGGCTAACAGTTTCCTTAACACGACTTTAAATCAGGACATGAATATGCTGCTTGCAACCTTTGTAATGACCTAGTGGCTGCTGTACTTGGTCTGTTCCAGAGGTACTCCAAGATAATTTTTTACACAACCACAACTTCCTCAGGGAAAGAATCTATCAGTTGTTAGACAGTAAAAAACAATTTACTGCCTTCTTCATCCTCCTCTTCACAGGACATCACCATTAGATGCTAATTCAGGTAAACTTTTTCTGTATGGCCCTGAGGGGCAATGAAATCAAGCCAGCCACGAATCCCAGTAATTCGTAGAGCATAAACAGGCTTCAGTCTTGAGAAGTTTGCCTGGTTTTGAGATGCCGGACTGGAAGTTTGCACTGCCTTATTCTGCCCCCACCATTCACCCCCTCTTCTCCCCTAAACTGAGAAAACGTAACCTGTGCTTTATGCTTGCTGCTCCAAGTGCTTTACGCCACATTGGCTTTGCCATTTGAAACATGAAACTGTGTTAGGGCATTGGTTCTGCGGTGTCTCTGAAAGGATAAAACTGTCTGCTGAATCAAAATGTATTTTTCTATATGAATAATAGCAGAATTTACAGACATCACCACATCTCCTCTCTTTTCTATTTATGGCAGTGACCACAAAGACAATATCTGCTTTGCATAATCAAACTCTTTATGCTTGACTGGCCCCATTGTAAGAAAAAAAGGGATCTGGGCTTGTGAAGATAGTGATTTGTTAAGTAACTTGCTTAGCTGTGGTTCGTTTTAAGACATATTAAGGCATCTAGAAAGGGTTGCTTTTTCAGAATACAGCTCATTTCCACAGTGCATTCCTAAAGCATGGTTTCATTTGGGATTTTACCCCAGGAGTGAGTTAAGCCAAGAGATCTAGTGAAGGCAGCCCAAAGATACGCATTTATTAAGTAGCAAAAATTGCAGTGGAGGGGAAAAAACATGTATCTTTATATAGACAAGAAAACCTATTGCTCAGGAAACAAGTTTATGAAGATAAAGGTAACTATTATGATAATCGAGGGAGAAAAGCTTAATAAACCTAACTGGCAAACAGAACAAACACACTGGTCATCTTCTTACACAAGTTCAGTAGGAAAAATGTTTCTAAGCTTTATAAATGACTGAAGTAGACCAGGAATGGGATGATATTCTAAAAACTGGGCTGCCTATTGTTTCTGTTGCAAATCATATGTATTAACCCAAGAAGCAACAGAGAGCAATGCAAGTGTCACTCTGACTTTTGTATTTGCAAAGATGATTTTACATATGAAACATTGGCATTTGAAAGCCATAAGCACCATAAATTTAAGAGCTTGGACAATTTGCAGGGCTGGTTTAATCCACTGGGAAAGAAATGGCAAGCCTTGCTCTTCCTCTTTTAGCAAGACCACAAGCAAGACAGAATGAAAAAAGCCAGGTGGATGACTGAGAGGAAGGAAAGGTAGTAATGTACTCTTTGTATCAGAGACACACATCCCTATCCTAAAACATGAAAACCTGATAGACATTTTAACATCAAACTGAAGTCTCCTGAGTCACTCCTGTCCCACTTCTTGCAGATACTACATCCCACAAGCCATTTAATAAGATTCTGTAAACTTGTGTTAAAATAGTGAGCTCTGCCACATGTGTTTATCTACTTGTCAAGTTACAACATCTAAATTCCATAACTCCTGCCATGATTATTTATTTGCTCTGTGCAATCTTGGGAATGAGAGATGTTAATTGTAGTGAATGAGGAGAGAAACGCAGCTATTTTAAAAACTACTTTCCAGAGGCTGAGCTGTGCCACTGAAAATTGCTTGGTGATAAAAGAACTGGATAAGTATGTATACAAACGCATTATCATCATTCCAGCATATATAGAAACACCATCTTCTGAAGCAAGAATGTCTTTTAACTATCAAACCTTAAACTCACCCAAACAAATAGACCCCCTCCTCAAGTAACCTACAGTAATGTCAAAAATTAAAAGAAGAAAATTAGAAGCTTATAGCTACGTTTTAGAATTTTCAACCTTTAACCTTTTCAACCAACACCATCTTCTAGTACAGGAATATTAAGGAAGAACATCTGTTTTGCAAACATAAGCTGAGTTTTTCTAAACATGAACTTGCTATAAACAACATGCCCCAAAGTACACTTAGAATAACACACATAAACACATTGTGTTTGTACTTTTATATAACTCCATAGAGTTCTAAAAAGGAGAAAATACATCACCTACTGTAAAGTGATCAACCACCTTCCGTCTATCTGACTGTTTTTCTATTATGAAAACTCCACTCCGTTTTATAAAGAGGTATAACATCTCTGGAGTTTGTAGCATGAGTACTAGGTTTGTAAACAGGAGGCAGGGCATAGCAGTGGGAAACAAGGGCCAGGGACTAAACCTGTGATAGATCTGTTCCTGTATGAGAAACTTTCCTTCTCCACCCTATATTTTGGTCAGTATAAGTACTTTAGTTTACTGCCAGATCCCTGCACATACTGGGAGTACTTCTTTCCAGACTTGTGTTGCAATATAGTTCTGCAAACATGAAGCATGCATAAAAACAGACAAATGAAAAGCAGGGTCCTTAAAACTCTAAAAATAATATAAACCGGTGACTACAAATACCACCATCTAGGTTTCTTTTTGTTTCTAAGCATAAAGAGAAACTTCTGGTTTCTGAGCATATAGAGAATCCTCAGGGTTTTTTTCTACACAATGCATTTATATCAAAATATATTCATGTAACACCAGAAACCTGATGTACTTTTACAATCACGTTCTAGCATTCAAAACCACCTACATTCAGCAACAATGGTGAGAACTGGAAACTTGCAAACACCTTCACACTTGAAAGTTTTGATTAAAAACACTGTCCTTCCTGAAGGCACAGAAGGTTCAACTGATTCAATTAGAACATATTTTATTCAAGGGGAAAAAAAAAGGTAAAGAATAAGCCTTATTTTTCTCATTTTTAATAGAGCAAATAAAGAAGAGAGGTTCAGAGGACCAGATCTACTAGTGCTGCAGCTCTGATCTGAGTAGCTCAGCATTTTAACTGTACAATATAACCCCTGCATAACAAATCATTTGGCATAAATTTGTTAAATTTCCTTAAACAATTCTATGAACACATGTAAACTTTTATAACTAATAAAACAAAGCACAAAATAATTCCATAATTCCATCTTAATTTCCATTCAAATTCTAATAAAAGAGCAATTAAAAAAGACTTCCGCCAACAGTAAACAGCAGGAAGGTAAAGCATATATAAAGGCAAA
This sequence comes from Falco biarmicus, assembly GCF_023638135.1. Lineage (NCBI taxonomy): Eukaryota > Metazoa > Chordata > Aves > Falconiformes > Falconidae > Falco > Falco biarmicus. The sequence goes on from NC_079298.1 coordinate 25,295,153, forward strand.
ATTGCTTAGAAAGACAAAAACTGAAGTAGTGCAGTCTCCTAGGCAGCAAAAAAATTCTGTTTGGTTTAAATGCAACAATCAACTGAAAATTTATGTACCGGAAGGTTCTAAAAAGAATAAGAACCTAAAATTACTGCAGAGAAGAAAAAAAAAAAAAAAAAAAGCAAGCTACAGTTAAAGAAAAAGGCCAAATACATTATTAAAAATCAAATTCCACATTACTTCTGTAAAACATGACTAGACCTGATGATTTCAACCAGTCCTCCTTTAACAGCTTAATATATAAGACCGCTTTTAAAGGACAATTAGTAGAGAATCAAGCACTCAAAGGTTAATAAAAACTTCTGTACACAAGGAAAGACAAACATGTGAGTGCTCTAACATAATATTTAGACTTTAAGTCCCACAAGCAAGACAATGCCAGCCTGCAGATGGAACGCAAGATCTTGAAAGTACTGATGCATACAACAGAGATTTGTCATGCTCCTGAACTGTATGAAAACAGCTTTTTCTTCAAAGAACAGCACTAGCCCTATGCTTTCCCTCAATTGAAAATCCCAGCTCATAAAACCAGAGTATTTCCAACCGCATAGATTACATATTTCAGCCCATGGATAGACACATAACGTTTAGTAGCACCTTCATTGTAAGCTTACTATGAAGATAATCTTAAAAACTAAAATGAACGCCTTAATTTAGACTAATAAAAGCAGCCAGGCACAGTAATGAGTAGATTTCTAATGGTACTGAGTACTCAAAAGAAGAGATTAAAATAAAAGAAGCTGGTCTGGTCTGCACAGGTCAGGCAACGGTATATTGATATTAATTTGCTATAGAACCCTCTTGCCATGAAAGCCATCCACATGGACAATGACTGAAGAGTTAACGAGCATCTACCACGCTGCTTTGTTCAGTGACTCTTTTTAATTCATCACCCACTTAGTCTGGCAGCTGTAGGTCAAGGCTAGCTTGGCTGTGAAGAAGCCAGGGAGCTCTGTAGCGTTAGCGGCTGCTGTGGGTGCCGGCAGATGTCACTGGCGCTCAGAGGCTGCGGTGCGGCAGCGGGACGGGGAGCGCCCGCTGCCTTCCTCCGCCGGGCAGGGGCTTCCCCTGACCCCCCCGCTCGCCTTGCCACTGGCTTCACACACAGTAACGACAGCGTAGTGTAAGTGACAACTGTAGGATGCCCTGCCTCTATCGCCCAAAGATATTTGGTCTGAGTATAATTGATGGTCAGTGCTTACACAAGAAGCATTGCCAAATTTCAGTAATTATTAGAGAACTAGCTAGACATGGAAAATAAAAGTTTCTATGCATTTAAACAGTGCTCTGACATTACAATAATTAGGTTAGTGATTCACAGCAATTTAGTCTCTTCAAAGTTTCTCATAATGGCAGCAGAAGTGAATTTCTTTTTTTTTTTTTAATTTAAATGAAATAAAATACTGGCATTTAAATGTGCTTTCAGCTATCAGAGTTGCTGCTGGATGCTATCCATTTTTTTTATTTAAAGAGTGACAAATGTTATAAAGCCACGTGCTTTATACTGTGCAGGAGTGAACTTTTACTTTAATCAACAAAACAATAGTATGTTGAAGAATTTATTTAATACTGTGCTTATTTTGAGAGTATAATGCATAAAAATACAATCAGGCAATATTAATTATTTCCTTGAAACTTTAAGAAGAAAAAAGCACTGTATCAACTGTTTCTGATGATTTTGGCAAGCCAAAAGTGGTTTAAGGTTTGCTTTTTCCTTTCATATGTGGGTGTATATTGCTGAACATCTTGTAAAATCAGCTGCTAACCACGAACACAATGTACTAGTACCCACAAACAATGTTAAAAGCCATGTAAGAAAGTGCATTTAGATGCTCACTGGACAAACTACATCATCTTGTCATTTTTTGCTATGATGACTTCAGAAAGCTCCCAACTTGGACTGTGAAGATAACACAAACTGAGAGGTACTTACCTTTAAGTTTCAGTGAAGTCACTGGCCAGGTAAACCGTTTAGCAGACATCTAGATGCTGCTCTTTTCAGCACTGAGCTGTATGTGAGACAGACAGAAGGCTGCCAGACTTTGCGCTGCTGGTGAATGTTTCCACCAAAACTGAAGCCATTTTTGTTAGAATTCTACATAAACCCCCAACCACTATTAAAAGGTTGTGATTGTTCACACTTCATACAGATTTTCAGAATATTCATTTAGATTTGATATGGCCTGGCCATTGTTTCCCTATGCACAAAGATGGCACTAACTCCACAAATGTGCTCATCCCAAGGTTCTTGATGCTAAACCACTGCACCCTGGCAAACAGGCTGGTGTAACAGAGGAAACCAAGCAGTAAGTGCTTCTGGTGGAGCTTGGGGCTGCAATGCAGTAACTGCTTCCAGACACAGAGCAGAGTACACACCAACATGCATTTTAGAGCAAATCTACCAGGTCATGTAGTAAATCTAGCTGTGCAGAAGTAACAATGGAGTCAGCTTCCGCTTTATGCAGACATTAGTCAGCACCAAGTCGTTGCGCTGCCATTCTCCATTCCAACAACGAAAGACCCACCAGAATCTGCTGTTTGTATCCCTTTCTCTTTGCTCCTCTGTGGGAACCATCCCCTGTTGGGGCCCCCACCTCCTTCATTCTGTGCAAAACAGCTCCTCTTTGAGCAAAGTGCTGACTGACACTCGTTTAACCTGTCTTTAAGTCAATGAGCAAGCAGAAACCCATTTGTCAGAATAAGTGAACTAAAATAGACTCAAAAAAAGTTGTGATGTGTGCCAGAAATGATGCAAGGGAGAGGAAGCATGTGGCAGGAGGAAGGGATACACCTTGAGGCAGTGAAGCCTCACTGGCTAGGCGAGCACTCAACAAGGACTACTAGCTCTATTTAAAGTCCATTGAGGTTATGCATTAAACCACAAAGATTTAAATCTAGATGCCATGTATACAAGCAAGTGCTTTGAATCACATACTCATTTCAGAGCTAACATCACACACTTTTGGTTTGTTTTTGCACTCATTTATGATTGGCTTTAGGTTAGGCTGCAGACTTGCTTCTCACTTTACCCAGCGTTTCATTCCTTCTACTTAGAGTAACTCAAGGGCAAATTCTGATCTGTCCCGTCATCTTCACGGCAATAGCTATGCTTCATAGATAGGTATACACACAATCAATATGAAGATGTGCAGATCCTTACTGGAGCTTTCCTTCAGCTTTACAGGGCTTGAACTTTACAAACATTAATTGAACCAGAAAAATTATGTAAGCTTAATATAACTTGCTTCTTTACTGACTTTAACTTTGCAAAGTAATTTATGTCTGCTCCAAATGGGTTCAGAGTACTACCACATCCTCATGGGGTAACGATTTATGAAATGTTAGCACACAGGTGAATATGTGTAGTGCAAGAACTTGCAGATTCAAATCCTTTGTTTCCCTTTGTTGCTATTTAATTATGAGTGAAGTGGAGGCAAAGAGTTTAAATAAACCTAGTCAAGTTTACATTGCCAAAGAAACACTAGAGAATTCAAGAACTTAGTATAACTTCCCCTGTACTTGGGCTTTGTTGCTTTTTCTATTTGGGTATAGCCCAAATCTTGTAACTTCTCCCACGTTCATTTCACTCTACCCTTTATCAGATTATTTCCTATTTATTTTGCAATTATGCATTTTATTCCAGGAATTGTTTGCTCACTAGCACACTTCTGAAGCCAGGCTCAGAATAAAGGGCCTTACAGTCTTTCTTACTAAGCAATGTTTCCTTTCCTTGGTTTTCATTCTTGAATGGAAAACACAGTTTCGAACAGCATTCATTAAGAAATCAAGAAGCTAAACGGTCTAAAGACAACTTATAGCTTGTCTAGTTACTGTTGGTCTCCAAATTAATGAAACTGCTGCCTTATCCTGTTGAAATAATGGGACATGCACCACTGCTCTGCTCTGCTAATAAGCAGATTTTACAGTAATTTGTCTTATAACTAACCAGTAATGGATATCTCAAACTTTCAATAAGATTTTCATACATGTCAAAATAATCCATTCCATACATGTTAAAAAGAGAACAGTTTTAATAAATAATAATAAAAAACCAAACAAACAAACAAAATTGAACATGACAAACAACACTGGCAATATCATTACATGCTTTATTCCTGCAAGATAAAAGGTTTGCATGTTAGATGATCTGTCTTTAAAATATTATGGTGAAATATAAACCTAAATCATATTTTCTTATAAAGGAATAAATTAATTGTTACCATCAGTATAAAAATTTGTATCAATCAATCCAAATTCTCTATTCCATGGCATTATCTAGGATATAAAGCTGTTTTCATGTTAGCCTATGATTTTATATTCCAACAAATGCTATTTGGGAAATAAGATTGAAAGATGAAGCATGGAAGAAAATGACATTTTGTGTACCATCTAATTACCAATTATGTGCCAGTGGAACTAATCAAATTGTATAAATTTAGACTGCAGATTCATCAACCAGTTACCTTAGAGAACATGTTATGCCCCTCATCAGCAATTCAACCAACAGTCCAAGTATTAAACAACTTACAATGGATATTATAGGGATCTATTTTATTCAGGCAAACACATCCCCAAGCACAGTAATTAAAAGCTGCTGTGAGTTATAATATTGCTAAAATATCACTATTGATGTAAATGTATTTTAAAAGTCTCTAATATTAATTTAAGTTTGTTACTTAAGCTACAAGAGATGAGTAATTTATGATACCAAATTAAAGCAAATTGAAACCAATGTGCTATATTCTACAAAATCACAGTTTTCCTAACCTATGTTTATGACACAGTACAATAAAGTGATGAAATACAGATAGCAACTGGCTTCTAAAAAAGCTTTCATGCATTAATTTAGGTGCTTAATTTAGATTTAGAAGAAATTATTTGGAAATACAGTATGTTGACTCTTACCTGTGCGTCATTTTTCTTTACACATAAAACATCTTGATTAAAGGTAATTTTATTTTCATATCCCAAGAACTTTACTTGAATTAATGGCAGACATCAGTTTGAAAACACATCATCTGCTGGTGAATGACTTTCAGAATGTATCTCAAAAGAAGAAAAAGAGGAATATGTTTTCTTTCTATTCATCAAACTCCTCACAAAAATATACTCTAGTTAAAAGCACTACATGTTTACCCATGATAATACCATCTGAACTTTCCATCATTTTGCCTGACCATTCTTATGGAATCAATTTCTAAATATGGTTACAGCACTATCCCCAACTTTTCTGAGAATTACTATTTCCATTAATGAAAACATTAATAATCTCTAGATGCTCAAACAAACAATTGAAGATTTTGCAGAAAAAAGTTTTTAACTCATACAGCACTTCTTTCTTTGTGCAAGCCACTAACTGAATTACATGTGGATAATTCAAATATTTCTTATTTGATGGGATATCGAGTATTGTACTAAATATACATATATATTGGTTTATGTTCAATCTTTATTCGATTAATGTTTAAAAAAGCCAGCCACACACCTTTGCAGACTGCTGTGTGCACTGCATTAGGAAAGAAAGTCCCATTCAGCCAGGGTGCAGCTCACAGATTTCCCCAGCCAGGACTATCCTACCTTGCTCTTGAATCTCATCTATGGCCCCAGGACTATCAACAGAAATTAATGAAAATTACTCTGCCATAATTCGGACCTGTACTGTGGCTGCATACTGTAGGCCATCGGCACAGGCTTTGTGATTAGCTAACAATAGAGGCTGCAAGAATTGCCAGACTTGCTTTGCCTGGACTTGGCTTGCCAAGAGCTTTGGTTTAGCTTTAGCTGTAATGACAAGCTTCTAATGAGCAGGTTGCTATTGCCTAATTCATTTTAGTTTTACTTCGCTTCATGTGGTTGCCTATCATAATAGACACATTATTAATAATTCTGATACAGATAAGAATAATAAGGAATTATCCTCTGTACAATGAATTATCTCAGGCACTAAAATTATGCTGCTGCATTAAGAAGCGCAGCCTGTGGCGGAGGCAGGGGTCTTGGAGATGCAGCAGCCAAAGGACGAGACCTGCAGCTGTGAACAGCTCGGCAGTGGTAAGTTACTGGTCATGCATGCTTCAGAGCTGGACAAAACCAGTTTTAGGGGTAAGGGAAAGGACACAGAACAACAACTGAGCATACTCAAAAATACATATAGCAAAGTCAGGTAGAATGTGGAGCTGCAGGCCAATGAAAAGTGGGGTGTAGAGTTTTTCAAAAAACACAGAAATGACCAGACCTTTGGAGAGGAGAGTAAATGTTCACGTGATTCTCCCAGCAAAGAGGAGGAGGAAGAAACCTCCATCAGTAACATGATTCCCTGCAGGGCCCCCAAAGGCTGCTGACAAAGCAATGCGATCCTGAAATGGCCTCCAGACCGGGAACAGCAGCAGCAGGTTGAGCACAATACCAAAAAGCAGAAATGTTCAATAATTCATGAGGTTGTTTTTCTTCTAACTTTTAAACATAACTAAATTATCTATATTAACAATAACACTGTGCATAGTAGTGTCGTTCTAACTGAACTAGCAATCACTGTTTGTTGTATTTTGGTCACACTCTTAATCAAAATGAAAATAAATTCTTAGCTTCATATACCTGATGTGTTTCCCCTTGCTCAAAACAAGCCATTGAGCACAGGAATACATAGATGCAGAGAGGATATTTGTCCTGTCCTGTTTTAATCCACTAAATTTCAATATGTTGCATACAATTAAGTCCATATGTTCCCAGAATCCATTTGGAAATAGCTGCTTCCTCCGAGTGCTCATTATACCCAGACAAACTGTTTCCTACAAACATCCTAATCAGGCAGTGGTTATCCAGTTCCCTGACGCCTCTCGAAATATCACTCCTTTCTCCAGCAGACAAGCAAAACTATAGCAAAGCTAGGTCTAATTTCCCAAAGCTAGGAATACAACCAAGGAATTAGGTTTCTAAAGTCTCATTCTGTTTTTTTTTTTTTTTTTTATGGAAAAGCTCACTTTTTTAAATATAACTTTTGCTGTCTTCCTTTATGAAAAACGTGCATGTTTTGGGTAAGAAGCAGTTACCAGAAGCGGTGGTAGCTGTACCTGCCCGGCACACGGTATCAGCCCCCCATGGCCTCAGACTGAAGGCTGCAGACCACCGTGTTTTCCATAGAGCTGACAGAGAGAAGGTTTGGTGCGCCTATGAAATCAGACCAAATTAACTCGTACTGTCATTCTCTTTACCCAAAAGAAGAATTGAGCTATGGGCCCTGCAGTCTGAATGGGAATGGCATACACATTAAAAGTCAGCTTTGGGAATTCCTTTTCTATTATTACCCTGAACATAATATCTCCACATCTCTCTTCTGACAATATTGTCAGTAATAGTTTGTCTAGCTATAATTCCTCCTTTGGGAACCAAGTACACAAAGATGACAGCTTTACAATTTAATTAAAGGCAACAATGGAGAAAATATAATAATAAAGTGAGTTTAACATTTCATGAGAGTCAGATACAAAGGCAGAGATTGTCGAGTATCTCATCAAAAAAGCACTGAAACACTTTTTACAAATTACTCTAGAATAGCAGCCCTAGAGGTTCATGCTGATATGTTGAAGGTCCCAGCTTGTAGGGTGTCTTTACAGTTTTGTACTGTGTATATATACAGCTAGAAAGGAGATAATAAACATAATGCCTGTACATCTAAGAACAGCATAAGGTGCATCCTACTGGTAGATAAGCATTAGTGATATTGCAGAATCTAACTATATGAGAAATTTTTTGGTAACATCTATCTGCTGAGAATTTCTGACTTTTGGCTGCAATTCCAGCCAGAAGAGAGGATTTTTGGCAATGAGGAAAGGTGCTTGGTCTTTAGAGTATGTATTCTTTCTATTTAACTACAGCCGAAAGCCATGAGACTATGTATACTGTTCCCTAAAAAATTACTCAGGAAACCATTTCTCTGAGACAGGTCCAGTTTCCAAGTAGAAGGCTTGGCAATGATGCACAAAAGAGGGAAACAAGGACAACAGACAATTTAGGCTAGTGCATTTTACAGGGGAAAGCAGCTTAGTTCTGAGATGCAGTCATCAACTGTAAAGTGATTTTAGATAAAACAAATAAGCACAAGCTAGAGGAGGAGGCTGTACCATGGGCTTCCTCATAGGCAAGTAGGCAGTGCATCCACTTCCCGTTCAGTTACCTTTCCTAGCTCCTTCTCCATGCAGGTACAGAGCCTTCAGACAGCTTGTTTCAATGTCTTGAGAACTCTATCACAATAAGTTTATTTATCTTTACAGGCTTCACAGATTTTCAGTTATTCCTCTTCTGTCACCTGATCACTTCTTGCTACCTTTGGGCCATATCATCCTATCAGTCTGTGGGTCTTGGAAACAGAAACAAACAGCACAAAAAAACCTCCCCACTTTTTCCTTTCAGAAGGAAGATGTTTAGAGTCTCCTTCCACTCTGGATGATCACATGAAATAGAGTTTTTTCTAGCTCTTCCTTGTCAGGTGAGCAAGGACTCAGTGTGGGTGCACACCACCTCTTGTGACTAAGGACCAGTTCCCTGGGCTGCTGCAGGCTAGTCCCTGCCCTACACTGTTTACCAGATGCCTTTGTGAACAGCCCCTGGAATGTGCTAGCTGTCACTGCTGAAGTGCGTGGTGCCGCAGGGCAGGCAGCCAGCAGGACACAGGGCTGCACCGGGCTCTTTGCGTGGGGAACACAGAGATGTGCAGATGCAGGTGCATCACAAACCTGTACAGCATCACTAAACCTGACTGTGCGGACATGGAGACACACATGCATGGGACTTGCAAAACCAAGGTTTGGAGATAGGAGATCAGTTTCAAGCACTAGCATTTCTGCAAGAGCGACATTTTACACTGTAAATAGTAAGAAAATAAACAGAGCATCCATGTTTCCTTGCCTTTTATTTCACATTGAAGGCTGTTACACCTTCTGTGCCTAAGACATACTAATGTATCAAAAAGCTCATCAGACATTGCCTCCATCAATACCACTATGTCATCAATGATGGGAATAACATCACCAGACGAAAGCAGCTCCAGGATACAAATTGTACCTTAATTTATGTTTGTTTATTTTTTTAGAGCTGTGGAAAATGTTATCCTGAGATTCCATCAACTATGGTAACTAATTAAAAATTATACAAATATGTATGATTAAAGTGAATATTTTCCAACCAGTATTTTTCACACACCTGTTCTTTCCCAGCTATGAGATGCAGCAGCTGGCAGCAAAAGAAAGCAGAGAGAGGAAAAAAGTCCTCCTGTGTAACAGAAGGAATGTCCATTAGCTAAATGGAAAAAAACAAGATGACAAAGGGGAAATTACAGACTAGAAAGTTCAAGAATCCAAATTAGTGTTAACAGTTCAATTTATCTTGCATAATATTACAGTAATTGGATTTTGTCTATCATACTGCTGTTGTGACACACTTGGTTTGCTCTCTTTGTTCCTGACAGTTTCCCACAGAGACCACTGTGTGATGGAGATCCCTTTTTCAAACTCCAGCATCTCTGTTCTCCTTGCTGCCATAGCTGAAACGCATGTGGCAGGCTGCACTTACACCACCACTCAGAAGTCATGCATACCTGTGTGATCTGGATGGCTGCTCTTCACTACAGCAACATTATGTATACAAGATGAAAAAGTTCTTATATATTAATACTTTAAGACTTAAGGCAGCTGCTAAGAGTGTCAATGCATATTTCTTTTTTTGGTGGTTTAGTCATCAGCAGTGAAAGGTAAAGGAGTAATTTTCATCAGCCACAGAAGACTGAATATAGGTCACGGTGAGTTCAAAGACAAATAATTTAAGAATCAGAGCCTCAGTGGAATGCATCAGAGGTAGTGCCAAGTAAATCACTGTGTCAGTATGATTGATTAAATATTAGCAAAAAATGTGAATTGATCTTAAAAAAGAAAAAAATAAGCTTTTTTTTTATTATGCTATAAATATTTTTTCCTGCCATGCTACCATTACCTTTTCCATTTATTATATTGGCCTATTATAAAACTATAATGTTTGCTTCAATAAAGTTAAGCAAATTTTAATTTAAAATCTGTAAAGGTGAATCTCAAGTAGAAACAATGCGCAGCTAGCCAACATTGTATAATACTAATTTAAAACACTGTAGTCTTTTCACATAACTAACAGAATAAATTCTGCAACTCATCCTAAATCTCAAAAATAAGCACTTAATTTCATGTGATTAATGTTAAGCAAATTATACTGTTTCAAACGTAACAAGGAAATCTCCAATCTCATTGTCTCAATATCACAGATCAGTTTAAAAAATGAACAAAAGTGTGCTAAAAATAGCAGGTAAGAAATGTTGATATAGAAAAAGAAAAATACATCCCTTACCACATAATGCATAAAAATACAGTTGATATTTCTCTGGTTTTGCAAATTTTTCAAAATTCTAAGACATCCCTTCTAAACATTAAATCTCAGTAAGCAACATCTTTTAAAGTTACCGATTTAAATTGTAAACATACTGGGATTTAGTAGAAATGTCGTCTTGTGACATCAGGGAATAAAAGAAAACTGTCCAGTCTGTAACTAAAATAACAGCACTAGAGTCACTGCAGAAACTGGTTAAAGGGAAAAATACCATGACAAATATTAAGAAATTCTTTCAAGATATACTCTATTATTCTAAAGACTGCATGTACATATAAGAGAATGTAGTGAACTACCACATTTTCAGAGTTTTAAAAGTGCTGTAGAGGGCTAGTGTTGAAAACCCTGACTTGCAGTTAGTTCGGGGCCCAAATGAGGCCAAAGATGTTCCCCTCTGAGCAATACTTAGTCTTGGGAAGAGCAGGGATGTCTTGCCTAAAACTCAGTCTGGGCTTTGAGATAGGACAGTGAGCAAAGGAGCAGTGGTCCAACACCAGAGCTGTCTGAGGAACGTTGCAGCTCTTGTGGGGCAGAAAACACAGCAATGTTGCGGCAGAGGAGGCCACATTATAGAGCAGGGTCTGGGAAGACCATGAAGGGAGATTTGGGCAATATGGGGAATTGAGAAAGAAAGTGCCTGTGTACTTCTCCACTCCTCCCTTCTAACTGATGAGAGCAGAAGAAGAGAAGGAAAAAGAGGAGAGGAGGAAAGTGAGAGAGCAGTGGACAATCTTTTTTACCTAGAAATACCAAACATTTCAGAATCTCCTGGAGGAGGACTGCTTCTTACCCACCTAGTATCAACTTGTTCCGACCAATGACTCCATGCTAGGATACAACAAATCTTATTTCAAAAGCAGCAGCAGAAAAAGAAAGGCAATACAGGCATCCAATACATGAAGAATATTCCAGGAATGAAGTCAACACATCAGATATATTAGGAAGGTCAATGCTGAGACACAATGCAGAAGAGAGGGCAAGAATAAGAACAAGAATGGTGGAGCTCAGGAAAAAAAAAAAAAAAAAAAAGCAAAGCAAAAAAAAAAAAGCAAAAGAAGAATGGGATGAGTGGGTATCTCAGTATAAATGAGAGGTTCTGTCTGCACCACTAGGGAGCAGAGCATACTGCACTGCTATATGTGAGTTGAAGGAAGGGTGAGAGAAAAAAGAGAGAGAATGGTAGACAAAGGTAGGACTGATATCACAAAGGTAAAGAGCAAGAACAATTCCAGAGGAGATGAATGGGAAATGTTCAGACAATTATTACATTGATTTAGAGTAGAATGCTTTTCCTCATCTTGCACAATTGATCATAGTAAAAATTCCTGGTTTTTTTCTTGAAAGAAGAGACAGGTTGGCCATTTATAAGTGATGATCTGTCCACTGTAAACAAATTGCTTTTTCTTATACTAGCATCTTCATTACTTAGCTAAGCAAGTAAGTCAAAGGGAATATTACCAGAAAACATCCTTCTGTGAATTTCTATAGCTTAGGAAACAAGATATTTAGGCAGACCTCTCCTACAATAGAGATATTTAGAGATCTAGAAATAGCAAGCTTACCGGCTACACAAAGGACCACTTTAATGTCCAAGTAAATGTAGACTCCTTTTGTTCAGCAGCATTTAGGCTGGAAAAAGCATCAAAATTCCTCTCACTCTTTGGACATCTCATGAGGTTTCTCCTGCCTCAGGGCTGCAGGAGCTAACTCTTTGCTTGAAGGTGGAGGTGCACATTAAAAATATGAACTGAACAATGAGAGAACTGGAAAGCTTATCTAAACTGCTCTTAAAATTATCCTGTAACTCCTGCATCTGTATTGCTTTTATATTTTTATATTAATATATATTAAACATATCCATACATATTTAATATATGTATTAAACTTATATTAATTTATATAAATTTATTTATATAGGCTGACCTGTTTGGTTACTTCAAGTCAAATGCCCTCTGGACATTTGTCGATATACCCAAGCTGAACTATTAACCTCAGCTATTTGGGCAATATCTTGACAAACCAAACCTCTAAAGTCTAATTCAATATACAATGCTATAGTAATAATAGATGAATTAATTTCACTAAAATTTCACTCATTATCAACCTACATCCACAGCCTGAATACTCATGAAAAGGCAAGGTTACTACAGTACTACCTTTTATACCTTCCCTGATTGTTAGCATGTCAACATCTGTGAGAGAGATCTTTGCCATATTTGAAATCAAATACGAAATCAAATTTGATTTTCATGCAAATTGTTTATCTCAGCATGTGATACTTCAGGGAATGATTCTAATTTGAACTGAGGTACTTTTAAGAAGCATTTTTAACGTCTAGCTAACTTAGGTCACATACGAAGACTATGTAGTCGTTGAAATGTTTATACTTTATGTAAATAAATCGTGCAAATGTACCTTGCAATGATTTAACATTCTGGTATAATCATTCAAATAAAAGATACATTCAGTTATAACGTTTGCATAGCAATTATTTCACCTTGGATAACTACAAATTCTGCATTCTTCATTTAATTGTATGTTAGTCCTCTAGATCTCATAAATGGTATGCAGATATCCTTTTTACTATCTAATATTTATTTTTCCCTGTGCTGTGTTTAATCTCTGCTTCATGTTTTTCTTCTAGATTTCCTTTAACACAGCAGCACATGATAGCTTTGTATCCCAGCAGAAAAAATAAAAAAAGTATACAAAGGAATATTTTTGTCCAACCATAAAACGATGCCAGAAACCCAACAGGGGCCAAACACCATGTTGGAACAAAAATAGTCCAGAGATACATTTTCAAAGTTGAGCACCTGCTGTAAAATAACCATCTGTGTTTAACTGTAATTTAATTATAGGTTCATTCCTTTTGTGTACACTGGAAGGGTCTCATAGGTCTTCCCCAGTTGGTCTGAAATCAACTTCTGGCATTTTGCAAAAGCAACAGACATGTTCTCTTAATAACACCTGCTAAATTTTTTCATTCCTGTTTCAGTAAAAGTCATCTGGGATTTTACAATGGTGTTCAGAAACAAAATAAAAATTATTAAATCTGAAACAAAACCCAGCATTAATTAATCGCCTGACCTAAAAAGCCATAATTATTGGCTATCAGACATACCACTTCCCTTTCCACCAAAGCAACCCAAGTATCACAGAACTAAAAGATTATTTATTAGTATTTTTGAGGAGAAAATAAAATCAGTATTCTTCAAAGTTCCCCAAGGTACCATGGCAATCTATATTAATTGAAAACGGCAGCGTTCTGCACAATACCTCAAAGCAAAATAAAGTGCATAGGCATTAATACCCGCTGAAGCTAAGCCTGTCTACGAGAGCTTTGTTGCAACTAGAACAAAAAAGCAGCACAGCACCTTCTCATGGGTAAAGGATCCAGTCAGAGACCCCAAATTTAATCTTAGCATGGACACTTTATAACTGTGATCACCTCATTAGGACAAATTCTTCAAATTAACTACCTAATACAAGCTTGATTGCAGATTTTTTTTTAAAAAAAGCTATTGAATTGATTATTTCAAATAATTAATTACAAGATAAGGGATTAAAATGTCTTACATTTTCAGTGTATTTTTATATATTACTTAAAATGCAAATAAATTGTTACCTGGTGACTTAAGTCCTATAGATGAACCTTAGCAGCAAGCAGCACTGAAGCCCTTTAGGAGTATTTTAATACAGAGTCTAATAATAAATTGAACATTCAGCCACTAGCAGGCCCATTACTGAGCTTTTACATAGATAAGAATAATGGCAAAGATACATCTTCTGTTAACAGTGGCTGACAGAAATATCAGCATTAGCATGGTACAGAAAGTTTCATAAAACATTAACTATTAAAAACTATTTAAAAAACGTAAACTATTAAAAACTATTTTAAAAACAATATTTTTTCCCCACTCTGCCAAAGTGAGAGAGGTATTCTATAAACTCAGGGATGATGCACAAGAAAAAGACAACAGTGAACCTGGAGCTGGGAATACCACTTTTGTGATTTTTGTGTTTATGTGTTGCATGATGTATTATTAAGTCTCCTGGTGCAAAGCGGTGATTGCCTTTGCATCACTTGTTTTTTTATGTGGGTTTTTTTCTTCTCTTATTAACATGTCTTTATCTTGACCCACAATTATTTTATTTTTTTTTTTAACTTTTCTGATTGCCTACCCTATCTTTTGGGGGGCAGGCAGGCAGGGGGCCATGGGGCAGTAGGTGAGCAACTGGGAGGAGTCTTTGTTGCTGGTGAGGGTCAACTCACCACAGAGCTCCTGTTGTTATACCTAGCAGTTTTCCCAGTGACTGCCATCTCAGTGCAACAAAGTATTTTTCTATGCACCTTCTGGAATATGAGTATTTTGAAAAGTAACCTACACTCTGCACCTTAGTAAAGCCTCTGACACCGTCTCCCACAGCATTCTCCTGGAGAAACGGGCTGCTCATGGCTTGGATGGGTGTACTCCATGCTGGGTTAAAAGCTGGCTGGACGGCCAAGCCCAAAGCATGGTAGTCAATGGAGTCCCATTCAGCTCACGAGTGATGTTCCCCAGAGCTCGGTACTGGGGCCAGCTCTATCTAATATCTTTATCAACAACCTGGATGAGGGGATAGAGTGCACCCTCAGTAAGTCTGCAGACCACACCAGGCTGAGTGGGAATGTTGATCTGCTTGAGGGTGGGAAGGCTCTGCAGAGGGATCTGGACAGTCTGGACTGATGGGCCAGGGCCAACTACAGGGCCACTTCTACAAGAAGTGTCAGGTCCTGCACTTGGGTCACAACAGCCCCACACAACATTACAGGCTTGGGGAAAAGTGGCTGGGAAGCTGGAAAAGGGCCTGGGGGTGTTTTTTGATGACCAACTGAATAGGAGTCAGCAATGTGCCCAGGTGGCCAATGCAGCATACTGCATCCTGGCTTGTATCAGAAACGGTGTGGCCAGCAGGACAAGGGCAGTGACTGTCCCCCTGTGCTCGGCATTGGTGAGGCTGCATCTGGAATACCGTGTTCAGTTGTGGGTCCCTCACTGCAGGAGGGACACAGAGGGGCTGGAGCGCGTCCAGAGAAAGACAACGAGGCTGGTGAAGGGACTGGAGCACAAGTCTGATGAGGAGCGGCTGAGGGAGATGGGGCTGTTTAGCCTGGAGAAAAGGAAGCTCAGGGGGGATCTTATTGCTCTCTACAGCTACCTGAAGGGAGATTGTAGGCAGGTAGGGGTAGGTCTCTTCTCCCAGATAACAAGTGACAAGACAAAAGTTACCCCAAGGGAGATTTAGATTGGATATTAGGAAAAAAAAAAAAAATCATTGAAAGGGTGGTCAAGTATTGGAGGTGGTGGAATCACCATCCCTGGAGGTGTTTAGTTCTAAATGCATAGATGCGGCGCTTAGGGCCATGGTTTAGTGGTGGACTTGGTAGTTCTGGGTTAATGGTTGGACTTGATGGTGTCAGAGGTATTTTCCAATCTAGATGATTCTATGATTCTATGTTTCTATGATTCTAAGAGGAGACAATGCTGTCTTGGCAAAATACGTTAAGAACAGGTTAGCCATATGGAGCAGCATCTAAGATGAGCCTACAGGCAAGTGCAGGAGGACACGGCCCTAAGACAAAAGGAACAAGAGTACAATTTACCAAAGCTAAAAAAAAAAAAAAAAGTTACAGAAAGATAAAAACAGTGGCTCTCAAGCAGAGGAAAAGCAGTTAGAGGGCAAGCAGGACTCTCATCTCTTTTGTGAGTGTTTTTTATGCATCTCTGTCTAAAGAGACCAAAGGAAACTGAGTAACATGATTGATTGACTGATTAACATGTGGCTGGGCACATGACTTCCAGAGTTTTCTCAGGATAAGGAGGCTCACTTGCAACTGCATTGCAGTAGCAACACTTCCATCCTGTTTTGTGAATCCCAACACATCTCTAACACAGATTAGGGCAAATTCTTACATTCAGGGCATAGAGTTTCAAAGAAGGGTAAAAAAAGAAAAAAAAAAAGTAGATAATTTCAAATGTGCAAGATGAGACCCCACCCATAAAGACCATGAATTTGGTCCCTGCTGTGGAGAACCAGAAATTTTATTGCATTTGAGACATTCACACTCTGCAAATACTGAGAGAGGGACTCATTAGCTAGGTGGTGAATGTCACTCAGTTCAAGGGCTCCCCTGCCCCTAGCCAGTTCAGCTAGTAGTTTGTAGGACTGCAAAAAACAGAGAGATGAAGTTCTAGAAACAGGTGCTGTTTGCATGGTCAAGGTCAAGGAATAAGCAATCTTAGAGAGTGGAAGGAGAACGAAAACCCTGAGGAGAGGTAGATATGGGTGCAGGGTCTGTGACTGGGCTCACACAGGGGGGAGAATTGTAACGGAAAGGAAGGATTTGGCTCTTGGCCACCTGAAATGGCTAATTCTTGCACAGGATCTAATTTAACAGGTCGGTTGGAGCCACTCTGTACTTTTTCTAAGTTGTTAGACCACTATTCAGAATATACTAAGCTGAACCCAGAATCCCATCTACTAAGAGGAAACTGCAGGAGATGAAAAGGACCTCCTGGACCACCAAGTCTATTCCCATGTTATCACAGGCAGCTGTTTTCATCGCTCCAGTAAAAAGCCATGCAGTTTTTGCTGCATGTGTTAATACCATGTATAGCAAGCCTAGCAAGCAGAATTACAGGGTGGGAAAGGCCGGACAACCAGAACTGCCAAGGGATGTGTCAGATCAGACATTTTACAGGTCGGGACATGAGTAAAGTCTATCTGACAGACTTGCTGGCTGCTGCTGCTGACACCTCTGGCATTTACTACTTTCTGCGTGGCTATAAGCTATCAGGGGACCATTAGAATAAATAAATCTTACTCTGAAAGAGCGTTGAAGACACAGAGAGGGAGTCTGAAGTATTTTTTACATTTAATGCACACACACACACACCCCCTATTGTCTGACACCATAATTGAGGGGGAGTTACTTGTTTTCTTCTCATTGTCCTCCTAATATGTATGGGCTAAACTTGGGCCATACCACAGAATACAAATATAACTTAATTTTCCAGCAATTATAGAATGTTAAACTTCACAGTTCCATGTTTCATTTATTTCTTCTGCTATTTAGTTAATCCTGCTCCTTGCGTGAATGATATCTGTGCTAAGGTCTGCCTTTCACATTTGCATATTTGAAAAATACAGTTCTATCAAAAAATATTTTTTAAAGAAGTCTTGTCTCTTTTTCTGGTAACAGAAACTTTACTATTAATTAAAAGCAAGGAACTGGGAAGATATAAATAAATTATGCCATTACTCAAAGAAGTAGTAAGCACATCACCACAAGTCTGCTAAAGAATCTGAGCTCATGAAAGATATGTTGGTACAATACAGACAATCAATCTTAGGGAGGCATCCACCAAAGACGTAGTTGTAGACAAGATGAAGAAAGTAATGAGACCCATCCTTCTTCAATCAAGTGAGCATGGTTCTAACATGGCACACTTAAATATTACTAAAAAAATCTCACTTTGGCCAGTTCTTTCTCCATAAACATATATACACACAAATATAACCAATTACAGAAAGTAAGTTAACACTACTTGCATTTGTAAGAGGGTAACATTAACAAAAAAAAAAGAGTGAAATGAAAATTCAGTGGTGGTCCAAATAAAAACCAGAGAAAACCAACAAAAATGAGAACCAGGACAACTTCTGTAACAAATGTCCTGCTGTATCAGCTGAAGTGTTTTTCCATGGTTTAGGAAAAGTAAGGGTATTACTATCAATACATTTCCTCTATTTTAGAACATTGTTCTCTATTCAGAAGAAAGAAAATCATTTAATGCTTGGTAAAAAAAAGTAGTGGGTAGTAAGACACCACACACCCTAGTTCATGATTTCTAAGTGGAAACATGCACAAAACTATTATCAGTAAAAAGTCATACTGAAATTTTGGGTTACAATAAAATTCTGCTGTATGACATTGTACAAACCCTTCCTCAAAAAGTGAAACCAGTATGCCACTTTTTTTTTTTTTTTGCATACAACAAAGTCAGCAAAATCTAATATTCACACTGAAGACTTCTGTAAGTCTGTGGGGGCAAGTACGTTATGTCATATACTGTTCAAAAGTTAATACCACTCAGAAAAATCTATAATTTTTTGATAACATTGATACTTATGAAAACCTCAGGGAATTCATTGATTGCCCCAGAAACACTGCTAGGAAACTTGTTACACTCTTTTCTGAAAGATGTACAGAGTTGTGAAATAAGAATGAATGTTTTAAGGAATGGATTTTTCAGATATATGTGATTAATCGTGCTATAGAAAGCAGTACTTTGTCAGGAAAAAAAAAAAAATAATGTAATGAGCTTGCATGAATGTTAAGCTTACCAGGCAATACAGGTTTCACAGTGTTAAGGACACAATTTATGTGATAAAACTGTGAAGTTGCAGAATACATGGTTAAAAGTGCACAAGTTTCTTGAGTACTTAGGAACAGTCTCAAAATTGCATATGGATTTGGGATAATTGTGAGGTATGCATGAAAGAGTAAAGATTTACTGCTGCTTTGGAAGATATTAAAAATCCCTCAGATAAAGATTTGCATTACTTGGCTGTAGGTTACATATATTTATTTTAAATTAAAGAAAAAAGTACAACCATTGGACCTTCGACTTCTGATTGGTTTCAAGTTTGACTGGCATGTTTATAAGGGACTTTAATGAAGTTATATACTTCAAATGTGGTAAAAAAAAATCTTCAGAATGAAAAATGATAAAAAATGCACTGTTTTCTGACAAAATTAATTCCTTCTTCTCCAAACTTCCATCCATTTAAAATTATTTATAACCATAGCTATTAAGCTTTAATTTAATTAAAAACTCAATCCATGCAAATTGACTTTGCCCCTTGTACTGACCACCATTCCAGCTATAATTGGGATGCAGCAGAGGAGCCACAGAGAAGAAAAAGTCAAAACATATCTTAAAGAGTTAAATACAACAGCATGTAGCTGTAGCTGATTGGCACTGAAGGGGATATGAACACACAACAATTTGCAGTATACATCTGTGCAGAGAACTGAGGAAGATATCAATTACTTGTACTTTTTTTTTTTTTTTTAACTTGTTGATAGACAATAGCTGCCACAACCGTGCCATGGCACCTTCTCACTCCCAGGTAAGCACACACAGAGGGAACAGGTTGGCAGCAAAACCAGCTGAAGTCATGGTTATATCCTCCCAGTATATGGCTCGAAAGAGCAGAATCCCCCATGTCCCCTGTAGGTCCAAGCTACACTTCCAAAGGCAACATAAATAGGTCCTGCTTTTACTCCGGGTCTTTTCAGAACTGCCAACTGAACACCGAGTGTTCATCATTTGTGTTGTATTAGTATTCATTATATTGATGTTTTCACAGTGTTTTACTGCTGTGGTTTTCCTCAGAAGGGCTACTGACGGGCAGAGATTTCTCACCTGCTATTCCCCCTCTAGACAAAATTGTACTCTAAAGTTGCCTGAAGAAAAGCAATATTACTTATTATATACCTGTGGAAGTTGAACTTGCACGTAATGATGAGGTATTTAAGTTTCACAATGCTCTTCCCCACAGTATACAACAAATCCCTGTTTTTATGTTAGTTTATGATTAGCTAGGTGTGGATTAAATTGCTTCTGAAACCACTTTTTGTTTGTCTAAACATAGATGCATACTGCTATGCTTCAAGCAGAACACTTGCCTCAGCTTTCAGTAGTTATTCACGGGCTGCTTACCCAGTGACATCCAGCAGATATTTCAAAATCATTTGCTAGAGAAAGTAATTGAAACAAATCAGTAAATGAAACTGCATATAATTGTTAGACACTCTGTCCTAACAGTTCCTAATTTGCTTTTCATCATGGATCAGAAGGGATACCTGAGAAGGAGCAAATACCAAATCTAGTTTCTTCGCATTCTGAAGAACAGCGGACATTAAACAGATTCACAGTTTAGCTGCTAAACAATGAAAGAATACTCCAAACACATAGATCTGTCCTTTGATTGTCATTCACTTTCGTACCATTTCAATTTTAGTAATAAATCCATTGTAATCTTATTTTAAGCTATTTTTATTTTGCATTTCGCCACCTCCTGCTTCCTCACTACTCCCTGGTCACACAATACTTTTATTTTTATTGTCTTTGCTGCTACTCATTTTCTGTTTTGTTAGAAAGAGCTTGTTCACACTTTTCCCCAGTGATAAAGTCAAGAGTAAATACTAACTAAAATTTACTCATTTGTAACGTAGGCAGTGAAGAACCCCTTCTTTCAACCCAGCATGTACTACCTGACAAGTGAGTTTACTTTTTACTTACCATGAAAATGCAGCTTTCTGTTATGATCAAAGGTGTTACATATTTCTATGTAGTATAAATGGCAGCCTTGCTTAGCCAAGCCACTGCCTGCACCCACTGATTGCCAACAAAGATGTGTACTCAGACTTAAATAAAGCAATAGTTTCCTCAAAACCCTAAATTGTATCTCGGCCCTTCTCAAGCCTTACTTTTTTTTTTTAGCTTTGCAAATCCCTAGTTACTTTAAGCTCAGACATACATTAAGCAAACATCTGAAAGTGAAAACCTATACTTTTCAGGCAACATAACAGCGCCAACCGCCATTCAAATCAGATGCCCACAGTATTTCCCGTCAATATTTCAGTGCAATCTTCTAATCCTGAAGTGGATTTGATGTAGTGGAGAACAGTGGCCAAACCCAAATTCATATCTAAACCCAGGTGTCATTGCAAAAATCCTTCACTTTGTTCACTGAGTTGAGTGAGGCATATTGTTGAATATTACTCTATCCTGTGTGAAGCAAAAATACATTCAACAAGTCCTCTTCTCCATTTGGCTGAAATATCTTCCACAATACTCTTATGGAAATGAGACCGGAATTAAAGTATTCCACAGGTTCGTTTTTAGTTCATTCTTTTCAAGTTAAAATAGTACAGAACTGTACAGGACAATTTTTACTGGGCTGTTAACATTTTCCTTAATTTGTCCTGAATTTCTGGCATCGGCAAGCTATACTAACTTCCTCAGTGTCACTTTCTTGTAAATCTAGCACAAAATACCTCTGATGTCTCTCAAATGTCTCAGTTTCTACTTGTACCCCTCACAGATCCATAATAATATTTCAAAAACTCATTAAGAAATGCCATTCAGGTGGCATATGTGCAATCCTACCTACAGGTAGAGGGGTTCCTCCTTGAATTGGTAACAAAAGTGGGGATCACACCATGCAAGCAAAGTACAGATAGGATTCAAATGAAGGAAAAAAGCACCTTGACTAAGACTTTTACATGTCATCAAAAAAACCAAGCAAACGGATGCAACTTTGCTTTCTTCCTCTTTTTTTTTTTCCTGCAACAGCTGAGAACAAACAGCTCTAGACTCGCTTGATAGCAATTCCATACTCATAAGCAGCTGTATATATGATAGATTTAGTCCAGTTGCTAAACTAGTAGAAAACAGGTATTTTATTGTAAGTCTGTCTGAATAATGTAGTAAATACGTTTTTAATAATAACTGAAAATTTAACATGTTTTCACCTTACCATTCTTTGAATAATCAGCATTTCTTAGAGAAAGAAAAAACTGAAAGAAACCCTCACAAGTTTAGGAAAGCTGGAACTGCAGTAACATCATCTGCAAACCAGGAAAACTATGTTTTACTATTTTCTTAGTACCGATCTTTTTCTCGCAAGACAACCCTGACCTGTGGATCCACAGGTCTAACACCTGCAGCTGTTTCAAGGTGGTCTTGGCTGAAGGAGCCATAAGCTTACAAAATTGAGCATGCACACTTTAGGGACCACAACAAAAGCCACCCCAACAGCCTTCCCTTGTCTGGCTGCACACGTTTTCCAGGACAGTCTCTATATTACACAGTTCCATACCTTATTTTCCACAGACATGGTGTGTATTTCACAGTGACTCAGGTCACATCTTGCAGGAGGTTAATTTTGTACAGAAGATATTACAAGCCTCTCTTTACTATAGAATGTGGTGGAAGATCAGTTAAAGTCTGCTACTACAGGCTTAAGGGAAGAAGCATAAAATCAGTGTCGAAATGACTGTGGGGAGACAACAATATATATACAGGGATGAGAGCAATGCTACAGGAGTCAGAAATCCAGAAGACAGTAAAGGAGGAGCCAGGAGAACACCTACTGCTCTGCAGAGGTGTCTAAAATTCTGTTTTCATCACTACTCATTAGGTTCCTTCCCCAAAAGGATTTTTTTTCCTCTGGTGAGGAAATATTTACTCTAGTCAGGATTTTTACGAGTAAATATAAGGTGCAGATGAAAATGCCTTTACAACTTCAAAAATTACCCAGTAAATGAAAAAGTGAAATTATAGTCTCAGGCTTGCAGCACTTCAGTAGTATCCAGGAAAACACAGTTACACAATTTTACAAAGCCGAGATGGTGTTTACACTGCACCTTTTTTCCCAACTAATTATAGCCTCTTCATTTTCTGGGTGCCCAGCAAGCAATACCTGGGCTATATGTACAGCCTTTCTAGATGCAGTGTTTAGCTTCATAATGTAATTTTTAATTTTTCTGTTCGATCGAAGGGCTAGAGGTCTTTTTGGCTGTAATAAAATATTACTTGCAGATAATCACTTCCCCCTCCTTCCCTCTCAATTCCAACAAAGGAAAATTTTTGTAAACCTTTTAAAAGCTCAGTTATTTGTAATTCTCTCTTTTTGCCTTTAAGAAAGAACTGTTTTCTTCAGTTTACACTATTCACTTAATTTCCTTACAGCTAGGATTGATTAAACACATAATAACTAAACCTTCTCTTGAAAGGCAATTTGCAATGGTTATGCTGCCATGCATTTCAGATTATATTTTTAAAATAACTGTTTCCCCAAGGGTATTACCTAATCTCTAATACCACTAAAAATTTAAAGGTTTGCATTTAAGAATTCAATTTCATATACAAAAATAGCTGTTTATTACAAACCCACTCTTCGCATTTCAGTCAAAACTGTTCAGACTCTACCTCTAACATGTACTCCCCACTCTGTGATCATGAAGTTATTTTTTAACCTCAGTGGCTTTGATGAAATACCAGATTGAATAAGACCTCCCAAAGTCTTTCAATACTATTCTTAAACTATTTCAACAGAACTTTTCCAGGCTTTTCATTCACAACAGATGTTAACTGGTCAAATTGCTTCCATAGATATAATCTGTCACTTATTGCATGTTACTCTCACTTCCAATGACAGCCTTAGCTAAATTACGTTTATTTACATTTTGCCTGAATGCTCAAACATATAATTTCTTAATGAAAAGTCATATGTAAAAAGCTGACAAAATAAAAATGAATCAATCCCTGTAGTCACACATAAGAGTATATTAGATATTAAGTATTTTAATTCAAAATTTTACAAATGCACATCTTTTATTTCATGCAATACTGCATACATGCATTAGGAATGGTTTATTTAATTGTTTGGCATTTTCACAATTTTTGGTGAGTTTTAATTACTAAAGCAATTAAGAAGAACCTAGAAAATACTTATAATGAGCTGAAGTCATATGCTTTAGTGTCACCCTGGAGTTTTAAGGCACCTGCCATATGTTCTCTTTAATAATTGCTACTTTTGCTTTCAGTAAGTAAGAGAATTATTAACTTGTAGAAGCTTTTGAGATATATGCACTTGTGACTAGAAATGTCACAAGAAATAACGTGAAAATGTTATTTCAGTCTTAAGCAGTCTGAGTTAATACAAGGTTATACTTAAGGACAGGGGCTAAATTGACACATTTCCATGAAAAAGCAGACACCAGATGAAAAATCACTGTTTTAAAAATGTATATGAAAAATTAAGGAAATTCTTCTGAATTTATCAGTCATGGGGATTACCAGATCTAGTATGTCTGATTGGGTTGAATTACACCCCTAACACATTTCTGAGTTGTGTTTTCTCTAGTACTACTTTATTTATCAGTATTCACTCATTAAACAACAGAGTTTGCTATGCTTTACATTTGCATGTTGCAACAAGCTATATACGAATGTATGAAATTGATACTTGTATTTTTGAGCAGAATTTCTATCAGATTTATACCTGACATTTAAAAAAAGATCCCTACACATTATATATGCTTAAATGCTTCAATTTAAACAAAAAACAAAAAACAAAAAAGTCATATGACAAAGAAACAGATAGCTGTCACACTTATTAGGGAAGTAACTGATGACTAAAAGCTATCCCATACTACTCATATCCACCACATAAAAGAAATGTATTGTTTTATATAATGACATATGTAATTTATTGCATGTCCCGTCATCCAAAACTAAAGCTTTAGAGAGATTGGTTCTAAATTAATTGCTAATATAGCAGTTTCCTTTTACTTACTTTGCTGCCCAATAAACACAGCAAACAAAGTTTTTAGTACATCATATTTTAATATTTTGGAATTGAAATTAGCATCAGCTATTCATTTTAAAGCCATGATGAAATATTTCAGCAAAACCATATGCATTTTCTTGTGCTGAAATCTGGATTGTACTGAAGTAAATGAAGGGTTTGCCATTTACCTCAATGGAGCTGGAATTTCATGCTAACATTTAAGGAAAGAAGCCATCAATCATGACATATTAAAAAGGAAAAGTCCAATTTATGATTGTTTTTCTCATCAGAGGCCTCATCACAGAGTCTGTTACAAGCAATTGGCTTTAAATGATTTTAAATCCTGCTCTTCTTCAGGAGCTTCACTGAGGAAAAAACATTCAGCATATCTTAGTATTATTGGAGAAACAGCAGGCTCAATTGCCCTTGTTAAGTACAAAACAGGGGTTAACAACAGATCACCCATGGATCTATATATCTAATCTACATTTTTATGTACACCTATTTATCTTTGTGTCTCTCTATGCATAAATATTTGAAGACAGCAACAGAAGGAAAAGTTAGTATTTCTTTGTACAAAGTTTAAAGCTTTCATCAGTGAAAACTGCTAGAGTTGATCCATTCTGATAATTAGATGAATATTAAATAGGGCATTCCTTCAGCAAAGCAAAAGTGCCTCTATCCCAACCAAGCAAAAACATCACAGAAGCAACATTTCTAGCATCTTCATATTGTGATGTGCTTTAAAAATATTCTTTTAGCTTGATGTTATAAGAGACAATCCAATTCCCAAGGCTTTGACACCTGCACTCTTAGCAAACCTTTGCCCAATGTTTTTATTAACTCAATTTAATGGAACCTTTTTTATGGTGACCTTAAGAATTTAATAACTCCTCAATGCAAGGACAATACCACCTGCAGGCTCCTCTGGGATTAAACTGTGGTAGTTCAATATGTCTGCAGGAACACATAGAAGAAAAGCAGAAGAAAAATATTCGAGAACTACACAAATCAGTCACTCATTGCTGAGGTTGGGTATTATGCCTGGTTATGATGTCTGCTCCAAGACATGTGACATGAAACTCTGCATCAGATATATGCTGCAGCCTACTTATTGCTGCTTAATAGTATTAATCTGGCTTTGATCATGTCAGATGTGCTAGCAATTTTCAATTCCAGAGTGTCTTCCTTTCTGACAGACACTATGCATATCTTACAGATACGATCAATACGTTATTAGTCAACAACCTGACAAGAGGCACATAAATTAATCCCTTTCTGTCAACCCAGCAGTTTGTACTCTAGTGAAACCTCACCCTTGCAGTATGCATGAGACTTATCTTAATCCAATTAGGGTAAAATGAACTTTTTTTTTCCTATGGCTCTCTCCATCTATGTTAATTCCAACCTCTGAAGACAGCTGCTCTGAGGAAATAATTTTATGCTTGACCTGTTATGGGCAAGGTTAAAATCAGTATAGATACATATATATGCAAGGAAAGTCAATGAGCTCTCTCTCTTACTTCCCCCTTTAACCTCCACTAGCATCTGTAAAATAATGCCAGGGAACACTGCTGATTTCAAAGTGACAGGGATGTATTTATTTTAGTTGCATAAAGGACTCTGTCACTTTGGCTTTACACTTGGTACAACATGTACCTTTGTTTTGCTGAGGGGGAAATTAATATGGAATGACAGCCCTGTCTGTTGTATTGCAGAATTTGACAAGCAAGGGGTGTTAACAGCCTAGAATATGCAATACAAATAATTTCTTCTCTTTGTGATAGTTATCATATGTAATGACAACCACCGTTAAGGAAGGAAGATTTGTTCAGTACTATTATTTCTCCAGCAGAAAATACTTCAGATTGCATTTGAACTCTTTTTGGTGGTAACAGAGAGGGGTGCAGTTCTGTAAATAATGATACAGTGCATGTCGAGGAGTCTTTAGTAAGGCAGTACTGACTGATGTCTTTCTTTACTCAGTTTCTCTTACAAGAATACATAATATGACCAATGTGGGCCATGACTGTTCTTCTTTCACCTACACTTCCACTAAATATCTCCCCTACCCATACCTAACTGCCCTGGGCTATTTTACATGGCTAAACTCCACCCCATCCCACTGCCTAGCAGCGGAAGGAGGGTGCCTAGAAGATGGCTGCAACTACAGTGTTGCATTTGTGTTGCAGGGGTCCTGTGCTGCTCAGTCAGCTTGCCTGCATGATTGAAACCAGGGACAGGAAAAGACAGAGAAAAATGGCTGCTGCAAACTACAGTAACAGCCTTCTCATGGGAGCACCTGGGGATACCCTACTTGTGCCCATTTTCCTTACTGTACCATCCCACAGCTGTGCAGAATGGAGAGACTTTGTTTTGCACTAGTTTGGACTACTACAGGTTGTGGAAAGCACCATTTGCATACATGTTGTGACAAGAGGCAGGTGTGTAACCACACTGCCCTATATTCTTTGGTCCTATCTAGATAAGATGTATTCATATAAAATGCTAGCATATGATAACATTACCTAACAGCTGAACCAAAACCTTTAGGTTTTGCAGCACAAAGGGCACCAGACTCTTTTCCAATCTGGATTGTTTACATATAACATTATCCCACTAACAGACAAAAGACCCCACAAAAAACCCTGGTCTCTGAAAACTCCCTGAGGCAAAGAAGATGAAGCAAATACTGCTATTTCTGTATCTAGAAAAGAATGATTTTTAATGCCATTTATGGGGCACTGCAAAACAGACTGTAATCATCTTAAAATCAGCCCAAAGGTTTTCTGAACTGCAGCTTTTAGCCTCTGCTTAGTCAGACATAATTGTAAGACTCATGCCTTACTTAAATCTTTCCCAATTTTATTCACACTAAGAATTTAGTCCTAAGGTTTGTTCCACTTTAATATTATGTTTTTTCTATCTGAAACAAGCAGCTGCATTAAATCAGGAAATCCTTATTTTCCAGCATAATTAAAAAAATAAAAGAATTTTCTCAAACACTTAAAAGTAAAAATCTCAGCTCTGAGAAAGGACAAGCAAAGAAATCTGCAGATCAAAAGTCTGAGGAGTTATGGATGTGTAACCCCTATGCTTATGTCTCATCATAGTATCTCAATACCCAATTCCAAACCTTTGAAACTTTCAACATTATTGTAGCATATCTGTACTATGAAAGGATAATAGGCATTCTGGGTTTGAGCAAAATATTTCTCCAGCTAATAAACATTTACCTTTCTTCATTAAAAGTATATCAACATGCATAATTATATCAAATGCCATCTCACAGCACCCTTTCTAAGCAAAACTATGTGTCAAATTCAGTTCTCAAAAAAACCTAGCTGAAAAAGAATCACATGCCCCTGGCACTAAGTGTCACACCATGAAGGATAGGAAAACAAAGAGGTGAGATGAAAGGAAGTCTCTTTGAAGAAACATTTCCTAAAGGTAAAACTGCATTCCTCTCTTTTTCCTGTACTTAATTCCGGAAAACTTCTTGGCAAGTTGCTCTGTAGATGTTCCTGAACAAGAAGCACCAAGTTCACTGTCAAAGCATAATTCTAGTTATCCTCGATGCCAAAAGATTTAGCCATATCCAAAACCTGTAAGTTCAGGGAAGAAATTATTATTGTTTGGGAATGTTCTAGACAGATTAAAATGAGGTAGGAGCTTCATAACCAAAACCTTTATGTATAACAAATGGTCAGAAGTACTGCTGAAAGTTTTTTCTAATTAGTGGTGGCAGATAGCTATATTTGTCTGACTTTGTAGATTGCTCAGTTCCCAACATATTTGATCATATTCATTGATATGTCATCTTGCAAACAGGGAGCTAAAGCAGAGTTTCCAAGAGTCTGCCACAGGACAAAATATTATCTGCATACAGATTTTTACATACTGATTGATATTCACGGGGCTAACATCTGGATTTACACAGAAATGCACCTATGTAGATAACTTATCAGGCCAACGTTCCAGCTAGCAAAACAGAAGTGGTCAACAGCCCACTGTTCGGAAGGACACTGCATCCAGTTAAGAATACTTACACATACAGCAAGATGTTTCATTCATAATGCCTTTCCTTGATAGTGGGATGCCAATGGAATATACCATAAACACGGTGTCAACATTTTAAAATACCATGTGAATAAGCACACGAAAATTAAGGAATCACCACAAACCTAAATAAAGCCAAATCAAACCATTATTTCTCTAACCTGAATCAAATCCTGAAAGAGCTTGTGTCCCAGCTTGGATTTTGCTTCTTCTTCCATAAAAGTGTGAAAGTACCTCAGCAGAGATCCTGATACCTGGATTTGTTGGTCTGGCTCATGTTGGAGTGAGCAATGCTGTCAGGAAAGGCTGCCTCTCCCCACAGCAGGCACTAGTCTGCACACTCACTTCACAGATGTATGACAAGTGGAGCTGTGGCCATTTTGCTAAGCCCAAGTAACATCCAACATTGCTAAAGCCTGCAGCGAATACTGCCTTTTAGTGTCCTCTCATTCCTTTATCTCATTTGTACACTTTATTGTTCGGACATGCACTACTGTATGTATATGCCTGTTTCCATACATTTGCATATACAAAGCATTTAATGGTGGAGAAGTATTCAAAACATCTCATTTCTTTTCTGTCACCTGAAAAGGTACCATCTCCCTTTTCCTTACCATTGTACACTACCATTTGTTTTGGGTAAAGTATGATTTTGCAACTTGTCTCTAAATCCATGATCTTACCAGAAAAGTTCAGAGAGGTGGATGAACTGACAGTGGTGATTACACCCTAGTGAAAATTCAAAAGTGGGGACTAAATCTGCACCTTCACAGCTTTCTCCATCTCAGATGTTACATTTTCTGATGCAGATAGATTACACCACAGCAACTTGAAAGTGTCCGGGTAAAACTGAAACTGGCTTGGACCGGCACTGAACCTAAATAGTTTATAGCATAGTTGAATCTGAATCAGAACTGAACTGAAAAAATTAGTCACTTGACTCCCTGTCAAGAAGCCCAAACAAATATTTTTCACAAATACTTTCCCTATAACTTAAGTACACTATGATCAGCAGAGAGGTGGTTTTGTTTCATTTTACATATTCATTGTATTGTAATACAAAGTTTAATTATAGTCTATTGCCCCCAACACATTCTGAGTTCTATTTGTGAATGCCCAGTGTTGTTTAAGATTTATGCAAGACCACTTGAAATACCCCTACATACAACCCTTCTGAACACTGTAATATTCTGTCTCATAGATGGCTGGCATTCACCTTCCCAAGGAGAAAATTTTCTCCCATTGTAACATTCATGTTTTGTGCGTGGATGGGATGCTTGAGTCAACCTGTTCAGTGATAAATTCTGAAGGAAAAGGAAAAAAAAAAAAGTCTTCATATTGTATTAATTTAGAGAAAGAGACTGTTAATCCACTTAGAGGCATTTTTTTAACCTTTCTGAAAAGGTCTCAGTTGCCCTTCCCTCAGTCCAAGTGCCATCTTCATTACCCTATTTCTGCTGCTCTGATACACATCAAAGTGGGTAGTACTCACTGAGAGTTGAGCATACAATGCAGACCCCCCAGTAAGAGGATAACTGGCACATGTCTTCAAGTAACAGTGACACCTGAGGCCAAGAAGCAGTGGAAGTTCAACTGGACTACTTTTGGAGGCTGGATATTGATGGGATATTAATGTTCCTTATTTATCTGAACTGCTATATTCTCTAAAGCACATACAAATATTAGCACAAGACACTGAAGTAAAACAAGTTCATTCTCCTCAAGATGCAGTTTCTGAGGGAGGAGCCTGAGTATTCTATCTTTACTGCTTTCCAGGAGGTAAGATGGTATGAAACCTGAAGGCAATGGAAGAAAGCAGTCAATGCATAATTTTTTTAATTGCTATAGTTTCCTGTTTATTGTTTGAAGAATGACTTTGACTGTAAATATTCTGTATTTTCATACAACAGAGGTACACAGTCTCTCAGCGCCAAAACATTCTGCTGCCTGTGTCACAGCAGGAACTCACCAAAACGTATGTTCCAGTACCAAAAGATGTTTGTGGTTTGTTTTGGTTTTTTCCTACAGAAGATGCTTTCCTCTATCATTTCATGCTCCTCTGCCTAGAATTGAGAGTGTTTTTCTAATTGGAATAGAGACTGAGAAATCCTGTCATGCACTGAACAGAAGTAAGAATCTGAAGTGCTTTAAAGTCAAGAGCAAATTTCAATAACATATAAATTAAAATATCCTACTAAAAATATCCTAGTAACAAATTTTAGCAATCATAGGGAATTAAATACATTGGTAGCAAGTAGTAGCCATGAAATGAATTTCAGATACTGGCTATTTCTGAACTAATAAATGGAATGACAAAGGAGGCCTCTCAGTACTACAGCCTGAAACGTATTATAGCAAACAATTTCATAGCTGCATTTTTTAAAAGCACTATTCACAATGGTAGAATTGTTGCATTTCTTAAAAGATTTCAGCAGTCTTGGGTGTCTCACTAGATACTTTCTCTGTCTTATATTTTAAAAAGTTAAGTATTCCAAATCTTAGAAAAGGACAGGCCATTGTTACTCATGTACACTTGAGAGCTATTTAATACATCACTTTACAGAGGAGGGGGAAAAAAAAGGAAACTCAGAACCATGTCTGCATCTCCTTGGAGATAGCCAAGGCACAATAGACCAGGTCTCAGAAAGGGCAACTAACACATTATCGCAGGCTTCAAAACTCAACAATTACTTTTTTTTTTTTTTTAAATCATTTCAAATCTTTTCTGAAGTTTTTTTTTGTCAAGAATAAAAACAATTAAGCTCTCACCATCTTTTCCCTAATGGCATCTTGAACTTTTACTGGAAATTTCTGATTTTTCTGTGTGCCCAGTTAAAAGGAAAATACAAAGAAATTAATTTAACCTTTTCTTTCATTTCAGTTCACAGCTTCTATAACAAGGTCACTGGGAGAAGCGTTCTTGTGCTGGTTTTGGCTGGGATAGAGTTAATTTTCTTCACAGTAGCTAGTATGGGGCTATGTTTTGGATTTGTGCTGAAAACACTGTCAATAATGCAGAGACATTTCTGTTATGGCTGAGCAGCGCTGACACAGAGCCCAGGCCTTTTCTGCTTCTCACCCACCCCACCAGTGAGTAGGCTGGGGGTGCACAAGAAGTTGTGAGGGGACACAGCCGGGACAGCTGATCCCAACTGACCAAATGGATGTTTCATACCATATGACATCATGCTCAGCATGTACAGCTGGGTGAAGAAGAAGGAAAGGGAGGAGACATTCAGAGCAATGGCATTTGTCTTCCTAAGTAACCATTACTTACGCTGGAGCCCTGCTTGCCTGATGGTGGCTGAACACCTGCCTGCTGATGGGAAGTGATGAATGAGTTCCTTGCTTTGATTTGCTTGTGTGCATGGCTTTTGCTTTACTTACTACATTGTTCATATCTCAGCCCTGGAGTTTCACCTTTCTCCCTAGTGCTCCTCCCCATCCTGCTGGGGAGGGGAGAGGGGGGTCAGTGAGTGAGCAGCTTTGTAATACTTAGTTGACAGCTGGGGCTAAATTACAACAGTTCTCATTTCTAAGCCTATGCCACTGACATACAACATTGAAGTATTTTGTTTGTATGCTACCTGAACCCAAGTAGCTACATAGAAGAAAAGAAATCACAGTTCAGCCAGCTCATCTCTCCTTTTTTTAGCTTAGTTTGACATCCACCTAACGATGTCCCATTGGAGCAGTCAGAAGTTTCATGAGCATTTAATCAATCTCAGACAGATTTTCCAAAGATCAACATGCTGATTTTTACAGTAAACACAGTTGGGAGGGATGACACAGTCTTAATTCTTCCTTTTCTTTTACCCTACTGCAAGGAAGCAGTTTAAGATGCCCTTCTTTTTCCCTATCCCTCTTTTCTCCCTTTCTTTTAAAATAGACTAATAGAAAATATATTGTAATATTGAAAAAGAAAGTAAACCAAAAAAGTGGGAAGTGGGGTGGGGGGTGGGGAGGAAAACACACCAGACCCAAGAAAAGCAAATTATTTCGCATGGGAAAGTTTATTTACATTTATCGTCACCTTACTTTTAAAAAAACTGATATTTCCCATCAAACTGTCCTCTAGTCAAATTCCAAAGGGCTTACCATGTGAGCAAAATAATCCAAACTTATTTCACTACCAACTAACTATATTACTAATCAAAATACAGTGAACCTGTAGCTGCAGTAGGCTTTGGAATCAGCATGGTGAAAACATGAAGATTATTGGCTAATAATAGATACATTTTAGCATGTCATTATATTTTATTAGCTACCCAGGATATAAACAAAAACATGCTTGTTGCAAAGCCAAGGAGATTTCACAGGTCACATTGAAAGCAAAGCCCAGTTGCCAATCAGGTAAAATGTGCTCCTTCACATCATATTAAAAAAAAAAAATAAAAAAAAGACTCAAACCTGGATACTGACATATCTTTCATTCCCAGTCAGTCGTAATGAAATATAATCTTGATAAAGATGATATTTTAAAATCACAGAATATGGCATTTCAAAAATGAATAGTATTGTTTGATTTAAAATGCAGTAGCACTGCCTCAAGCAAAAGTAAATCTACTTCCAACCACAAGTATAAAGGAAAAAATATTAGTTTATGTAAACAATATTCATTAATGAATTTCTTCTTAATAGCAGCATTCCAAGGAGTTTAAACTATTTGCTAAAGAATAATAAACTGGTGAATGGTATCTGGTATCTGGCCTTCCTCATGAGTTGTACTAAGTACATTAAAAAGGAATAAATAGACTCTAGAAACTTTGGAAAAAAAACCCCAAGCATTGTCAGGTAACTAGTAACTAGTAATTAAACCAGTTTTCAGTCTTGTTAAAAATCTTAATGATTTTCCACTCTGAAATGATATTACTTTATCATTGGTAATAAAAATTCTTAAAAAATAAATACTAAAACTCTTGATAGAAACTGAAGTAAAGGAAGATTAATTTTGATCCAAAATGGGGAAGAGAAAGAAAGAAAGAAAACTGGCTGGTCTTCTCTATCTGCACGGACCATGTAAGCCCATGAAGGGCAGAAAACAGGTAAGAACAAATATTTTTCACCTTTCCCTTCCACTTATCTTTCCTATCTGATACAGAGGTTCATACTTCATGCTCTTCTGAGGCTAACAAAATTTCAATTTCTGGGTACTTCTAATGAATTTAACATGGCATCATCACACCAGAACTCCAATATTTTCTGCTGTGGTGTGCATTTTTCCCAGGAATGATTCTCAAGGTTAGGTCAAAACCACAAGATTTCATCAAGTTCTCTCAGCAGAAATGTCAGCATATTATTACTGACCAAGAAAATTTATAGCAAAATAAATATCTCAAGGGTAATTTCTTGTTCTATTAACCAAGAGAATATTATTACCAACAAGAAGGCTGATGTGATAGAATACAGTTATGGAATTACAAAATGAATGATACAAAGTCTCCAGAAAGATTTTTTTTAAAAGTGACTCAACTATTGGTGTTCTTGATATTCCAGAGAAAACTCCAGAGCACCATCTGATATGCCAACATGTTTAAAAATAATTTTTTGTATGTTTTATATTATTATTTACAACTAGAAGCCAATTAGTATTGAATACAATGAGGAACAAATTCCCATCTTCCTGGCAAAACAGAATTATTACTTTTCTATATTCCTTTCTAGGAAGCATATCACAATAAAAAAGGGAAAAATCTACCCTCACGTTTAAAGCATTCTGCAACAAACTGTGAACAGCTCAACGTCTCCTAAAAAAGAAAAATAAATATTTTATGATAGAACTCAAATAATATGTAAGTTTATATTACTTCTGTATACATGCAAATCATGCAGAAAAACAAATTATTATTGTTATATGTATATTACAGGCTTATCATAAAGCATTTCTGCACTGTTTTGTGGACCCCATTAATAGACACAAAAATAAGTGTTCCTTTGATCATATTACTTGTCATCCATCTGTTTAACCGAGACCTTTGCAACAACAGCTTAAACATGACAACCCCATTTCTCAGATGCTTCTACAAAGTCTTCAGTAAATGAGCAACACAGAAAGGAATTATTGTTCAAAATCTTAAGGGCAGATTTTATGCTTTAAATAAGTGGAAAAGTTTAAGTTGGAAGGCACATCTGAAGGCCTGCTTAAAGCAGCTTCAAAGTGTTATCAGGTTGCTTAAGGCCTTGCTCTGGCAAGTTTATTCAATCTCTAGGGATGGACATTCCACATTCTCTCTGGGCAACCTGTTCCAGTGCATGAGCTAATTGCTACTTTGCCTCATACTTTAAAGAATTTCCAGTAATTTTCCTTTATTTATAACTGTGTATTTTACAATTTTCTAGCACTACTGAAGAAAGAAATCTAAAAATATGCTGATAAAAGTGATTGTGATAACATAGATAAGTGTGAAAAACTTAAGTATAAAATATACATCAGAAAACCTGGGTTTATTAACTTAATTTCAACACGCTGTTATTGCGGTGTCCTATGCTGATCTTTACCATGCCAGTTACTTGTTGCAAATGTCAGATATTGCAGTGCATAGAATTTAGGTAATTTATTAGTTTGGCAGACACCGGAAAGAAATACAGTAAATGGACAGTTGACTATTTACAAAGATAAAAAGAGTTTCCAATCTTTATGTGTTTGAGAGTGTCTCTGATAACCAAAGTTTAGCAGGATGATACAATTTCTCTGATGGTGACCTAGTAACATGTATAAGTCTGCTGTGAGGGAGTGCTCACAAGAGCAGCATGCAAGGTCAGCATGCAACTTGAAACGTTCCTTCTATAGCCACGTGTCCAGTATGCTTTATACTCTGTGTCCTCTTAGAACCTGCTTTCCTTCAGTGCATTCTCCTGCTCAGTTCAGAAAACATAAGGGCACTGAGGAAATGAGATTGTGTTATAAGTCCCTACAAAAGGGGCAGTGCAGAAAGCAGGAAGCTGACAATGATGCACGTTACATTGGGAAGCACAGCAGGTCTCTCATCTCCTGCAGAGTAAAGCATCTTTAAAAGGAAGAAGATGTACAAATTTACTGGTTGCTACAGAGAAGGGTAAGAAAATGGCCTCATCTCCTTCCCTTGGAAGACCCCGGTATAAAAAAGTTCAGTAGCCCTTAAAATTAAAGGCAGGCATTTAAAATACTGTCCTTTGTGTTCTGAAAGTGAGACAATATCTAAAGTTCTTATTTCTTCTGAGTTGTCAGAAACTAATCACCTCTTTCCAAATTTTCTTCATGAAATGAGTTCCTCTTTTGCAGTTGGTTTCATTTTATTTTGAAATGGTAGGTTCTTCAATGAACTAAAGTGTGTACAACAAGGTAAACAAATGCTAATCTTTATCAGAATAGCAAAGCACCTAGCCTAATAACTAACCACAAATACTTCTGAATAAGTCATAACAAATGCTGAAATTACCCAGCTACCCAGCACATGCTCCTGTATTCTACTCTTTTCAATTATTCCAGATGATATCCTTAACACCATCAAATGCTGAAAGACACCGCCTTCCCCAGATAGGAGATATCCTCTAAACAGGAAATGTTTGTAGTATTAATTTGGGTTTGTTTGAGTTTTTAAAGTTTTCCAGCAATAGTGATGCCTTGTCTAGTACTGCCAGCCATGGGATCCCTATATACACAGAACTGTTTTTCTGCGGTGTCAGAATGAGACAAAGTGACAGTTAAAATGTGAAGGGATGCTCAGGTCATGAGTCTTCACATGTTGCAGTGTGATCAATGGTACATGACAATGTGCTTGATTTAAACAAAACCCAAACCCACAGTCTCTAGAAACCTGGTTTTGTATTCTTATGGCTCCTAGGTTTTGTTGTTGGTTTTTTGTTTTGGGTTTATTTTTTTGTTGTTGTTGTAGGTTTTTTTTTTTTTTTATCTAAATTAATTTGTGATTTAGGAAATCACCTGATTTTAAAAGTCTTTGCTGTTTTCAAAGCCATCTCTCACACTTACCCTTCTAACTCTCTCTCACCTTCCTGTCATACCATACACATAGTTTTTACAAACTCGCCTTCATTTATGTATCTTCTAACAGCTTCTGAATTGATTAGTAATATTAATTGACTGCCAGAATCTGCATGAATAGTCTCATTCTTTCTCCCTGCCTCTTTTTAACAGTTCAATGTTCTTTTTACTTTGTTTTACACTGATTTAAAATAGCTTTTAGTACAATCCTTTGGCAATAACTCTTTCACATTTAGTCAAGGGTCAACAAACGTTGGCACAGAACTGCTTTCAAACCAGAAAGGGCTTACCAGGCTAGAGGAATGGCTGTGTTGCTGGATCTCCCGCTTCTCTGTCCAATTTCCATGACTGTATTATTGCAAACTGGATTCTGTTCCTTCTGCTTGCCCTCCTTCACACCTAAAATAAAAGAAGAGCATACATCTTCGTTTTCTAGTGATGGTAGCAGGATTGTTGTTTCTCTGTGTATTAAATACTTAGATACTTTGGCTTTCTTTAGTCAGCAAATTAAAATTAATTCCTTTAAACCTAGTAGATACATAAGATATACCTTGATTTTTCTTACTATAAATCTGTCAGGTGCAGACTTATCCAAAAGGTGAGTGACTAAGAAGCTTTTGCTTTCTTCCCTTCTCCATACAGTATTACTTAGCACAAATAAAAAGACAAGTGACCACACTGTAGGTCTGGAAGCTGAAATACTGTGCTTCACTGCCTCTAACCTCCCCAATTACTGCTGAATTTTCAGTCAAAAACCATGACTGATTTTATAACTCAAATACCATTTTATGTTCTTTAGTTGTTATTTAACAGTGGTTATTTATTCTTTGCTACTTGAGAGCCATTTTTCAGTAAAATCAAATGAGCAAACTGAATATATTGCAGGTAATCCAGTGTAAAAAATCACAGCATTAATTTAATGAGAACTCTGTTATCCGTTTGGCAAATGAGACAGTGGAGTGGCACTGACATATGTAGAGCAGGGACCAGTCAGAGATGAAAATACATTGATTCATGAGTGGCAAAGAGCAGCTTAATGTGACTTGCTGATAAAACTGTCACTGATCTTGCTCTCTATCTGGCATTCCAAGAGAAAATGATGGGAAAGCCGTTCTGTGCCATTAATGACCACTGAGTAAAATGTGCCAATGAGAGCTAATAATACACCTGCATGACACAGACCATTAAGCAGCCAGCTACAACAGTCTCAAATAACACAAACAAATGAAAATGACATTTATGGTCAAACCCTTGTCTTATTAAGCTGTTAAATGCTTTTCAGAATAATTAATATGACCTGGAACTGATCATTCAAAATTTTAAACAACTGGCTTGTCTGCTTTCTCCTAGTTAATAACTATTTAAACCACCACTGACAAAATGTGAAACAGTAACAAGCAGAACTATGCAGAAGGAAATGCTTGCGGATGAAATTCAGAGAGGCTAACAACCCGCAGAATTTAACAGAAAGGACTTCTACCACCGTGAAAAGCCACTGCCATAATACTCTCCCAGGTATGTACATAAAATATGTTTTGAGGTTAAAAGCACCAAAAGTATAAGAATGAGAAATAAATGCAGCATCCTATTTATCATTTCTTTTCCCACTGCACTGGAAACATCTGTGAATATTTTGTGATCTACTGATAGAGATTTTTGGTTTTTCTAAATAACAAATCTGACACAGTTGTCCCCTCTGCACACATGGAGCTGATGCAAGATCTATCTGAAAAGATTTGGAGATACCATTCCTGTGGTACAATCACCTTTCCTATGCCTATATGAGGAATTGTATTACATTCAGCCTTGATCACAGGAAGGAAAAAGACAAAAGACTCCTGAGCAATTCCTCCAAGGCATGTGATACCTACTTACATACGCAAAACCAAAAGAGAGCTGTTTGCATTGGATGTATTACGTCTTCACGTATTATGTTTTTTAAAACCTCTCAGATGGAGGGTGTTGACAGGACCACAGACAGACAGCAGCCCCCTGTGAGGATACAGTCCTCCCCTCTGTGTATGTCCTGAAAGCTGCACTGCCTTGGGCCCATGCAAAGGAGGACACTGTGCTTGCTCCTCTATAAAGTGTAACATTATCAGCTCCTGCTAGTCTCATTTCAGGGCTGGGAAAATCAGGTCAGTTACCTTGGCTAAATTTCAGAATCAAGACACTTGGAGATAAGCACCCAGCGAAAGCAAAGTGACACACACACAGCTGACACCAACAAAATGATGCACACCTAAAAATTCTTGAATGCTGAGACAGGGGGCAGGGGCTGGGACACAAATGTTTCTTAGGAAGTGAGACTAAAGTCAATACTTTAAAAAACAAGGGCAACCCCCTAATTAAAATAAATTATAATCTCTCAGAAGTCTTAAAAATCACTGCAATTATGTTTAATCTCACCCCATAATATATTTAAGGTGCCTTTTTGCATAACTCTGCTCATACTGATTAATATTAAAAATCTTATCGCAGCAGACAAGACTGATAAACTAAATGTACGGGTAAATAAATGCACAATTTAAATAGTTCCAGTACTGGAATTTAGTGTCATATTTTTCAAACATCATTTTAAACCAACTATTCTTAGTAATTTTTGTTGTGAGAATAATGATAAAATGTTTTTATTAGGAAATCTTAGATTTTATTTAATACCAAATCAGTTCAGATGTGGAAATGCAATCTTATTTCTTTAAGCAGACCGATAAATTTATAAGCCTTTGAAAATGCACTTTACTGTATAACTTTTCATTAGGAAAAAAAAAAAAAACAAATAACCACCAAAACCCGTTAAAATCAGAACTATAGAAATTTAAACATTCATTTCCAAATAACAAAAGTAGTCTTTTCATTTACTTAATCTAGGTTAGTAAGGGTCTTGACTCTATTTTGTGTTATAATGGTGTAAATTCAGTGTAACTCTATTCACTTCAAAGAAACTGTACTAGAATAAAGCAAGAGATAATAAAAAATAAATAAATAAAGCAGAGGACAAAGTTTATGCACATTCCTTAAAATTAGAAGATAAAATTCAGATCTCTTTTACTGTGCAGATTCCTACACAACGTAACCTACTATCTTCCCACTTTTCCCATTTCCAAGTCTATTAAAATAATCTGTTAAGTGAGAGGTGCTTTAAATGACTCTCTTGTTCTCATCTTCCATTGCAATGTCATGTACTTAACTTGGTTTAGTTCAAGTGCATCTTTATCATTCTATTCAAATCCAGCCACCTTGCTTTTTTCCCTTGGCTTGCTTCTTTTTTTTGCTTTTGTCAGTCTGGTTGTAGATTCTCTTGGGTAAAGAGCAGCTGTTAATATGCACAGCATCTCCCTCTGTAATCAGTAGTTCTGAAAGGCTGTTACTAATTTTCTCGAAGGACTACTACAAATCATGAATAAGTAGAAAGCCTACACCGTTTCAGGAAAGCTCTGCACCCTGGATATTAGATTACATCCTTTTTATTTTCCACTCTGTGCATCAGTTCGTACACTAGTGACAAAATAAAACCTTGGTCATGTATATACAATTTAACCCAAAATGATGTTCAGCTGTCTTCCTATTTGATTCAAATGGGTCCTTTTTCCTTAATGTTGTGTGCAAATCACTGCATTCTGTGACAAAAAGTGAAATTATCTTGCTTATCTACTTGTTCCCTTCAGGGACACATTTCATTAAAAGCCTTTCTGGTGAAGTATACTCTTTCACAATCCCTCCAAAGAGATGTAAAAATGATCTGATACTGTAGCTTTTGCACTGTCTCAAAAAATCAGTACCAGGATTATTGATATTATTGAAAACAATGCAACATAGAAGCAAATCCCTTTATTGTGCCAAGTATTTTATGAATTATTAATTAGTCCAATACACTTTTGCCTGCAATGGAAACATTAAACAAGACAAAAGTACTTTGAAAGGTGAAACTTCAAGTGGTCTTGCCTGGCAAGCCTACAGCTGCATTCATATTTACAATAAAATCTCTCTATTAGTTAAGTTTTATCTGAATCATTATATTAAAGTGTATAAATAACTGTAGATCTATGGGGGTTCAAAAAGGTGAATGCGTAACAGCAATACATCAGCCAGTGAGAGGATTCAAATAGAAAAAGGAAGAAGACGATAGACACATTTGGATGAAGCACAGCTGCAGTGTCTAAAAATATCTCTGCACAATGTTGTTAATGGCTTACTGCATTGATGTATTCAATTTGTGATGTCTAATGAAATATAGCACTCATCTCAATATTTTATCATAAGCTTGTATTGGTTAAAAGCATTTGTCTAAATGCCTAATATTGATGATGGTACTCCTGTGTTGTATTTCACTTCACAGATTTGCAAAGATAATGGCACAGATAAATTCTAGGTATTTCAGACTTTGGAAAGCACACTTTGAAAGGCAAAAGACAGATTAGTAACAGAAAAGGCCAAGAGGGTAACTCAGTTTCTAATAGAAATAGTGCAAGTAGCAAATAATTGTGCCATAATTAAAGAAAATAAAACATGTCATCGTACTTCTAGTGGAAAAAGCTGGAAAGCAATCACATCTGGCATTAATAGTTCCAGTGCTCTGTGCAGTATAAATCTAACAAACTAGAAACAAAGGCTATACTTTTAGAAAGAAAACATTTAGGTGTTCACACTGAGACTTTGCAAGTCTTTTTCTTGCCTCAATGTCCTCATCAGTTTTTAAAATTTATATAAAGCTTGAACAGTCTTATAAAAAATGCATTTATAAGCAGTTCAGTGTTCACTAGATTGCATTTGTTTATAATAAGGTCCATACATTATGTTTTTATAACACAGAGAAAAATCACTATCTCTGTTCTTGGTGGCAATGAATAAAAAGTACCGTAAAAACAGAACATATTTGGTGCAGTTAATAACCTGCCATCATCACTGGGCTGTTGACCCAATAAAAATATCTTTTAAAAACTGTCAGCAAAACAAACTGTTGTTTGCCCAGCTGTATTATGGTTTCACTGGAATTCCAAAACCAATTCAATTAGCAAATGCATCAAGAAGGCCAAGACCAAAATCACATTTACCTAAATCTGAAAACATTGTCAAGCACAGGTTCATCTCATAGCCTGGTTCTTGGTTTATCTGTTCTGTATAAAATAAGTCTCGAGACTTTCACTCAGGTTTAATTTGGACAAAACTTCAATTAGCATTAGTGAAATGTGCATGATTCAGAAATTCTAGATTAGCCCAGCATGTGGACCCCATAAGATCATAAAAAAGTAAACAATTCAGAGAAACCATTGGGGAGACCATATTTATGAATTAGAGATTAAGCTTTACAAATAGTAGCAACAACTAAATGCTACAGAAATGCAAGGTTTCAATGACTTCACATAAAGTTGTTTTACACTCATGTGGACTATGCTGCCTTTAAAATATTTCTAAAAGTCTCAGAGCACAAAAGTGTCTGAGGGCAATGCGATCACAGTGTGCTGGTCTTTGGTATTAGTATTTCTGAAACTAGTTTACTAGTTGCATTAGAACTGACTCGGTTTGCTTTAAGGACTATTAGTAGCTGAACAGCTGAAGAACTCTACCTTAAGCCTTTGGCCTTCTATCAGCTTTGGCATGAAAAAGCATAATAAAACTGGATATATATAGAATATATAAATAATTCACTGTCTGTATCACATAGCCCTGACTGTATTATATGGGTACCCATAACTGCATCAAAATGAGTTTTTACATATATTTATAAGAACTACCAGTAGTATCTTACCCAGTGAAACAGTCTATTTCTAATTCTCCAGCTACTCCAGAAATGACTGAAGGAAAACACCCCACTCATTCATTAAATCTCTGGTGTTCGCCACTTTCAGTCACCTTATAGAACCACACTGAGAGAAACGTTTTAGGACACTTAGGTGCAGAGCTGCTGTAACAGAGTAAACTGGCACAGCGTTGCCTTCAAGAACAACACAGCACCACAGACTCAAGTACAAAGGAAATATGACCTTGAAATTCAAGTTTCTGTACAAAAATAGAGTCACTTAGGATTCAGGGCTGAGCTTTGGTCACAAACCTCCACTGTAATCCTAAAGCAATTGATTAAGTTCCAAATTTTGCCACTGACCCATCAAAATGTTACCTCACCCTTGTATAACTACTTGAGCCCTAAATAAAAGATTTCTACAGAAGAAAATGCAGAAAAGAGCAAAATTGTCCCTAACTCATGTGGGGATAGAACCATTACCTGAATGCCAGACTTGTCCGGCTGGCCCATTTAGATATTAGTAGGATAATCTATTACTGCATGTATGTGCGGTACTCAATGAAACTAAGTGCCAATCTCTATGTAGAGACTGCATGTACTCGTGTAATAGATATAGAAAATGAAGGGTTCGGGGGAAAGAAATGTTAAATATAGAAGATACAAAATAAAAACCTACACCACCAATTCTTAATCACCCTGCATAAACAAAATACTACTATTTCTAATCAACTCTACTGCCCAGACTAAGAACAGAATATTTAGTTTGGAACTAGCATCTATCAACAATTATATTAAGCAGTTTGCACAGGAAAATGTATTTGTTAACAAAGACAGTAACATTACTTGTAAAGTGTTGGGTCCAAACTAATTTTCCTAAAGCCCTCATGATTATTGTTTCCTGGAAACATTTAGGCTTCTCTTTGACTGCAGTAGGAGAAGAGAACTCAAAATCTTTCACCTTCCAGTGCAATTTTTTACTTAAACAAAATAAAAATGTCTCCTTCCTAAGGAAGAGAGATATTCACTGGTACTTACAACCATGTTTGCTTTTCTAAATAATCCCCAAATATACAGCATTGCTTTTAGTTTGTAAAATTAAAAGTCAGGTACGGGGCAATATTTTCCAGACAGATGGTACAGCCCTTGAAGGTTCTGTTCCCATTAGATGGTAACACACACACATGCGTCACGAGATGCAGTAAATCTCAACAAGTCAGTCAACAGGCTCCGCTTTGTTCACAAGTAAGCCAGTATGAAGGACACCATTACCTGAAAAAGCCCAGCTGTGCTATAATTTGAAGAAATACTTTGTTACAAATCTTATCCTGACTCATAGGCTGTCAACAAGCTTGAGAGCAGGTATCACTGGGTACCTCCATGCATTAAAGCACAACCTACTTTCTCATCTTTCCTAACTGTCTTAAAGTGCCCTGAAGTTGTCCAGCAGAGCGCTCAGTTAGGTCATCTGTTTCGGTTCTGTAACTCCAGTGATGCCATAGTGCTGGCTACCCACAGTCCTATGCCTGCTTTCCTTTTAAACCCCATCTCATCTGTAGGCTTGGTTTCCAGCCCCCCAGT
Source organism: Falco biarmicus (assembly GCF_023638135.1). Taxonomy (NCBI): domain Eukaryota; kingdom Metazoa; phylum Chordata; class Aves; order Falconiformes; family Falconidae; genus Falco; species Falco biarmicus. The sequence continues at coordinate 25,339,372 of NC_079298.1, forward strand.
TTAAAGCTCTCATTACTCAAGTTCTCTTTTGCTGCTGCTGAAAATTCATGGTAGATTTTTATTTCCTTGGCATATGAAAGTGAAGTGTTCCCAAAGTAATAATCCCCTCTATATGTTGCTCCAAGCTGGTGAAGCAGTGGTTGCTGTTATCCAAAGGACAGCAATGAAAACATGCAGCCCTGGCTTAGTGTATTATTTTTCTGCCTGCACTTGCAATGTGCCCAGAATCCTTGTTTTCCTTAGTTCCATGTCAGTAGCTTTGTTTAAAGTACAAACTTGACAGTTTATTTTCTTTAAGGAATTTTACTTCAGGATTTCTGCTAAATTTGGAGTCTGTATAATTCATTTACAGATAAAATTCAATATTATTACCTTCATGTTAATATTTTATTTTGATATTGCAGCATTCAAGCATGTAACATTTAATTTGCACCTGATGTGCTCAGCCAGGCTGGAAAGGTTATCAGTAAGGACACCTCCCCCTGCCCCAAGTCATTTTTCTCACAGGGAATTCTAAAACCTGCAGTCTGAAATCAAAAAAGGGACAAGAAGTAAAAATACTTCCCTTGGCTGAAAAGGACATCATGTTTTAAACACTAATTTCTGACATACTTAGTTCCCAAGAAACCCATACTGGAGAACTGAACCACTTGCATAAAATGGTACCCTATAAGAACGGCATTACTTAGCCCAAGTTGAACATAGAAGTAAACTTATTTCTTCCCTTATGCACCAAACATGGGAAAATCACCGCTTAATCTTTGGCATTTGCTCTTTATCTTGTAAATCATGCCTCAGCAGGGAGATTTGCTGCTTGCCCCCATAAATGTAACTTTCGAACAGAATGAGCTCCCGTTCTCTCCTCCCTATAAAACTGGAATAAAATAACTACAAAAATACTGAATTTTTATCTTTACAAAAATCCTGAAAGAAATTGATCACTTAAAATACAATTAAAAACCAATAATTTTGAGCATTCTGTCTCTGAAGTACCTGATAAAGTTTTTTTCCTTTACATTTCTCATGGAGTAGTTTTCAGAACTAAATCAAACCTTTCCAAACTAATTCATTTGCTCTGTTCTCTTGTATTAAAGAAAAATTCTGTATACCCCAATCGTTAGCTGAACACTACGTAGCTATTACACATTTTGCATGCATGTGTACTCTGTAGATCAACATGTATCTTACGCTTAGCAACGACTGCTATTCCAAATCCATAACTGTGTGCTGCTGCTCAGGGCAGCCTGTGGTCTGTTTTCTCACTGATGCGCCTTTGCACACACCTTACAGGTCTCAGACATTAGGGATTGCTGTCACTAGAAAAAAAAAACAATCTTGCAACTAGTGTGGGAAGAGTCCTGTAACAGCAGGCATCAGCAGGCAGAGTTATGTGCACACATATTTTCAAATAACTCAGCTAAATGATGTTAATGGAGTTTAAAACATTCCCAGCTGCTTCTGTGTAGGTGTGGCAACATTTGTTGTTTCAAAACCTGCATTCAACCTTTTTTGCTGTTGCTTTTTTAATCAGGCACCCAACTTTCAACAGACATAGGCCAAAACATTACAGCCAAAATCCCAATTAATTTTAAGATTTCAGCTTACCAACAATGCCACAACACATCAACATTGTTGCCTTGATTGTTATTATTTTTTCCTAGTGGAAGAATCTAGAATTTTTTAAAAGGACAGCTGAGGAGGCAGCCTGTCTCAGAAAGGAAGCTACTGAGCTGCAGTGACTATAAAAGAGGGGAAACAAAGAAACATACTCCTTTGCAGAAAAAAATAATAATAAAAATAGGCAGTTAATTTTTATATGGTAGCCTATTAAAAATTAATCAGAGCTAATTCTAGGTCTATATTAAGACACAGATTTTCAGTTGTGTTCAGAGCATGTTTGCCCTTTTTCTTCAAAAAACATTAATTAGTGATCAAGATAAAATTTATTAACCTGTTGAATAAAAACCTGTCTGAGAGCCATACATTAACCAGTTTAGCTTGAGTCAGCTGCACTTCATGTTACTCTAAATAAAGTTTTAGGTTAAACTGGAAATTATCTCCTGATCATGTTTGTTATCCATGAAACAGAGAGTGGTCTGGATTGACAATACTGGCAGGTTTCAGTACAGTGACAGCATCACTGCCACTGTAGGAGGTACTCTGAAAGCTACATTCTCTCTGACCTAGATCCTAAGGCCAGTCAAGATGTTCAGTCAAGGAGGAGTGCAGCAACCCATCTATAAGGAGTGCTGCTGCTGGGACCAAACTATACCTAAACTGCACTGGAATATTTATACTTCCCACATTTATTTCCCATGCTTTAAACTCTTGGACTACATTAGAAACCTGGAATAGATCATTCCAGTTCATCTTAAAAGAGCCTCTTCTCTCATGCAGTACCATGGCAGTCTTCAAGTGTCCAAGACAGCATTCCAAAAAATCAATGCAAAGGACTGCATGTCTTTGAAAACTCGCTTCTAAAATTTAATGTGTTATAAAATTTCTTTCAAAAAAGTTTGACCTTCCAGTGTAAACGATTTAGGATGTTCTAGGTAGGCTTTCTAGCAAGTATTACAAAGCAAGTTTGTACCCCAAAATAATTTTCACTTATTCTCCCTTTGGTATCGTTAGAGTCATCTCTTAATTCTCTTAAATGTAGAGAAAATGTAGTTGCTAACATGGATGCATCAGTTATGCTGTCTGAAGATAGAAAACCTATGTGTTATTATAGTGTCAGAAATAATTCAGTTACAAAGCAGTCATACAGGAGAGAATGCTCTTAACAGAATTGCTTCAGTTTTACAAAAAACAGCAGAGAAAGCTCATTGCAACTTTTCTTAAGCTCCACAATAAAACCATCTGAATACACATTTAGGATCATTTTCTTCTGGATCTGAACCATTAGGGGCTCTACCTATCATTTATACCACTAGATGCCTGTTATTATAGCAAATGCCTTAATATGAAGAGCTATAAGGGATTTTTAAAATTATTATCTTCTTGAATTACTTTGGAAGAATTTTTAGGCACTAACTGCCTAAAGCAAAGAATCAGGTAATTTTATTACCATCTCTAAGTCATTTTTTTTATGTTATCTTTCTCTTAGTACCTAAGAATTAAAGAAGTAGCAGAGCTAGGTAGAAATCCAGTGATAGGTGAGCTGTTGTAAGGAGGTTCTAAGCACTCTAACATGACACTGATGTTTAGGGTGGAACACCCCTACTATTGTCTTCAATAACTCTTATTCTCACAGTCACTTTGATAATGAAAGACTAGCTATGCTGCCAGTAGCTTTTGGTCCTGGTTGAGCACAATTCAGAAGTTCCTATAAAAAGCATTTTGAGAGTATTGGTGGTTTGGAAGAGGAGTTATCTGCAGCAACACTATGTATCATCCATTGTCTGCCTATCAGTTTCATTACAATAATCCTTCAAAAGATCTTGTTTTGCAGTGTGAGGGGCAGGCAGAAGATAAAGTTCCAGTAAAGTCAGTAGAGCTTTGAAACGCCCATGACTGTAATGACAGCCAGATCCTTGTGAGGTCCTAGAACCGTCATATATTAAGCCATGCAGTAAAAATATGGACTTGTTTTTTATCAGAATATTTTATGGAGTTAAACACAAAGACTCCAAATCCCTACTGTTCATACTATGCTGAATTGTTACAACCAGGCATAAGGAAAATATATTAGAACATGTCAGAAAAAACAAGCCAACTTGCAGAAAAGAAATAAGATGCATGAAAAATTAATTTCCAAAGAATCTGTACCTTTTAAAAACTGACACGAATTTACAGCATTGCATAAGCAGAATTAAAAGACAACACAAACTCCAAACATGACCAAATACATGAATTAATATGGCAGAAGACAAAATAACATCATACTACTGATGAGAGATTAATGCTATGCAAAGACAGAGCCTATCTAATCTTTATTACTAGTGACAGCTCTCAGTTACAACCATAAAAATCCACTGAGCTCCATAGCTCTGTTCCTCTACGTACACATGGACTGAACCAGTCTGCTAGAAGAAAAGCTCAAGAATTCAAAATGTTCACAAGCCACGCTGCTATCCAGCATCTTTTGTATGCAACAAGTACTAAGATGCAATGTCATCAAAATCTACCTCTTATTTCATGTATGAAGAACACTATCGACTTTAATTTGCTAGTTCCATGGATTTTTCTATGGAATTCAATGACAATTGCTTTAATATGACCTACTGTGGCTGGAGTCTTCTATGTAATAAACCAAACAATTGCTAATAAGCGATCACACACTAGAAAAACCTGTCTACCTGCTCTAGTGACCCAAATTGTAACAAAAAATTCACTATACAATCAAGAGCTAAGAGTGAGATTGGACTCCTAGGTCTTGAGGAGCAAGGAAGATACTACATTTTCCAACTACTCTAAAAATATTTTTAAGCACTGGTTTTAAATTTTGAAGGTAAATTCTAAATAGAAAAAGGATATTAAAACATTTTTAAAATAATAAAAATCAATCAGTTGTCTTTGTAGTTGTTTGATATCCCCCTAATCAGACAGTTACATTAAATAATGTGATCAATTTACATGTAATTTAATGTAATATTTTATGTAATTGAATATAATGAAACATATTAGAGCTTAGGTGAATAGTGACAAATCATAATTTTACTTACAAGTACAGTAATTACTCTTATTTCTAAAACAAGAAGTAGCTCATTTGAGGGTGGTTGCAAATATAAAGCCAAAACACAGAAAGCAGAAATTCAGCCTTGGATACTCACTTCTTAAACATAGGTATAACATTTGAGGACTGATTTTCACTCAGCTCTCTACTGTTTTCAAGGAGATTATCATTCAGCAAAAACACTGAACTACTTTACGGTCACACTTTTTACTAAGAGAAAGCTCAGTAAAAGAACCATATATGTTTTTTGAAATGGGTAGGAACCAAGGTCATCTTGATCGCAGATGGTAGAAGTTAACTTAACTAGCAAATTCCCTTTCCAGTGTGCATCTTTTTAAAGTACGAGCAAATCATGATGAGCTGATAAAACCTTTAAATCTGAGGAACCTTCTTAACTTAGATTAAAACCTCACTTTGAAATAACGGGAAAACAATCTCTTCTCACTTACCCATCTTCTTTTACTGCAAAAGTACATTCATGTACTTAAACAAGCAACGGATTTTGCATATGTGCTTCGATTTTAACTGTGACAAATCAGAACAACTTCCCCACTGGGGCAAGAGCTATGGAATTTAAGTTGCAAGTGAGACAAAGGATGAAATGCTTGTCCTTTTGTTATGGTTGTGTAACTGGATGTCAGAGCTGTGCCCACATGTACACCCAGTGCACTTAATTCCCTGGATGGTCCAGCGACTCCCCAGCTAGTCATCTACACGGTTAAGAGCAGAACAGCTGGAGACAAGACTGAACTCCTAGCTGCCCTCAAGACAAAGTGCTACCCTATGCAAAAAAAAGATTCAACAACTTTCTTTAAACAAATACTCTGCCCATGAGCATCTAACATGATCCAGAAGGACAAATTGAATGATTCTCATCCTTGAGCTTCTGCAGCAAAGGAAAAGAGAGCAAAACATCCTTTTCGAGGTGATACTGAAAAGGACTGCCAAGTCCTTTAATATCATTGTTCTCCAGGAAACACAATACATCTCTGAAGAAGGGCCATGAAGGGTTCGCATGCCCAAACCTGAATTTTTACAACTATACCAGTTGTTAATAAAAGATAATGCCTGAATCAACAATTCTTGTCATGCCTACCACCCTTAGAGTTCCAGAGTTATACTAAAGGACCATTAAAAACTCTTTTCATAGTAGATCTAAAGATCTGGAAAAAAAGTTCAGTGTTATTGAAGTAGGGATGTGAAACCATTGTCTAGATAGGTTTCCTTCTCTCAATTTAGAATGGCAGTTCAATACAGTAGAACCAGCTCTTGTACTGATAAAAATAACTTCCAAAAGTGTGTGACTGAAAAAAACTAAAAGACTCAAAAATTTAAATTAAAGTGTGGGGGTTTAGTTTTTGTTTTAAATGCACATACATTAAAAGCTTTACTCCTTTTGTTATTATTTAGGGTCATTGAACAGTTGGAATCTTGCTTTAACATTTTACCTTAAATATGCAGGTCCTAAGCAACCTTTTCTCACATATAATATAAGTAAACAGTATACCAAGTGTATCAGACAGGAAAAGAAGTTCATAAGCCATTATTAATAATCATTAGTGATTCCTATAAAGAAGGAAAATCTGCAGCTTTTTTTTTTTTTTTTTTACATTAATTTTTAGCTCCCACTTGAAACTTCTGACTTTGAAACTCAACTGTTTTTTTCCTGTCAGGAGCACAGATTAACAATTTCACTATACAGAAATTATGTTATGTTGATTTAATTAAGACTGCAGGATGATGAAGAATTAGTATGAGAAACTGCGAAAACAAGCAAGCAAAAAAAAAACCCCAAAACCTACACTGGTATCTCAAGACAGAGTCTTAATATTCCAAAAATTTTTCTCTTATTTCATATAGATTACTGACCCAATATTTCATAAGCACAATTAAATTAATATATGAAAACAATCTAAAGCAATGACACAAAAAAAAGAATGCTAGTTCATATTTCTTCCAAAATTCCTCTTATCAAGTCAAGACCCTATCATTTTTGCATGAACCAGTTTTGGACCTCCCGAAGGCCATGTCACCCATCATGCAACTCTGTTATCCATTTAATGAAAACTGTGCAATTACTTTCAAGCATAATGTGAAGACTATATTTTACTTAAGCTAGTAATGAAGTGTGCAGGTGAAACTATTGGTTCTTTACAATATAACTTGGTTTAGTTGAAATCAGCTCATTGGATCCCTAGCTTGATATTAAGAATCTAACCCTAACCGAAGTTTGTGAGAAATCTATAATACATGTCTAAGAAAATGCAACTGAGTTTCTGAACTAAAGCTTTTATAATTTGGTATGACACTTTAAAGTCCATTCTGACTGCTGCTTCCATTATTTCAGGATTTCAATCTGCATTTAGAATCTGAAAGTGGAGAGAGATCTTCAAACCTAAACTTGAAGAGTAGACTAAATTCAAAGGAAGATTTGAATTCCAAGCACACCAAAGTTTTTGTACGTTTCACTGCTTTTTTTTTTTTTTTTTTTAATGGCTGCAAGAAAATTCTGTTGAAAACAAAATAGTTGTCGACAACACGTGTCCTAAAGAACAGTGGCCAGAAATGTACTTTAATTCACCTCTTTACAGAAGGCTAGAATATGCTATACATTATTTGAGGAGACAACAAATGTTATAATAATGAGCTAAGGGAAAACCCCTATGTGTGGTATTTCTCTGAAACAAAAAATCCCAAACCAAAAACCAACCCCCACCATTCTTTTTCTCCTCTTCAGTTTACCGACAGATGTCAAATATGGTTAACCTTCACTGATTTTCATCCAAAAAAAAAAGTGAGTTTAAATAAAGGGCAAGTAAAAATATCCACTAGAGGGAATACAAGCATTAGCACACAGAGGTAACAAAGAGAAACAGTGACTGAAGAAACTGAAAAATCAGCATCTAACAACATCAAGGAATTTTAATATAAAACTTACAGAGCAAATTTATACAATTCAGGTTTAGAGATATGACTACACTTCGATTTTTACAAACCCATCTTTCCAATAGAAAGAAAAATACTCTTAATTGGCACTTAAAAAGCTCTGTTTGTACAGATCTTTAATAATCCTTCATAAGACACAAATGACATTTTTATGGAAGGGTAAGGGAGCATGTTTTTATGTAATTTTACATTTATGTAAGAGAACACAGTTTTTTAAATGAATTTCTAAAGTTACAATATTATACTATTATAAAAGTAAATTTAGCGTGCTGAACATTTGGAGAGAAAAACAATACTTTGGTTTCAGATTGTTAACAAGCCTTTTGCACCAGTAACTCTTATTTGCAATTCCCACATGAATAAAAACAATAATATTTCCAAAAGTCTAATTGGAATACAGTTCCTGAAACTTGACTTATTGTCCTGTGCATCTTTTAGTCCTTTGATAAAACTCTAGAAAGAGCTTTTACAAATTGTTAATTCCTATTTAATGTGACCCTAAGAAATGTCACACTGAATTTACATTAATTTTTCTGGGCATGATATTACAGTGGTAGCATACCAACTGCCAATACTACTAGCACTGCAAGATTAAGTTCTTTCAAGATTATTTCAGTCAGAAAACACCATGCCTCTCTATATCCGTCATATTTGCCAGCATAATTTTCTTATCTTCCTCAGTGCCATAAAATCAGTCTCAGACTATTATTTCTTAGAAATATCCATCTTCTACGGTAACTACTTTTTTATGAAATTATCTGAATAATTTACAACATCTGATGCATATATCCTCTATAGTACAGATGCATTCTTTTTTGTCACTTGACTTTAGGGTAGGACAGAGATGTTAAAAGCTAAATCTGATTAAAAATGCCTATAAAACAAGGGACGAAATTTAGGTATGTAAATAAAATCTAGAACCCTGAATGTGGCGCTGAGGGACTCAGCAGACAGTGATGTAAAAATCTGGCAGAATTCACTTTCAACTGCACCTCAGATGCTGAGCTCCTTAAACTTTGTATTTTGTACGATAAGCAAATAAGGACATTGAAGCCAAGTGTCCCACCCTGGAAGTATGAAGCAGTATCTCTCTAACTTTGATCTGCATACCTACATTTCCTCTAAAACCAGGTACCTATTCCCTCCTCCTCTTTTAAAAGACTGAAGGAAGAACTATTTACCTTTTTCAGGTGACGGTACTAAGTCTAATAGTCATAACACCCGTACAGGAAATAGAACAAGGAATCATCTCCTCTGTTTTTCTGAGATACAAACCCAAGTATTTTCCTGTCATCCAGCATGGCTTGGGTGAGGGCTATTCAGTTTTCCAGCTCAACCTAAAACCCAGATGACAAGTCAATGTGAAATTGTATTCGTATACTGAAATGCATTCATTCTGACACACAGCGCTGGTTTGTTCTTGTAGTTTTGCTTGGGTGATTATAGAAAAATAGGACAAAATACATTTATGCCTTTTTCCACAGAATCTCTGCCACAGCAGGTGTGAAAAAATACCTATTGAATGTCTCCTGCTTTAGCCACAAAACATATTGAATATTTTCTGCAGCTGAGTGGTCTGAAATGGAACACACCCAAATGGAGCATGTTATAGTTAGCCCCTTAGTACTGTATCAGAGGTAAATCTGGTTGTAAGGGAGCTAGTTTTAGTTACTCACTGGCAACCAGGTTCTCACACTTAGGCTGCTAAACAGGACAATTTCTTTGTTCTTTTCAAATGTCCTTGCTAACACCATTGTCAACATTTCTCTCAAATCCAGCATAAGTGTTATTGGTGTAGCCATGTAAATATGACTTTTGCTGTTGCCAGTAGAAGGCCATAGTTTTTTTGTGTCCCGGAGAGCAGGGCCGCAGGAGCTGTCTGGGCTTGTACTGGCCAGAGCTGGATGAGGCTTACTGTCCTGTGGCCAGTGGTCTTGAGCCCATGGGCTCCTTAGCTCTGTGAGTGCCAGGGCTGGGGAAGCACCGGCACCTGGGGGTCAGTGGGTGACCACCCGCGACCTGGTGCCGGCTGAGGCTGGGGCACGAACATGAGCAACTTCCAGGCTGTGGCTGGGAACCACTGGGAAGGCAGAGTGATATGAAAATAGGTAAACACATGTAGCCAAGACCGCAGGGGAGCTCCACCCTCCCCAATGTACATTATACATTTCTAACAGAATACATCATTTTGGAGGTCTAGATTCTTGTATTGGGAAAGCAATGAAAGCAGCTTGGGAAATTTTTGGGTTGATTTTCCCATGCCTTCTGGGAAAAGAAAAAAGGAAAACGAGTGAGTTTCAGTTTAAATGTCTGGTCTGCATTCAGCCTCTCTTTTCTATTCAAAGAACATGAAGTATAAGGAGGAGCAAAGGGAAGGTCTACAATATGCCTTTGCATTTCAGCTTGGTTTCCATTGAAAAGTTACTGGAGAGGAAAACTGAGACACTTAAATGCCCTGAGTTACCCAGAGACATCACTGTTGGGATATGCTATCCACTTCCTAACAACCAACTAGGGCAACTTCGAACTTCCAAGTAGCTTTTTTTAAAGACTTCTGCTACAAAACACTACACTGGCTTGAAAGACATGCTGTTCAAAATCAGAAGATTGATCAGAACTGCTGCCATCCTGACTTTGCAACAGTTTACCCTTTCAGAGCAAAGTGTGCCATGTGGACCTAGTGTCTCCTCATCATTGGATCAGAAGCTAAGACACATCTGACCTAGCAATTTCTGCATCTTTAAAATGTTATTAGTTTACCCTAATAAAACTAGGAATTATGGTATGTCTGGCATACCATATTTATTCCATATTCTGAACACAACAGCATTTGTGTCATTCTGCCATTATGGTAATGAGGTACCTATTACCCCTAAGTGCTGAAAAACTCTGGTAATACTGTAGAAAAAGACAACAAGAAATTTCCATCCAAATAATACTGTCTTACAAGGCTTTTGACAACTGCACTGTTGTGACTCTGAAAGACAGTTAATCATAAGTTGCTCTTACCCATAAAATATATCAATTGAATTTTGAAATGTGACATAATTCTAAATTTATGCTGCTTGTTTTGACACACGAATGATTTGTCACGTTTCTATCTGGGAGCACCAGTTACCTTTAGGGGAGGTAGGAGAGAGGAGAGTAGTTTCTGTATTTTGATCCAGAGTGGCTCGGCTGGCAACTGCCCAGCCACCCTCCAGGTATTTCCTGAAGGAGCTGCCCTTGCAGTGAGCAGGGAGAAGGGCTGTAGCTCTCACTTGATGCATGAGAGCTGGTTACATAGTTGGCAATAGGCAACTGTGTTGCTACACCGAGTATTTAGGAATATGGAATTGTCACTCTAATGACTTATGTGTGATGTTATCTTTAAATTAATACATCCTAAATTCCTTGTGAACTTAAAATACAGTGTACTTCCATATGACTCAAAAGCCCTGTTCTGTTAATTAAGAGCTACAGACCTATATAATGTGTTAACTTAGGGCTGGACAATTAGCTTTACATTGTTATAGGAATGGAACTGTGTTAAATGAGCGAGAAGAGCACAGTATTTTGTGGTACATTGACACCCCAATCTATTTTCAGTTACTCTGGTGTAATTTGCTGTAAATTTATGATGGTGTTAATTAAGATCAGAATTTGGACTTTGAGGTTTAATCTACCTTGTTTTGTGTGCATGTCTCATTATAACCGAGCATAAACTGTTATTAAATTATTTCTATGGTACAGTACTGATTAAAATGCTTGGAGTTTAGTTACAGGCTTTTTTGATGTTGCATTCCTCTGAAAGTATTAAATGATGATTTTATATTTTATTCATGTTCACACTTGAGAAAAACTGTATGTCCAAAAAAAGAGAAAGAGCATTTAGAGAGGGGTAATTACTCACTGTAATTTAACTATGTTACTTGGTCTAATTTCCTTGAGCCTGATCCTATGCCTACTAATACAAACATTATTCTTGAAAGTAGAACTAACAAGATCTTTTCAATGTTTAAAAATGATACACAAACGTTTCACTTCCCCCCACCCAGAAACTAAAAATTAAATTGTATTGTAACTAACAAGTGAAGCTTAGATAAACAAAAAAGTTCTAACTACCTAAGATTTAGTGTTATAGAACTAATTCCGTTATGTTAGAGTTTGAACTTGTGAAAGACAATATCTGGTTTTTAAAACCCCATTTTATCAGTGTAATTTTAGAAGCTTTCTCCTTTCACTAAGAAAAAGATCTTTCTGCTCTAGTATAAGTTCAAATACAGTTTCCAGCCATGGGTTGGGATTTTTATGGAAGTAGCTCATCTTCTGAAGGAAGCAGAGGCAAGGCACCTATCATTTCACAAAGTTGCAAATCTCTGGCAGGTACTCCTGGCCTAAAATATGGTGGCTTAAATAAATAGATAGTATAAGCAATATTTCTATCCATTTGCAGCCTTTAGGAAATGTAGTCATTATTACTTCCCAGGCAGATCTTCAGTTGGTTTCAACTATACCTACCAAGTATGTCTCAGAAATCTAGATCCTGGTCCTGCCCAAGCCTGGAAAGTGACGGTCTGGGAGGCTGCTCACAGGTACGCAGTGGCAAGCACTGCAACTCGGTTTCCCTAGCAAGGTACCAGGTCCCACATTCTGACTCGGATGCCAATTCTGTCTGCAGCATAGATCAAATTATCTTACAAATCAGAAAAAAGAGAAAGGAATAACTAATGCCTAAGGTTAAATTTCTCCATCAGTATTGGCCACATGTGCAAACTAGCAGATGTTGAAAAATGACGAGATCCAGCATCTTCAAGCTCTGTCTTAAAGATATATTGGTACTTTCAAATGGCCACATGCTACTGTCTCTTCCCACAGCACCGCCTCAGCATAGAGCGCTTTGCTCTGGGCCCGTCAGCTTTGCTGGCACTACCCTGCCTCATACTTATCAAATAGTAGGAGTTTCTTTTTAGCTGGGAAGCTCTTGAGAGAACAGTTATTGCTGAGGAAAGGTTATGCCTGCAATTCTTGTGGTATTTTTGGTTCCTACTCCTGGTTTTCTTTAACATTTTCTCAAACTATTCTACATCATGAAACACTGAGCTTCTTAAAAAACATCCAAAATACAATCTTTTCTTGGTGCTGTATTGCTGAAGCGAGCAGAATCCAACCTGTACATGACACATTAATCAAGGAATATTTCTGAAACTGGAAAAAAAGGATTTAAGTTCTTCTCTCAGAAAAATATGTGGGGATAGCTCAGAATGTTAACACGTTATAGATACAGTCAGAAACTACAAGAGCAATACGTACTCATGTTTTCCTTTACACTTAAGCCGAGCTTAGGAAAAAAACTGGTGCTAAATGCACTCGGTTAAAAATGTGGAAATTCTTTTTTCTGTCAGGATACCAACAGAGCGAAGTATATAGTATTTCCAAAAGCTTGAAGCACACACAAGAGGCCTTGACTTAGTATGATCACTTTTCATATGATGTGGCAGACAAAGGTCATGCAAGTCACACCTGCCAGGTACTGCAGTGACCAGTCATCACCCACACATCGCCTTGGATACTATCTACTCAGCACACAGGGTCTGAGGCTTACTCACAAACAGTTATTTTGAGCACTGCCTGTACTTACAACATATTCCAACACAGAATTCAGTCTGGATAAGCAAGACTTTCTATCAAAAGTTCGTAACACGGTAAGCTGCCACGTGACCTTTAACAAACCTAACCATCCAGGGATTTATGCCTCCTTGGAGCATTTGCTTGATGCACATGCAGCAAATGTTTGCTCAAACTGGGAGATATTCCAGGTGCTGAAAACACATATATTTATTAATCATTCCCTAGAAATCTATGGAGATATAAATGTGAAATTACATAGCTTAGTTCAGATCATATATTATGTTTTTGGATGCAGTCTCAAAGCCACAGAGCAGTAATTTTCTTAAAAAAGATCTACAGGAAAAATATGACTTACAGAAACCAGGGCTTAGACGCCATAGGTAATCATGCCTATCCTAAGTGAGCAATATTAACCATTGAATCAGGTTTAACCTGCAAAGCTGAACGTATGAGATACTGTTGCTAAAAAAATAACATCCAGCTTTTGGAAACAGATGAGAAAACAAACCAAAATCCAAAGAAAACTTTTTTTTCCACATGACCAATCAGAAAGACAGATCTCATTTTTTTGGTCATAATTTTGATGTCCTTGTCTTTATTCTTAAAGAATACATCAGGTCATATTTCCTTAGACAAAGAAGAACTCAAAACAGAAGGATTTTTCTTAATACTGTGCCTCTTAGAGTCAGCAATGAGCCCCAAAACAGCCACCTGCCTTTTCTGTCTTGTTTTGAAACACGACACTGATGCTGTTAATTCCTCATTACTCACTCTATCTGCCTTGCAGAACTTCCTGTTGTTTTCCCTCATAAACACATGCATTTTTAATCAGCACCTAAACCGCATGTTTATTTTATCAGTCTCCAGACCACGCACTTCAGCCTTAACTCAACCCTGACACTTTCTATTCTGGACAAAATTCATGACAGTTTTCAGCTCTTTTACAGAAGTAGATGCATATTCTTTTGTACCTATAACAGATGAAAAGGACCAACATGTCCCTTTCTACTCCTGATGATAAACTGGTTATTACATTTCCAAATGTTCCAATCAGTGGTGCTGAGGTTTCAGAAACATGTAGCAATACAGGAGTAATTTTTTTTTGTTTGTCGTCTCTGTCACAGCATACTATTTCTTTATTCATGCCCTGTTGCCCATATGGCTCCACAACTGCTGGATATCACAAGGACATAAACAAGACGCCAGAGACCAAGGAAGGGACAAAAAGGAAAATCTGCAAAGGGAGGTCCTCAGTCTGACATTGCTGCCAAAGATTTCCAGCTACAGCCTGGAGCATGAGCAGCACGCAGCATACATTGACTACGGGAGCAAGACATTATATTTCTCACCACAGCAATTTAAGACCCCAACTTGATAGTGGCTCATATAGTTTAGGGTAATTTTGATGTTTACCAGGTAGTAAAAGGCCTACCAAAGTCAAGCCCACAGAACAGCAGTTTCGCACCCTACATCCCTGATACTCACTTACAGTCCCACCACACCAGCTGAGGACTCCCACATACCAGAAAACTCTTAGAGCAATGAACCATTTTCTTGCCCCTAGTCATGCATTAACAGACAAGGCTACGTAGCAGCATATGAACCTGTAAGTCTATCCACACATCTAGATCAAAGCCAAGAAGACATTTGTGTCACAAGTAATTATTTAAATGTCTTAACTCTAACAGGTGAGGCACTATTAAGGTGATTCCAGCAAGACTATACATCTCCTTTTACATGAGGGTTGTTTTCCCTATTAATTAAAGTGATAAAATCATATAGGAAACCAAGCTCTGTAACGAATTAGTAATGGACTTCAAGCTTACAAATACTCTAAAATAAGTAGGGGTTGAGGTTGCCACCACCACCCACCCCAAAAGACTTCACTAGGAGGCGGAAAGGAAAATTAAATTTACGCAAATATATCCAGCTTGCAAAAACAACTGCAAAATTTATTGTTCCCTCTTCTGTTTGTGTGTATTAAGGATATGTACTGACTTTATGGAATTACTTCAGCAAGCTGTGAATGATGATGCATGAAATGAAAAAAATTCAGTCCAGTGCACAAGAAGAATACAGAGAACAGTAGGCAGTCAACAATACACTTTTTAGAGAAGAATGGATATACACCACACCTTTTTGGATGCAACTGTGCTGAATTCAGTGACAATATCTCACAGTAAGTAGGGGGCACTTCCAGGTTCTCATCAGACAATCAGATTCCAATTCTGCAAGACAGCACTGAATAATTAATTCCAAATTCATTTTTTAAATCTAATCAAGCAATATTTTGTCTCAGTTGCAGGTAGTTGTAAATAGAATCAGCTGGAAGCCTAACAAAAAGATGCATGACCATTAGATCATTGGCCAGAAAAAAATAGCTGGTCATCATCTATATTCCATGTATCTCTATTTTACTCATCTGTTTAATTGCAAGAACAGGCAAATTCCAGGTAACAGAGACAAATGAATAAACCCTCTTTGCAAACCTCCAGCCATTGACTACAGTCTCGGTCATGATACAAAGACCCGTCTTTTAAAAAAACCCATTCATTAAGAAGATTAAACATTTCACCAGGCAGGCATCACAGAATACCTGTTACAGAAGGCAAAAAAGAGACCTGGATGAACTCCAAAGCAGTGGCCTCTTTTCCAATTCCAAGACACAAGACATTACTCCTGCCAGTCAACATTTCAAGAAGCAAGATTACCTATTACTAAATACTTGCCAAAACCAAGATAGGTTGCTTTGAATGCATTCAATTAAAAAAAAAAAACAAACAACCAAAAACCAAAAAAACAACCAAAAAAACCACCAACACCAAAACAAAACAAAGGAGAAATCCACCCATGCCTATATGAGATGACAGATTCGAAAGCAAAGACACCGAAAGAGGCACTCCAGTGTTTTCATTTAGACAGGGAAGATTTGTCTTCCCTTTGCCTTTTTTGGAGTGTAATGTATTCTAGAGATATAGTTGTTTGATGCCATAGGCCTTCAACACAGCTGATCTTTATGGAGGCTGCCTGAAGGTATAATATGAAGATTCCCTGTATGTCCATGTTCCAGGTATACTTGAGAGTGCTGGAGCTTGAGCCATCGTGTGATTAGATGCAGGTTTAGAGCAGCTGACAGAAGAGATACCTTTCTCCTTTAGTATGGAAGGCAATACACAGGAAAGCGAACTGACTAAACATATTTACCTTCGCAGAAAAATGGTCTTTCTTCTCTTACTATTGAGAAGAACATTCAGAAATAAGTGTCTTCCAGAAAGCTGTCAACAATATATTCTAATTAGAATCACAGACACCATGAGGGTACACAGTGCACACGTGTAACTACAGATCCAAAGGTCTTGTAAAAGGAAGCATGATGCTAATCAGCATCTCATTGAGTGTGCAAACCTCTGCCGGTGATGTGTAATGAGACACACATAAATGGCGCTGCCTGAAAAGCCAGGCAGATGATTTCCACTACAACAAATGTTTCTTATTATTTCCATGCAGTACACAAAAACAAACAAACAAACAAAACCACCACAGTTGAAGTAATTTAAAAAAAATATATAATTATTCATAGCCTACAAAAGAAAAACACAGACAACAGTAATGGAAAGGGGCTCAAATATTGTTTGTTTCTTTATTTTGTATAATACAAACTGCATGAAATTGCCACACCATTTTTGACACGCTTGCAAATCAGATAGTGTAACACATCTTGGGAAATTTGCAGTTCAAAGACACAAGAGGCTGTTTCTACAGAATTAATGCAGTCTGAACTTTGTGTGTGAAGAAAGCTAGTTATCCATTATAGCTCCCATTTAAGACAAAACCTGGCAGATAAAGAAAAGCTCAAAGTAATTGAAAAGATACACATTTAAATAAACAAGATATAGACTGGAGTCTTTAAGAATATTTTTAAGCAAAACTGGTTCCCTAATATGTATCAGTATTTTACTGGTAAAAAACCCCCACCTTTGACATATAAAACCCCATTCCATTAAAAATGCTTCTATAGCATTAAAATAACATCCCTTTCTGTCTTGGCTGAGATTGAATGAGAGAGTATTCTGCCCAATGGTTGTGAACATTACTGTGTAACTACTTCCAGGTTCCCTTGACATTAGGCATCACTCTGTTCTTACAGACCTGTTGGAGATGCTAGAGCAGGACCTTAAGTTGAAACCCACCTGCTACATTTTTTTCCTTCATAAAGCTGCTAGAGTATCTGCCTGAGGGCAGTTTGCTAAAAATCTTAGCTAAAGACATAAATGAATACCACCGATGAGTTTCAGATTTCAACTAAATATATTACTAAGTGTGTACAAGAGAAGCAGTGGAGACAATAACGTAGTGTCCTACATTCACACTCACATTACAGGGACTTAAGAGACATATTTAGGACCAAGTGGACAAGACCTGAAATATGGACTTCAATTTTTAATACACTTGCTAGAATAATCTTTTATAAAAATGTAGAACACAAGCATCAGATGGAGAGGTGATTATTCTACTGCCAGTTATTCTGTCAGCCCCTTACAGTCCTTGAGAGAGGAATACAGTTGATTGCTGCTTAGCACTGAGAAAGGGAGAGGACAAATCCTGGATCCCTGTTTAGGATGTAAACAGCATTAGAAAAGAAAATTTAATTGAAGCAGGGTAACTGAAGCATTGAAAAACTGCTAGCAAAGATTCGTTATTGCTCCAGCAAGAGAAACTGTAATACACAGTTTAGGCCTTAGCCTAATATTAAATATTCTACTGTGAGGGTTTGCGTTTGGCGTTGGTTTGTTTGGATTTTTTGTATTGGCACTAGTTGGGGCAGAAGTCTGTGAAGTCCTGGGAAGCTGCCACTGATTTTCAGTAGGGACATGACCTCCAAGCATCTTTTCAAACTAAAGCAGATGTAGCACTCTAACAGTGTAGCTGTACGGCTCTCCTCTCTCCCTCTTGGCCAAAGGCTGTTCTAGTACTCCGTTCAGAGCAGACGGTGTTCTGGCAAGAGGCAGAGAGCTTCCCCAGCTACGTCACCGGAGCCTAGCAAGGGGGATGCCTTCTTGTCCCTACCAGTGAACCTGGACAGGGTCCCAAAGCAGTTCAAAAGCCCTACTGCTCAGCCTGTCAAGGAGGATTTGGGTCATGGCCAAAGGCAAAAATCTCATTTTCTAGAACCTTCCTGGCACAAACATGGGAACCTTGAAAGATTACCGCAGATTTTGGGGTGGGATTTTTTTTGCAGGATGTTGTACTTCTCTTCCTGCTTTGCTTTTGTCCAGGTTGCTTGAGAGTAATGTTGTGCACGAGGATTAACTAAAAAGGCTAATTTTTCAGCCATAAAGTCAGATCAAGATGTTCAGCTACAAAATAAAAATGTTTAAATGAGAAATAATAGAGATTGTGAGGGGGAACTGAAAGATTGTTTTGCATCATTTTGTTTTAACACAAACATTTTTTTCTGCTACGAAGCAGGATTTATTTTTTTTTTTATTAACATTAGACAGCTGCATCTATCATTTACATTGTTTTGCTTCCACCATACACACCACCACCACCACCACCCCTCCCTAGCATCTCAGATACAATAATCACATCTGAGGAGAGGTGGGGAGCAGAGCAGACATAGATGGGACAGCAGAAAGCACTCTAGTTGGCATGCTTTCCCGAAACAGCATCACCTGTTGCCGCTGGCACAGGCTGGCCTAGACTATTTATTTCACCCATGTAGCAGAGAAAGAAAACAAAATGAGCTTAATAGCCAGTCCTGCCTGAATTTTTATTAAAACTTCATGAAGAAAGTTGCAGAAATTCCCTTCTTTCCATATTAACTGAGAAGTTATAAGTTCATCAAAGCCTTGCAATTCTAGTAAGCAAAGCTTACAGAGAAAAACCAAACTCAGTAAATGGAAGCTAAGGCTTTTGCTCAACCACATTGTAGCCCAGGAAAAATTAATCCTAGCGCTTCCACCACTGTGATCTGTTCCGGTTGAATCTTGTGACCTACATGCATCACAGTGAAATAATGCTTTCAGGTTTGTTTGGGTTTGCTGGGGTTTTCGGGTTTTTTTTGGGGGGTGGGGTTTAATTTTCGATAATCTATTATCAATCTATTTAGCTTTTTAGTAGTTCCTGTTCAACTGTGAAAATGGATTAAAAAAGACCAACTGTTTCAACTGTCTTGCAAGAGAAAATAACTTCAGTACACCTAACCGCTGAACAGAAAATAGCAAAGTTTTACTACCTCAGATAATTTTCATACCTGTTTATTTCTAGACCAATAAAGGAAAAGATAATGACTTGAAAGTTTAGAAATACCAGATATGTTAATTTTTTAATTAATGCTTTTAAACTAACATGGCATTAAAACTGCCATACAAATGTGTCAACCATTACTGTAGTAAACATATATATACAAAACATACATAAAACTCAAGCAATGAGAAATGCGAATGGCTACTCATGCTTAAATTAAAAACATAAATAAATATCCTAAATCAAGATGTTAACTAAATATCAGATTCAAAAGTCTGTTACCTTTCATTACGCTTCTCCTGTCAAAGGCTGGCATGTATAACAATTGTTCCGGAAAAGTTTCTTGCATTTTTAAAAGATGCACAGATAGCTGGAATCCCTGAAATATTTCATTGTTAACACATAGGTAATCACTATGATAAAATCCTAAGGACATCAAAGAATTTAGAGCAGAATAACATGAATAGCTAACAGGTTTACATATACAAAAAGAAATCCTGGCCCTGGTCATGTCAGCCCTAAAACTACTATAAACATCAAGATAACCTGAATTTCATCCTTACTGTTTGACAGCTTTGCAATATAGATTAAACAGTTCCCCAAAGCATATGATTTTTTGTATTTTTCAAAATTAAATCAGTCATTAACGTAAATTTCAGAAAAAATATGTGGGTTTTTTTTTTGTTTAGTTTTTTCCAGAACATTTATCCTTAGGATCTTTTTCCAGATTTCTACAGAGCCAGCAGTCCTTCCACTGACTTCTCTCAGTTTTGGATCAAGTATTTAGTGATCTACATCTCACATTAAAACACTTGACTTACATGATCAAAATACGTAGGGACTTTCGAATAATCACACAAGTTGAGATTTCTGCAACAGTTAGCAAGAGTAGTGTGAAACCAATGAGACAAATACAATTTTAACATAAAATTGAGTTCAGAACACAGCTGCAGACCTTAGGAGGGAAGATGTAAAATAAGGGTGCAGTGGTGTGTTGTAAATACGCAGCAAATACTTCTTAGTATCTCCAAGGTAAAGTGAATAGTGAAATTAAACGACAGGAACAGATCAGAGACAACAGATGGAGAGAAGAATTTTGCAAGAGACGGTCAAATGGAAAGATCAAGCTGTGGTTCAGTAAACACAGAATAATCAAAAGCAAACCATGTTAATTTTGAAATTTCACGTTTCAGTGTTTGAATTACATCCCTACCCTGCAATATATCTCCTCAAAAAATCTAAATAAACCAGAAATCTGAGCTAATAAAATCTTTTACAGTGTACCGATATATTAATTTATTTTTATATAACTTAAATTTGTGAACCATGTACTATAGATAAACTGAATGATTTTGGATGTCCTGGTATATTCAGAGATGATTATTGAGGTTCCTAAGGGATACTCCTTTAACTTTTTAAGTAGATTATGTATAGATATCTTACCATTGTAGACAGGTTAAAAAAGGCACCAACTGAGCATATTCCCAAACCACTACAAATTTCCCATTAAACCTTGCTTGCCTGTTTGAACTAAATGTAACTAGCACTGATACCAAGGTTTTGGGTTTTTATTATTCTTATTGTTGTTTAGAGTGCATAAGAATAGAGAAAGTACTGAGTTTAACGTCATCTCCTTTTCAGATATTTATTCTTTCAGGTCTCACAAGCTGTACATCCACTATTGACTCTGTTACAGCACTGGCTGGATTATATACTTCAAGTTTACCATCCGCATCTACTATTTGTTCTCGTGGGAAAGAAAACACTATATTGCCATTACAATACAAGAAAGAATTAGACATCTCTCTGTCAGCTTACAACTCCTGTTTGAAAGCCCATCATACTAGCAGGTCAACTATACCCAGCACATGTACAACTGCAAACACTAAAACCATAGGAGAGCAACTTTTGTAAAACCAAAAGTTTTTTTTCAGCTTTAACTTTCCACCCAGAAAAGATACTCAGATCTGAAAAGCCCTTCTACTAAAGGTGTTTCCAAAAAAAATTCTGACCATCTTCAGGAGTCATTCTGGTATCAGAGAAGATAAATTGCTGGAAAGAAGACCATAGTCTGCTGCATTCTAAATCAACAAATGAGAAATACTGAGTTATAATTATAGCTCCATACAGATGGTAACTAGTGTAAAATTCCATTACAAGTTCCCCTTTGCCTAATTTGATTTCTCATACATTAAACAAAAACCTCCAAAAAGACTGACCAAAATATAGATATGATTTGCTTGCTTTGGAAATAAAGTTTGACAGATAAGGAAATCTTGCACCAGATCTCAGTAGATGTTAAGACGGCTAACTTTTATTACTGGTTAATCCAATCCAATGGTAAAAGCTTATTGCATGCCATAACAATAAGGTGCACACACACTGAGAATGAATGCACATCTCCATATTTTCCAACTTTAGACCCACATTGTAGTAAGTATAGAAGACAGTAGGTATGATCTTTCCAAAGCCTGAGAAAAACAAAGGCAAAAGGTTGTCCGTATGCAAACATTATCACCAAATTGCTGGCCCAGGGCTGGATATGCTTACAGACCTCACTGAAAAGCTGTTCAGGTGCACACTCTGCTATGGTGCACAGGAGAGCGCAAAGCAGCACAGACTTTACCTTGTACTCATCACACTTAGAAACATTGAATAATGGACAGAAAAATAACGTAAATCATCAACAATGGCTTTGTACTTTTATAGTCTGAAGTCCAGGTTTGTGCTGTATTCATAAGAGGCCTGACATGCCTCGGCTTAAGCTCGAGTTATGCAAATCCTGGCAGACTGATCTGCAGAGGTTTTGTGCAAGTTTCATTACAATTCACATTTGTGCAGTTCCAGTCTCTGCTCACTGAGTCTGGAAATTTCCGCTTGTTGGAGTTGAATGAATGGTTCATAGCCAAGAAATTCTTCACAGTTATGGTTACTTAATTCCCTTAGGCACTTGGAATTTACATGTGAAATATGTGTGCATACATATGTGCTTGTACCACAGGTGTCCATGTGTATATACCACATGTATGCACAGAAGGGCAAAACTGTGAGCATCTGACATAGTCAACATTTATAGAACTCTGGCAATGCACAGTAAAATATAATTTTGTTACTACTGATGATAAAGTCACATGCCAAAGTTTGTGTTCCTAGCATCAGTCTTCTCAGAATTACTGCCACAAACACTTCCATACGAGAATTTAAAACACTAGTAGCCTCTCAACCACATGACTGAAAATCTGATTTCCTTTAACAGTTCAGTTTGATTTTTATATTGGTTTCAATCAATATTGTTATGATGCAATTCTCACTCTGCTTTATCTAAGCACATCTATTCACACATGTGGTCAGTTCACATACGTGGTCAATTTAACAAGACTGTCAACTCAAGAAAACCAGCTGTGATGGAGTTGTACCTACCTCCAAAATCTTCCCAACCCACTGGTTACAGGATAATTTGTAAATGCCCTTGCAACAGGTGGCACCATGATCTGCTAATCCTGATTTCAGACAGGTCTGGGGGAAAATCAATGAGTAGCACTCACGCTGAAGGTACTGCCTCTGGCAGTAAGTTCGCATAACTTTATCTTTGATGAAAAGGCACTGGGATTAATAACACTGAGAACAGAGACAAGACATGAAAATAGTTTTTTTCTTGCTGGTTTTGCTGTCAGTGTTTAAGCAGGACTACTAACCCTGGTATGTCTGATCCTTGGATCATCCCTTTCCTCCTCCCCAAAATTAAACAACAAAAATGCATCTCCTTAGAAAAAGTGTGCTTTCACAGGAGCTAGATCATATTTTGTCCCTCTTGGCCCTCCCCTGGGGAGCTGAAGTTAGTGAACTGACTTTTATCTTAACAGCACAGCTCCACAGTAAATAAAACACTTGTCAAAAGAATGCTGAAAATTAATGCAGAAGGCAACCAAGAAACTCAGAAAATGCTGCAGCTGGAGGTTAAATGTTCCAACTGCAACTCCCTGAGAGCCTCTGGCACAGTGTTTGACCCCTGCTGGCTTCTGAAGTCAGCAAGAAACGGGAACTCACCTAGCACATATGCAGCATATTACCCTGACTGTTAGCACAACAGACAACAAGCCACTCAAAATCTGCCTGTGTCCCTCTAGCAAGCTTGGTTACTCCATTGGGTTATTACCCTGCTTGGATAGCCCTTCTCCAGTATAGATTTGCTCTACAGTTGCCTGGGTTCCAGAAATGAATGCATCCATTTTGGAAACAGTGGCTGAAAACATAGAGATCTTCAGATTATTTTCCTAATTCTAGTGTTTGGGTTTTTTTCCAGGCCCTTTTAGATTAGCTGTGTTTCTGCAAAATTTTTATACCTTAAAAAGTGTCAGGAAAAAATGAGACAATGTTCAACGTTCGTACATTTTAGTACCCTAACAATAGCCTTTTTTGAGCATAACTACTTAAGTAGAAACTAATACTGCTTAAGTCATTCAGATACGAGCTAAAACTGGAATGCCAAATCATCTAACTTTTGGAAGGCATAACTGAAAGAAGTGTAGGGGGAAAACAGGGAGAGTTTTTGTTCTTAAATTCCTAAATAAAAAGCCCAGGTGCAAGCTGCTTCCTTGAAGTGAGACTAGCCCTTAACTTCGTGCAAGTCTAGATACCACCTTTTACTCATCACTACCTACCCTTGAGTGATATATATATCTAAAAATACAAGTCTACATCAGAAAATGAGACATTTTACGTATAAAAGACATATCAAGAAGTAGTATCATTTCTCTATAGAAGACTGATAGCAGTTCCATTTAGAGAGGTCACTTTGAACCCACGTCCAGAGTGTGATTGTAGTATATGATTTAGTAGTCAATATCTTTTCTCTTTTTCTCCATAATACTTCTGTAGGTAAAGTATCCACTTTTAGCTAGAACCTGAATGTCCCAAGGGAGAGAGTTTACTCACTTACTCAATTCTTCATTTCTGCCACATTTTTAGCATTTCTGTAAAGACTATGTATCTGCAAATATCACATCCTTTCTACTGCATACTGAACTTCTGAAAAGAAAATGGTTGAAAAGAAAGATAACTTCACACAGATCCAGATTTAAGAAGGTATTCTGGGGAAAGAGGTGTCATAGGTTTGTGCTGGGGTTTTTTTTCAGAATACTTGACAGTTTTTCTTTGGGAAGACGGAGAGGGGAAACAGCACAAGGACATCCTGGCAAGCGTTTCAAAGTATGGTAAAGTTAGGGCAAGAATAGTTCTTCAAGAATCCAGGTAGCATCCTCATTGTGCAGCAGGAAAAGAAAAAAATTCATACCCGGGAGCTATAAAAGTCTGAAAGGCATGGAATTTAGTTCAGTTACCAGTGGCTTTTGTAAGTAAAGAAAACTGAGTTCCACTAAATATAGAATTTGGAACTGCAATCCAATACCTATTTGAAAAAATACTGTCTTACAACAAGATTTCCATCTAAACACCATTTGTATTATGATATTTGTCTTGAATTTTAAATGAGCACTGCAAACATGATCTTTAACAAATCATTTACTACAGTGTAATGAACAATCCTAATTTATAAAGATTTGAAGTTATTAATTTTGCTGTTTAATTTGTTTAGAAACACTACTTCAAACTGGTATTAACAGTGCTGTCTCTTGAAATTTATTAGAAAAACAAGACTATATTTGGCTATATAAAAATTATTTACATTTTATTATGTTTCCAATTCAAATGAATGAAAGCCAGGATATTTGGTAGAGAAATTTGACTTTTTCATAAAAACTTCTCCAAGTTTGTAACAACCTTTTGCAGAGTCTGGCAGCAATATGCACCCTGTTTGTGTGTACATATATATGTACTTTTTTTTTTTTTTTTCCACTGAACAGGTATGTAGGTTTCAATAACATAGCTTGAAAGGTCTTTCCTTTATCTCCCTTTAAACTCTCAAAGTTGTCCATGCATGGGATCTGAGAAAAGTTCCTACTTTACCCTGACCAAGAACATGTTATCGAACCAGAACATGTAGAGAAGGAGGCAGGAAGTTTTGCCGAGTTTTTCCTTTAGTCCAACGTTCAATGTATACATAGACAACATTTCACCAAGATACTGAAACTGAAGTTTTCAGCTAGATATCAATTTGTTTAAGATCATCACCAGAACGCAAGTTCGAAGTAATGCTTACAGTCTAACAAGAGCTCATGGAAACATTTTCAATTCCCAGTATTTCTGGGACATTAGATGTCACAGCCATTACAGAATGTAAGTCCTCCATCTTGTCACACTAAATAGGACAGAATGACCTTTTAAAATCAGCTTTCCCAAAACAAAAAGCACATAATAGTGACTTTGCATTATTTAACCTTCATTACTATTCACTGGATAAGTTAGTACTCTGGGATATCAGTCTTGAAAGGCTGTACTGTTAATGCTCACCTTTGCCAATCTAGACAAAAGCACTCCTCATAGCTGAGGGTCATTAGGAAATACTACTACACCTTCTGCTTCTACAACAGGCACCTTAATTCCTGCAGAGGTACACACACTATTTCACAAAACAGCCTTACTAAGATGCATAGCGCACAATGCAAAGCAGATCCACTTGTGATAAAATTCATTCATGGTAAATTTTTGGTGTGCATGATCAATAGAGAGTGCACAGGTTTCCCTTTTACTACAGAAAAGAATATGAGGGAACTTTACCCTACTGATGTTCAAGTCACTCACTCCACTATTCTTAAAGCATCCAGCTACCATAGCAAATAACAGTAAAGAAGATGAAGCAGTAGAGCAATTTTCAAAGTCAAAGCTTTCTACTGCATATTCTGTCATCCAGTTTCACAGCTCTTAGCCTGTGCAGCTGAAAAGAGCAAAACTGACATATTAAATCACGAAAAAGCTACGCTTTTAAACAGTTTGCTCCAACAGCCACTGAAAATCCAACAAGTGCTAGATCTGGGAGAAAAAAAAAAAAAAAAAAAAAAAACAAAAAAAAACCCAAAACCAAAAAGAACACAAAAGATGACCTTTTTTTTTTGTAACTATGTAACAATTTTAGGTCTTTAAGATTTCAGTTCTTCCTTTCAAGTTGAACGGACCTGTTGAACAGGTTCAGATATTACTAGGAACAAGTCAACAGATACTTATACACAGCAACACATGATTGTAAATCCCCACTCTCCTTCAGAAACAAAGCTGAAACCACACATGCAGAGCTTATCTTGCTCAAAGCCTTCTGTACAAAAGGACACCCAAAAAAGCCGTAGGGTTCAGTACAGGTCTGCAGCCACGCTCTTATTCCTGTGGCTCAGAAGCTATACCTTAAAAAACCACACAACCATCACCCTAAAATATTCTCATTGCAGACACACATTTAATGACCCCTACTAATACAGTACACAACAGTATTACTTTTTATGGCCTTTTTATTTCAAACGTAACAAAATGACTTGACTCCTTCTCATGTGACGATACCAAATAATACATTTTGAGTAAAAATACACATTCAAATAGATCAATGACTTAGTGGCTAACTGAAGTAAAATCCAGATATCATGTATCAAAAAATGACATACCAGAATAGTAACAGTGTCACAACAAGCAATGAAGATATACAAATTACTTTCAGCTGAAATTAGATTCAGTTTTTCTCTAAAGGATGACAGGAGGTGCTTCTTCCATTTAATAAGCCATACATTAACTGAACAATACTAGTAGCTAAATTACTTATATGACCAACATAATGACATCACTTAAAAATTAAAATTCAAACTACCTCTAAGCACAGAAGTACCAATCAACTGTAGCAACAGCTATTCTTATAAACCACAGTGTTTCTATCACTGCAAAAAATGACCAACTTTTTATTTAATTCTTGGGAACAGCAGGTATTTAGAACCAAACTCTGCCAAAGATTAATATGCAGAGATATCAATCAACAGCAGTAAGACTGTAAATCATGCCAAATTT
This sequence comes from Falco biarmicus, assembly GCF_023638135.1. Classification (NCBI taxonomy): domain Eukaryota; kingdom Metazoa; phylum Chordata; class Aves; order Falconiformes; family Falconidae; genus Falco; species Falco biarmicus. The sequence goes on from NC_079298.1 coordinate 25,366,793, forward strand.
CCATTGAATGTAAAACCTAACATATATCTATGAATAGCGAAAGGAAGAAACATAGAAAGTCAAAGCAAGATATTGAGTAAGGTAATTAAATACAGAAGCAAAAGCAATTGCCATACTTCTTTTAAAAGAAGCAATTGTTTTTTCCTTATACTTTAGAAAAAAAATTCTTAAATGTATGAATTAAGATTTTTTGATTTAATTAGAAAAAAACATATCCAAAATCTTCCATTTCAACACATATGAGGACTGGGGATTTAAAATTCATGTAGATAAATGATGAATTGGAAATTTACTTTTTTCAAATATTTACATATAAATGTTGTCTCGATTATTCACTAGATAACCACTGACATGCATTCTTACCATGCCAGACATGCGTGTCCTCAATTAAGAACAGGCCTATGCTTATAACATCACATTACGTTGTGGATTGTTTGGGGGTTTTATTTTTATCTGAACCATGCCTGTTTTGGTTCTAGAAAATCCATTAAACTTTGATATTGTTCAAGGTAATAAGGAAAAGCAGCAAATGTTATTATTTTAATTAAACCCTAAGATGTGGATTTAGGTTAGGAAATAAGCGTTTCAGTAAACAGAATCTTAGAGTGATACGAATTAATTTTGCAGGTATCCCACCTATTCAATGGAATCAATTCACAGTATATCAGGTGACAGAGCAAATAAAAACAATGACAGCGTAGGAAGTACAAATTGCAATGTTCTTCACTAATTTACCTACTAAAATGTAAAATCAAAAGCAAATCAGCCATATGAAAGTTGCAAAAAAATGCTTATATGACAGTAACTACAACTCCAGTTTTAATGATGTCACTTTTTTCCTCTAACTCTGGAAAAAAAGTAGAATTTAATTGGTTTAAGTTCAATCCTCTCTAAATGAATTAAAAACCTCACAGCAGTCAAAAGTCTGTAAAATTGTTCAAAAGTCCATGAAAGGGATGCTAAATAGAATATTAAGTAGAGAGGACTGCAATGAAGCCTGTTGATTTTTTGACCTACGGCAGACTGTGTTGTTTTTTCATTGAACATGTACATTTCCAACGTGAGTGAGTGTCTGGTCAATGGGAATTATTTGATCAGCTACCATAGAAGACCCAAAAGATGCACTCACAGTTGTTTCCCTTCCTAATTCTATATCATAAAATATACAATTTACAGTTTAATGGAGTGCTCAGCACAAACCTTTCTGAGGTATCCCATAATCATGGGAGAAGTATTTTTCCAGCAAGTTAAGGAATATGATTAAAATCCACTTTCCAGCAATAATTCCTACTCAGCATATTACTCAATATCTTTCACAGATTCCTTGTATTACTAAATTAATTTTTACACAGCATAAATTTTTTTTGTGATTAAAAACCCTTGGCACTGTGTGCCATAATTTAAGATAGAAACATTTCCATTGAGTATCAAATGCAATGGCTCAATGTGTAAAGAAAACTGAAATGGGGCGGAGGGAGTGGGATGAAGCAAGCTTCCAGTAATAATTTCAATATTAGTTTTCAGCAGCATGGATTTAAAACCAAAAAGTGTGACTTTTAGGTTTTCTTTATGTTGCTATGACAACTATGCAACTACATAAGTGGAAGTGTTCTAAGGATGCAAAAAAGCTCCTTGACCTGTGGCAAAATTTTAAATTCTCCATAAGTGCTCTCCTTGTAGTGTCCTATTGGCTCAGATGAAACTTAAGCAGATAAAATTCTGTCTTTTCATTTATATCTCTTGAATTTCATTTGAGTCACTAGCACTACACATAGGGAAAAAAAAGAAATATCCCCGTTGAGTATTATTTAATATCATAGAATCATTGAGTAAATCTCAGTTTTATTTAGATATACTTCAGTGGCTTATCATTGTTATTAATAATCTAAAAACTTATTTCCAACATCAATTAATTTTAACACTCAGCAGCCTTGTAGTCTACAATATATTTATTCCTGGAGCTAACTCTCATTAATAACTCTCATTAAGTACACACTTAGAGATAGAAAACTTGCACATAAATTCACAGAAAAATGATCCATTTTGCAACAGACCATCTTCAAGAGCATGCAAAAGTCTGGAACAAATTCTGCAGGAAAAAAATAATTAAACTAGTTGAACCTGGAAAACAAGATCTAACGCAATGCAATTTGTCGGCTATGGATCACACTAGGCGAACCTGACAGCTTTTCTTCAATAGATTTTCAATACAACATAAGTGAGGTACAAAGAAAATCTTGTCTAACAGGATTTCAGGAAAGCGTTACAGATGGTGTCACATTAGAGCTAGTAGTAAAGTCAGGAAGCAAGGATTAGCAGCAGAATTTAAAACATGCAAGGAATTAAGGATTTGAAAGGAGAAGGAAAATGACAGTGAAAGGGAATGCACCTGGTAAGAAACAGGTTATTTCAAATTCCTCAAGAATTATTCTTGTGAAACATTTTGTTCAGTGCTCTTGTCAATGGCATGGACAGAAACAGGAGTAAGTGACACTATCTTTAGCAAAACGGAAGATGAAATTATCAAAGAGATGGAAATCTTGAGGATTGCAGCAAGAGAAGCCGCAAAATTCATATTATAAGAAGAAAGCCATATACTTGGCTAACTTGGAATTCATGCATTGAAAGCATCTGGAGAAAGTATGAGGAGGAAAGTTGATCATAAAAAGGCTATGACCTATAAATGTGATACAGCTGCAAGAAAATCTAATATGACCTTAGACACACTGAGCAAGGAAAATAATATAGTTATACAAGATGTTCTCTGGATCAATGTATATCACACCAACTGTCTTCAAGAAAGACTTATTTAAACTAGAATTGGTACAGAAAAGGATCCCTAGTTTGAACAGGAAAACAAAGAGCTGACAATAAGGGAGTTTTGTTGTGGATTGTTTGGGGTTTTTCGGGGGTGTTAAATCTAAACAAATTAATTGTTACAAGCAGGGCCAAGGCATACGCAGCTCTAAAGAACTACTTTGATGCTAAAGGACAATGCTGACCAAAAAAAAACCCCAAACAACAACAAAAAACCCCAAACCAAACAAAACAAAAAACAACCAAAACAGATATTGGCTGGCTGTAATTTTAGGCTTGAAACGAGAAAAAAACCCTAACCATTAGATCAATTAGGTCTTTCATGGTTTTCCTGTTTTAAACATAAGACTCACTAAATTAATGAAAGGAATTGCATGACATGGAATTTGTAGTATTAGAGGACAAAACCTGATGACATTAAAAGTTCCTTCTAGCTCAGTTTATCCATCACCTTATATCATGTTAGGAAAAAATAGTAACTTCTTTTTACACTAGAAATCAGAGAGAAGCATGTATAGCTGATTTACATTTAAAACCTGTCTTCTGCAGTAGAGGTCAATCATTCTGTCCAAAACAGTGACCTCGAGGGAAAAACTTGCCATTTCACATACAGAAAATACACTGTTCAGACACAAACCTTTTGAATCAGCTGCATATTTTCAGCATTTGCAGCTCCTCATTATTTTGAGACTATTTGTAGACATCTTTTAGCATCTATCTATGGCAAGAAATAGTCATGACAAATGCAAAATAAAACTTTTCCTGATGAGTGGCTGACCTAAAACTTCACAGTCCCTAACGTACTGAACAGTCCTTGTTCACAACTCATTATCTACAATATATTCCAAAGTGCCAAGTAAATACAGTAAAAACAATGAATTACAGTTCTTGTTCTACTAAAAGGAAGATGTTGGAGATCAATTAGCAACATTGTGTGTAGATGTTATCACTTAGCAATACTCCCTTGAATATAAATTAGTATTTTTAATAGATACATCACCTGTTTATTTCAGGTAAAAATAGATGCCAAAACAAAATTTTCTTTTCTCCTATCCTTGTTTCCTACCACTATTTCTTTATTTAACTCATAGCCTTCTCTGCTACTGCTATTTACACTTTGTTTGTTTCCAGTGGTCATAGCTCTTTTTCTCCCAGCTCATTCCACTCTGTTTTTATGCATGTAGCATTGGAAAACATCTTAAATACTCTGCCTCAAAAGCTCATCCCTCTCAACAGGTACTTATCTAGACCAATGTGGTGGTCTGACCCTGGCTGAATGCCAGGAGTCCACCAAAGCTGCTCTATCACTCCCCTCCTCAACCAGAGGGAAAAAAATAACGAAAGGCTTGTTGGTTCAAGATTAGGACAGGAAGATCACTCAGCAATTACCATCACTGGCAAACCAGACTCCATTTGGGGTAATTACTTTAATTCATTACCATTCAATTCAGAGTAGGATAATAAGGAATACAAATAAAAAATTAAAACCACCTTCCATCCACCCCATCTGCCTTCCTGGGCTTAACTTAATTCCCGATTTCTCTATCTCCTTCTCCCCTCCAAGCAGTGCAGGGGAATGAGGAATCGGTGTTATGGTCAGTTCTATCACACTCTTTCCTGCTCACACTCTTCCCCAGCTCCAGTGTGGGGTCCCTCCCACAGGAGGCAGTCCTCCATGAACTTCTCCAATGTAAGTCCTTTCCACAGGCTGCAGTTCTTCATGAACTGCTCCAGCGTGGGTCCCTTCCACTGTGCGCAATCCTTCAGAAACAGAATGCTCCTTGAACAGGTTCCCCATGGGTCCAAAAGTCCTGCCAGCAAACAGTCTTCAGGGCAGGCTTCCCATGGGTCACAGTCTCTTTCAGGCATCCAGCTGCTCTGGTGTGGGGTTTTCCCCAGGCTGCAGGTGGATATCTGCTCCACCATGGGCCTCCATGGGCTGCAGCGGCACAGCCTGCCTCACAATAGTCTTCACCATGGGCTTCAGGGGGATTCTCTGCTCTGGCATGGAACACGTCCTCACCCTCCTTCTGCACTGACCCTGGTGTTTGAAGAGTTGTTGGTGTATGCAGTTGTTGCTTTCACATGTTTTCACTCCTCTCTTCCACTGCAATTTTGTTGCACAGATTTCTTTTCCCTTCTTAAATATGCTAGCACAGAGGTGCTACCACCATTGCCGATTGGCTCAGCGTTGGCCAGTGGCGGGTCCATCTTGGAGCTGGCTGGCATTGGCTCCATTGGATGTTGTGATAGCTTGTAGCAGCTTTTCACAGAAGCCACCCCTGCAGCCCCTCGACTTCCAAAACCTTGCTGGGCAAAACTGCTACAACTCTGTGCAACATTACTTCCACTGCTATCATGTATACACATATATGTGATATATGTATAATCACTTCAGTCACTATTAAGTTGCCCTCTCTTGATACTGTGATGAATGCAGAACTTGCAGGTCTCCACAATATAACAGTTTCCATCCAAATTTTTAAACCCTTAGATTTTTAAAAACATTTAAATTTTTAAAAAAACATTACAGCAAGGCCTACCTTCTCTCATCATCATGGAGCTCCAAGTTACAGTGAAATAAGGGGACCACGAAGATCTCCAAGCCAACAGAAACCTTTGCCAGGAAACCCATGCCGCTGGGAATAGCACTGCATATGAACCTGCCAACTGTGTCACAAACACAGTATGTGCATTTTCATGGAGGACTCTGCTCAAGAGAGTGTTCCATATGCTACACTAGACCCCCAGCCCAGAACAGTTTGTCTCTCTGTGCAGTTGTTTCCCTTGTTAGCAGTTCCCTTACTAAGGAGCAGGCTTTCACTGCAAACACCTCTTAAAATCACCGTGCTTTCCACAGTACAAAAACATGGGACAAGTCTTTGGTCTTCTGTCATGTGAAAAGACCCTGGTCCCTGTGCTTCTCTTCCAGCCTATGCAAGCAAACCTTGTGAACAGTGTGGTTCTCTATTTGAAAAAAAAAAAAAAAAAAATCTCCCCTCATTTACACTTTAGCTTTCATCTGGAAAAAAATTATAGATACAACCTAAGAAACAGTTTATTAAGTGCACACATTGCTTTGAAATAAGAAAATCTTCCTAAGCCTATTAGGACTATCTGAAAAAGAATATATTTTATTTGTACTTAGTGAGCAGAACGAACAGGGAAAGTCTCTTATGTTTGTAAAATCAACAGTAATTTGACCCTCTGTCTCTCTAATTTTTCTTACTGCTGATGCAAACGTTGTCTCTTAGCAGGCATTTGGCCTTTCAGCTGAGCAACAGGCACTAGGAACACACAAACGTTGTGACACTTACACCTATGACAATTATTCTTTACAAACATAGAGGTGGAGACTGTCACCAACCCCTTAATGATCAGCAGAGCCATTCATCCTGTGTGTACTGAATGAAACAGGATGGGAAGAGAGACAGAATTTGAGAAAGTCCACCCTTATTATTTCTATGGCCTTAATCTTTGAATCATTGCCAGGAAGTAAAAGACTGAAAAAAGACAGGGGTTTTGCCTCTCCCACTTTGTTCTGGATCAAATCACAAAGCTCGTTCATTTACCCAGGTCACCTATTCAGAAGTGTTACCACAGATCTTTGCCTTCCAACTCTACTGAGGTACTTTGAAGAATCCCTCTCTACAGCAAACACTTCTCCTAAAGTATGTGTGGCTGGTAAAGTCTCCTTTATATAGGAGGAAAAATGAATTAAAATTCCAAGGGCTGCTCTGCCACTTGTATTTGTTTCAGTCTGTGCTCATGCTATGCTCCAAAGAAACTGATAAAAGCAAAAGAGCAGGTACATTCTGTACCGTTATTCCATCAAAACTGCATTAGAGATGAGAAATAAATCTCAAGGTGCATTACTTTGTTAAGCATGAAAAGAAAATCATCTCTTTCTAAAGTCCAGTTACTCTCTCATTTCTAAAGCAGCTTCACATTGTACAATTGCCCTATTTCTGAGCCACCAGTACAAGAAACTTTAGTTTTGTGCTGGGAAGGGTTTGGGTTTTTTCCTCTGGGGTGATCGCTACATGCGGTGTAGACCCGTAACTCACAGGGGATTAGGATTTTAGGAGTTCATCGAATCTGTGTAACAACCTTTAAAACATATAAACAAAACAACACCCCAACAACAACAACCACCACAACCCAACAGCCTGTCTGCTGCCCCCTACCTGAAGCTCAACAGCCAGGAAAAATAACAGCCAACAACATTCATAATTTTGCAAGAACCACCAGCTTACTACAGGAAGAATCATTTGGAAATGTGCCAGGGAACCCTGGCACCTCTCTCTTTCAGAACAACACAGCTGGGAAGTGGCAAGAAGGTGATAGATAGGTAGATTAGTTAAAGATGTGGTCAACCAAAGTTCTGGCACTTTTCAGAAGCATTAATTTTTTTTTTTTATTATTCATATCTTCTGATTAATTTCTGTCAGTTAAATTATCAGCACACTGCTAGGGCACAATACGTCACTTTAACAAGGCAGAGCAGGTTAGAGACCAAGAATGCAGCTCTAACACAGAACTGTGCACTGAGTTCACCAGATGAAAACAATGTACCTTGTAGAGGTACCACCATCACTTATGTTTCTTTGTAAATAGCCCACAAACACAACACACACTTCCCCCATACTAAGAATGCATTTCAGAGGAGTGAAAGGGAGGCAGTAAAATATTTTCACATACTTTTTTTCAATACTCCGTTCTCACTTCTCTTGAAAGTCTTGAAACTCTTCCCAGGTTTTCTAGCATCCCTTACATACTACAAAGTTCATCCACCCATTTTTTCCTCTAGTAGAATAAGTCAGATTCTCTGTCTCTGAAATCAAAGTGTTGCTGCCTCCTTTTATGGGGAATGTGGACTCTGCTTCCTAAAAAGAATTTACACAATCTAGCTAGAAGTTGTTTTGTGTATTGCCATGGCCTCCCTGATCTCAGCCACAGATTACCAACTGCCCCAAGGATTGTGAAACTACCCTGGGAGCTGAAACATCTGACTTAACAGAAAAGTTGCAACATCAAAAAGTAAATATAACAAACTTCAGTCCGGCTGATTCAGCTCTGCACACATCACCTTGTCATTTGATCCAGCACAAGGAAAGCGTTGCAAGAGCAGGATGAGCCTTCTGGAGTCAGATGTATGTGGATTACATACATCATGAAACCACAGTCTAAGGAAACCAATTGGAATGCAAGTGAAGGACTAGCAAAAATGTAGTTATTAGAGCAACCTGGTCTTTAACAGAGGGAGCAAGAACACTGGATACATACTCACACACAGATTTTGATTTATCTTGTTTGCTGAGACTGCATGCTGGAGAGTTGAAAAGAAGTTAGAAAAATAGTGGGGAGGGTGGGGGTCTGGTGGGAGGTGGAGGACAGAAACCAAACCCAAATCATTCTACACTCTTCAATTTGGCAGTAAAAATAAAATATCTGACCTCTTAGCCAGAGGAAAAGGAGCAGCTTTTGAGGAGGGAGCGGCAGCACATTTTCTCTCAGCATTTCTTGAAGAGCTGACTAGAAAGGACCAGTGACCATGAGATATGTTGGTACAGGGAACAGGAGTTGCTGGTAACAAGCAATGCAACCTCTAGCAAAACATTGCTAAGGTTTCCAGAGTAAAACATCTGCTCTAAGCAGAAAGAGGGATACAGACCTCAGAAGCTGAACAATGAGACCGTTTCTAAACACAAAGAACAAACCACAAAGCAGTACAGCTGAGGGAGGAAGAAGGTGACTGGCTACCCTAGCAGCTGCTCAGCTAGAACTACAGCCAGTGCATACTTCAGAGGCAGTAATCCTCCTTACTATGTATTGTTCAGTTTTAAGTATTTCAACCACTTGTTATACCCAAAATCTTTTGTTGCACAAAACTAAAACATACCTACTATGAAAAGTCAATATTTTTTTTTTACTACAACTGAGATGTTAACAGTCTAATCAAAGAATTATTATTAATCTAACTTTATTACAGAAAAAGGAAAAAAATAGTCCACAGGAAAAAAAAAAAAAAAGTCTGAACACTTTCAAGTTAAATTTTTTACGCACATAGCTGCTAATACCTACCCCTTTCCCCATTGCTATTAAGCATAGCAATGCTTCATACCCTTGCTCTGTTCCTCTGGGTCCTAATGTCAGCAGCTTCAGTGCAGCCATGGGAGATGTACAGTGAGACATATGCATGTCAGGTCTTTCACTAGGAGGAATATGATGGTGGTCGTTTCTCCTTCGTCATTCCAGGATCTGATTTGGGTTGTTTCTATATGTTTCCTAACACACTTTTTAGACATTGCTTTTTCCTCAATGGTCTGCAAGTTCATTTTTTATATGTTTACTATATATGGCATGCTTTATACATGTTAGTTACTATTTCTTTGTATGCCTAAAGCCAATTTTGTCCAATTCCCATACCCATATTTCTTTTACTGAACCCCGGTGGGGTTTTTTTACAATTTCAAGGGTCTCCAGTGTCAGCTTGTGTCTGTCTCCTGTCATCCCCTACTTGTACTCTACTGCTCTGTATCCCATGTCCTCACTTTCAAGGCCTCTGCCGTCATACCAGCCCTGCATTTCTACATTACTCTAGAGTCGTAAATATCTCATTCTACACTTCTTACTATTATCTATATGAAAACTAATTTTGTACCATGCAAAGATATGCATAGGTAAAACAAATTTGGCACAGCCACTGATCAGAAGAAAAGCTGTTGTCATAGCAAGTCCAAGTTAAACCAAAGCTCCAAGGAAGCTGAGTTCAGACAAAGTCTAAGAAACCTCAGTCCAAGGGCCTTGCAAACTTAGCACAACACTTGGGGTCTGTAGCTAGCAATGGCTATACAATATTACTGTGCAACAGGAACATACATTTCAATCCCAGTCAGCCTCACCAGTATAACATCAGTTTCACATTAAAACTAAGATTCATTATTTCAGCAGTCTCTGGCAGGAATTTGTTCATGGCCTCAGCTAGTACACAAACACAGGGACCTGTTCTTTCAAAAACAGCAGTAGACAGAAATACCAGTGGCACTGTCGAGTAGAGTGAAGAGAAGCAGAAAAAACATCTAGGCAGCTCTGCACTGCATCTTCTCTCATTCATGTTCCTGTTCCAGATACATGTCAAAATCGTAACTGATGTTAAGTAGTGTTTTACTACTTAACCTTATTTAGTAAATAAATAACTTCAAATTATTTACCAAGATCTACATTGTTAAAATGCCTTCTATATGCTTTCTGAGAGCATTTGATGTAAACGCTGCCTGAGAAATGAAAAGTGCTGAGCCTCTAATCTGGAAATTTTGTTTCTCTTGGGCTACCCTTAATTTCAGCTGTTGGCAGTAAATAACTACCATGTGAGGGATATTAAGAAACAATCATTCAGGGTAAGCCTCATGGGTGACAGAGACTGTGTTGCCAGAATTTTGTTTAAAACCGGACAGACACAAATATGTAGAAAATACAACTCAGCTGCATGGATTAATAAGATAGAAATAAAAATCTGGCTAACAAAATTTAATATTCTGACTTATGTGTGTGTAATTTTATTAAATATGTGCCATTAAACTTGTGAGTAACATATTAGAAACATTTTCTTACAACATGTGGGCATGCTACTGAACTTAAAAATTATTTCTAAACAGTTTTAAGTCCTGCACGTAGAATATTTTAATATGAAAATAGAAGGTTTTTTTCCACCCACCATGCCAGTCCCGACCTTTTCATGCCTGATTCTTTTATAAAAATCCAAAGAGATTTCGTAACACAAAAATGAAACTGGTTTAGATATGGTAATAATCTAATGCTTTTTATCCGATATGTATGCAGAAATACCAGAAGTCAAACACTTCTAAGCCTTCCCCCCCCTACTCCCCTGAATACTCCCACAACGGTTCTTTAAAGCTATGCTGTGGATTTTGAGGCAGAGTAATGCTGTGGCTGTTTCATGGCATAGCCCGAGGCTGCAAATGCTCTCAGTCCTCAAACATTATCCTTCAAAGTTTTTAGAAGTTTCTCAATTTTTTGTTTAGCTGTCACATGGAGTCTCACATACGTTTCACGCAACCCAGCACTGAAAATGATTAAAAATCCATCTGTCTTTATAAATAATTCATTACAGAAAATGCAACATGTATCATGCTGGCTGTATTTCATTGTTAAACTAGAGGTGTGCATTTTGCTAGTGGGCATTGAGGGCTGCTTTCTCAATGAGTGCATAAACATCACTTGATTGACTTAAAAAAAGACATTTAAGGCTGAACTGTCCCATTTCAGTTTATAATTGTGGGCTAACCAATTAAAAGCGATTCAATAGGATTCAACCTGATTAAGTTTCTGCATTTTCCTTCAAATGACTAGATGTGGATATGAAAAATAACACAAGTTTCAAGAAAGTAATGAAAGAGATACTTTTGAGTGTAAGAACTATTGGATATTAAGGGCAAGGCAGACGTCACCTGTATTTCAGCAATGATTATCTGCCTGTACATACACAACTTTATTTGGATAGGGAAGTTGTTATGTCTCTAAATTCAGAGTAAAAATATAATGTGAGAGTTGCAGAAAGAATTAATTATAAAACAAATCAACTGCTGATGAGAACAATTTTTCAAAATACATCTTTGATTTTCAAAGTTTTTTATATTCTGAAAGCATAATAAGCTAACAGGCATTTAACACTTATTTATTTAAAAAATAAATTTAGCAATCTCATTTGAAAGCAAGTTTGATTTGTAGCTGGACAAAAAATAACCCAACCAAAAACCTTACAAGCAAAGTTAAGTAAGCCAACAAAAATGCTGCATTTTTTTCTTTATGCTGCACATTCTGTTTCTGAGTTATGGGTTGTCATGCCACTGGGGTGGACTCATTCTGGTGACCTGCACCAATAGAAAATTACCCAACTTCAGTGAATTTAAAACCAGAATATTACTTGTGATTCATATTTGGAGAAGGATCTGTAATACTGAAGATTAATAACTGATAAATTAATAAGCGCAGCTGGTATTGCTTCTACATTTCTATATAATGGCAGAATGAAATTAGTAAGACAGATCTGTTTTACTACTGCCCATTCAGAATTCTCTGGCAGCAGTAAAACCCTCAAGAATTATATCAGATTGAGGCTGCTGCTCTGAAAAGCTACCAAGAACAAAGGACAACTGAGATACAGATATAAATATTATATCTTTCCCCCCTTCAAGGCAATGAGAATAAAATGTTTTATATCAGGTGCATCCTCTTCTCACAACAGTGAGAAGGAACACAAAAAAGACGACAAGATCTCAGCAAAATTCCTCCCTTTATGTTTTGAATGCAGCCAGGTGTGCATCTGGCCAGACATCAGTTAAAGGACAGACTTAGGCAGAACTGCCTGACACCATCCAGACCCTGCCTAAGACACCCAATATTGGCCCTGAAGGGGAGCCACTGGATTTCCACAGGCTTGCTGACTAAGAGGATGTTTGGAATCAGGTGATAAGCAGTAACTGGCTGCCTCTAATCCTATATATTCTGGCTGTGAACTTGCTTGTGGAATAAGAGTTTGCAACCACGTCTTTAAAAGTATCCTCCTTCTGTGTAAATTAACTTTCCACTATCAAAGTCCTACCCAGCAAAATTGGAGACAGGAGAAATATGTCTCATTAGGGACATACTGTGCCAAGTGAAAAAATAAATAGGACAGATTTTTATCTCAGTTATTCTGGAATAATTCAGCTATAATTTCACTGACTTACATAGTATTGCTATCATTCATTAGTTTTCTGTGGATGCAATCCAGCATAAATGAGGTTAGGCTCAGACTCATCCCAAACAGACTATAACATGTCTTGTAAAGAGCTAAAGTATTAACCATGCTGATTCACTCTCAGTTACTTGAAACTTTAAATAGTGACTTGGATATATAAACCCAGTATGGCACTGCTTGCATTTGTAGGATTGGGAAATTAATTCATTTTTCAAAGATATTCCTTTTGAGCAGAAGTAATGTTTTAGCTTTCACTAATCCTAAGCTTTCAGTTCTGATTAAGGAGATCAGCATCAAAACCAAATGAAAAATTGAGCAATTTTACTTATTTGAGTTTAATAACTTCTTAATTTAAGATAGGATATTTATTTTCACATAAAGTATTGGCAATCTTTTGGATTACAATACTTTCCCTTTTAAAAATGAAGAAAAAAACACTCCACTTGTGATTGCTTTGATGGTATATTACTCCATCATGTAGAATAACTTGAGCTCTCCAGACCAAAGCTGACATTCAGAAAGCAAAATGATCAAGCCATGTCAGTAACTTAGCTCAATTTCTAAATATTTATTTGGGCACTCTGCACTCTTCGGTGCTTTTAGTTGAATACAAAGACTGTGAAACCTGCCCTCATTCTTTTTCTGCTTTACTTTTTTTGAAAAGAACTTACTTAAATTGTTAAGTTTTTGGATATTCACTATGATTGTCCAAAATGTTAGACAATGGTAGACAATGGAGTCCAGGAATTTTGCAATAATCATAGCATTGATTAAAGAAAAACTAGTGATGAAAGAAAGCATTTCTAGTATTATGGGATGAAAGAAAAAATTGAAATAATAACCAGTCTCCTTAGACAATCACACTCCCTGTAGTCAGCACTGGTGAGGCTGCATCTTGAATACTGTGTTCAGTTTTGGGACCCTCACTGCAAGAAAGACACTGAGGTGCTGGAGTGTGTCCAGAGAGCAACAGCAAAGCTGGTGAAGGGTCCGAAGCACAAGTCTTTTGAGGAGAGACTGAGAGAACTGGGGTTGTCTATCCTGGAGACAAGGATGCTTAGGGGAGACCTTACCACTCTCTACAACTACCTGAAAGGAGGCTGTAAGTGAAGTGTGTGTTGGTCTCTTTTCCCAAGTAAGAAGCAACAGGACAAGAGGAACTGGCCTCCAGTAGCACCAGGGGTGCTTAAATTGGATATTAGGAAAAATGTCTTCATGGAAAGGGTGGTCAAGCATTAAAACAGGCTGCCCATGGAGGTGATGGAGTCACCATCCCTGGAGATATTTAAAAGACACGAAGATGTGATGCTTAGGAATATGGGTTAGACTTGGCAGTGGCAGGTTAATGGTTGGACTTGATCTTAAAGATCTTTTTCAACCTAAACAACTGTATGATTCTGAGATAGAGTTCACAATTCCTGATCCAATGCTGCACATTTCTGCTTGCTTACATCTGGAAACTATTTCTTGATCTTTTTAACTGACCATTATCAAAGCTGTGGCTTGATTTGTTGCTGTAGAAGTTTTATTTAAAGAAATTTCTCATATTCTTATTACTGCAGCTAAGAAAATGGGAAACAGTCCTTCTGAGAGCCTTTGTCAGGTTTCATGTTCATCACAAACCAGCTGGTGCTTAAAATTAATTACAGTTGGTTACCTTAGTAACACTAAATCATGCTTGAAAGTTTCAATATTGTTTATCCTTAGTTTCCACAGCAATTTCAGTTGAAGAGTAAAAGGCTGGGGACCCAATCTCAGCAGAAAAGCAATATAAACTGACCCCGCCACTGAATCAGCACCCCTTTCTCTCTTCACCTTTCATATGAGTCTTTATACCTTGTTGCATTATGTCTTAAAAACATTTGAACTTTGGGTATCTGCTCTTAAAAGGCTGTTCATCAAATGCCTACTGTTCACATCAGACACCTACTGTTCAAGTTATAGATTCTTAGATCTCTGCTAAATTGATATTGATTTCAGATGTTCAATTAAAAGCATACAATAACCGGGTTGAAAGCAAAGACTGAAGAGCTTGTTATGTTGTTTTTAAATAGGGTAGAGAAGAACAAAGCTACTTTCAAATACATCAGGCTATTCCCAGCAGTCCAAATTCCCCTATTATTTAGGATAAAGAAGCATCAGAACATTAAGTCTTACTCAGTTCCTTAGATTTGGAAGAGAAATTTCATTTTATTAGTTAGATGGGCTTCTCAGTACATAGATTTTCCTGCAGGGTGAAGGGTAGAGGCTTATAAACTCCTAAGTGCTTGGGTATATATTGATAATCCTCCCTTTTCTACCTTAGTTTTAAAAGGCTTTAAAGGTAAAGTTCTTATTTATTCTGCAATTGCCAAATGTGTAGCTTAATTTTCTACTTGCTACAGAACTGGTTTGAGTCTTATCTCTTAAATTCTGTATAATATTTTCTGTATTCAATGAACTATTTATGTCCCTGTAAAACATGAGCTGATACAGTCATCCCACTTACCTGTTATATGATCTCTCTACCATGAAATTTACCTCTTTCACTGAAATACAAGGAAAAAGTAGCCTTTTTTTGGATATACAGAATTGTTTTTTTTTCCCTTCCTACAGCTAAGGCACTCTTAACAACCCCACCCTGCAAACACTTTTCCACAGTTACTTCTTTCTCCTCATCTTTTGTTACAAGAATTCAGGGATGAGGAATTACACTAAATTAACATACCCTCTCCTTACAGGTCTGCAGGAGAAAACTGGGAGACAAAGCTCAGAGTTTCAGCAAGCCATGAGTCTTGAGAGCTCAGATATCTGCCTCTCACATAGCTAAGGCTTAAGGTAAGAAGAAAAATGGTTGAAGTTGTCAATAATAGACCTGTAAAGTCTCACTCATTTTTCTCCTTATCATCACTACCTTCACACTGCCACTTGCTGAAGCATTCATAGTGAAACACCCACCATTTTATCTTCCTGACCCATATGACAATAACCCATGCTGGACACTTGGAGTGGAAGAAATCACATTTGTATGGTGTAGAGAAAGCACCTAGCAGGGCCTCACACCCTCTGAAAAGTAGATCCTCTCTCCCTCCCAAATACTTCGTATGGCCCATCACGGATGCATGCACTCATCTAATGAACCACACAAATATCCATCTCAGACATTCCCCTGATAATGAGACCAAATATAGGCAGATGCATGCATTGCCACCCAACAAATTGCCACAGAATTTCACTAAATTCCCTAGCTCTTTTAGAGCCTGGAGTAAGGACAGAAAAAGTAAATTGACAACTGCTGAGCTGAAGAATACAATGACCTCCATCAGTAAAAATACCAGTATAAATCAATGTAAAATAACGTCTATTCAGAAGGTGAAGGATGAGGTGCAATTAACCTTACACTGCAATTGAGGCATGCGTACAGGCAGATTTCTAGTACCCATCATGAAAGTAAGTAAAAGGCCTTTCTTGAAAAGTGCTATTTAAAACGCGCCCCCTCTTTCATAGTAAGAAGCGAAAAACGCGCTCTTCGTACTTTCTAGTTGCATAGAGAATTGCCGCCATGGAGACAAGGGGCTCCATATTAGGCCAGCACAGCAGATGGAGCACGTTAACATCCCTCTTTCTTTTCTCATATTATATGGAAGTTTTCAGGTGTTTCTTTTGCAACTAATACAACATGAAACCAAAATCTTTAACTATAACAAACTATGCATTGAAGTGTAAGTACTTAACGGAGTAGCAAAGTTCTGACCTTTTCCTGCTCTTACTGCTGCTCTTACTGGCACAAACCATACAGAAAGAAGTCGGCTGACCAGAACACAGCTGTAAGAACAAACATGGGACATACAGGGATAGAAAGTCTTTTACTGTCCATCAGGAGGAGAAAGAAGTGGGTCAGAAAAGCACGTAATTAAACACTCGCTACATTCCTTCTGAACAGAGACAAAAACACGGGAGTACCCGGTGGGTGAATTAGATGCACCTTTGCTTGAAATGATTAATTCATACAACAGCCTGTTAGTGGCTCATTAACTCCACAGATCTGGGGCTGAGATGTGCAGCACCGCTTTGCCCTTTGGATGCTACTCCATTCCAATGCAGTCTTTCATTACAATTAATATTAGTTAAGGACTAATTGACAAGAATAAAGATTGAAGAGCTGAGTCACTGTAATTCATGTATTATGTTTCTGCAAGTTTCAAGGGTCGACACAGTCTGCCAAAGCCTGGGGAGCTTTTCAGCTAAGTTCAAATTCAAGCCTTTACCTAAAACTTATCTAAAGCCTACCTTTTCTCATCTCATATTGTCCCACAACACATCTTTCCTTGGCTAAACACAGCTGTCAAGAGACATACAGAATTTTACCCCTATAATACCTGTGCCACTGCATTGTTCACAAATAAAAGGAAATAAATAGTTTTTAAAACCTGATCAATTTTTCATACGGCTCTTCTGTGTCATGTAAAATCCACCAGCTACACAGCTATTTCAGCCAGAGATTTCTTTATAGGAGAAATCACTAATCAAGTTGAAATGTCTGCTAAGGAGGATGACATCTCAAAATTTGTCCTTGATAATGAACTTAAAAACTGCATCTTCAGCTTAGATCTTCTGTGTGACAAGCTAACACAGTACCTTACTGGTCTGCCTAGTTCTCTCTTTCTTGAAAATCTTGATCTTACGTTGCGTGTATAGATATCTGCCCTCTGTATGTGCTGCTCATGAGATAACACTAGGTTGCTATAGTGATTGCTTAAAAAAAGAGAAAAAAGTGAAAGCTGAATTGTGGAGAACCCTGAGGCTAAAAGATGGATAAATGACCAATCTTGAAAATTAAACTTAAGTACCGTTTTTCCTGAATTCTGCTGCAACTGTTTGTAGGGGAGGATATTCTCCTTTACGAAAAAAAGGCAGCTCATTTCTTCTATTAAGTCTTTCTGATTGGTACCTATGTTGGAGGGGATCATAAAAAAGGAGTAAGTTGAAACAGGAAAAAAAAAAATATCTGTAATATTAATTCTGTACTTACAGAAGCAGATTTTTTGTTCCAGGATCAAAAAGGGGGGGGGGGGGGGGGGGGGGCGGTAGGGGAAATTACCCTCATGTAACACAAAGTGATAAATATCACAAGGAAGTTAAAGAATGCCCTAAGGCCAAAAAGGGTCATTGCTTCCTTAAACCTGAACTCCATCACTCTACATTACTGTTTCAGATAAAGCTTTTTATGTAAAAGTCCTTTACTTAATAAAAAGTGGATGCACACGGACATGTGCACTTCAGCTTATTAGGTAATAGATATTTATACAGTCATATAATTTATAGAGAAAACACAAAATTAGTACTAAATATCCAACCAAAGCTAACATTTAAGGCCTTACAAGTTTAAAGCTTAAATTGTCACACAAATGTTTCCCTTGGTGAACCTACAGAACACAGCCTGCACTGGAGTATGAATGTATACATTACCTGGATAGTGCTTCATCAACCACCATGGCCCTCTAACTCCATTTGCCCTACCATGGCCCAGAGGGTAGATGACTGCAGTTCTCAGGAAGAGCTGAGAGTCCCACAGTGTTCAAAATGAATTAGTGAAGCCTCAGAACAGCAAGTCTTTACACAACAAAAGATAAGAGAGGAATAGAAGTTGGGACCCAGAGTCACTGACATAAAAGGCAGCATCAGCATCCCCTCAGGGAACCCCGTGGCTTTAAAGAATTTCCAACAGTTAAAACAATCACTTGAAAGCTATGACTCAAACTAGCCAACTTGCTGCAAGTGGAATAATTAATATGCTATTACAATCAGCCATAGAGATAGATCTAAGGATCAGCATCTACTTATAATATTCTATTTCTTTTTTAGCCAAACATTCACTACTGCTACATGAACTTTCATAGGCACGAATATCTCTAGATCTGAACGACCTAAGTTTGGTGAATTATTTCAGGAATACAGGCATATTTGAAGACAGTTCCAAGGGAAAACTTGAGAAACCAAAGCCTAACTAGACCTTCATTACTGGCTTCGTTTCCTTATAGTTCTGTGTGCAAGAGAATTTAGCTGCCTATCACTAGCACCTAAATCGGTGATCTTCATAGTTCTAATTTTAGTGGATTTAATCATCACACCACTATTCTTTTTGCTTTAGAGGTTCATCTACCAGGATATGTCAATGCTGGCAGCAGGTGACGAACACCACAATGTCTGAAATTTGTACTTAAAGGTAAAATACTTGTGTGCTGGGAAACTGTTGGGGCTTTTTACTACAATTTTATTCCTTAGTCACAAAAAGTTTAGGGAATAGTACCTGCTTTTCAGCAGATGGAGAATGTGCAATAGCTTTCACTTCATTCTGTTTTCTTAATTAATGGTGGGTACTGAGTCTCTCAAGATACATAGCCTTTGTTCTGATCCTTGATTGAAAGGACAGGTTGTAAGCTTTGTAATGCATAAATTGCCTGTTAAATAGTCATCATCTTCCAGTCTCTGTAAGGATAACCCAGCACTGATTCAACCAGGGCATTTATACAATATTATGCTCTTCATGAGAATTTTCAAACACAAGAATTCTCAGATACTGAGAAATACCATTGAGATACCTACTTCAGATAATCAAGGAAAACTATAACTTTAATGAAACAAAGGAATGATCTGAAAAATATTTGGACAAAATTTCTAGTAAATGACACAATTTGTTGTCATTCTGATGATGATCTAATTTCAAAGCTCAACAAAGAAATGAAGATTTAAGTTTACTGCTTTATCTGAGTGCAAAAATATTAAAAAAAAAAAACAGAGAAAAAAATACTTAAAAGGTAGAAACAGGGCATGTGAGTAGGCAGGAGGAAGAAAAGAAACTACTTGGCAGCAAGCAGGAGATTGTAAAGCCCATTACAATTCCAAGACAGAAATTGCTTCAGCTACATTTTAAGTAGATGCCTTCAGGTACCTTGTGTAATTTGTGGACAGCTGCAAGTCTAGAAGCATCTATGACAGCCACAGAATTACATTCCTCTAATGAAGTTAACTAAGGGTATTTAAAATGTCATTTCTTAATCTAAAACTGAATAAAAGCCATAATTTCTCTTATGGGTATTTACACATCTGAGATGAAGTGACTGCACAATGGGAATTCTAAAAGTAATTACTTCCCATACTTTTATATTGCAGCCCAAAGAGTTAGTACCTGTTGGTTGCCTTTCCTATAGAGAATTACTTGAAAGTTTTTTGCATGCTCTCCTAGGGGTGAAATACAATAGGAATCTACAGAGAACATCAATTTTCTTTGCTTTTCTAAGGTTTACAACTTCCCTGTAGTATTTATCAAGAAAGACACAACTCCCCATAGTTAGAGCTGTGCAGTCTAACAGTAGGAATTCTTGGTGTTGATGGGGCTATTGATCATACAAACATTAAAATTATGTCTCCTGTGGTAAACGCCAATAAAACAGAGGTACATTAATCAGGAAATCAATATGCTTGTCAATAGAAAGGCTAACTTTGACAATGTAATGCAGCAGGCAGACCTACTGGATGGCGGACCAAAACACAAGTAACCCCAGTAGTGACCTTTTCGTTTGACTTCTGATTGCGCTAAACTACTGTATGAATCACTGGAATGTAAGGAATTAAAGGAGGGAGGCAAGGAGTTAGCTGTTTAAATAGTTCCATGGGAGCAAACTTTAATTTATTGCTACAGTGACCTTTAGTTGTTCACTTATAAAAAAAAAAAACAAAACAAACAAAAAACAGACAAAAACCCCCACACCAAAACTGGAAGAAAACCACACACACATCCCCCCCAAAAAACCCAAAGCAAAATACAAACCAAACAACCAAACTCCAAACTTCTGCCTCATGCTTTTTAGTAGCTCTGTATTAAGGGACAGCATTAGCAGCATAATATTAAAAAATTATTGTATTCTTGGGAAGCAAAAAAGGCCACATTTCCATCTTTATGATTTTTTCTTTAAAACATTAACACTATGTTGTGTAATAGGCTCATTATTTATTCTTTCAAAGCCTTAAATAATTAAGTAAGAAAACGTACCTCAGGTGTGGTCTGACCATTAGATTGGAAACAAAACAGCACACATTTTTCTGGACAAAACCAGCATCTATTTTAGCACCTTTTTCATATGGGTTAACAAAAATTACATATTTGAAACCCTGTGAACAAATTCTAGACCTCACGAGACAGCACAGCATAAGTGAGCCCTGTACTCTGAACAAATACTTCTAAAGTTCTTAGACTGAGCACTGAGCTGCAAGATACTTTGGGACAACTTAGTTTTTTTCCATTTGTTGAAGGACATAAAGTTACTGAACAAACATTTTAAAATTCGTATGTGAAAAGCAGAATTGTATATGAGTTAAATAGGAAAGTTATTTTTCTGAGTTACATTTAAATATTTTACCAAGTATTTGATGAAAAAACATGGATTAATAGAAAAAACAGGTAGTAAACAGCAGTTCATTACAGCCAATTTTATAATTCAAAACATTATTGCAAGAAGTTTTGTTATTTGAGCTAACTCTGTAAATGTAATGTTGTAAAAAAAGAAACACATAAAAAATAGATTTTCACAAAGGGAGTGCTCATAGAAGATTTCCAACATTAATACTTTTCATTTGTATGTCTGGACTTATGTTATAAAGCAATAAACTTTTCAAATATGTATTACTATTCCTGATGCCAAAAATCGTTGTTGGAGCCAAAGAGAATAATTTAAGCCACATAAAATTTACTCAACCCCCCACTCCCTCACCCTCCAAAACCACACCAAAAAAAAAAAAAAAAAAAAAAAAATCCATGACAAAAATATCTCTCCCCATCACCATCCCGAGCATTCTCCAAAGTTAAAGCTGTCCTTGTCTTTAACCTTCCCGTTATAATCTGGGAAGAAAAAAATAAAATAAAAATGGTCCAAATCTTGGTAATAGTATCTAAATCAGAGTTTTCCACAGTGCAGATCCACATTTTAATTCATTTATTTTAAACATTCCATGCTGAGACAAAGTCAATTCTTAATTTTATAAATTCCATATACAGAACTATTGTAGACTGGCTAGTGCAGTCCTGACCACTTCATCCTCTATTGCTGCTAAATATATTAAGAAAAGACCAAAAGCTGACAGGAATTAACGAGCTAGTGTTTGGGTATAGATGATTCTGTCCATCCAATTGCAGATCAATTACTAAGCTTCTGTCAGTGGATTACTTGTTTTGAGAAGGAATGAAGAAAAAAGAGATCTGCTCACTGACTAGCTAAATAGTACTGGATATATGAAACAGGTAAATTTATCAAACAGCAAATGAGCTAAATGTTCTACCTAGTGTATCCAAAAAGAAAGGGAAAATAAAAGAAAATAATTAGAAATATAAAAAAAGAAAAAGGTTTTGGCCTATTAAAGACAGAGGTAAACCTGCTAGAGAAAAGTAACCCATATATATACATGCTTGCTAGATAGACCACTGAGGTGGTACCCAATACACACGTGGCAGTATCAATAATAATACTGATAGCATATGAGTCAGCCACAAATGTAACCTCCCCCCTTCAAGGGGAGGAAAAAAAAAAAAAAAAAAGAAAAAGGAAAGAACCCTTCCCCAGTGAAACAGAAAACCCCCAAACCTCAAATAAGCATCTCATCTTGGACCTGTGATTTACTTGTCATTACACTGATAAAAACCCTAAAAATTATAAAGTTGTGGATACATTTTAGGATTCCTTTTGCATGCATGTTGAAATAAAAACTGATCTGATACAATCTAAAGTATATGGGAAAAGTACAACATAATGTTAATCCTGCACCTTGTTATTAAACAATATATGGTGGCAAAGTTTAGATTCTTAAAATTATAGTGCAACATCTCTAAATTTTAT
Source organism: Falco biarmicus (assembly GCF_023638135.1). NCBI lineage: Eukaryota > Metazoa > Chordata > Aves > Falconiformes > Falconidae > Falco > Falco biarmicus. The sequence continues at coordinate 25,389,242 of NC_079298.1, forward strand.
TCTCCTAAACTAAGTTATGAAAGTGATTTTCTTTTCTTTTTTTCTCAATTAAAAAAGCATTGTTTTGTCTCTCACGGCTCTCCTTTTCTCTCTTTTCCTGTCTGTGTTCCTTTTCTCTATTATTGCTTTGGTGCTAAACATTAACCAAGCCATAACTGGTAGCAGCCTAGACAGCTATTTTGATGGCAATTTTGTTTGGCTGTTTATGAGCTTATAAAAACATCCTTAAGTATCAGAAATCCATTGTTTGCATCTTACGATGTTCTGCGTTCTTTCAGAGTGAAATCTGGAGAGTATTCAGACAATCCCACTTAACAAATAACTCCAAAGTCAGATGCTTTATTCAGCAATAAAGTATGACTTTGTAAAAGAAATAAAGTTTGGAACATTTTTGTTCCTTTAAGACTTAATCACAAAGGAGACTGGCCTTGTAGCCTGATCTGATTTATCAGTAATGCTAGTGATGGCCCCAGTGCTGCTGGAATACAAAACCATTCCATGGCACTAGAACTGGATCTTTTAACAAAGATTAATGTTGACCGTTGTGCTAACTCCTCTCTAGTTTTATTTACTTTTCCAGCTGTGCTGGGACATGGGACTGTGAAGCCATGCAGTTTCTATCCTTTCCAGTATTTTCTTATTAGACAGGGTCCTCCACTTTTATTTTTGGTCACCTTCCTTCATTTTCAGATATATTTCCACTAACACCTGAAATATGTTAATTTTTGTGAAGATATTTATGGAGCAGCAGTCCCCACACAATCTAGGTGCTATAGATTTATTTTTATACTTACTGTATTATTTCCTTCTCACACGGTTACATGACCCAGTTATACTGCAGAATTAATATGTACTTCTAAGTGAAAATAGTCCTGGTTTTGGAAACTAAGTTAGATAGACTTATGTTGAAAATTAAGGTTACAAACTTTTTTCTAATAACACTTAATTATAAGTGCATTTATCACTCACCTCTCACCATAAAAGCATTACACCACTATCATCTACTTCAGCAGGTCAATAGTGAGAATATAGCCAGCTGATCCCTCTATTCAGCACTTGTCAGGCTGCACACGGGGTACTAAGCCCAGTTTTGGCCCCCACCATTCAGAAAAGACTGGATAAGGTCCAAGAAAGAAGGGCCACAGAGATTACCAATGAGCTAGAAAACCTAACCTTTGAGGCAAAACTGAGGAGCTAGATCTTTTCACCCTGGAGAAGAGAAGGCTTAGGGGGGAAAATACATCACAGTTTTCTAGTACTTAAAGAGCAGCTACAACAAGAACGGGGGGTCTCTCACCACAGGGAGCCACATGGAGAGAACAAAGGACAACATGTACAAGTTGCACTAGGACATATTTCATCTCAATATAAGAAAGAAATTTTTTACAGTGAGAACAATCAGTCACTGGCACATGCTCCCCGGGACATGGTAGAGTCCCCATCAATGGAGTTTTTCAAGACGCAACTGGACAAGACATTATATCATCTCCCCTAGGCCCTCTTTTCCACAAAGGTTGGATAAGATGATCTGTCAGGGTCCCTTCCAACCTGGGCTGTTCTGTGATTCTATAATCAGAGCTTTAGCATGCTTGGGTATGAGTTCAATAGACTCTAAAACCTGCTGGCAGAAAAGGAAAGCTTAGAAGGAACTTGCAATTTCTCATGTCTGTCCTAGTGTCTCTGCAAATTCCCATAAACATTTTAAAGTTGTGTTCATTGCTAGTCGCAGAAAACCATAGGCCTAAGTCACATAAGCTTAACTTAAACTCACTTCTTCAACTTGGCTATCCAAAATCATCTGCATCCCTCTTGACAAGAGTAGCATAGAGCAAAATGGAGAATTTCAAGGTGAAAACATAATTATGATGCTTAATTCCTGGAACGATCACTTCAGTTAAATGCAGAGTCACTACGATTGTTTGCCTATTAAAAGGTACATACAAAACTGTGAGGTATGCCTTGGTAAATAAAACCCGTGTATAATGATACATCATAACAAAACCAGACCATTCAGAAAAATATTCCAATAAATTTGTAATTAAAGATAAAAAGGCCAAAAAAAGCGCAACATTTACATCCTCCCAGTGAAACTGCAAAGTTAAAGTTTGCATGAAGAGTAAACAAATAGCATGGAAGTGGTTGCATTAGATAGTAGAAAAAGTATCTAAGTAAGAGAAAATGGGTATGGAACTGAATTTCATAGGGCTAAAAAGGAAAATATTTATGGTAATCGGAAAAGGAGATAATTGTCTTACATGAAAGTGTGAAGATAACATGTTGATTAGGAACTGAGGAAATACTTTAGATGACATTCTGGAAAGGAAATACAGTCAAAAAAGAAAGCAAGGTAAGTAAATAATTGGAAGACCATTTTTAATTTTCATTCTGTGCTACTCAAGCAAGCTTACAAAGGGTAAGTGGAAAAAGAATTTTGTCATAAAGCAGGAAAATATACATTTTCTTCTTATCCCAGTTATTAATTTTCTTCTTTCATTTCATAGTTTTAACTAAACACAAAAAGTCTAACAAATTAATTGAATGACCATGTACATGAATTAATATAACATGTTACTGAAATTGAATTGTGATGTATCAATAAAAATGTGATTTAATATATATGATTTACCTGATATTTTATCCCTTGAGCATTTACTCAGAATAGGAGACAATAAACATTGCCATAGCCATGCTTTCTTTAATGGAGTACCACACACGTATTTACTCAAAAACCAGAGGTTTTTGAAAATCAGAACTGTAACTAACTAGGATTTTTGCACATTCAAATTTTAAGGTATCTGTAAAGCTTCTTATTCAGACATATTTTTTTGCATCAACAAAATCCTGTGTAACTAGAAAGCACATGAAAATGAACACCACCTTCCAGCTGTTTCTGACCTCTCATTCAAAAAGGTACCTGCTTTGCAGTCATAGTATCAGTTGCAAAGCAGCAGTGATTTCTAGTAAGCATCCTACAAACTATACAAAGAGAAACAGAAGAGTCAAAGTCCATTTATGTACAAAGACAGCTTTTTCTTCCTACATCTTAATTCTTCAAAGCTTCTGGAGAAATTCACCAGACCCCTTCTATAAATTAGGCTTTCCATCACATCACACCATTGCTGACAGGTAGATGTTGTAATTACCTGTGGAGCATCTAAAGCCTGTAGAAAGAAAACTTGACTGCTAAAATTGTTATTTTTATTTATCTCATCAAATAACTGTAAACCTGCAGTGTACACCACAAACACATTCAAACTACTTTAAGAACTGAGTATCTGTAGTTACCATATCTGTCCTGCTGTTTATTATGGAAAGGTTCAGGGCACTAGATTATGATTCATATTTTTTTCTTGTGGTGACAGATTAAATTACCTCATGAAAGAGAGTCCACTTGGTTTTTTTTATTTATTTGAATGTGATTCAGGATTTAGGCTGAGATTTGAAAATTTATACCTTCTCACAGTACTGGCATGAAAACATGCATTCTGAAGAAGAAAATTATGATGTAAATATATAAAAATGCTATCCCTATTTTTAACTGCACTAGAGGACAGAGAGGTTTTTCTAGGAAGTGAATCGCTTAGAGGCTGATTTAAAACTTGTAGATGACAGTAACATACACAGACTTTAACTGAGATAGAAGTTCTGCTGTGCTTAGCACTGTAGAAATGCACGGAAAAGACCAGCTAGATTGGAGGGAAATCATTTCATATATATAGAAAAATAAAGGAAACATCAGGGAACAGCAAGGGCCTCTAGGCAGATAGAGAACAAGACTAGCTAGGGTTTTTTCCCCTACAGTAAAGCAAGATTCAGAGGGTCTGAGAAATGAAGAAAAAAAAGTGTTGTTTTTTCTTCCTTCTCCTAATTCCCCCTTGACTCCTCCAGCTGCTTACTAGACCTTTGCTTGCTAGAAAGCAGTTGTAAGTCTGAAAATATCAGTGAAGTTGGCCCAGTCCAAATGTATTTTCACAGCCTAAAGAATTTAACTCCCACATTACCTCAGCTGAGTTCCTAACAAGTTACCTTACTATGAGATCAGTCTTAGGTCGATAACGAGTCAGACTGTATTTTCAACAACTAGGGCCCTGTAATCACAAAGGAAACAGATTCATTATTAGCAGGAAAATGAATTTGTGGATTCCCACATGGATGGTACTGATCCTGCACTGCCTGCAGCTAGGTAGCACATTTTGGTAACTATGACAAAGCTTGAGCTTTCTAGTTACAATGTCCCCAGCGGAAGTCCCATTCCCCCTTAGGAGAAATTACATTTCAGAAATGTTTTCTTTTGACGTGGTTTGGGTTCTTATGACCAAGGAATTCATTGTACTTTAAAAATGTAAGCCTGCCCACACTGGCAAGTCCAATAAGTCCAAAATCTTCATCAGATCTGCTATTTGTGTATATCAAATTCAACACACCACATAGAGCATGCAACCCATCTGTATTTGCACAGCAAAGCCAACATAACCTGGCTCAGTCAAACTGATTAAGACTGGTAGAAACCCATCACAACACATACAGATCATGAAATTCTTCAGGATAGATTGATGAAACTAGCTGAATAGATTTTCTTGGTTATTTCAGCACACATGGCTACTAATGTGCTTTCAGTGCACTTCTGTTTGAATTCTGTTAAGGCTTTTGCCAGCAAACTAGGATTTAAAAAAAAAAAAAAAGTAAAAAAAGAAAAAAGTTTTTTAATTCTTGCTATTCTCCATGATAAGATTATGAAAATATAGTATCTAAAAAAAAATGATTCAAAGGTGAGGTGATCGATCCACTATCATACAGCATTGGAGCTTCTACCACACAGAAGTAATGTCTATTTTAGAAAATAATTGGCATTCATGATACATCAGAGGATATTATTTAAACAAAGAATCTCATCACCATAAAGAATGGTTTCTGTAGTTATCTCTACTCACAGAGTCTGGTGCTAAAATGAAACTTTTCTAAACTAGCTTGCATCCCGTAACAGATAAGAGAAGAGCTGCACAACTCATCATATCTTCATAATCTTAACTATCTTATATTTGAAAAATATGGAGTGAAGGCAAATGCAAGGTTTATGCATGATCTTTGCAGTAATAGTAACTGCCCTGAATCCTCAAATTCCCACTAGATATCTTTAACAGAAAAGAGAGAAAACTAGAAACAAGAGAAGCTATGCTCTTTCTAGTAATGGAAGAGAACGTAACACCAAGACGTACATTAAAAAAAAGGAAAGAAAAAAAGAGAACAGATATTGGCTCATATGGAATCTACAGAGAATGGAACAGAATCAATTTCATCTACTGAAAATAAACACTCTGGCTGATTAGAGACCAGAACAACTATCTGCAAATGACTGCTTTAATTTATGCTGAATTTTGCCTCATCGCTATTCTGCACTGTATGTGTAGCCTGAGAGGAAAAAGAAAATATAAGTGGTGAATAGAAGATAAAAAGAGATCAGAAAGAAGAAAACCAGCGTCACTTCTTTGCAATATAGAGATGCATTTCCCCCGCTTTTTTTTAAAAGCATAGAATTTATTTTGTAGGAGAATTAGCTGAAATAAAGCTGCTCAAATAGAACAGTCCAAAAAGGGTTTATTTAGTTATAAAGCTTGAAAATCCGCAACAATAACCAACTCATTTTATACCTCATATACATTTTCACTTAGGCAGTAAGCAAAAAAACGCCCCGTTCAAATTACATTCCCTCAAAACCCAGAAACGAGTCCTACTCTGTACAAACTGCTATGGCACCATCAACACTAGCAATCTTTTATTGTTAATACTACTAATGTCTGTATTTTGGATCTATGTTCTTACAACATCAGCTTCAGAGTAACTTAATATTTAAATTAAAAAATCAGATTTCTTTCTGTCCCTTTTTTTCCCTGATATTTATGCAAATACTCCCTAAACTTTTTTCTCCTACAGCTGCATTCAGCTGATAATCCAAATGGAGTAACGGGGAGAAGCTATGAACATATCTACAAACACTAAGTTTAGGGATGCTTGCTTTGGTATCATAGAATCTATTGATATATTTTACCAAAAAATGAAAAACTTGGGAAAACACAATGGCATTTTATTTTAAATGTTCAAAACTTGATAAAATTTAAAGTATTATAAAATAACCTGTGATTCCTGTAGTCAGATAAATATGCTAAACTAAATGGGGTTATTCTAGTAAAAGGTCTTTTTAAATAGAGAAGAAAAAAAGAAATTAATATATACCATTAAACTACCAGATGTCTTTTAAAAGATGTAAAACAAACAAACAAACAAACAAAAAACCCCACAGTTTGAGAAAGACAAGTTAATGAGACTATTTTGGTCTGTTTTTCAGAAAATACAAAGTGATTTATCTACGTTTTAAAGAAAAACAAGTACAAATTTCAGGAAGATACCCAAATAATGGAATTTAAATATAAATCAGAAAAGTTATATTAATAATCACCTGAAACTGGAAAAAACCCACTAACAAATATATAGTCAAATATTGCATGTATATTCAAACTTGCTCTTTTGGCTCATAGACTAAATTGTTTTGGAACTCTGGAAAGATGAATGAGTGTAAAAAATTCAGCAATCAGTACCATTTAGTTCTGCAGACAGCAAGGTGAGAGGAAGCTGAGCAGGCTTCCTGTAAACTCTACAAAAAACATCTTCCTCTGGCTGGTCTTCCAAAAGAATAATTGTAATAATTACAAAAGGATTATTTGTTCCTATTGCAGTTCTGGTAAACCCCAATGTCAAGACACAGAAAGCTGCTTACACAGCCTCGGGGCAAATGGGTGTTTAGGCCAGGCAGCATACCCTTAGTGAGAAACATGAAGGGTTCAGAAGACAATTCCTAAACAGCTTTCTCAACATTTCTTATCACTGAGGTGAAAATATGGCAGCAATTGGTTTCTCAGTTTCCCCAGAAAAACAGCAGTCAGAACAATGCAGCAATCCCGTGGAATCTGCTGGTTTGAAATCTTACCACACTCTGTTCTACACAGGTCATTTTTGAAATCAAATTAAATGAGATTTCAGCACTAAGCTTTCTTCTTGATGACTAAGACCTAGTAGTATTTAAGGTGAAATGAACCATTATTTCCTGTAATTATGTCTTTTCTACTTCATACTACTTTACAAGTTTATGCAGATAAGTTGGTGATGAAACAATATTTTCTGGCCCATGATACGCAGAATATCTAACAGTCACATTGTTCTACATGGTCTTAACAGTAAATCAACCTATATCCTCTCAAAGGTATCTCCAGTCTTGATAAAGTTTTCTGCAGCTTAGAATCAACAACTTGAGTCTTTGGGTTTCTCTGAGTACTAATGTACAGTTCTTCTGATCACCTTATTACTGTACTTAGTCATGTACTAACAAACCAGTGATAAAAATATGCATTTCAAATTAGCCAACCTTTTCCTTTTCCATTTTAGTATCAGACAAGCAAATGAAAACAGGTTTCAGTTCACAGTAAAAGGACAAGAGCTAGTTGAGTTGATTGTGATACATGTCTTATGTAAAAGGGGCATTAAACCCCTGTCTTCTCCCACTAAGCTCCTGTGTCTGTACTGTTCACATTGCTGAAAAACATCTGAGGTCTTGACAATGTGCTTTTCTCCTAACATCCTACAGAATTCCTCCAAAAGCCTTTTTAACTACATAGTTTTAAAAAGATCATGTTCTAAAGATTATAATTTCCTTCCAGAATTTCCAATAAACAGCTCAATAAATTTTTCTTTTTTCTAAAATATTTTTTTTCTTTTTTCACACATGGAGACAACTGATGTTGTCAGGCTTAACGTTATATTTTCTGGCAGTACACTGCATGACAGCATTAATGACAATTCTGTGTGTGCTACCTCAGCACCGCTTTAAGAATCACATAAGCATCATATAAAATCTTCTTTCTAATAAATCTGGCATGAATCAGGTTTCTTTTACAAGGCCTTCATTTAGCTTTTCAAGGCTTAAATGCAAGTATTTTCATTTAAAAACAAGTGGCTCAAGCACAAGGTTTCCTTTTGATGCCAAAATGGCACAGAGTAACTGCTCAGAGACGAATTTTGTCTTTAAGCAGCAAAGGTATTTATTTCGTGCAACGTTGGGGAGCTAGCCAATTGGCACCAGAAAAACTAGCTCCAAAGTTTTCAGTGAAAAGTCAGGTATTTTATACAGTTTTCGGGAGAGGTTACACAACATCTTTACATATATACTCATTTGTTTTTGACACCTATTCATGCCATCCACAATAGGTGGGATCTAAGTGCAGTAGACCTTTCAATTTTCTTTGTTCAATGATTTCCTGACTTGATGGTCTCCTTATCTCATTCAGTTGCCCACCTTATCTTTTCTAATTATTTAGAGTACATCCAGTGGAACCTTTTCTAATTATTCAAAGTATATTCCTTTCTCAACACAAACAGAGCATCACTCAGAGCATTGTACCAAACTCATCCTGACTAACTTTTTTTTTCAAGACCTTGTTCTGTTTCACTTTCACATTACATTTCTCTGACTATTTGGTATATTAAAAAGGTAAGTTTTTATCTAAATTTAACAGACTAAATCAACACATTTTTTTTTATTAGCTGATCATTTCTACAATAACATGGTGGCAAAGAAAGCTACCCACAAATCCAGTTATCAATGAGAAACCTGCTTTTCTGAACATCTGTTGGTGATCTAAGTATCAAATTAGCAACACTGTCATAGATTCAGCTTACTGTTATTGTTGCCAACAATTTTATAACTACATTTTAAAAGGGCAATTACCTCACAGCTGTTGATTGATGCTAAACTAACATCATCATTGTGCAGTTTAAATACTTCAACTGTTGCACCTGTTTCCAGTTGAATTATTAACGTGAATTGTGTATTACAGCTATCTTTTCATTTGCTTCAGTACAACTTAAGGTAACAACTGCATAAAATGCCTGACTCTTTTTAACTTTTATCGTTCATCTTTTAAATTGTATCCTTCTAAATTATTTTATTTCAGATACAGAGAATTCAGAGACTTACAGAAAAAGATCTTCTTGCTTGCATCTACTACTTGCCTGCCTTCTCCAGCATGTATTTTCTCCATACCTGACAGCTCCTTCGCATTCAGAAACAGGTTATTAGTAGCAGACACCTCTATAAATAACAGATCCTGTAAATTCCAGGAGAGCGCTTTTGCAACACATACTGCTGAGCTACCTACCAGGACAGAGTGGACAGAGCATAGCTGGCTTTAATTAAACTACTAACACTTTATTTCATGTTTGAGAATTAGTTCAAATTAGAACAGACTGACAGAATGATGGGGGAGCAAACCAAATGCTTCCTATCTATCACTTTTAGTATAACTGGCCAGTAAACAGTGTTTTGTCTTTTCCTTCCAAGTCTGTAGTTCCTGTTGTCAGAAAGGTTATAGGCCTGGGCAGGCAGTGGTCTAAGCTAGTAAGACCACTAAAGTGGATTGGCATGACCATGACATGCTGACTTGCCTGTTCATTTTCAGATTCCAATAATCATTACCTTACAGACAGAGAAAAGATTACATAAATGGTGTCATTTTTATTGAACTGTAAAAAAAAAAAAAGCCATATCAAACACCAGCTATATATATATTAAAAAAAAAACAAAACCAAACCCCACACAACAAAAAAAACCCCCACACAACAACACCCCCCAACAGAAAAACCCCAACAACTTCAGTAGAAAAAAGGATTGAATGTGCTGAGAAGTTGCTGCCACAGAAAATTGAGTGCCTCAAGAAAGAGAGTAGGCACTGATGTAGAAACACTTTAACAGTTCCTTTTAGTTTAGAATTTACAGAAACATGTTTAATAGATGTGACATTTGCGATGCATTTCATTGAGATTACTACTTTGCAGCCAAATGGTTTTGCTTGTATTTTATTGTCTTAAAATTATAGATGCTTCAACACTATCAAAGCAGTGATCTCTATACTTCTTATTAACTTAATGAATTTAACAAAATTAAGGTGCTCCGTAGCTTTGATTAAATAATGGTAATAAAACTAATTAAATATATTTTGATCTATTAACAAGTGACTCAAATCATTACTTAAATTTTTGGTAATGTTCCAACGTTACCTCATCAAGCCTGTAGGTACTACTAATTTGTTCAAACAAATACCATTGTACATTCCCCTTATTTAACTAAATATGTGAATTATGTTGTTCTTATTATCTTAATCGTCAACAATGAAAATGGACGTGTCAATCTCTCTGTCAGTCGAGTAAAAACCCTATAATCTTGTGACTTTGCCTTTTAATGGCTAGGTATATTTAAAACCTCCAGAGTAGCCAAGTTAATTCCACTGTATAATAGTCACTGTTGTAAAATTTGACTTTTACTGCATTCCAATTCTCAGAACCAATTAGCGCACTTTATGACTCCATTTGGAACTGCTCCAAGTTTACAACCATACCACTATAGTTCATTATTACTTTATTTAAACAGTCTTACTTAGACCCTTGCTACTGTAAGGTGGTCTGCTATCAAGTTCTGGAAATATTGCATATATTAAACAGATGTCAACACTACAGATTTTTAATTAGCTGCTCTTATGTTGTAACATTTACTCAAGCTCCTGAGTACCGGAACCATTTGGTACCAGACAGATATGACGTCCTTTAAATTGGACAAGAGGGGCAAAGAGGTCATGGGAATGAAAATAATAAAAGGTCACAGTCAAGTTTACAAGTCGAGTAGCTACAAGACACTTCAGGTAATAGCTTGATAGTGTAAATGGTGGCACACAATAGAGAGGTTTATAGCCGATGGAAATCTTGTAGGTTTGTCCTTGGTTTTCAAGCACACAGAAACTCAGAGATTTTGATAAGTACCTTGATCTTGTAACTTGCAATCTGCTACCATGGCAAAAATAAATAATTAAAATCCTTTTATCAAGGTCCAAGAAAGTAGGCAGAAGAGCAGATTAAACATGCACTGGAACAATACTGCCCCTCACCTACCCTTTTCCTTAGCCCAGCAGTGTTTATTATGTTATTTCCTCATATGAAGGCTAAAGAGAGAAGAAAAGTAGGTCATTCAGAGGCTCAGACTTGTTGCCTCTGAGGTTAGTTTACCATAAATGCATTTGCAGCTCTGGTTTAGATGAGCCAGAAGCCCAGTGGGATGGGTATCCCTCTCTGATAACTCCCTGAAACCACAGAAAACATTCCAAATCATTTCACAAATCTCTCCCTATATTCAGCTTTCTGAAAAGGTATAGGTCCATGCCACTGAAAAAACAACCTGGGAACTGAACAAGACATTTCTGGTAAGCAACTAACTTGCTATTGTTCTTTCTGGTTTGGCTTTGTCAGTCCAAAAAAGCTCTCCACTGTAACTTTTGTTGCAACATTTCAGACCAGTTTATAATCATTTCTAGGAAATTAAGTCTTAAGTTTGCCCTTTGGAAAAGAAATTTAATAAACAATTTTGTTGAGCCATGTCAACATGAAAGATATGAAATATTGCATCAAGAATCTGAAATGAAACATTTCTATTTTCCCCATATTTTTTCTACCAACTGTAATTCTCGGTTTGCATTTTGAGGAGAAAATATACTGACATTGTGGAAAGGATCTGAAGATACAACAGTTCCACTTCTGTAACAGCAAAACTTATAGGTTTCACCTAAGGAAAATTAATCTATTTTATATACACACACACACTACAAATAATTATTAACGTATAGCAAGATGAAAGTCTGGATAATGAATGAGAAAGGTACTAGAAGCTTGATTCTTCACCCATTGTTAAGGCAGCCAAGATGAAAACATTTTTAATCTGGAGATTAGTTTATATATAAAGTATATAATTCTGACAAACAGATTCATGGGGTACTATTTTCTGCTGGGTGTCAAAAATGGCTGTAAGATGGGGCTTGGGTTTTTTTTTGCTTTCACACTGAAGGATTCTACTTCCAGGCAATATTAGAATCTATGAAAAATACTAAACATATCTACCAATGCCACAGGGCACCTACTTCCGAAACATCAGTACTTCATTTTTATGATTTTTTTTTTTTTTTTTTTTTTTTAGAACTACACAAGTAATAATATAAAGATTTACTTAACCTCTATCACCTATCACTCTAACTTGCAACTTGGTTAGGGAGGAGCCAATTCTGATTTCACTCATGCAATATCTTGAGAGAGTAAAAAAAAAACAGTGGTCAGCAGGGCTGGGTTATCCCACATATATTAAGATCCCCCTTCTTCCTGCAGTTTTATGCTGTGAAGCAGCCAAAATGGAAAGGACCCTACTATATAACGTCTTCATCTTTTAAAGAGAGAAAGTGCTGTTGGCAGTATGCAAGCTTAATGAAATTCCGAGCTTTTTATAAGGACCATAGGATCTTTAAAGCACCATTCAGCCCCAGAGCTAGAAGGATCTAGCACAGCAGCACCTGAATGAGAACCCATGTACCATGACCACTGAACAAGAGCTGGAAGAAAGATCAGCAGTGAAGAGAGGACAGGCAGTTGCATCACTGAAAAGAGGCTCTACCCTTGCAGCCTCTTAAAAGCAAGTGCCAGGATGAAAACAACAGCCGCTTCTAAAGTTGTAAAGCATTAGTTCTTTTCCCTGCAGAGGAAGCAAATTGTAGATGAGGAGGAGATAAATGAACTCAAAATAGTCAAAATTCACCAGCATAAAGGTCTGTGAAGTTCATAACTCCCATGTGGATTTTCAAATGATCTTTGCAGGTTTTTATCTTCACACTAAAATTTAAGAGCAATGTAAATTTTGCTTCAAGTTACCTTTTGAAAGACCTGGACACTTACTGAATATGTTTCAAAGAAATAGCACAATACAGCTAAGCTTTTAAACACATCATGATTCACAAAACCTAAAACTTCACTCTTATTTTTAATCTATTTTCTGAAGTCAATAAATCCCACAAGAATACACTAGGTTTTTGCATGTTTCTTTCTCTTCCTCTCACTTCCTCCAAAAAAATAATTTTCTAACTTAGTAATACATTTTTATCAAACCTGAATAGAATTAAGGTTTTCAAGAGAATAAAATATCTACTGCTGTTGTGAAAACCTGGTAGCCTGAAAGACTACTGACAAGACCTAAGCACCCTGCTGGAGGAGAAATCTTGATGTGTGAGTTCCCATTCTGTCAGAACAGACAATCCTCATGGAAGAAATTTAATAGAATCACAAACTGGAATAAAAATTGAAAATTGAGACCAATTTACTGCAAGACAGGTACACTGGAATGTGTTTAATTTCTAGTGCTGGTAGAACTTCCCCCCCACCATCTAAACTACTTTATCTGTACTGAAGATCTGACATTAACCATTTCCCTACAGCTATACTATTGAAGTTTTCTCCCTATTTGTTGTTTTCCTTTGCTAGACAATAGACGAATATTTCTCAGGATTGTAACAGTTACAATTTATGAAGAGGGGGAGGGGGGGAGGTTTAACTTATTTTCTCAGTTATTTTGAATATTTTGTCACTTTCTTAAGGAAATTGAAGCATGCCACAAAAATGTTTAATAGCTTAAAATAGTTGCAAATATTTCAAAAAGCACACTAGGGCAGAATATCAGCTTGATTACTAGCTTTGTGGAATATGAAGTAAATGTAAATAAAATTGTTATTAAAAAAAAACCCAAAAAACCAAACAAACAACAACACAGCCCTAATGAAATTGATGTATTATGCATGTAACCTGGTAACAAAACAAAATTTTCAATGAATGTATGGTAAGCCTTGACCAGGGCAAATATTTCTGACAAATCTGATCATCTGTTTTGCTTGGAGATATGATTATTGACTTAGCAATAAAGTCTGAGATCTCTTGATTTAGTTTGGAAATCTTCCTCCCCCAGCCCAAGACACTTTAGCTCTATTGTTTAAAGAAATATAAAAAATATTGTTAAGCAACAAAGCTATTCAAATTTAACACATACGTATTCAACTTCACAATTCTATACATACTCAGCTTGCTCTATTTATTTATTTTATTATGTATCATGTGTCCATCCTATCTTTTTCAGTTACTAGAACTACAATGACAACACACAATCTTTTCTGCCAGGAAAATTAGAAAGCAAAAAAGGAAAAGAAAAAAAATCAGGTCAACTGCAATTTTTTGGTGGAAAAATATGTAATGTAAAACTGGCAAGGTAGCAGTGGGGAAAGCTATGGGGAGATTCAGGAAGTAGGCCAGCAAAGAAAAACATGTGTACCTCCTATAGATGGTAAAAGGGTCAGGTAGCATACAAAGTGGGTATAAAAAGATCAAATGGTAAAAAGCAATTAACCCCTTGGCACTGGGAACTGGGATTTCCTGACACCAACTGCTAATGCTGGCCCTAAGGGGTTATAGGATCAAATAATAATAAGCCAAGTCCTGAAATAAAAGCTATCATTCTAGGCAGTGAGGGAAGGCATTTCAAGTACCTTCTGGGCTGCCAGACTAGAATGGTACAAGAGGAAAGGCACAGAGGAGAAATACTCTGAAAGATAAATGGTAAAAATAGTTTTCCAGATTTGGACTCAAACAGATTTCTTCCAACCAAGCTTTTATTTTTCTTTCTGAATTAAACACACTGGTTTGCCCTATATATCTGTGATCTGTGACCTCATCCAGCTCTTCTCTGATACACAGAGAGATTTAGCCTCCATTTTCTGAGCAAGTTCCCTCTCATTTTGTGATTAAATTCTGAACATTGTCTATATTAGCTGTAGGTGGTTTACTTAATTGCCTTAAACATGGTGGTGTTTTTTTTTTTGTTTTTTTTTTTTTTACTTTCCTTCCACACAGAAGGGGAAAAAAAAGAAAAGAAAAAGGGGGAAAAAAAAAAGCAAATGACAACAGAGAAAATCCTTAACAAAACCACCAACATGGGATAATAAACTAATCTGAGAAATTACATGATTCTAACAGCCATTGTTTGTTTTTAAAGAGGTCAGCTGTTCCAGCACATCCCAGGACCTACACTTATAAACTGATATTCTACTGTTTATGTATCTGATAATTTATAGCTTTAAATTACTGCAGAAAAATTAGATATTTTGTACAAAATAATTACTGGATTTTCAGACCAATTGGTGATTTATAGTACTGAAACCTTATGAACACAGGATGAAGCTGTTTTTCTTCAGTGCAAACTAAACGTTTAGATGATGTTATATAAATACTGATCTTATCACAGAACTTCAACTGGTGTAAGCATTCCTAATCCTTTCAAATTAGTGAAACTTCATTGATCTCCAATATTTGAAAATCCAACATGGTTGCATTAAAAAATGTGCAACATTTTTCAGTATCACTTATTCTCTTACCACATGGGAAAATTATAAGAAAAATAACCTTCGGCATACACCAAATTCCAAACAAAATACTGAAGTTTGTAGGTACAGGATTCTTCTCTGTCAACTACCTGTCTGCCTGAGGGCATTTAAAAGGTGCACATAATCTGTCTGCTACTCCGTTTTCTCTCCCTCTCATGTAGTTGCCCGTGTTTGGTCATATCAGCTAGCCTGCATATAGTCACACTATAATAGCCTGCATATAGTCACACTATAACTGCCTACAAAACAGTACCTAAAAAGACTGAAATTACATGCAGTATGTATGATGAACTAGGTATGGTAAGACCCAAAGGTATCATCCCTTTTGTATATCCCTTTGTACTGTTCAAACTTCTGCAAACTTGAATTGAGCTCACTGAATTCAGTGAAAACATCTCCATCATCTTCAGTGGTACTGGTCTGAGCTCTGATAGACCAGCCCTCGAAGTACTGTAAACAGAGGAAACAAAGACTGATGAATTCTACAAGGATTAAGAGCAGTGGAGAGGAGAAAAGAAAGATAGAAAAGATACAGAAAGAGATAATACAAAAGAGAAATTAGGAGGAAAAGAGACCAAGTGATCAAGAATCCCACTGTAATATAGTACTATACAAGACAGTTAAAAGATACCTGTTAATATATTAACCTGAAATGGCTGCTCTAAAAAAACCGAACCCAAACCAACCCAAACTAATATATATATATTCTGCCAATTGGAAATGACAGATTGCTTACTTATAAACAGATAAGATCAACATATCATGCCCTTTCAAAATAGAAAGCTACACCTGGCATGCCTCCTTGCTAGGTGGCCTGAAAAGGTACAGAGGCTGGTACTTCATGCAAAGTTATGAATTGCTTCTTCAGAACACTGATCCCAAAATGGATATCTGAGGAACACTACTTGTCATCAGGTTCCTCTCCCAGAGTCAGTACCCAGCCAACATTTTAAATTCCTTTTAAGTGCCCTATGAAAACATTCTTTCAATGAAACTTCATATCAAATTCTTTACCGTACTCCAGAAAGATAAGATCTCTTTTGTTTCCCTTTCTATCATGAACTGTAACATATTTTTTTTTGCTGCTAGGTGAAAAGTTCGGATTAAAAGATTTATTTGATAAAATATTAGCGTATTAGGATTATTATTAGGAACCTACCACTCTTCACAGTATTTGTTCTCCAAACCATATTTGTGAAGTTAAAGAGTTAGGAAAACCTGATCTCCCATGGCCTGAGAATATAGTGTGATTTATTTCAAGTTCAAATAAAGTTATGCCATTAGAATATAAGCTCAACCTTTGTGTTCCCTCCAATTAACACTTCTGCTCTGAATTCAACAGCTTCTAGGAAGCAGGGGAAGAAGATGACAAATGAAGATCATGCGGTAAAGGATCACACAAATCTTAAAGTATATAAAGACACATATTTTACAAATATGTAAAGCTCATTTGAAGCTCCTCTAAATAACTCAGAGCGATAATACTTTGTGAAAGCCTGCATGGAACCAAGACTAATTTCTTTGAAATTTGTATTTTTCATTTATATATTGTAAACATACTAATATTCTTATATAATGCAAAACAGCTTTTCAGTGAATATTTTAAGTCTTGGACTATACTGTCGTTGATAAATTGCACCATCCATTAAAAAGCAAGTATCTGTTCTTTCACTGTACCATTAAGGGCAGACAGTAGCCAGCACAATATTGATTTTAAACTCTATGGACCAAATGACCGTATGGACAAACTGACCATAAAGCTGCATCTTGAGGCAAGACATTATAGATGCAAATCTGGAAACACGGGTGGGAAACTCATTTTTGCCCTGTTTTCAGTTGGTTTGTGAACTAATGGATTTGTATGTGAAAACTGGAGCTTTGGTGGTGACTGTATCCACTACTATGAATAAAAGACAAGTTGGGATTATCTGTTTTCTCCAAGTATTTTTCTCTGTATGTATTTTCTCTTTTCTCTCATCTGATTATCCTAAGGAGATGAGTGATTATAACAGTATTGTGTTCACATTTCAAATGCCATTCCCTTCCCTTCTCTCAGATACTTCAACAGCTGGTGGACCATTCATGTCCTAGCAAGCAAACATGCTTGCTTCTCCTTAAAAGTTACTGCTTTGAATACAAAGCTGCCCAGCATTTGCCACAGACTGACTGTATATGAAACTCATCATGTCTCAGCTAAGGGGCAAAAATTTCCACCTGTGTGGTGGTGATTGCTTAAAAGGGTACACCCAAATTTCCAGGACAGCATGAACACGTGCTTGCAGAAAAGAGTTAAAAATAAACAGGAAAACAGACATGAGTACCTTTCCATACTTGGTCTTACACCGACTATTTAACTTTTTTAAAAATCTTATGGAAATATGAGGTGGTCCTGCTGAAGTTCTCATTCTTATACCTACTATATCCATGATAATAGCTTGATGAAGCTGCCCAGCTTCATTCCCAATAATGCCTCAAATCATGCAAAATCACTCTTTTTTTCTAGAACATTTCCTATATACACTATATGCTGAAGATTAGTAAAGCGATGCCCGTTTCGTATCATAAAGCACATATATCCCTAGTGACATGAAGATGAATTGAGAAAACCCCAAATTCAATCACAGTTTTGGCACAAAGGCTGAGGTGTTCTTGTCGCTTAGACTGCAAACCTAATTTGTGCCTGATAAATTACTTCTCTTCCACTTAAATTTTCTCTGCTTTTGAAATTATTTCTGCAAGCTACCAGAGGGTATTGATGATGCTAGATTAGGAGATTAGTAACCTTGATTAATTCTGCCACAATGAAAGGCAAGACCTTGTGCAAAGAACATTTCAAACAAATTTAAGTGGTCTGAACCATCCTTTGGAGGAGGGGCCCTTTCCTTCCCCATTGACTATAACCATAGATATCATGACAGGTACTCAAAACAGAAGATTTAAATGCCATTCACTGCTACTACTGACAGAGTTTTCCCCCATAATTTTTTTAGAACTACAAGCGAGGTAAGACCTCATGACAAGGTTAAGCAACTGCAGTCCACATGTCGTTAAGAAATCTTAGCTGATCAGAAGAAAAATCCTTTCAGCTGTAGATCATAGAAAAGCAACAGAAGCTAAGTCAAAGTTTTCTCCCTTATATCCTGAGGTAATTGGGGTGGTATTCCTTTTTGATATCATTATTGCTAGTTAAGAAACAAGGTGGTCAGTTAACAAACGAGGCAGACAGAGATCTCCCAGCTTTAGAGCTAAATCCATTCCTAAGCCAGAAGAAGTATTTACTGCTACAAATCACTCTCAACATTTAGATATAGCACATACAATCTTTTAATCAGTGATAAGTTTTATATATTCTGAAAAATTTGTCTTTCTGTGCCAAAAGCTCTTTATTCCCTGGCTTTTAACAGTCTGCAACTCCTTCATCTGTTCAGGATTGTGGATAATTGGAAGTCACGCTATCCTTGGAAAATATTTGTCATGTGTAATCTGAAATATGTAATCATAAAATAAAGAAAATATATTACCAGTTTCCAATGTAAGACTGGTGGATTAGCAATTGTTAAGTTTTATTCTAGAATGAATAAACCTGTAATTGCACGGTATAATTTGGCAGGGATCAATTAGGAAACACTGTATGAATACACATTACATTACTCTAATTTCATATAATATTTCCCAAATTATGTTGGTATTTCTACAGAGATTTCAGGGGGGAAAAAAAGAGTAGCTATGTGTATCTGGTTCAAAATATATTTTGCTTTTATACGTATACTGTAGTAAGGAGTTTCTCCCCCATAGTTATCCTTGTATTGCTACAAAATGACAGCTGTAATTATATAGGAGAACCTTTCCCCCTCCCTGAAGGACAGAAATTACAGCAGGATACAGTCTGAAAACCAGCCAATTGCTTGTTGCTTGAAACTGTTTTAATGCTTTGCAAGTGAGGTGTTTTTCAGCTGGGGTTCTTCTTTCAACCACATAGAAAAATGTCTCATATAAATGCAAAACAGGTATGAGAAATGGGCAGAATGGTTTCCCCAATCTAATGCTATTAACCATCTGACCCAGTATTGGCAGGATGCATCTCAAGAACGTCACCACTCCCTCTGACAGAGCCCAAGGACCCAGGAATGTATTGTGAAAGATAAAGGAGCAAAACAAAAAGTATATTATGAAGTCCTGCGTGCTCCTAGGCAAAGAAATATATTGCAGCAAAACTTTTAAAGCATTTTTTCCTGTTTTATGCAGCCTGCTCTTTACATAAAGAAACCAGGAGGACAAAGTCCTCACACACACACACACACACACACACACACACACACACACACACACACAACCTTTAAAAAGCTGTTTGAAAAGCTTTACAATTTCTACAAAGAGGCTTCCTGCAGCCCTTTGAGAAGGCAAACACTGCTTTTAAGTGCTATATTTTTATTCTTTTCAACTTGTAGATAAAAATCCAGGTCTGATGGAGAACATCCCCCGCATGCACTGGTTTTGCAAGGGAAGTTAAGATAATTTTATCTCATTGATAGCATCATAAGCATGCAGTGGACAGGAGAACGTATGTCACAATCTCACCACAGTAAAATGAACACAGTAGAATGAACACTGTCAAGCCTGCAGATGTGAGGACAGCATCAGACAAATACAATTCAGGCAAGACAACACAAACCAGTCCAATAGTACAGTAATCATGCTCCTTACACACAAAATAAGAGGTATGCAGATGCTTATAAGGATGGGATCAAATACCTTATTAACATCCCCAATAAGGATGTTTTCTTCACTTAGTATCTAAGGTATCAGAATTTAACCTCTAATCTCAACAAAATCAAGGAGTTTCCTTGAAAGGACACAACATTTTCGTCGTGACCTTAGTTTCTCTGAAAAGTTCCATTCATGTTAGTGGAGACTTGTCCCTGGATGTGAAGATACAGTAACAGACATCTCACATCTAAATAAATGTAAACATTTCAACAGTACTTGCAGCTAAGCATGCTGGACACTGTATTCCACATGCCAGATGGCACTTGCAAAATCCTGATTACTGTCCTTGACAGTACAGCATTACACAAGGTACTGTAGATGTTTACTTATTTTTCTCCCTTCTGTCCAGGCAGTATATGTCACACAGGTTAAATTTAAGCGAACACCTAACTGTTAGGGAAAGTATGGGGGCTATCACATCCTGTGCCCAATAACATGCAATTCCTTTCTGTAGTCTACTACAGATCTGAACTGGAACTAAGGCAAGGGTTCAACAAAACATTTCAAATCCATGAACCTTACGTTGGTGTAAGTTTAAACTACAAATTTCTACTGCTTTTTCTGGCTCTTTTTTTTTTTTTCAGCTGGGACTTAGGACATAAACTTTAGCTTACAGGGAGAGGACTATGATTCTTAACCTTTGCTATCTGTTACAGGATGAAACTCATCAACACCTATGTCTTCTGTGCCACTCATATAGCATATTTAATATGAGCACATGCCTTCAAACCTGTTGATTTTGCTGAAATAAGATACATTTAAAGTTAAAATTTTAACTTACATTTATTTCCATGGAGCTTCAATGCAAGTCTGCATTCTGCAGGGTGTCTTTCACAGAAAAAATATCAATATTTTCCTTTTTTTCTTCAGAAGAGCCATGAAATATCCTAAGAGGATATCATTTGGTTATATACCCATATTTGCAACTGGAGAAAGTAAAAACAAAACAAAACAAAACAAAACAAAGAAAAACTGGCATACATGTCATTTAACATTGCAAGGCAGAGCAGGAAACTAGAAGGTGACAGATTAAGAGTTTTTTAATTGGTTTTAAATTCAGTAGTATTTTCTGAAGAAACCAAAACTAGACTTCATGTGCTAGCCCCAGTGTCAATTACTAAGTTTTTTTTTAAAAAGTATTAACATATGGAAATAGAACACATCAAGGGATAACTATGCTGTTTTAAAAGTGATTATTTCCAGCCTGTGTTTCCACCTTACATAATGCAAGTTACCCACTAACTGATTAATCTTTAAGACCCAATTCCAGTTTTAGCTCCAAGGGAGACATTTTTGAAGACATTTTTTTAACGTATTAAGGTAAATATGATGTATGGCATTAATCTAACAAGACACGGAATTATTTTAGGCATGCAGGAAATGAAAGTCAATTTCCAAATGTATCAAAAATGCATGCGGGTTAAAACGCACAAAACTCACCTTGGAGAAGGCTGAAAATCAGTTACTCAGCTGACCTAGGAATATGAAATGAGACTTTGGTCAATTATTAGAATCCTTTCTTGAAAAATCTACAGATAAAAGCAAGCAACTAAATATTCTTAAAGCACAGATATCATTCTTATAGAGAGTTGTGTGACATCTTCATTTCACATTGTTATTTAGAGTCATCTGGAATTAATCCTGCATTTTAAAGTGGAAAGTATCTGCAAGGAATTTATTTTGATCAGTAATAAGCATATACCACATAAGTTTGTGTGAAAAATAATTCCTGTCACCATCCCAACCCTTCCCATATTATTTTATTTTATTTTGCTTTAAAGGTCTGTCTCTAAGCCTGAATCTATTTGCAAACTCTAAAATCCTGGACATAGCAATTTTACTTAACTTACCCATATACTCCTATTGTTCTACAGATGCATTTTAATTCTCAGATAAAGATAATTCTTTACAGTTTATTAGCAAATGTAACAAAGTTGTAACTAAACATCTTTTAATACTTTATGTCCATTTTCTCACAATAAATAAGTGAAAAAAATCACTTTTACACCTGTTTTCAGCCCAATGACTGCAAAACTTTGCACCCATAAATCTAAAAAAATATTACAAATATAAGATAAAATAATGAAAAATAAATCAGGGCACTGAGTTAAATGGAGAAAAAGAACAACACAGACTTTTGACAGGGAATGGATATTAGACACACTGATTTATTTATTACACACATTTGCCTTGCACATGTTTTTTATGTTTACCAATCCATGGTTTGCATACTGACTAGTTCCTACTCTCTCATTTTCCACTGCACTAGGAGAACAAATACTTGCACACTTATCCTTTGAAACAGCACTCATTTACAGAGAATCTAAAACCAGGTGTGTTCATTGAAACTGCAACATACATTACAAATGGCAAAATGGGGCAGCATGCCACTATGTATTCCACTGGGAGTGGTGTCTTTCACCATAGGAAATTCCTTATCCTCTAGTCTGTTAGGAATGAAAGGATGGTGACTTTCTGCCATAAATTTGTGCCCTCATTGAATTCCTGCCCTCATTTCTGTATTGTGCCTGAACAACCTTTATATATAGGCATAGGTCAGGCAATTGTGAAGCACCATAAGTTTTTTCTTTTTTAATGAATTCTGTCAGTTTTGGGTATTCTCTAAATAAATATCTATCTGTATTTTAGGAGTCCATGAAATCATTAAAGGTATACCTAAGAATGTGCGCATGTTCTTTCTTTTCTCTGACGCTACCACAGCCATCTTTGGGCTACCCAAAACAACTCCTTATACTTCCTAATCCATAGGTGACTTTTTGCAGAGAAGGGTGTCACAGAGAAAGTGATGCACTTCACATGCAAGAGAGAAGCAGCAATATATTTTCTTGATATAAGACAGTGAGTTAACAAAGTTCCGTGGTGAATGCAACAGTGGTTTAACATGGTTCAATGGCCAGGTACATGAGTATTTACTGCATAGAGGACAGGCTCAGACTTAACTGTTAGGGAGACACTCCCATTGAGTCAGGTGGTTCAGAGAGGACCCCTTTACATTCTAAACTCATTCTCAGAGAGGAATCTAGGTGCAGCTCTATCTATACCTAGCCCAGTCTTGGTCAACAGTTTATGTCTAAAGGATTATATACGCACAATCAATCCTTAATGTCACTTAGCTAAGATTCCAAAGTTTCAGTGCTTATTCCCAGTTCACGTACTGAGTCTCTGACAGGATAAGGATTCTCTCAGCCTCAAGGAGTACCCTTAGGAGTCATCCCTACTCAGCAGGAGATGCTAGTGAGCAGCCCACACTGTAGGAGAGCTCAACAGACCCTGGGCTGCCCACTATTTATGATTATAAATCAATTATCTTACTCCATATTTGCATACCTTGACACACACGACAGCCCTTGGCTACTTCGTTGCCAGACATCTCTCCAGAGTCCAACTAAATCCAGATGCAGCCATTGTGATTGGCACTGCTGGTTATTGCTGAAGGGGAGTGGAGGGAACAGAGCACACTCACAAAGACAGTGAACTGTTCTGACACAAGAAACTCAAAGCAATGGAGTGCCAATAGGACAATTCACATTCTTGTTGAGTTTCAGATTAAAAAATTGCTAAATCATTGCTTCATATTTCTTCTGCTTGTCCCATTTGCCAGTTTTGCTTATGGTCTTCAGTAGAATGAGGGGAGATTTGCAATATAACAGATTAGTACAACTCTGCACCTGAATTTCATCGGGATTAGCCATATTCCCACCTTGGACCTCAATGGGCATTTTTTATGTACAAGTTCATGAAACTATTCAGTATTTTAGCATTAAAAAAAGACAAAGGCAATTTTTGGTATAACTAATATCAGAATAAATGATCAAATACAGAAACATGGTGGTAGACTTTGATAAATCCAAAGACAGTTTCAAAGATAATCTTCAAAGCAAAACCAGATAAAATGCCTGCACCAATAATTTGATTCAAAAAGTGATCTTATGTACATACTTGCTTATGCGTATGCTATTACAAATTATTCACACATGAAACTACTCTTATTCCAGAAGAGAATGCCTTTTTACCGATTAATATAATGAACTTTCAAAGTAGCTCAAATTTAACACAGTATGGTGACATGAGTATTAATAAAGAACCAATATACTTTGTATGTGCATCCTACCAAAGTTCACACTGATTTGTATGTTCAGACAGGCTCGTATAGAGCTGTAACTTCTCCAAGGAGAAGGAAGTAACAGTAACCAAAGGATGAATCAACATTAGGTATTAGTGCTCTGCAATAAGACCACACACAGTTGGATGCCCATCTCCGTGTGTTGTATATGCATGTACGTATAGAAATGCAATAGCTAAACCTCATCCATCTACTGAAATGCACAGTTGTTTTCAGTACAGCTAACCCAGAAGGCTCTGATGAAAATTCATACAATCTCGCAGTAAGACCTTCCCTATTTAAAGTGGTTGTGCTGCTGGTTTTATCTAGTTCAATCCAGGGATTGAACTAGACTTTAGTTCAGTTTAGAAATCAAGTCAAATATTTAACGTGCATTTTATCAAACTGACACACATGGATACACATCATCAACCATGCAGTACTAAGTTTATTCTGCTTGCAGGGGGATCACAGAAAAGCAGTTGCTACTACATGAAAACTGCACTGTTATTTGGCAAACTATCATATAAAGAGCCCAGTAGCTATTGTTACTAAGTTACATCACTTCAGTGTTTAGTATGAAGATGAGTGACCTGTCTTGCTTGTAAATTTGCAGGAATGAACTTAAAACCTTGCTGAATGAAGATGCATTCAAAGATTTATAAAAACCAGTGACAACAACAAAAAAATCCCTCATTTTTTAAGCTCATCTTGCTGGAGTGTTCTCAGCTGTATGATTCCACAAGAGAACAAAGTGATTTACAATCTTAGAAAAAGCAGAAATGTGATCACTGTCAGCATGTGTAATCATGTAGATTAATATAAAAGGCTTTCTACCTCTAAGTACAATATATTTAACAGTGTATCAGAAGGAAAACATTGTCATAATGAATATTTTGTATTGTCTCTATTTATTATAAAGGTTATTCAGCACATCATTGGATGCTAAAATTAACTCTACACATCCAGAAAAGGTATGTGACATTCCCATTGGTCTCTCTAGGAGTTTATAAAGGCACATGTCTACACAGTTTTCAATGTAAAATGGTGATCTCAAGTATGACATGTAGTGAAGTAAAAACCAAAAATTTCCAGTTCCCAATCTTTACTTAAATATACTGTTTTATTTAATGGGAAACCACGTCCCAAATCTAATATAAACTCTTTGAAAAGTGCTTGGTGTTGTGCAGCTTTTCAGACCTTCTATCTCAATGGCAGGTGAACCACTCTCAGAAACAATTTTCAATAAGTGGTATCAAGTGGGCCCAAAATATCCATTGACCCTGAAAGCAAGAAAATAGAAATAGTCACTTCAAACTATGTAATTTGTATTCTTCAATAATGTTAGAGTGAATAACATCCAGCTAATCTGTAAAACTCTCAAACCATTATAATTTACCCTATAAAATAGCTTCATTGTCAAATAAAGAATCTGTGATACTGGAGGAGCACTGTATACTCAGCTTTTACACAAAGTCAAGAGATTTCTGTAATGCTCTCAGGAATGTAACCTCCACAAAAATTCTCAAGAAGACATAGCCTATATTTTTTGCACAGATCACGACAATATAAAAACACTTCCAGAAAGTGAATGACAGCAATTTAAGAACAATGGATTAAAAACAAGATCTTTAGAATTCCTTAATATGAGATTATTCAAAAGACTTAAGTAGGATTGAAAACCCAGGGCTTGCCAATAATTTATATTTTACATTATCAAAAGGCAATAAAAAAAAAATGAGTTAAAATAAACATAAAATAAAAACCTCTCCCCTGGCACTGATCAGCAGAACTGGAAAGCCATTATACACAGAAGGAGCAGTTTTATTTCTTGCGGACAACAGTGTATAAAAAAAAAGAAAATTCAACCACCTCTTCCTCCCAAGCAGTCCATATTTCAAAAGTCTAAGTTAAAGGCCATGAGCACTTACTACCACTAACAGTAGTAACTGTAGTAACTAGCACAATTCTTCCTCCACCTTTCAGAGTATTGAGCGTATCACTATGTTAGCATATTAGCAGATACACACTTCTTATAATTTCCAACCTAACTATGAATGTTTGAAAGTACAGTACTTCATCCTTATACCGCAGACTAGACTTTTCTCTAAACATGGACACATAATGCCCTCTCCTCCTTCCTGCCTTTTAATAGCAATCTGTTTATAATACGATCATATCAGCATGCAAACATTTCTCCCCACCTAAATAAGCCAGACTTTCATGTTTTCTCATAGAATCAGCTCTCCCTTTCCTTGAAAGTATTTGCATCTCAACACCTCTCCTCCATACACACAGATATTCCATCCGGAATGAGTCTTCTTGGATGCAGGTAATCAGACTGCACGTGAAAGGTCTCACAGTTCTCATACAATGAAATAAATACTTCTCCCACCTTACAGAAAATACCTCACATGACAGAAACCTGCATATATATATTATTCCCGCCCCCCCCCCCCCCCCCGAGCCATCAATCACAACCATCCTCCCTTCCCAGTCAATGTAGTTTTGCAGTACTATCATGGCATAGAATGCAACAAAGTCATAGAATACACTGGCCATATTTCACAGCCAAACATCTAGATTGAATCATAAGTCTATCATTAATATTGTCTAATGCAAGCTATAAGGGAAAAGCATAATAGTGATAATGACATAATTCCAGCATCCATCTACAAATGTGACTGAAACTAGCAACATCTAGATGTCACATGGTCTGTGGGAACCATTCAGAATATTTTAGGAAAGTCCTAAACTACTTCAATGAAAATGTATTATCTGATCTCAGGTCAAATTCTTCAGACTTCTAGCAGATACTATTAATTTCAAATTATCCCACGACTACCACTTTATTTGGGAAAAAAAAAGTATACAATTTCCTACTGTAACATGATTACATGCATCACTTATGATTGAAAGAAACTTAACTTGGTATTAAATAGAATTTATACTCTTGTAACAAGGAAGAGAAACCACAGTGTACAAGGTGTTCTACTGAAATATATTGAAAAAAATTCTATTTTAATTAATTTTGGCCTATGCACCAGTTATTCTTATGATCATTTTATCATATCATTAATGAGATTTATTCCAGTTTATCAATTAGTTTTGTTTTCATATTGTTCATGCTATTACTTTTAATTTTATTATGTTAGAGTTGTACAGTTTCTAGAATTCTTTCCTCTTTAGACAGAGCAAATGTTATATTATTATTACTTTAGATTCTGACTTATAGGATGATTGGTACAAAGAATATTTGATCTGGCAGCATATAAGGAAAGAAGGTGAATCTTGAATGCAAACACACGTAATAAGAAGTGCTCAGACAGAAGCAAGGCTTTGAATTCTTCACACTAGGAAGCAATACAAACTGTGAAATAAGTAGATAGTATCTGGCCCAGACACAGAGGGGTATATTGGGTCCAAACAGTTCCTATCACACAGACTTGTCCATTGCACAAAATTTAAAAATCCAGTTAAATTATGGTGTCTCCCTTGTGAATAAAGGGAGTACATAAACTTCATGACATAATTTATTAAACTACCCTAGTTCTGCATATCTATTTTAAATATTTCTTTTAATAGTTTTGCACTCCTAGAATAAACTGCTGCTCACAGACATCCTATTTTTTTTTTAAAGAAGCCCTTTGTTACACCATCACTTCTCTTTTTTTTCCAGTTTAGAGCTGGCCAGTACATTGGAGGAATCATTTCTCATACATGAATGGGAATGAGAATATCCGTTCTGCTCATGTCATATTGCATCTTGCTAAATACATCCCAGTTAATAATGGTGCCTTTTCTTCAGGTATCAATACCATAGCAGTAGGTAAATGTGCCTCAAACGTATGTTAATATGCCTTCAATACACATAATAAATACTTACAGTAAGCCCAACCTGAGAGAAAATCCAAAATATAACATAATATGAAGTGCATGCCCACACTTTGAGTTTCAGATAGATGTATTGTGAATGCCAGTAAAGCTCTCATATATTTAGGTTGTGTTATATCAGCCTTACTACAGCTGTAAAATGGAGTAACAGCAAAGTATAACAAACCTTTAATAACTTTTGCAAAACCACAGGCTGCAGCTTTCCAGCCTGCATTCTCCCAGTATCTAAAAGCACCCCTTGCTTTATGTTGGAACTCTGAGAAAACTGAAGAGAATTTACTGTCAAATCTCCACAAATCAGCAAGTTAACTTTTGAGCCAATACTTAATAATACTTGAGTAGTAAACCAATGATATTTCAGACACTATATTGTGGGAGTAAAGCACCAGGGATGCATAGAAGACAATTCACCTTAATTTGAGACCTTTTTTATGACATAAACACTTTAGTCTCAGACCATTTCTGCTCCATGCTTCCACAGCAGTTAGAACAACAAGGTGCTGTTTACCAGGCTTCCTAAACATTCTATGGAAAACAGGGGATGCAGATCACATAAAGCTGCTGTTTGGTGTGTGCCCATTTCCAGTGTTTTGAACGTGTTATTGTTTTTCCAAGCCAGAAGGGAAATGCAAACTCCCTGAATGGATTCCAGCTTGAGAATTCTAAATAATCTTCATTTGGCAGAAAAAAATTAAGAAAAGACAGTTAAATATGCTATGTAGGTAAATACCATTCCATGCTACCATTAGATGTTTACGACATCATTTGCTTTAGATGTCAAAATATTATCCACTGCAATATCCAATCCAAAATGAAATGTAAAAAATTGCAGCCTCTAAAAACAAAAACAAAGTTTGAACCATGTCTCCCACATGAAAGTAAATGAAAACATTAAATTCCTGCAGAAGTTTCAACTTTTGAGCAAATTATTTTTCTAATGGAAAAACTATTCCACAGCTTTAGAAGATTAGTTGTAATAGGCATCCATGGTACGTATCTATACTGAAGAGCTTTGTAACTAGTGTAATAAAAGTCACCTTTGTTTCCAGTTTGAGCCAACTGGATTAGAATGAACTTAAAATCTATAGTTTAGAAGACCTTGTTTACCAAAATCTAAAACTACTAGAAAGTATTTATTCTTCTTCAATAATAAAAGGAAAGAAAATATATAAGCAATCTGTTTTGGGAATGTGATTTAAATAAAACTAAACATAGCAGAGAAAGCTAACCTGGAAATAAAACCTGCACATCACCTATCTTGTGACCAAATGCACCTCTTCCAAAACTTCCTGAGAACATACTTTCTCATGCATTGTTTCACTGTAAGTAACATTATAATTACATTACCTGACTGTGGAATTGATTTATAGACAGAATGATTGTAATAATGTCTGCTTTTAGTTTTGGTAGAGAAATAACAAAGGATTCATGAGGTTTTGGTCAAAATATTATTTCATTGAAATATATGAGATACAATAGACCATAAGGAATTTTATGTCCACTGTGCCCTTGGCAAAGTAGTAAGACTTCTTTTTTTTTTTTTAAAAAAAAAACTTATTATTTTTAAAATTATCTGTCTTCCTATCAGAGGAATAAGAAGGTTCTTTTGTTCTGTCCTAAGAAATTCTGCTCAGTAGGGTAAAAAAAGAAAAAAGTTCTGCATAAATAGGTAAGAATTCTGAGGTGTCTATCAATGTAAGGTTTCAATTCATCTTTTTAAACTTCAATAAGACTTCTATGACATCTGTATCTTACAGCTGTATTTTCAGCAAGGTAATGTCTTTGCCTTGGACTTCAGAATTAAAGCAAGCACATTAGTAGTCCCACTGAGTGTAATGGGAAGACATGCAAGACAGACTACAGCTGGGGCCAAGGAAAGTACCTCTGTACTCCACTAACAGACTTAGAAGCTGCAATACAGGGACTTTTGGTTTCTCATGTTGTTATTGAGAAACCACTGGCACAGATCTCAGGTAACATATCGGTGGAAATCAACACCACCTGACAGATATGTGTTTGCATAGAAAGTCCATACTGAGCACAAATGAAAGCTAAACCTGTGCCCTTGTACACAGGTTGACATAAAGTGATTCAGAGTTCAAACTTTGAAACATTGTAAGTACAGGGGAAAAATAGTCTCATGGCCCATTCTTGTCGCACCTGATGTTTTTCCACCATGCTTGAAAGTTCCCAGAACAAAAATAAAATTGAAATTATGTATTTTTTGAATCTATGCCAAAAAAAGATATTTCCTTTCTTGAGAAAGAGATTTGTTTCTCCAGTTCTGAAAATCTATTTCATTATTTTCCTATGATTGCCTTCAATACCCCACCTTTCCTGGAAGGAAAACAAATCCACCTTCCTAATTTAACTGGTTTTATACTTTTTTTTCTTATTATGTATTTTTTTTCAAAAAATATCAAGTTAACAAGCTTGTGACTAAGCCTTGCCATCTCTCTTCATTTCATTATCGGAAAGAACACCCTCAAGTCAGTCATGTTTCAGTTTCCTGTTCTCTTGACTACATACCTGTCCTCTTTGAACATGCCAGAGCAATTTTTTTTGCTTTAGAAATAAATTAATTTTCTGCTTTCTTCCAGAATAGCTGACATCATTTACAATAAGTAATGGTATTATTAATACTATGAAAGGTACTAATTTTTGCATATGGATGATTGAAATAAAGACTTAGATTACACTGGAATCATAATACTGCTAATGGAAAGTTAGCCTTACATATTCATCCTATATTCCACTTCCTCCTCTCTTGTATACATACTATTTGAAAAATACTGTTAGCTTAATTTCTGAGTACTATACATTCTGATTTCTTCTGTTAATTATCTTGATGGAATTAATTCACAAAAATTGTACTTTTCTCAGTATGAATGAAATACTTTTTATTTTTAATATATTAAATTCTTGACATAAAATAATGTTAATCAAAGCAAATAAACTACTGTATTTTACACATGGATGCAGGTTAATGTACACATTTAATGCAAAACACTTGGAAAATGTTCATTTACTTTAGGCTCTGTACATAGAAGCCCACAAAATCTTCAGTTAAGCTTCCAAGTCTAATCCAAGATCTACTTTTTACAGATAACTTCTATTCAGAGAGATTGCTGAATCCGTATTTGGGACTAAATTCTGCTTTTGTGTTATTTATAATCTAGATTAATATTTGGCTCTTGGGACAATATACACTATGCTTTTCCCTAATTGAATTGCTATTGACCACTATACTGCCCAGAGCACATGAGTTCAGGAATTTTCATTGCATATATTTTCTACAAAGCACAAGAACTTAATGACTGCTTATTTAAAATTACTTGGGTTTACCACCTCTTCGTATTCTGTCCCCATCCTTTCCTTCTTTGACTAAAGCAGATTTATAGAGGAGAATAAAAGTATGGGCTTGACTTTAAAGAAGTTATATGCTGTTGTTGCAGAAAACATGCTGGGAACAACATTTAGTTTCTGTGTTTCTTCACTTGTTTAGGTTAAATCAAGCGTATTTTTAGGAGCAGACTTTGAAAACAGAATTATCTGAGTACATTTCTTTGCATCCCAAATACTTTCTGGAGAGCTCATGTCACATCAGAGGTGTGCCTCGGTGGACCTAACTAATCAAATAGATTTTAAAATCCAATCAAATGAAACTAAGCAGTCTTGCTCCTTAGGGACACATGGTAGTAAATGAAACACCTAACAATGAAAGAGGGAGATAATAGCAGTCACAGGACTACATTATTCTTACACACATATGTATATAACATACAGAAAAGAAAATGTCTTGTGCAGCATGAATAGTAAATTCCATCCTCAATAGATTACCTCAGTGATAAACCAATGTTACCTCAAAAGGTTGTCATTTCAGAAAAAAAAAAAAAAAAATCTTTATATGTAAAAGAAATGTGTTTTTAAATACATATTTCAGCCTTCAAAATGTCATGCTATTGTCACATAGGAAAAAAATGCCTGTATAATAGAAAAAGTAGATGGTGTAGCAAGCTGTAAAAACAATACTGAAAATATTGTCTTAAAAATTAGTATCCTTTGTTCTGTTCCATGGGTTGCCATAAACCTCAATGAGAGTACTTTAGAAAGGCCTAAACTGTTTACAGGTGATGACAATTTCACGGGTTTGATATTCATAACAGCAGGAAACAGCACCTGCAACCATTTAGTGGCAAGATGATATTATCTACAGAAGGTGTGGCTTTAATATACAGTATTAGATTAATGTCAGTATCTCACAGGACAGTATGAATAAAAATATTAATGCCAGGATAAATGCAGTTTCAGAAACTGCTGACATTTGGAAAACAACTATTTGACACTTGAACCCCTGGCTTAGTTTTACAATTTATATGAGGTGTCCAGAGCTGATAGGTAGTTTATTAAAATGTATTTGCTATCATGAAATAAAGATTTAAACAAGTTCTGCTGAAATTGTAATTGAATTAAAGCTCAAAATATTCTTCTGCTGCAGAATCCAAGTGGCTGTCATGTAAATTACCTGCTTTAAAACCAAATCAAGTAATAACTATCTGTGATTTTCAAGGAAGGACATTATGATCAGTCATCAGGTATATTTTGCAAAAGCAGTCCCTTGACCTTTGGGCTCTTCTGTCACTTACCAGATGGGTTGGAATTTAACATTGGTGTGATACCAATGGAACTGGGCCAATAAGGAGTAAAAAGTTGTAGTGATTACATAAAGATATAGATGTACGATTGACCCAATTTAGCAGAAAGCACTCATAACCAACAGAATAACCAACTTAGCATCCATCAGGAACACAAGTATTTTTTCAGTGGTTTCTCTTTTTACTCTTTTTCTCCAAAAGCTACACAAAACAATCACATTTGAAATCAAGTGACTGTTTTAATTATGATAGTTTGTTTTACTGATATAGATATACTCTCACACTTGGCTGATATTTTAGAATTCTTCATTCATTATTTTATTACTATTGGTCCCTTAAGATTGTCATATTGAGTTTTCATAGTCTCTGAAGTAATGAATATTGTAATTAAATCTTGGTTAAAAGTAGTTCATGGCCAAATGGTGCTCATTTCTTCCAAGCATCTGGTTGCAATTCAACTTTTAGGTTGCCAGCTTTTATAATTCTTTGACCCCTATCAAAGAACTTTTTAATAGAGCTCTTAATGGCTATTTACATGGGAAGATGAGAAGCAGAGAACAAAACTACAGAAAAAGCCAATCAGGCACTAAAATTCTGATGGCTTTTACCACATCTTATGCTCTTCTCCTTCAGAATAATCACAAGGATACAGAAGTGAAAACAGGTGGAGTTAACTAAAAAAAGTCTGTTCATTGCCCCAAAGGGACTACAAATTACATTAACAGTTAGATCCTGTCCTTAATCCCATGGAATTCAGTGGTAGTTTCAAGTAAAGCAGAAGTCAGTCCTACTTGTTATATATATTCATGAAGTTAGAATGTGAATTCGACACATAGTGAGAATCTACATTTAGTGAGACCTCCTTATGCAGATGCTGAGTAACAATTAGCATGAGAGCTGAACTTTTGTCATGCTCTGATTCAACTCTTTCAGGTGCCACGTGCTCTAATTCGCACTACATCTTGGACAAAAACGTATCACAACAGTAGAAGGAACTAGAAAAGACACAACACGGGGGATGCAAGGAGAGGTCTGGTAAGAGCTGCAGTGGGGAAAGAGCTATCTCCAGTCAGGCTCGGAGGTAAACAGGCCTGTGAGAGCTCTGTTGGATGCTGTCACTGAGATCCACTGACCTAAAGTAGACAGAGCATGTGTCCAGAGGGTTTTGAGATGAATGAATGAATGAATGAATGAATGAATGAATGAATGAATGAATGAATGAATGAAAAAAGGAGCTGCAGAGGAGGATATAACAGGCATCATAAGAAATGAATGAGCAGAATATGCAAACTTACTAAGTTGGAGGACACAGGCTAGGGAGATAAGCCAGGGTACCTGTCCTCACATCAAGTATAGTCCTTTCCAGAGCGTGAACAGAGCTTTCCCTTGTCAGAAAAACTCCATAGAAACTTGGGTAATAAGTTAAATATTCCACCCTTTTCACCCAGGAGTTTAATCAAAGGGATGCAGTATAATCTACGTTTCTACTCTGGCAGACAGTTTTGGATCATACTGCAAAATCAGCATGTGCACTCTTAGAAAACTGCTGTGACCTAGAGTATACTGACATTGTACTACACAAGTTCAAAAAATGACTGCACCTTGCCCATACCCAAAGGGGCCGTAACAGAGAGGGGAGGCAGAATGGGTTTCCACCTCCAAGATGATGTATGTAGTCCGCAATTACCTCCTGGCTGTACTCTTTCAGTTTAGGTAGTAAAGTACAAGCCATATATACAACTCCGGCACCAATATTATGTCCCAAATCACAAGATGGGGATCACTTACTCCAAGTTAGGCATTTATTGTCTATTCATTTTCTATAATGCATCTTGAGTGATCTACAGAAGAACTGAGCAGTCACAGCATTCAGCAAGGTCAGTGGAAGAGCTCTTTTGGGAGTGGGGGACATACTCTAAAAGGGTCCTAAATGTCTTCAATATAAGAGATAGCATTATTTGGTATTTCTGACTTTATAACTCCTGAATTTCTAAGATAAAGATATCAGCTTCTTGAATTACAGAGGGACTGGAAAAATACATCAAAATTGGCAAAATCCCTAATCTTTCTATTGATGAACACCTCAGAAATTAATAATTCTGTCTTGACAGCAAAGTTTGAAATAACATGCAGTAAATAAACTCACATGCACCTATAGATCAATAAGATGGAAGGTAATCAATGTTGTGTTATAAGTGAGCAACCCTTTGGACTAAGTAAAACTACCATCCTAACGAAAAAATAGTATGAAATCACAGCCTAACAGGTGAGGTTTTTGACTCTGTAATTGCAAACATTTAGGAAAACGATAGATAAGTATTTTTTAGGAATACACAGTACAGTTGATTTAATTGTGGACCTATGACAGCAATTAGCGGAGATCAAGATCTCTCCCAGTGCTATGATTTTGTGAGTCAAGACTATTGTAACACCTAGTTATGAGCAAGAAAACGCAAAAACTGTGTGAGCAAACTTTTTCAATCTTTTGCTAACTTCTCACTGATTAACTTAATTAAAAACAAAAAAAGTGTTATTTAGTTCTCATTTCTATTCTGTAAAAGGATTATTTGGCAAATACACTCTAACATGTTGACAACCATCCTGCATACATAGATAGAAAGATATACATGCGCATATATATATATATATATATATTTAATGGATATTAAAACCCCCTACATTTTCCTCCAAACAATTTTAAAACTCAGATTGCACATTTAGGTGGAATGTTTGCTGTCCTAATAATATCAAAATATCATATATATAAGTATGCACAGAACAAAGCCTCCAGAGTGTAACTAAACTGTTTGCAAACAATGAGTACCCATATGTTTCGATACAGACAACTTTAAACTTTTAGAATAAAACATTGTGTGGTCTGCCCAGTCTCAGATAAAATACTACAGCTATCAATTTTCTTATTAAGAAGGCTTTTCTAACCACTATAAAAATACGAACAACACCTTCTTGTTCTCCCAGACATTAATTTTCTCTTGGTGGACATTTCCTTATTTTTATTTTATTGCTTTACAAAGAATGGCATACTGTTGTGTCATTACCAATGTAAGGTTTATCTCTCTTTCCCTCTGTCTCTAGAGGAAAGTATATCTCTAAAAATAAAACAATTCAGCAGATTGAACCATCAAATTCTGTTTTCTAGATAAAATTAAGTGTATTTCCATGATCTTATAAACAGCAGACTATTACAGTAAACTAAAATAATCCTCTGACAAGGAACAGAACACAAGCCATTTCACTCGTGCTCCTCCCACTGCTGGCAGCACTTGCAGAAACTCAGCCCTAACCAGCAGAAATATACCTGAAATGTTAAATATGGTTTTCCTAGACAATTAAAAGCTTCCAATCTACAAAGTTTTGCACAAGTAAAGATACCTCAACATAAAGTAGAAATGTTTCCTATGCATTGATGTTTGCAGTGCCATCAGAAGGGATCTGGTAAGGTGGTTTTTTTCATTAGGGGTTTTTCATCTTTATTTAAAGAAGCCTTTTTAGATCCATTTTTAAAGGTGTATAATGGATTAAAGTTTGGCAAATTCTCCACCTGAATACCAGTATTATGTAGATGTAAATAAAACACATGAACATCACTCTTTTTTCAACATCAGTTTTGCTATTATTGTATTTTTGGACTCCTAAATTGTCTTTAACATGGTAATATTGAGAAATATGAGTTAGATAAATTACACCCTCAAAACCCAAACACCCCCCCCCAAAAAAAAAAAAACAAACCAAAAAACAAACAAACAAACGAACAAAAAACCCACCACTTTTTGGAGAAGATTTTCAAGTGGGAGTTTTATAGTTTGAACAAAGGTTGAGAAGTTGTGGTTTCTAGCCTTAGAGGAGTTATAGCACTGTCAATGGGACACTTGCCACAAGCCCACAACTACCTATCTAATAGGATTAGCTAAACAGCAAATCATGCTGTGTGCCTCTGGCATCTGTCACTGTCTTACAATGTCACTGTACCAGCTCTTCTATTATATTTCATTACAGGCACAGAAAACTACTCTATGTATATGCATTATACTCTTTCAATACTTCCAAGGTACTCTGTCCACTTACAAGAAGTGTGTTTAGCCTTGTAATAACATCAGTATTTTGTTAAGGACTAAATAATCATTAAATAGTAAAGATAGTAACAAAGTTAAATTAGAGGTCTATTGATATAGAAACAGCCTGCATACATTATTTGGAAAAAAAAAAAAAAAAAACAAACAACACACCAAAAAACCCCCCAAAACAACAAAAAAACCAAACCACCAAACCAAACAAAAAAACCCCTAAACCCAGAAAAAAACCACCACCCCCAAAAAACCAACCCAGCTAATCAAAATAATACAGAAAAGAGTCTAGAGCAGATGATGGTTTGTAGCAACTTTTGGCACAAATTGGAACCAACTACTGGCAAAGAAACATCTGAAACCTTTTTGAAGAGACATCTTGCTGGATCAACAAAATAAAAATAACACTATATAAGATGTTGTTCAGCATTCACAAATAATGCATGGAATAATTTCATTTCCCCATTTTACCTCTGTTTTCTTGAGATTATACATTAAAAGTCTCTTTTGTCTACCATGTCTGATCATTTCAGACAAAAGATTCCAAGTCACAATGAAGTAAGCAAATATTACGCTTACAATGTTAACCTATATCCACTTCCACATGACCAGGCTGACACACCCTGGATTGCGCATTTATCTGATTTTGATCACTGACTAGATATATCACCAGCTTCTAAGAAATATGTCAAATTGTCATCATCTCTTGAACTCTTGAGAAAAAAAAAATAAAACCACTGTAGCAATAAATAATTTTGAGCCTAAAGTTCCTCGTTTTTTCAAACTCCACAGGTGTAAGAGTAGTTATCACCCTAGTTTTGCATCAGTGCAGTTACAAAGTAAGTTGAACAGCCTACTAAGAAATAAGAACATGAAAGTGAAGCTTAGACCTCCTTATTCCATCCATGATTTTCCTTCTGAAAACTTTCCTCTAGAGCCCGAAGAGTTTTCTTGTCTTCCTGACAATACTATGACTGCCTTATATATCACATATGAATTTCTTTATCACAGGGTAAAGCAGAACTTCCTTTAATAGTAAGGATGAAATTTAAGTGGAACATGAAACTATGCAGAAATATGGAAGTCAGGCTTACTGTTGACATTTGAGTCAACGTCCCAAACCAAAGCAACCAGCCTTAACCTGATTGATTTATGTATCACACACATGTATTTCAATGACCTGAAGCAGTTATGTTTTCAAAGAACATTAAGAATATGATCCCTCCTGGTACAACTGTTGGCTTTCTTTTAAGACTAATGAGAACAAATTCTACCCAATCCTAGACCAAGTGGAAAATTCAGTTAGCTTGACAACTGAATGACAGTGATATAATTACTAAACCGTACAGCTTCCACAAGCTCACAATTCTTTCCATGTAATAATTAAAGAAAATGATTTTTAGTTCAGTGCACAAGATGCTCTCTAACCTTATAAAATAAATAAGTAAAAGTAAAAATAAGTCTCAGAAAAAATCTCTTAATATACCTCAGCATTTTTCCTAGCTTTCTTGTTAATCACAATCTATCCTTCTATTTCTGTGTTTTTACTTTAGGGGTAGGAAGGGGAAAGAAGTGTCTTTTACATCCTATTCTAATACAATACGAAATGCTCAGGAGAGCAGAGAATGGTGTCTTGATGGGTTTTTCTAACATTCTTACACATTCTCTCTCACAAGACTAAACCCAGGAAGACGGATGGTGCTTTCTCTACCTCTGTGGTAATTAGATTCCACTTATCTATTCAGGGCTTGAAAATACTTCTTTGCCGACCCACTTAATATTTTTGAACAGCAGAATTATTGCAAATAGCAAGGTGAAGGCAAAAGTCTGAGCAAGATTTGACTCATTTAAAGTCAAAAGAGCAGTAAAAAAGTAATTTGGAAATGTCTATCTGAAAGGACGGCATGTTTCTAGCCCTTCAGAAAGTCCCTTGCAGATCAATTTCACCCAAAACAAATACACCCCAGGTTCCCTGACTACCTGGGGGATATTTCCCAGGAGGTTTCAAAAGCAGGAGTTTCTCCATGTTTTTTCAAGTTGCATTCAAATAACAACCTTTTTTCCTTAACTACACTGTGCTCTGTTATGTTCCTGTACTGCTTTCTCCAAGATTAGGAAACTACACAGAGCTCGAGGAATTGTTTGTATCCATTAAGTAATCAGTCCAAAAAAGGAGTGTGTGTTGGGGGGGAAGCAGTTAATTGCAGTCACTGGCTTTTTGGTGCTGGGACTGCTGGACTCCTGGCAGAAAATCATGCTGAGTAGAGCCAAATCTGAAGGCTTTTAAGGCAACTATTGTACCACAGAAATTTCTCTTGAATCAGGAAAATACTGGGTGAACTAATTCTATAGGAAATAACACAAACCCTTCCACGCAGCTGAAAAAAACAGACAAGGAATACCTGAAGTAAAATTATTATTCTCAGTTCCAGTTACTAGCTCATTTCATACCTCAGGATTGCTTGACCGACAGGGGTTATGTTTTTTTTAATCTAGATTGTCATGCTGAGGGAATGACAGAGTTTGTCTCCCTTAAGATCCCTGCAGAAGAAAATGTCACAGAATTAAATTTTATTTCCTATCTTTCTTTTGTTTGGTTTTATTACTTACAAAGAACTTGGATTCCAAATTTCATACAGGATCTTTTAGTTTTTTGAAGAAGGAATGAAGTTTGGTGGTTTTTTTATGAAAACATGTTTCTGAATATGTATTTAATTATATCCACCCACTGAGCAATGGCACATTAAAGAAAAAGAAGATCAGTTTATAAATTTTCAAGTACAACAGAAGTGCAGAGAACACGAGAAAAATACGTAATTTGTTGAACTAAAATTTGGCTAGCACGCTCAACCCCAGTCCTTCCCAAAAATATACACATGGTGGGAAGAGGAGGGCATACTACATTACAAGTGGTCAATTTTAGCTTGGCAATTCACATAACTCTAAGTAAAGCATACTCCTCTTAAAAACGGTGCTCAAATCATCTATATTTTTAAAGATTTAAATATGCAAAAATGCATCTTCCAGGGAGGATTCTTACTTGGATTTGGAAACCTGCATATATAGGTATGTATGTAAAATTTTTGAGTTTGTTCTTCCGTGGAAACAGCAGGGAAATTATGCTGAGGAGTTTGATTTATATTTCCACTTGCTGACAGTCTTTGCAGAATGATACAATGCCTTACTCTATGAACTCCATCCTCATTATAATATCACACTTGGGAGTCAAATGTTTTAATCATTACAGAGGATGTAGCAATTCAAGTGGTCATAATGAGATTAATAAAGCAAGAAGGTCCTTCAGATAGAACCTTATGGCACGTTAGGTCTTGTTAGAAGACGAAAGTATCTTGCCGCTGTGCAGCATATTCTGAAGGGATTGTCAATAACTGTCGCAT
The DNA here is from genome assembly GCF_023638135.1 of Falco biarmicus. Lineage (NCBI taxonomy): Eukaryota > Metazoa > Chordata > Aves > Falconiformes > Falconidae > Falco > Falco biarmicus. The sequence goes on from NC_079298.1 coordinate 25,429,502, forward strand.
GGTTGTTCATTAATTGTGATTCACTGCTTTGAGAAATTTATTTTTCATCTAGGAAACCAGAACCCTGGAACTTATTACATTTAGGATGCTGCAAATTCATACCACCCTACAGCAAATTTCAGGACGCCAAAAATTTCAGGAAGGTTCCTCTAATTAAGGTGTTCAGTACAGGGGGGAAATGAAGTTGGCTGCTCCTGGCCTAATGGAGTAACATGCTTTGCTGATCTGCAAACAGATAACATATTCCTGAAGCTATAAACGGGCTTTCTCCTCTGCTGGGAAGAATGCTATCCGCACATTAATTACTCCCGCTAAAAAACACTCCCTGCACACCGGGGCCTCGGTTAGTATGTGTGTCATACAATCACAAGCCTGTGAGTAAAAACATTTTCAAATTTCACTAGATTTATAGCTAACTGTGATACATTTGCTTGACTTTAACATAGCTGCTAATATTCAAAAAGCAACTGAATGAATCTCTGCAAGCCAAACCCTCCCCTACACCATATTTTCTGATTAAATACAGAATGATATTTGACAATTTACCTTTGTAGTTAGAGCAGCATGTGGTGAGGCAGGCCAGGGCCAGGGCCGCCATGGCGCCAGGGCACAGCGATGGCCGCCTGCCCCATCAGGCAGGGTGCAGCAGGCAGGGCAGGCCTGCTGGTGGTGGCCGCCCCAGCCCCCAGCCTGGGTCAGGGGGTAGTGGTGAGGGACATCCAAGGCCGAGCCAGGGAGTCACTCTGTGGTTCAAGGTTGGGCTGCGGTGCGGTGGTTGCTGGTCTGGTCTGTGGAGAAGAGGTCAGTCTGGAAGCCATCCCGGGGCTGGGGTCCAGGCTGGAGACCCCGGAGCTGGGGGCATAGGGCGCAGCCAACAGGCTCTGGGCAGGCAAGGCTGGAGGCCCCAGGTGAGGCTTGTTATGGCCATTAAGGCTGATTAGTGCCCTCAGGGCCCTGACGCGTGCATCCTAAGGACACATTTTCTTTCATTTTGCAAACAAGTGAGAACTGGGAGAAAATCCTTCCATAAAACCGCAATTTATGTGGGGAGATGGGAATGTAAACCTCAATTTCATCGCTCCAGTGGCTCCAGCCCTGCTGCAGTGTGGAGCAGAGCACACGGTCCTTTCCAGAGCAGCTGACAGCCAGAGTCACAGGCAAAAGAAAAGGATGTGTCTGACTGTGGCATGATGGCTCAGGACAAACAAACAAACAAAAAAAAGGTTTTCCTGTAAAATAAATACATACCCACACAGGCTGATGTCTCTGAAACACAGCAGTGTAGAGAGAGCTGGCATCCTTCATTTTCCTGCAGACCCGAGCTATCAGTGAGGAAGCCTCCCAAAGATTTGAGTCTCACCTTAAAAACAGAATATAAGCATGAAGACATTAATAACTATTCCTTCCTGCAAGGTTCTTTCAAAAATCATACCTGTTTGGGAAAGATGCATTTTAATCACGTGCTTAAATAACATTCTGAAATTTCACTTGAGATCTCTGTCATATTTGAAAACAAATCCACATAATAAAACAGCGGTTATGAGACCTGATCTTCCTAATAGCATGGTCTCAAACATTTGAATGCATTCTTCAAACAATAAATCACTTCTTGCACTGACCTTGTGAATTAGTTCCTTTATTTTTAATTTTGAAGCTACACCAAAAGTAGATATTTCCACTGTCAGCTGTCACAATCTTCCTTTAAATGGTTAAAATGTAGTAGGATACACAAGATATTTGTTCTAAGAAATGTATGTTCAGGGAAGAGACAGAACTGCTACCTGAGGAAGGACACTAAGTGATAAACCTGGCCATTTCTTTACAAGATAAATTTTCTTCAGTCAGAAACTATAGAGAAGCATCTGTCCATAGGAGCACAGAATAGCAATTAAGAGTATAATGTGGACCTTGCACACCATTAAAACCTCGGGCACTTCTGTTGAGAACATTCTTTAAGACATAAGAACGACTATGTGCATATTTAACTCATCAGGGAATTATATATCCAGGTAGTTACTTAAAGTTAATCCCCCATAAGCCAGAATGGCAAAAAATTCAATTTCAAGAGTTGAGGAAAGTTTTCCATATATACACAGGATAAAGAATGACTTAGTTTACCACCTGTCATCCTAACAAAACTTTTCCCCTTCCAGACAGACAAGGTAGTATGTTTACTTTTTATGTTTACCCAGACTGCTGCAAGAATTTCCTATAAGTTTAAAGTAATACTTAGAGAAGAATAAAAAATAAATTAATTACATCAAAACATGTCTACAACATCACAAGGTTACAACCAAAGCTTTTGATTAACTGCCTAAACTACACTTAATCCGGGTGCTTCAAATTCTGCTAGAAGAACAACACGGAGTGCCATACAGCCTAACCACCCCAGTGTTCAACCCGGTGTGCCACTGGTGTGCCAAGGTCTTTACCAGGTTGAAATATGATGTTTACAGGGTGGGGGAAGAGGCAGGGAAGGAAGGAAGGAAGGAAGGTGTCTTCCCTGGGAAGGCAAGTCTTAGTTATGCTTATGTTAGTTATGCTCATGTTTTTGCACGTTCTTACCATTTTCAGCTTCCTTCCCACTGGATGACTGCCACTGATAGCAGGTGCCCATGTGTCTTCCCCAGCATCACCAGGGTGCGGGTGGTTACCCACTGACCCCCAGAGCTGTGATGCACCAACGGACCAGGGCTGCCAGCCTTTCCCAGCTCTGTCACTTACAAAGCTGAAGCTACAGCCAGGGAAGGCCACAGGCACAAGGCTGTTGAAGACAGGAAAAAAAGTCCCAACCAGACCTGGACAATGCAAGCCCAGATAGCTCTCAGGGCCCTGCTCTGCCAGGACATTGAAAACTATGGCCTTCTACTGACAACAGCAAAAATACTGAGCTTCTGATCCCCTCTTCATAGCCACTGAATGACAGGCCATCACTCAGGAGTGCAGCAAAAACATTGCAAACTGTACAACCCCTCAAGGATTCTGGATCCAATACAAGCAACATATCTTTCTGATGTGCTTGCTTTTTCCTGCCTAGTCTTGTCTTATGAAAAGCTGCATAGATCTGAGGGAGTCTCACATTTCCTTTATCACCATGCATGGCCATTACTTCACCTGGTAAGTGACTGATTTTTATAGCCAGTACAATTTTCACTGTCAGTAAAAACAGTAAGTCGTGACTCAACAGACTTCCTGCCTGCTACTCAGAGCAGGGAATCTGCTTCATCGGTTATAGGCCTGGGCGGTGCAAACAAACACTGGGACTCACCGTGTGATTAATATGATTACTTTAATAAACACCATAGATCAATACTTACTAGCAAACCACTATCCCTGTTGATATAATGGGGGTAGTGATCATATGGTGATCACCCTTGATAGTATTATAATAAACAACACACAGAAAGGTGAAGAAATAAGACTACAGAGTTGATCAACACACTATAGTAAGTTACAAGCAGAAAAAGTAAATAGACATATGACCTGCTCAGAGGGAAAGTGCTGCCTGACTATGATAAGAGACCTCCACAGAGGGCTTGCTCTCTGAGTTGAGATTTTAAACCCTTACAGTAACGTAGGCTTTTCTTATGGATAACTTTGATAGGCAAGCCTTTAATATCAGTTTATACACAACATGGAGGTGTTACAACTCTGGATGTGTATTCCCTCTATAGCCGATAGTTTTTCTCTTTGGGCTTTGTTCCCATTGAGACAGAGGGTGTGAGCAAGATGGTGTTATCACACACACACTGTAGGGATCTAGGGCATCAGAAAAGAGAAACTCCGCAGCCTAACCCAGTCCTGCTCCTCTCCTTATAGCTTCAATGGCTGTTTCCTTTCCTCAGCACACTTCCTCTCTGTTGTGGTTTTTTTTTTTTTTTTCCAAATAACAGCCTGAACCTCACACACTATGATTGTAGCACTTACAACTATTTGCAACTTAACTTGCAAAGTTAAGCTCAAAATTCTTGCAGTTGTTGCAAACCACACTGTTACTTTTAAGGGTGCAGTATAATTAAAATCACACCTTTTTAACATAAGCATCTATTATGAGGCAGGTCATAATCAATAAGGTAGTTTATAACAATTTCTAAGCACTGAGTAAATGTATAAACATGATTAGTTCCCACATAAATGAGTATATGCTGATTAGAAAACTCCAAATTCATAAATAAAAAATTAGCCAAATTTTGATCTAAAAAGTCACCTGAATTTTGAAAACAAATACCATTGTATATATCATGAATATATTAAGCTGCTGTTTGCTGGCAGCTTCCCTAGAGACAATTGGGAACATTTCTTTTGGTGGCTAGCTCATTCTCATAGATACATATCTCAGAAACACAATAACACATTCCCAAAGTTACTAAATCAGAACCTTTGTAATAAAAATAACTATTTCTAGCAAATTCAGAAGTGATTAAATACCTTCTGTATATGTAGTATTTTGGTATTTCCATAACTGAGAACTTCCACACCATTTGTTAATATCTATATGTTTTAAAATATCTCCAGGGCAGCAAAGAGTGAAGTCTTAGTGTTAGAGTGCTACACTTTCTAGTGTGATTTGAAAAATCAAACAAACATAAAAACCAAAACAAACAAAAAAAACCCCACAAAACAAAAAAAACACTTCCAAACTGTAAAGTTTTTTTTAAAAAAATACTTGATCAGTTCAACTTTGCTTCTTACAGCTATGAAACTATTGTTTTATAAACACAACAAGTTTCATCCATTTATAGATTATATATGAAATATTGCAATAATAGGGTTTGTATATTGGCAATCTACTAATTATTATCATTATTAATAATAAAAGGAACATCTGTCCTCATCCAAGGAAACAACGCTGTTCTTGTTTGGCTACAGAAACACCTGAAACTGGATCTTTTTTTCCTTATTACCTATTATGCATATTTTTCTCTGATTTTAACTTCAGCCAAGACAACTGATCTGGAAAACCCTTGCAAGTTTCTTTTTGCAAATAGGCATATTAGCTAATAAAACAAAATTAAAACCAGCTAATGCAAAGTTAAACAATATATAATTAATGATAGACAAATTGTTGGAACAGAGTACTTACTATTCTGTGATACCAGTGGAAGAGAAAAATAGTTAAGACTTTAATCAACACCTACTTTAGTTATCCAACAAAAAGCATGTTCCACCATCAGATTTTCTGGTAATATTAAGGTTGTTTAGTATGCTTGTTTCTGACATGTTTATTATTAAGCATATTATTGTTACTTAATACATTTTACTCAGTATTCTTAAAAACTGTTTATTAGCCTTCTATTTTTGTTTGTTAACTTTTGGTTCTGTCTCTCCTTTATAACAGACTTTAACATTGATAATAGTCATGATACTTGTACTTGATAGATTTCACCCTTCTTAGTTTTTCCTTCTCTTACAATTCAAAGACACACTTCTTAAAACATGAATTAAAAACATTCATTATAGGTAAACTTCTGACTGTGGAAGTTAACTCTACCCCAGTCCAGTTAGAACTAATTACATTCTGAGAGCAGTACATGTTGCACTATTTAAAACCCTGCTTTTTTTCCCCTTCTCCGTTTTGATATCCCTTTTCACCTTCTGCTCATCTCTCAAAATTATTCCTGTTTATTGGACCTATTCCGCCAGGTCTACCAGTGGCAGTAACCGTCCAGTCTATTTTAGTTTAACCAAGCAGGTATTGTCAGTATTTCTCACATCCTGTGTGTTCAGATGCTGCAGCAGGACATTGCACATCGGCAGTCACAGCTTTCACAGCACCTTTGGTTGCACATGTCACCATCTTTCCCTTTCTTTCATTCCTCCATCTTTTATTTTTGCAGTGACCTGAGTAGCAATAAGCACAAAAGGATTTGCCTTAAAAATACCCAGTGTTCATTAACAGGATCATAAGATCTCGTAACCTTTTTTTTTTTCCTTCTCTGGGAATGGATTGTCATTTGGGTCAAAGCACCCACTGTAAGTCTCAACCCGTTGATAGGAGGTTGTTTTAGAAAGGGCCATAATCACACCTTGTTTTGTTCCTGGTGCTCCTTTAAACCCTTCAGCTTCAGCCTTACAGACTCAACTGTGAGATCCTTCTCTTTCAAGATATTTCCTGCATCAGTACTTAGATTTGTGTTACTATACATAAAACCCTGCCTAGATTTTTTTTTTTTCTAAAAAAGGCAAAACAAAAACAAAACAAAACCAAAAACAACAACAAAACCAAACAATTTACTCAGGGAAGAGAGAGTTTTCCCAGCGTCTTCCCCAAATTCAGTAAGAAAGGCCAATCAATCCAGTGCAGGTTTTCTCTCTTTTACAGAGCAGTATGGGGTTTTAAATCCTCAAAAGCCTTCTTGGCCTCTCTATAAATTAAAACTGGCAAGTTAGAGGGGACAAGCATAAGAAAGCAAAAACATTCAGATCATGCAATGACAGGTAGCAACAGAAGTTTCTGAATGGTAGAAAGTGCTGCATGAAAGGGGCTCTCAATTTGAAAAACACTTCTTCCAAGATTCAGTGGAGTTTAGCAGTAGAGAGAAATCTCACATTAACGTCATGGCAGCTAAAATTGATTTCCCAGATTATCCACAAATGTTGTAAACCAGGACAAGTACATGTAAACAGTTGGGTGGGGAGGGGGCAGTAAGAAACCATGTGCTAACTTACTACAAGGGTCTCCTGATTCTTTGAAGAGGCTTTTTTACAAAAACTACAAAAGGACTAAAAGTAACACAGAACTTTGCTGTGCAATTCAGTTATCCGATATACAGAGAATCAAAAAAGGGTCACACTTGTCTAGTTCAAGTATATTATCCATTATCTTCTGCTTTCTCCTGCCACACCTTGCCAGCCTTACTGTCTTGCAAAATTTCTCTGAAAAATAGGATCCTCTGACACTACTGTAGTAAAAATAAAGAACACAACCCTGGGTGCTCTGGGTAAGATAAAAGAATTCCTTTTGTACCCTTGGTATTTAATAGGTGCTTAATTGACTGAAATAAAATTTTTAAAAGTTTGCTACACTTGTATAAGTGACTCTTGCAAAATTAGCAAAATATCAAACTGTATTCATACTATTATTAAGCAAAAGAAAAGCAGCTGAAAAGCAGAAATAAACTTAGAAGATTGACATTGAATATGATTATGTAAGTACCATAATTATACTAGTCTACTACACATATTGGTTTGCAAAAATACAGTTTAAAAAAATCTTTCACAAACTTTTCTTATTCTATTTCTTGGGATGAAATAACAATACAATATTTTAAGATATCTGTATCCAGTTTTGAATATGGAAAAGATCCATCTTAAATGAAATATGTTGAACAAAGACATCTGGGGCAGGACTCTCGAATCTTTATAACTAAAAAAATGAGTTAGTAAGGAAAAGCTGTTACTAGCATACATAGTTATTGCATCCCTGCCATAATGTGAATACATTTGGGGTTTATTAGCAAGGGTAAATGAGTATAATTTGACATTTATACTTCTTCAGCAACAAAATTTTAAAAGGCTTTAAAACATGCTAAATTTGGAGTTTGAGCACACAAGGAAAACTGAACAAACACTTTAATTTAATTTATTTCATTTTACCAACAGTTTAATGGCTCTAACAATATTGGCAGTAATGCACATACTTATAATAACCAGAACTATATCTTCCTTTTAATCATTAGTATATGAATATTAACATTGCAAAATACTACTTTTAACATAAATTGCACCCAAAATCACACAAAAGTCATCCAGAGATTGTACTACATTGAAGACATCAGTACAATACTAAAAAGACAATTCTGTTAAACTTAAAACAGTGAGGCTGAAACATGGAGGGAGGAAAAAAAAATTACACAACTTTCACTTATCTGTACATTGTCACCAAACTTCACAGGTACGTCTGAATCCTGCTGTCTGAGAGAGGTAGTATGTTGTCTGTATGTATTATCTGTCATAAACTAATAGATGATTGACTGGCTACCTAGAGTTTGCAATACTTTCAGTCCTGCACTTCCCCATTGTCAACAAGTAATAACTAGATCTCAACCTGAAAAACTTTCAGGATGATGTATTTTTTTTCTCAAATTCAAAATCTACTGAAATACACTTCCCCATTATAGCCATGCAGGTAAGCCAGGTTCTCAGCAGATGCTAAAATGGTGCAGAACTACTGAAGACAAGACTCAAGCAGTAAATCTCTGAAAGAAAGTAAATGTAAATTCCTGGACCAACACAACCAATACAGGGTTTGCGTTTCAGAGCCCAGGTTGTTTTGGATGTGTGAATGCTCTTATAATTCAAAGTCAATGACCCAAGTCCAAATTATGACAAAAACAAACTATGACCAAAACCCTGACTCTGATGACTGTATACATCACATGATGAAGATGAGCAAAGGATTACCTGAGCTGCTGCCAGCCACAAACTAACTCAGTTGCATCGACACACCATACCGGCCATGGTAACACAGCCACACTGCTCTGGGATCTAAGCTTCTGTCTCTGCATATAGCATCTGTGCCGTGCCAGGTACTGACCAGTGCTTGCTCAGCATTTTGTATCCTGTTTCACAGCCAGAGCAGAGGTTTGGTGCTTGCCACAAGTACTTATGGCACATATAAAACTTAGAGAGCACTCCTTATATTTTCAATTATGGAATGAAGGCAAATACTTGTTTGCAGGCATTGTTGTAAACTGGCATTGATTTGGAATTTCAACATAATTTTTCAACCCCTAATTAAAAATCAGCCAAATAACCCTGGTTCTGAGAAAATGACTGAGCCAGAATACAGTGCTGTATAAAGACAGACACTTGATTCTCCTTTTCCCCTCTTTAATATTTCTTCTCTTCTCTGGAATTCATCTGTCAAAAAAATTACAATAAATTTCTTCAATCATTTGCATCTTCCAGAGGGAGTTCTGACATTTTTGCTAGGCAACACCATACCTTAACACATAATCTTCACTAGATACCATTCACATCAGTATAACAAAAAGAGATTGTTTTTAGAATAATTTTTCCCTGAATCATATGCCATAATCAGGGAAAGGGAAAAAGAAAAGCTATTAGGAGGATGTAAGAAAAAGAGTTTCTTTCTTTTTTTTTTTTTTTTAATACAAATATCATACCTTTCTCCTACGGTTTCCTAGTACTAATTTTAATAACTATTAGATATTTTTTTAGCAGCATTGGTTTCAGGTTTAGACTTTGATATTCTACAGAGAATGACAATTTTCTGCCTAAATCTTTTTTATGATTTTATTATTTTTTACCTAGTGAATCTATACCTATATAATCTGAATTAGTTTACCTAGACGTAGTCCAGTGAATCCAGTGGGGGCTGGATTCTATGCAGTTACTTCTGACAACTAATTTTCATCTGAGTTACATCTGGATGAGATATTATTTCAATAAAAGGTCAGCTCCTGGACTTCAACAGTCAAAGAGCCATTTGGAAAGTAAGAGGTTGTCAAAAGCCTCCTTAAATTAGAAGCTTCAATAGAAAGTGGTATGGAACTCTGGATTTGTTTCAGAGGTAAGTGATTAAATGTTTGTGTTCATAGAAATTACAATGACTATACACAATGCTGAAGCCATCTGCTGAAAGAGTCTTATAAAAGATTAAACACTGAGTATACTGGAAAAATCCTATAGGAATATCTTGCACAATTGGAAGCTAGCATTCTTGCGCACACAGCAGCCTGCAGGAAAAAAAAAAAAAAAAAAAAAAAAGCACAGCACAAGCTCTTTAATCATAAATCCTGTGAGTTTGTTTTTTTTTTTAAATCCTGCATATCGTCATTTTATAGTGTTTGTTTTGTAAACAAACAGCCTGTGAAGTTAAGAAACAGCCAAGCCTTTTACTTATCAGAAGAACTGATGGGTTTCTTTTGTAATCAGAGGGATCGAAAAGAGCAAGCCCAAAGTGCACCTTGGTAATTGTCTAGGATTCCTCTTATCAAGGTATGTGTGTCTATCCCATTTCATTGGCCAAACTAACTCTCAGCACCATCATTCCTCAAATATTTTTAGTAGCTCATTACTCAGCCTATACCAAAATATTGTATTGGGACTGGAAAAATCCAAAACATGTGTAAAATAAATAATTAGGAAGAAACCAACACATTTGGTGAGCAATAGAGAAAACGATATTTGCACAGAAATGTTTTATGATTACTGGTTTACAAAGCGAAATAATTGTTTTACATTTACAATAATGCTCAAACTTCAGAAAATACAGGCAGTTTTTTACAAATCAGATAGTTTGGAGTAACCTTCTACCCATTACACACAAAATTAATCTTATGAAACTTTCCATCCAATATTGCTTCTACTCCAGATGGCTACCATCTAATAACTATCCATTTGCATTAATTTGTTGAATTATACTTCTTACTGTCATATACTTCCTGCAAGACAGAAAATCATCTTGTTTTGTCAAAAGTGTCCATAAATTATGAAATTATGCTTTCTATGTTTTGCATGCTGTGAGCTAGCTAAATAATGTAGCTTATTTATTTATTCCAGAGGAACAGCATCAGCTTTGAAATACAGTGACATTAGACAATGCTCTTCAGTTTTCCAAAACTTTTCTTCAAAAGCTTTGTGAACTATAGAATACAATTCATTCACTTGAGAAATAACAGCTTTTAAATTATGTATAACATTAAAGAGCTTTTCAAAACACTGGCCAAAGACTACATCAGTCTGTGGAACTGGAAGTAGACCAAACAAATTGTTTAACTTGCATTCTGGCCAGGATATCAGGTCAAGCTTCCTCTCCTTATGAAATGATGTAGGATGCTTAATAAACAAGTGAGTAAAGAACTCTGGCCTCTTAAATTTCCAACACTATACCTACTCTGTAGTTGTGGTTCATCTAGACATGAGAAGTAATTTTAACTAAACCCAGAAAAAAACCAAACCAAACTAACAACCCCACCCCCCCGCAAACCAACACAAACCACCAGACTGAAATGGTCTTAAGATCTTCAGAATACACCAGGCCAAAACCCTGGGTAGTCACTGGCTCAGGCAGCCAAGGTTATGTTGTTCTAGCACCTATGCCACCTTGCTGCAGAAGCTTCACACAGATGGCAAAGCAGACATACCTTAATAAAGTCAAGCCTACATGTCCCTAACACTAGAAAAATGAGAGTATGAGCATCACTTGTTGTGTAACCATATCATATGTTACTTCTAAACTTTTGTTTGATCTCTTCACCCAGGAAAATACACCAGAATTTCCACCCACTTTTTCCCCTAAAAGTTATATGGCATCAGTGGGTCTCAAAGTACTAGATATCCAAGGTAATGGGGTTAGATATTTCTACTTAATGTTTGAAAAATGCTAAGGTTCCCAAGGCTGTTATTTGTTCTAATTTATACTAATTCCCAATAGGAATTTGTGCCATATATAATCCAGCCCTTATTAGAAAGCTTCCCTAGGTTCACCCCTTTGGCAATGAAGCTATTTGGCATCTGTTGCTGCAGAACTGAACAGCCAATCTACTGTGCCATTTGTTCCATCACATCACTTCTCCTCCAGAAAGACACCTGAGCCTCACTCTAGTGCATCACAGAAACACACACCTAATAACCTTTCCTTGGGAATCCTTCTGACTTCAGGCTCTGCCTCTTTCCCATTACCCTTCTAATCCGTGTTATTTTGCTACTGCTCTTGAGACACTTCCAAACCAAAGGATTTTGCTCGGAAGAGCCAGAAGAAAAAAAGACTCTTCTTATAAGACTGTCATTCTTATTATAGCAATACTTCAGGAAAAATTATCCAAGTCCATTCTTCACTGCATTTTGAAACACAAAACAAAGAGAAAATCACAGAAAACAAGAGCCAAACATAATGAACCCTGAGGAAAAAATATCAACCATATTAGAGCTTTACAGTTTGGCATGACAGGTGAGTATTTCTTTTCTTCAGAGACTCCAGTAAATCAGAACAATAGTGCTGATGGCATGGTATAATTGTCTCTGATATGCTGCAGTGAGTGTTATTTATGGTTGTTTATAAAATATGCTGTCAGAATGGCAGGCTGCCTAGGACCTTCACATTATTTATGGTTTCTCCTGTCTTCACATGCCCTTTTGTGTACCAAATTTAAAAAAAAAACACAACAAAACAACAACAAAAAAAACCAAACAAACAAACAACCACAAGTTTAAACTTCATGGTCTTGAAACAAGAACACTTCCTTCAGAAAACATGATTTTTTTTTTTTTTTGTATTACAAATCTGTTATTCTTGTTATTCTGTGAATACTTATTATGAAAAATATTTACAGCCTCAGGAAAATATTTCCCATGTTCTCTCTCAGCAAAAGCACAAATTATTTACTGAATGATGGCATGTAATGCTACTTATGCCATTAGCATTATACTTGATATAAATCAAGAACCTGGACTTTTGTTTGGGGCTTTCACAGGTGCCTTATTGAAATATATCAGCCTGTTCCCACACAGTTTTAAAAATATGGTCTTAAATACCCAATACCTGTAAAACATCTTTGAAAATATTTACATAAAAAGTTTTGAGGTTCAATTTTCTTCTTAGGTATAGCAAATATCAATTTTGCCAAATATGCCTTTTATTTAAATCAGAAAAAAACCCCAAACCTTTAAAGACTTACAAAAGGCTAATTTTAGAACTGATATTCTTGTTTTGTTTCAAAAAAGATTTAACCAAGAAGAGTTCATTAATACCAAGCACCCATTAGCTTCTTCAGTAAAATCATGCTTTTCCTCAAAATTTGTTGTTTAGCAACAGAAAATGGCTAGTAGAAGACATGCAAGACAAGTAGAGCTGCTTGAAGTGTTAAAGTAGCAGAAAACAGGCATGCAGACAAGATAGATCTGCAATCAACAATGTAGATTTTTTTTAATGTTCTGACCCCAAAAGAACTGCAGCAATGCCAGCCACTTGAATCAAAATCTAAGTGTTAAAGCAAGCAGGTGGATTTATTCATACATCTTCTTCAAATATTTTTGACACCTTGCAGATTCCAGATACTGTCTAATAAGGTGCAATTTGTCAATGGCAAGATATAATAAATAAAAGAATGAGGAAAACGTTTTATTTATTGTGATCCAAACAAGTATTATAGAGATATCTAAGTTGTTATACTTTTTGTCACCAGTTATTTAAACATGATAATGAAATACAAAACTACAAGACATATTACAAGAAAACCTTTTTCTTTTTCATCAGATAAGTAGTTATTCTTAAAAAAAATAGAGTACAAGTCACATTCACATTTAGTTCTCAGGTTCCTAAAACCGCACATATCCAATAAGCACGTGTTTTTCATTCAAAAGCATCTTTCCTCCTCTTTAACTAACTACATGACATGTAGGAGATGCTCAAGTTTGTTTTCAAACTTCTTACTAAATCACAAATTAAATAAGGATAAATGAATTAGGAATCCGATAATGATTCTAATGTGCCAGATCTCAGTAGCCACTGATGATACCTTATTGCAGTACACATTTTTACCTAAGACTGTTAGTTGCAGAAATTTTGTCATTATTTTCAGATGGCCTGAGCCTTGGGAACAGTTCCAAAACCCCAAAACAATTCCACCCACCTTTTTTATTTACAGCATTGGAGGAGAGAGTTCAGAGGTAAGATGCTTTATTTTCTTACATCTTTCAATCCAGTTGGAGTCATGTATCATCTTCAGTCTTCCAATATATGTGCCCTGCATATTAATGTTAACTAAATGGCTTTAACACCTTGTCCTGCCAAAATTAGCAATCAGCATCTGATGGATAACAGATTACCTTCACACATCTCTACATGGTTTTAGACAAATATGGAAGGCTGAAACACAAGGAAGGTTAGAAAGTATGATTTCATTCATGAGAAAAAGTCAAGGTTTTAGTTTTGAAACTTGTCATGGAAAAGAAAACTTAAATGGTTGTGTTTTTTAAATTAAAAGGATCAATATGGTTTCCTTTAAAAACATCCAAAGGATTTCAACATGAACTAAAAAAATTACAAATAATCCAATGCTTTACCTTTAATCTTTAGTTGCAGCTTGAGATTTCTCAGCTTTATTATAAAACTGAGTTACACAGCCACAATGTGATCTTACTAAACATCCTGGCCTTTGGCAGTTTACTAAGAATATTTTCTGAAATATAATGAACTCCTTGCTTTATATTTTGCATTATATTTTAATTGTACTATTTCTAGCCATGATTTCAAAATACCACATAAGGAATACATATATGCTTTAGCTGTTTCCTACTATAAAATTAACTGGTCCCAGAATTCTCAATAAAGTTATGCTAACAAGATGATGACTAGAGGGCAGACAAAATATCTACTTTCCAAAAAGACTTTGCTGTCTTTAGGTATACTTGTTTACACTCCCCAGCTGTTTGACAGGAATCCATAGTGCAGGTTTTGTTACAGATCATAACACCTGTAACTTCAATGAGTAAATCTAATTTATAGTTGAAATTGAAGAGAACTCATCTCCTGAAGTTTCTGTCCTGTTGCTATAGAATTTGCAGATATTTTGAGCAGACTATTGTCTGCACAACAAAACATTTCCTCATCACAGGACTATATAAATTTATTCCCAGAAAAGGGAATCTAGTTTAAACAAGCTGTAAGCTATATGAAATTGGTTAAGTTTTTACGGAGTAGAGCACAGCCATGGCAGACATTATTAAGAAATCTCTGCATCACAGCCAGTCAAATTTATCCCAGGGGTTTTGCCACTGGTACTGCCAGACGTTAACCTACTTGTATCATTTCTTGCTGATCACAAATGCAGTGGGGAGAGGATAGCCCAAAACCTAGCCAGCAAACAATACTACAGGAAGAGGCAAACCCATGGGTTGTAATCCTCAGTAGTTCACTATTGCTCCTAGGAAAAGTAAGAGACTATAATTTCTACTACCCCATGAGATCTCCTTAAAACCATCCCCTTTTACAGCCCGCTGGGAGAAACAGACATTTTAAATGATTGAGTTGTATCAAAACACTCAAAGACCACTCAAAACATATCACTTAAGCTCAGGCTACAGAAATCAGATGCTTACACTGGCAAACATCCAAAAATTCAGGCCCAAAGTGTGCCTGTCTACAAAAGTAACGTCTAAAATAGAAAGACGCTTTCTTGGTCAGGTGTTCATTAGGATACTGACCAATACTTAGAGGTCTTGCACTCATCCAGGCACACACTGGATCACCAAGTTCTTACAGTTTCCGATTCTCAAAAAGGTGGCAAACATTTCTGACTGTTTTCTGTAAATGTGGATTTCACAAAGAAGAATTAAGAATATTTAAATCCTGCCATTTATTTACCAAAGGGACATACTACATCAGGACCAGTTTTGAAAGAATGTTGAATGATGATGCTCTAACTTCAGGGTCTAAAATTCTTAGCAGCCTGCTCTCATTGTATCAACTAGGTATCATTCAGAATCCAGAGGGGAATAATGGCCTTGACCCCTTAAAAGGAAGTTCAGATAAGGTCCTCTAAAATGTTACTCTGCATTTTGCACAGTGTTCTTTGCGAAAGGCTTTTCTGAACAGACCTTCAACTAAAAAAACCCAAACATGTTCCAAAACAAAAATGAGAGGCTTTTATGGAGATAAAGCTGGAAAAATGACAGAAGACAAACAGAAGCAAAATGCAGCTTCCCATTCACAAATTTTGAATTTTGAAAAACTTGAATTTTGGAGGAAAAAAGTATTCCACAAGGGGAGCAAAATAAGAGGGATTTGAAAAAGATTTGCCTTTGGGGTGGCAAAATCAAATTCTTCATTTCAGAAATCAAATTCTCCATTCATTAAATCAGTGGGAAGTAGAATAGAAGAGGATTCAAAGGAGAAGTCTGCACAACATCCCTCAACCATCTTCACAGCAATTAGTGAAGAGGTTAGAGCTAACTACAGCAGTTTTAGCTGGGCCCATGTGGAAAACAGGCACACACATAGTGGTAGGAAAGAACCAACCAGTTTAAATTGATTGCATCACAAACTGAACAGGAGCAGAACATGCAATACACCATGATCAATCTGAACATTAAGGAATTGCATAGTGTCACCCAGGAGATAAGAGATATTTTTATGAAAAAAGAATGAAGTAATCCCAGCTTATTGACTAAGATCCAGAAATTGTCCAGAATCTTGCCCAGCCTTCCCCTCCCTTATCCACTGATTGTACATCATCTAGTAATCATGTATTTTATGCTGCTGGCTTGCTTTCAGTGCAAGGACAGATGCCATGAGCTTCCTATTAGCACAATGCAGACGGTAGCAGCACTTGTAAATCAACATGATGGATTACCCCAGGACACGAGCCGATTCTGATTGCAGCATTAGGCAACACAGAAAGGGGAAAACTCTCTTATGCTTAGGCAGCATATCACCAATGTTTTAATTCTTTCTCTGAAAAAGAAATGTTATATATATATATATGTATGTATGTATTGGTATTTATTATATATTTGGGAATCACACTAATAAATCACATCATTTTTGCCAGTATTTTGCATGGTTATTTCACACACTCTTCTTCCTGCAGCAAGTTACTGCCTTTGTACATATCTGTAAAAGAGTTAATTGAAATTAGTTAAATGCACATGTAGTGATATGTGCCAGTTTATTTAATACTATATGAATTAACATTAAACTTCAAAATGAATACTTTATGGGCAAAAAAAGAAGCAATTAGACATATGTGGTTAAAATATAGTTTACAAACATAACTTTAAACCAGATGACATTATCACATCCTTCAGAAGGAGAGATCTTATTTTTCAACTATGGCTTAATCAGCATTGACTTTTATAGATACAAGGTCATGCAGTAACCATGAAATGTTGTTGTTGAGTTTTTTTGGGGTTTTTTTTTTATGAGCAAAGAAATCTACAGAAAATTCTTTGCACCGTTTTAGCAAACACAACTGTAACATACATTCTGTTCAGAAAGTTGTATCTTATTTTTCAATTTCCTTCTAACCTTCCTAAAGGTTAGGATTTGAGATCAAAATGGATATTTACAGAAGCATCTTCCAACTTTCTTTTGCCAGATGTTCCTCTCCCTTAAAAAAAAAAAAAAATGCAGGGGTGATGGTTCTGGTGATTCAATGCAATACAGTGGGTAAATATGTAAACCATAGAAAGCAAAGTTAAAAAAAAAAAAACAAAACCAACCCCCCCCCCAAAAAAAAACCCTACCTGAAAGTGGTGGCCAAGCTAATTTTAACTTTCTCTCTCACAAAGCATATAAACAGTATCTTCAGACTGAAGCAAATATCAGGTTAATACAGAGTACGGGAAATATCACTGGATTAATCAGTACAACACACAGTACTTTTGCTAGACCTACAGAATAGCTTAAGAACTGGTAACAAAAGGTAAAAGACTCTCAACCAAGTCAGTAGATTTTGGATGAGCTTCTCAAATGAAGAAGCCAACCAGAAGGCAGACCACTGTTTCCTCTGTTTTCATACCAACATACTTAGACTCTGAACAAGGACCAGAGAGAACAATAAGCCATGGGAAAAATGTTCATCTACTTTTTTTTTACCCTAGAAGTTTTGTTATCTGTTCCACACCTATTTTAGACAATTCTGTCAGTGAGGTATAAGGATGACAGTGAGAATGTAAGAGCTACATGGGCAGCATATGGCCCTGTCTCTGCTGAAAGGAAGACTGGCATAGGTCTTTATTCTCCTTTCTGATAATGACAGGATCATGCAGAAGCTGATTTCATGGTGACTTTTCTTTCTTTCTTCACAATGTTTGCAGAGCACCCCTGTTTCTCATTCTGCCCTTTTTGAAACTAGACATCAAAAAGGTAAGACTACCTACACTCTGAAATCAATAGTTAATAGAAGCAGAACACAAGGATAAGATAGTATACCACAGATAAGAAGTGCCACTAGCCACTCCACTAGGGCAAAAAAATACAGCACTTCAGCTTAAAATATATATTAAATTTAAATTTGATCAGAATACTTATGAGATAGACAATAAACTTAATAGGCTTTAAAAGGCAATAATGTCATTCATTACCAGTAAAAGGACCCTACAAGTACTAATTTAGCTGTAAAATGACATTCTGGGTTTTCCTTCAATACCATGCCAATATCACAGTATCCCACGTGGTGGAAAATAGTGAGAAATCACACACAACTATACGTTATGTACAAACCTCACAATGTTATGGAGAAATCAGGCTGTTACAAAGTAAGTCCAAACTTTCTAATGCATACATCCTGCATTAGTCTGTTGCTTGTTGTTTCCTTTGTCAATGAAAAGATGCAGACTGAATAGAAAGGTGCTGATGCCAAGCTGTACTGTATGTCACTACTTAGGCACAAAAAGCCTACTAAGTCAGAAAAGAGATGCCTTTGTTTCTTCTGAGGAAACATTATGTTTTACTAAAATCCTGACCTATTTTGTGATCAGTGCTATAGCTGTAGTAGAAAACATGGATCCAATCACCTTCACTGTATCTTTAAATATTTTTATATTGATATTACCTGCATTGCAGATTTCTTTAATATGAAAACAAAGCATCACTTAAATCAGATCCATTTATACATAGATGGAGCCTCACACTGAACATATTATGAACTGCTTCTAAACTATTCAAACTGACTAAATCGTAAGTGAACCCCTTGATGAAGTGCAGCACTGTGAGGAATCCATCCTGCACATTTCCTTCACTTCAGAAATGTGTTTCACAGATGCCAGTTTAAAGGCTTTTTAGAGCAGTTTCAACAACTGACCAGTAAATAAACCTGGAAATTGAGCCAGGTGCTTTATTTTCTGCTTCAAAATAGATGTAGAAATCTCTACTTCTTCACTGCCTCCTTCTTTCCACCATATTAACACATAAAGAAAGTACATTGACAACAAATTACTGAACCAGAAGGATTACATGCAGCCCCAAACATGCCCAGTCATAAGTACCCTTACCAAATGCCGCAGCATGATGGTTCAAGCCCTATTGCATAGCTGGTCTATCTATCAATTAGGCAACAAAGAAAAACTTAAGTAGGAACCCCATGTGGTTCACAAAAACATCCCTAATGCTTATTAGCCGCAAGAAGCTTAATTCCAGCAAGCAGGTTTTGGTTGGTTTGTTGATTGGTTGGGAATTTTTCATCTGTTAAAGACTTGCTGATCCACAGATTTCAAAGGATGAGAAGGAAAAACTTTTCACCTTTAAAGGGCATGAAATGTCCTGCCAGACTAAAAGAAGTAATGAAAAATATGTGTTACTGAAAGCAGCCAATACTTTTCATCATGAAACCACATTAGAGTAAACCATGCCATCAAAAAAGGAATACTTGAGCTTTCAGCATCATGCATTACAAACACTTCTAGGTGACAGGAGTGCTATTTGCAGTTTAAGTACAGCTAAACCTGATATTTTTTGCTTCCAACAGCAGCATTTCCCTAATACTAAACAACTAAAAATATTAGCTACTTATGAGCAATTCAATTTATGACTTCTATCAATTTTTCATGTACCCTTCTAATCAGAAAGATCAGCTGTGACATATCCTAACAATAGAAGCTGTAGCATCCTCCATTTTGTAGATATTTTCTTCAGTCTACTCAACATTAATACACTGTAATTGCTTGTCTCCTTAAGCAGGATGTTTACAAAATAGTTTTGTAAACTCAGCTTTAGAAACTTTGCGTAACTTAAAAATCAGACTGAAAGTTTTGTTTCAAAAATTGTTAGTTTCAGAAACATCACCATGAATCCTGCTAATTTGGATTAGCACTCCAGAATTTTAGTATTATGTCAGCTCACTGATCCCCAGGACAGTTGGGCCAAAATGTAAATATGTTATCAAACTGCTGAAGATCAAAGCACCACATCCTCCTGTAAGTTTCCTTCGGGTTTCTGATATGTAAATATCCAGGGGATTTTATCAAGGGCAGAGGACATGCAAATCATCATAAACCCAGTCAAAAATTCTATTGCAGATATCAAGACCTTTTTGGTGTAGGAGAGGTTTTATCACTTCTATTGCAATATTCTTCTAAGTGTCTAGCTTAAACATATAGCTAATAGCACAAAGAAAAGTTTGCTTGCTTCTCTTTAATGACTGGAAAGTGAAAAGTCTCACAAGAAAAAAAGCCACCCTCCTAGAAGACTCCAAATGTTATCATGGCAAGTTATAACAGTCTAAATGGAACTAGTGTTTAGAAAGAAAGAAAGAAGAAAAAATCCCTACATATACACTAGAAGAAAAATCTCCTCCATCAACAAATCTAGGAGGTTTGATCTTGCACAAGACACTTTTTAAACTGCCTTGGAGGTGAATTTCACTTTCCATCCTTACAGACAGCAAGGACAGATGGTTTAAATCTGCATCTATTCATTGAGTTATTGAAAAAAATGCAAATTTATTCAAAGGATCCAGATTTGTGTCTTCTTTTTCCTGCAAAATATAAGCGAGAGGGATGGAAATATGCTTGATATATAATTTGAGTGAGATTTAATTGCAAACTAGAATATTCCAGTAAGTAAACAGATTTGTGAATTCCTACAGGATCGGTATGTCATTGTACTTTTCACAGGCCTCAGCTAAGCACCGAAAGGAAATCTGTCCCAGGAGATATGGCCACACTTGGGGGCAGGGGGGAAGCATCAACACATTTATAGCAAGTTTACAGAAATCTCCTTAATCTACAGAAAGACCATACGTACTGCTAACAAACTTCAGAATCAGCTGAAGATTCATCTACATGAGAATTCCCAACTGAACCTGGTCCAGCTAAATCTGTGTTAACACCCACGGAAACTTATTTGTTTTATTTCTGAAAGGACATATGCTACAAAGGCAGAGCGCTCAACTACATGTGCCACTGCACAGGTGGGCCTTCCTTGTTACCTCAGCACAGCTTCATTGGATGCTCCTTGCTCCACACTGCCATAGTCCCTCTGAGAAAATGAGGATAATACCACTATTGGTCACCCGTCCTGGCTGGGCAGCAGGCAGCTTCAACAAACTAGACCCCGGAAACAAAAAGAGCAATGATGTGCAGCCTTTTCTAACCAAAGAAAAACAGCGTGGCAGGGTCAGGCCTCACACCTCTCCTACATCAAGTGCTCAGCTGTTCTACAGGCTACAGAGACGTATAGACAAAAGTTCATTGTACTTTATTAATTGAACACAGGAACAACATTATTGTATTTTGTCAATTTCCTAAAGAATAATATTAGTAGAATATTTTTTACAAATTGCTTCAAAATAGGACTATTAATGACACCATGGTCCTCTAGCACAGTCTTTTTACACACTTTAGGTCCCAGCATGCCCAACTTTTGCACTAAAGCATCTTCTGGAAAAAAAGTAATCCAATTCTAATTTTAAAATCACTAGTAATGGAAAAAAACAGAGAAATGCCTAGTAGCTTCTGTGATGGCTAATTACTCTTTTTGTAGAAAATGCCAATTTAAAGCAAAAAACAAAAACAGACAAACAACAAAAAAAATGCATAAAACACTAAATCCCAAACACTGTATATTTTCTGATGTATTTTCTCTGAACAGGCTTATGTACTGGTAGAGTTGGTCCTCAGCACTCTTTCTGCTGATACTCAGTGTTGAATACTTTTTATCTTTCACCATTAAGCATGTTTTCCATCACTGTCATGGCTTTATGAACCTGTCTGAATTTACTGGCATCTTTTTTGATATGGTAACTCCAAAACTGAACACACTATTCTCCTTTGATTATAAAAGTGACAAATGCAGTGAAAATAACATCTTTAACTTAGATTTTCTGTTTCAACACCTAAAAATATATTATCCTTTGGCTGTAACCCTAGGAGTATACATTCAACTGCTCAGCACTGGATCAGCACCAGTATAATTTCATCATTATTCAACTTATGTTTTCTTCTTGGTCACTTAGAAAAGTGTTCCAATCAATAGCCTGAAAAAGCTATTACTAGCCCAAATACTGCTAAAATTACTAACTTACGAATTTACTTCTTTCAAGGTCCTCAACATGGTTTAGCAACCTTCCCTTTTCTCAACCAATATCTTAAACAAGTGCTTACAGGAATCTGTTACTTAAAACACCATTACCTTTATCAGCCCATCTAAATGACATTAAAAATTATACCAAGCCAACTTGGCAAGATTTATCTTCCATCAAGCTTTTTCAGGAGTCATTAATTATCTTCCCACTTTCAGTTCTTCTTTATTCAAGCCTTTTCTCAATCATTCCATTATTTTGCATGGACTGAGAAAAAGATGAAGACTCTGAAACTGAGTCCTAACACTTGGAAAAACTGTTAATTTTCTTTTGATCTCTTTTCACTTTTCTAAAAAAGAACTAAAAAGATGTCCACTTTGAAGATCTTATCTTAAGGCATTCCGTAGAAAGAAATCTTTGAAAATTAGGTGGGTTTTTTTGAATGCCTTTGTATATTTTGTAACATTTTTTTATGTTCATTCAGTGATTTGCTATACAATGTTTTTATGTCCCCTTTCTTAATATATTTACATTCCATGTATTTTTCACTGAGTCATTACTCACAATTGTGATTCACATGTTTAATCTAGTTCATCCTCAGATGGATTTTGGCAATTGCACGCATCTATTACCTTTCAATATAACGTAACAGGTTAGTTTCACTATTTCAAGTACATTAATTCCATTCAATACTATAATCGGACTGTATCCATTTAACCAAAACCTTTCAGCTTGAGATTTTTTTTTTTTAAATATCCATTTCTTTCACATCATCTGGCTTTCTGCAGCTCTTACTTCTTACTTTGCATTTTCTCTGTTTCTGTAGTTCTCCTTTGGTTAAACCTAATTTTCCAACGTTATCGAGTTGCATCTAACTTCTCCCTAAAATAGACCTGTTTGTTTTCAAAAGTGAAGGGATATTCTGTATCAAATGTGGCATTAGGATTTTTTTTATAATACACTGAATGTTTTATAAACCTTTCAGTTTTTATTATATTATCTCATTTAATTTTGTCTTCTAATTAATTTGATTAGATTTCTTAAATGAGCAGAATCCTTTCAATTGCTTTTGACCAATTTTTGGTCTAGATGAGGTCCAAATTAATTTTTTTATTATTAATATTCATCACACAATTGATTCAGGAATTTTCTTCTAGGATGCTGAGACATTTGAAATTACTTCTAAATTAGTTGAATGCAGGTTCTAGCATGAAAACTCCATGTAAAAATTTCCATGATCTCCAGAGCGAAGTATACTTTTTTTCTTGCTTCATATAAATAAACCTTTACAGAACTGTCATTCTGTTCTTACGACTGATCATTATAAAGCAGACACCCACTGTTACCATTTTGTGCTTCAGTTCTTGCAAGATTTATCCATTGTCACTGGAAGCTTCCCAAGCTATTGGTAATTCAAACGGCTAAAACTGTATTTGGCATAAAGCATCATTTCCTCTCCTTCTGCCTCTTCAGTCTTCCCCAATATGCTAAATATTGAATCATATCAGTCATGCCACTGGGCTTCAGTGTTGCCATAGTGGTATTATATTTGTTAATTTTCTTCCTCAGTTGCTGAGCAACTTTTAGACTATCCTCTAAATTCAGTCTCCCATGAAAATGATCTAATAGCTTTACATTAGCATGAAACCATGTTTGTTTAATTCACATTTTAACTTTATGGCTTTCACCCTCACTCTATTCTTGTTTAAAAGAAGAAATATGTCAGAATCACTTGGATGGGCTTGAAAATCGTTCTACTCTATAGACACACTGCAACATTCCTTCCAATATCTTTCTATTAACAATATGCAGCCCTCCCACTGAGACTGAATTTACATCCCTTGTCTTTCTTCCCCTAAAAAGCATTTCCCAGACCACTGATAAAGTTTCCCCTTCTGAACAGATGATTAGGATGGAGAGGAGCTAAACTATATTTGACATAATTTTTACCTGAAAAAGCTTTGATTTTATGCAACTGAATATCTTTACTCTTTGCAATAATTTCTTTGTTAGACCTTTATGCATAACAGTTTAAAGATTTGATTTAATCTTAAACTATTTTTTTCGTTGAATAATTTTGCATCTTAGGACCTGCTTCTGTCAATGAGCATACTTTGTTTCCACAGCATTTCATTAGATGTTAAAAAAAAATACTAATTCAGAACCTCTTCCCTCAATGCATTTGTAGTTTCCAACTTACATCTTGAAGATATTACTCTCCAATTAGCTTCCAGATGTCTCTTTCTGTACATGTTAGTAACATATCAATATGAAAAAAATCAAATCACTATTGATTTACAACACATATAATTAGGGATGAATGTGTAGTAAAGCTTTCTAATAGAATTCTGTCAATCATTTTCAAGCACTACTTTCTCATCATGTGTTTGCTGAAGATATATGATGGAATTCTGCTGGTGACATTTGAGTGATAGTGACTTTGATTTCAAAGGAAATGTTTCAGGTTCATTTCATTACCTTGGAAAAGTAAAAGCAAATTTGCCTTATAAAAAGCAATTACTTCTTAGCTGACCAGTGCACAATAGCAATATAAAAAAAGATTTCTCATTCCACTATTCAAATCCTAAACTAGCAAACTAGTGTTTGATTTTGCTTTAAACCAATTTTACCTTGTTTGAATTGCAAAACCATTTAATCTTCATAAAGTAGGTTATTATAATGGAGATCATATTTCATTGGTACAGTACACCAGCCTGGGACAAACCTGGGGGGGGTGTTGTAGCTTGTTTTTTTCTGTGGTTTGTTTTTTGTTTGGGTTTTGGTTTTGGGGCTTTTCTTTTGTTTGTTTTTTAAATCTAAGGAAGGAATGCTTGTATTCTGAAGAACACCCACACCTTTTAGGTATACAACATTTTGGAACTTTTTACAAATACCTACAATAAAATGTACTCAAACTATAAGAAGTAAACACATATATTCATGCTGTATGGATCGTACAGCCAACAAAATTTCAGATGTTATATAAAATACAAGATCTTACTCAGTTAACTGTTCTCTTTCACAATAATTTTTATAAGAAGATCCACGATAAACGTGAGTTGAGTATTTCACTTAGATGGTTTCTACAATGAGTTGTATAAATTCTTTTGTTCCCAGACTTGAAAGCCATAATTCGCAACAATTTATATGGCAGTGAAGGCATAACATTTAAAGCAGGATCAACGTAACTACAACCATTTTAGATAAATGCAGTTTTAAAAATTATCCTCCATGTTTAAACACAAATAGAGAATACTGTATTTTCTGTTACTTATTAGTCATGTCTACTAATTTAGTTATAGAATTTACTTGGAGTTGTCAACCTGAGTTTACTGTGCATCATAACAGTATTCCACAGCATTCCACAGCAACTTCTATTTTAAAGTCACTTTGTAAAATAAATAGATCAATATGTAATTATAAGCATAAGCAATAGGCATATGATTCAGCAAGTCTAAGCAATTAATTAAAACTAATGGAAAGAAAATCACAAGAAGCTGTCATATTTTCTGATCATATTTTTAAAAGGGACTAAAATAAAATCCCTAGTTATCCCTGTAACACAGCATGTCCAGATGTATAAATTATAGGTAAGAAGCACAATTCCAGAGCTTTTTAAGACCCTCCAATTGAAATAATCTAAAATCAAAATGCATAAATTGGAAACAAAACAAAGCAGAGAAACCATGAAATCAATGGTAATAAAAACTAGAAATCCAAGCAAAAGCTTCAGAAAAAAGAGCAACATGAAATATCTTGAACTAAAAGCAGACGACTTTCTGCATTTGAGTTCAAGACATGTACCAATGTATGTTAGCAACTGGAGGAATTGCTACAAAGATTTTAAAAGGTAGTTCCAACATAATTTCTACCTTTAATAGATAAGGTAGAATATCCAGCTTTGACTTTTGAAAGAAAGAGGCAATTAACATAAGCAGGTACTTCATTGTTAAGGACTGTACAATGTCAGAGATAAACACATAATTGCACTAGTGGAAAAGGTTAGGAAGAGGCCACACTTAAAGGCAAAGAATGAAAACATTTCAGACAGTCCCCTGGACTGAATAAAGGCTTTTTCTCCTGCATGCCTTTTGCACTTGATGCGTACAGAGGGGCCACATAAGAGTTGAGTTTATGATCTGATGACACATATGGTTAAGTGTTATCTTGAATTTTAAATGATGCAATTTATCTTTGTTACTAGGCTGGAGTAATTTCCAGACCACACAGCAACCTTCCTATTAAGAAAAGTTCAGATTACCCTGTTATTTCCTACATAACTCAATTAATCTTTTCACTTGCATGCATGTGCAAATGTAACACATTCTCTGACCAATAGACTTGCTCACTTTAGAGGGGAAAGAAGATCTTATTCCCACTAGACAGCAAATAATAAAATGCAATTTTTGTTGTTTATTCCTCTAAAGACCTACATTCATTTTTTCTTTTTTTGGCCACTGTAAAGAAAAAACATATTTCTGAATAAAGTTCTATTAAAAAAAATGAGAAGTGATAGTAACAGTTTCCTTAAATTATAAATTCTAATTATTTCTAGACAAGATTTTTCTCTAGGTAAGAGAAAAAATATAGATTTTTATTATATGGAAATAATAAAGATATTTAACACACATAAATCCTTAATGCAATTGCAATCGCTATCCTTTGTAACTGAATACTCCAAAGGAATTGAGCAAGAATGGTCACATTCATCTGGATTTTTCTGGATCCCATGCCACAGACATATGGTGGCATACAAAGCAAGAAAGTTTTTTCTGTCTTCACAAAGCATGTGTTTACACCCTGAGCAGAGCATACAAACTGAGCCTAAATCTGGGACTGAGAAGATGAGACAAGAGCATCACTATGGCTTCTGCTTCAAGCAGCAGAGCTGAGCTGTCTCACTCACCTGGACAAGCCCATTTGTTCTTCCCATGATGTACACTGCTCAGGATCTTCCGGTCAAACAGTCTCCTGCCAGCAACTTCTTGTGCCTTGCCTCCCACTGAGAGCCTGGGCTGTGGCTCTAATAGGGAGGGTGAGAGCATGAGAAAGGACTGGGAAAACCCTCGAGACCATGTGACCTGAGAAGATGATGTTTTGTCTTCCACTCTGACACAAGTCATTCTTCCCAAAACTCATTCCAACACCAGAAATCTTTCTTTTTTCAGTGCAAATAAAAAAGGAACTTATATTTTCTGTGTAGAGTTCTAAATAAAGTAAGTATGGTGCTATTATTGCTAGTAATAGGCCTTGCATTAAGCTAACGATGCAAACATCAGGACTTGTCCAACCTTGCTGTCTGAAGCTTTGCTTTATCTTCTTATAGCTGCAACAGTACTGTCTAAAGACTCAATGACTATTACCTTATTTGTTTAAGCTTTGCTTTACTTTGTACAGCTCTACAGTGTACCATCTATTCTTATACACCTATTTTAACTAATAGATAATAGCAAGCATTTAGTCTGTGTGGGATGAGCTATCTATATGACCTTACAAAAAAAATGCAGAACAGGCATGGCAGGAAAGGTGAGGCCTTGAAAGCACAAGCATACAATAATATGAGGTCTCTCATGGCTACAACCAACTTACCAGCAGCCAGTTTCTGGTTAACAAAGAATGAAGTCTTTGGTACAACCACTTCTAGCTAAAACAAAGAATCCCACACATACTAAATACATCACTTCTCATGAACTCAGATGTAATAAGGAACTGCAAACCAATGGAGAAAGAACAAGCAAATAGACCGTGTTGGTGATCCCAGGAAATTAATTTCAAGCGTATTTAAGCCTGAAAAGGAAGAAACCATCAATGTCAATTCCTTCCAGCAATGGACTTGCAATGCTTAAAAATCATCATAATCCATGGACAGGAAATTAACATAGAAGATCACTTTTGTTTTACAAAAAGCATGTACACACTTCTACATACTAAAATCTAAACTTAGCTGAAATAGAAAATTTGAATGTTAGATCATCAGAAAGTAAAGGGGGAAAACATACCTCACCAATGGGTTGTAAAGAAAGATAACTTGGACATGCAACTGGCAGTGCATAATCCAGAATCCGAAATAAAATCATCAGCAACATAGTGTCATGTAAAGAAAGATTAAAAATATTTCCATTTAAAACAGCATTATATTACAAGTCAACAAATTAGTTTCTTTTCTACAGAGACACAGACAATCCCTTCCACTGAACGACAGATATTACAAAGCCAGGCAGAGATGAAGTAACACTGTCCTTGATTCAAGATAAATGTCAAATGAAATTATACATCATCTTCATGAAGAGAAAAAACAAATGACAATCCTCAGATATAAATATTAAACGAGGAGAACCAGATATTTCTGAAAAAGAGTGCTGTAAGTCACCGTATAACACAAAATTAGTCCTGTGAGATTCAAAGTGATTAAAACTACTACTGAGCTTTAAAAATATAACAAAGAAATAGTTAACATCGTAGGCTGACTACACAGAGAGTGAGGAAGATACTTTAATTAGAAAGCCCATTTCACTACTTTATTGAAGGAATTAAATCTCCCCACTAAAAAATATCATCTTTTTTGACCATTCTTTCCTGTTCAACAGCATTCCCGTGGCAAATCAACGCCCCTGCATTTTCCAGAATGTTTTGCGAGAAATCTGAACACTTTTCATAATAATGTTTTGATTTTGTAAATTGTGATCCCCTTTTCTTAGGCAGAATCTAGAACCTTTACTAGAACACAAATGGAAGGATTTTTTTTTTCCTACATGAAAAGGTATTTTAATTTGTGCTACATAGCTTCTTCCTTCCATTATTTCCAAAAAAACCCAATAGAAAATAATTTTAACAAGCCTATCAAAGTCTCCCTATATACTGTTGCTTTATCAGTGCTCTGCCTATGAACAATTTTTTTAATAAATTAGTTTTTCATAATGCCATCATTGTTTTGATTCAAAGTCTGCAATAATTTTTCAGGAAAAAAATTCAACAACAAAACACACACCACAAAGATGGACTAGTAATATAAATGACACTCAGAATAAGACTTTAATAGAACGGAAACAGTGAATTCAGCGATAACTGGAATTCTTCTTCCATACAGTAATAAGTTTTAGAAGCTAAAATCAACCACAGAGATTTGTATCAAAGAGTCTTAATGATGTTTGTATATTTCTTGTCAATAAGATAGCCTTAAGAGCAATTCCTCTTTACCAAAGATATATGACTTCCAGCTATGTAAATCATGACACTTCCAGCAGCATAAATGCTGCAATAATGTTAGTTGTCAAAAGACATGTTACCAGTTAAAATAGATCAAGGGGGAGAAGCTACAAACACCTAATAAAATTTAAACCCAAAGATGCCAATGCTGACAAATCCTTTGACATGTTACCAAAAGCACATCTCTGTAACACTGCAGCTGAAATTCTTACCACTAATGGATTAGTAGGACTACAAATGTTTACTGCCTCCTCATGTTCCTTTTTCCCCTCTATGTTTTCAGCCTGGATTAGAAAACATTTTCCTTAACTCTGAGGAAAAAAGGATTTTCACAATTTTTAAACATACACTAAATCAAAGTGGTTACAGAGATTCCAGGAATCTCAGCATAGTAATGTAGCCACACAATTAAATCAGTACCACAGCAGATGCAATAACCTGCTGCAGAATAGGATGGCTGCTCATTAAAATCTAGAGTTGAAAGTTCAAAGGAAGAACTGGGAGAAGTCAAGCTGTCCTCAGGTCTGAAATACGTTTTGATGAGACATAGAGGTGATCAAGTCAAACTCAATCAAAGGAAAAAATGAATAATCAAGTTAAAAAGGAAAAAAAATCACCACATTACAAAGGTAAAGATTAAGGTAATGCGTACCATAAAGATTTATTTATTTTTTTTTTAATTTAGTGCTTCTAAAAAAGAGTCAGATTGACATCAACAGAAACAGAACTCTTTTGTTCCCAGAACAAGCTCAGTACAATCAGCACTAGAAAGCACAGGCTCCTGCCACTGACCAGCCACTCCACTAAACCCAGACCTGGCAGGGGCAACCTTCCTACAGAGATAAAAGATAAATTCATTTTCTGTGTTCATCCTCACATTGTTGCCTCCTGCAAGACCGTCAGCTAGTGAAATAGCTAGTAGTGGTTGGTATGGCCTAGTTTATTGATATCCATACCGCAGAAGGAAAAGGCCAGCAGATGATTTAATAAGAGATTCAATAAACCACTTTAGATCTAAAAGAACATATTTTTGTTCTAATACCGAACATTGAG
The DNA here is from genome assembly GCF_023638135.1 of Falco biarmicus. NCBI lineage: Eukaryota > Metazoa > Chordata > Aves > Falconiformes > Falconidae > Falco > Falco biarmicus. The sequence goes on from NC_079298.1 coordinate 25,459,747, forward strand.
AGAGCTGTGGATGTAGCCGGTGACCAAAATCCACTAAACCTTACACACTCGTGCATTTTTCTGATGGGTTATAAGCTACCTGCCAATTTCAGTCTAGTTGTGGCCAAATATTTAAAAAAAAATCCAGGTAACCACATCCTTTAATGACACAAAGCCCAGCCCAGGCACTGCCACTGTTCTCTGCTTGGTGGTTCTAAAGAGAGTTCACGGAGCCTTACACACACATTCATACACACTGGGAAACCACTTCAGAAAGTCAGGCTTTTTTCTGTAATCACCTTCCTTTACTAAGGGGTAAAAATACACAAAGAACTGTGGCAAAACCTGTGGCAGCAAGCCTCAGAAACATGAGTTTTCATTGTTGTCTGATAAACAAAATGCAAAATCGGCCAGACACAACTGACTTGGTTCCACAATGCCAGCAAAATAACGCAAGTCACTCCTATGCAACTCTTCTCTCCCTCAGGGTGTTAACTACTACTTGTGCTATTACATCGGAGTGCCTGCCGTCAATGAAATAGATTTCTGTAGCAATCATTTGGCAGCATTGTGCTGCTTCGAATGGTCATCATCTCCAGTGACCTACTGTGAAAATGAAATGTATTTTCTCCTCTTTCTTAGATGTTCATACAGAATCTCAATGAAATTTGAAAATAATTTATACCTGCTTCAGGTGCCATGAAGCCACTTGCTTCCAAGCAGGCATTACCAGCAGCAACAGAAACAGAATCCCAGCAATTAGCAGGCAGACAGAAAAGCCCTGACTGGGGTTTGTCAGCAGTCATACTGCAGCTTACAGAGCCGTGACAGCTGTTAAGACCTTTCTGCATTCGCATTGATGGAAGCAGAGTTTAAAAATTTAGCAGATAACGTGTGGGTCTCCAACCTTCCAGTAGAAACATTTCATTCATCGTTTGCAGCTCTTACAGATTTTACAGAGAGATGTTACAGAGGCTGCAATCAAACTGGCACTTGTCAGAAAAGCTTGTCTTTAATAAGTGTTATATAAGCATACAGAGCTGACCTCCAATGTCAGCGGACAGCATTAACCTCTTACATAAGCTCTTTAGCAATTTGCAACAAATGCATGATTACCAAACTATGGTAGATTACAGAGTTACTGATAAGTGTCATACACCTATAAATTGTCTTACTTACCAGACCAGATTATGACAATCTTTCTATGAGTTACATTATTCTTCATTGATACCCTACAGAACAGATAATTTCACGTAAAAAGGGATAATCAGGATTTCTTATTCTAATTACCCCATATTCACTTTTTAAATGTTTAAAACAAAAAACACCTTCTGCAACATAATCTTCCTTCCCTGTTTCCTGTATTTATTTAATAACATTGAAAATAAACACTGCTTTTAAAATGCAAGGGGTTTGCTCTATAAATAGTCAGTTCCAAATACCGAGTAGTATATTTATAAATATTTGAAAACAGTCAAGCAGAAAAAAGCCTATCATAATATAGAAAGGGTTGCAACATCTCTTCCTCTTCCATCCCTCCTTTTTTACAAAGGAAAGACTAAGTGACCCTTGCATGAATTTACAATATACATATTATTTGTTAAAATATGCATGGCAACTTAGAATCTGAACATGCTGAAATCCATTTGGTTTTTTTCTAGAGCATACAGGTAATTGGCTTTGTTTCTGTTAAGTTTCTGTTAGAAATCCACGTTCATTTAAGCTTTTTGTATGTCATACTGCGTAACTAACTTGCATGCATTTCTCTGCCACCACATTCAGTACTCTGATGTCCCTCTACAACTTGCTTGAAAGCTCTAGGTACAGCTCTTCACAGCAGTCGGTCTCTGCAGGAGGGAAAACCCAAGGCCTGAGCCGTGTAATGCCTTCTCATTTAATAAAGCCCAAAGAGACCCAGATGGCCAAGCAACATCCTCTTACATTCAGGTCATCTTTGGACACTACAAAGACTCCTTACTGCAGATTCCAGTGTAAATATCTGACTTCTTCTCTACTCCCTTGCTGTGCTGAAATACTTGTGTTTTCTCCAGGCAGCCCAGTGCAAGGCATGACGGACTGCCTTCAGTGGGGGTGTATAGGAATGGAGACAAGGGACCAGTCAAATATTAGACACTTGTATGCAGGCTTAATTTTCATTATTTCCCCTCATGTTGCTGTTAATGAGAAGCAAACGTGCACCACCATAAATATTAAAAGGTCTGAGAGACACACTGAGGGCTTAAGCTTACAAAGCAGACAGAATAGTTTTCATGGTCTAGAAACAAAACTGAAGGAAATACTACAGAGGGGAAGCTCATTAAAGTCAAGCTTGCTCGAGGTAGCTAGAGTGTCAATGAAAGAAATATCTCTAAAAATTTCTGCATAAATGGACCATGTTTGGGCCTAATTAACTGTGATTACCCTCTGCTGAAGAAGCATGTGTGAAACTCTGGGCTGTAGAGCTCTTCCAAACAGTTGAGAACATGAGCAATGCAGACTGTCAGCAGTGGTGTGGTTCATGTCATAACATTTACAAACATATACATTGAATTTATTGCAATATTTTTTAGTGGTGGGCTGAAATAAGCAAGGGTGGACAAAATGGTTCTTTTCCTCTCCTTCAGTTCCTAATCACAGCTGGAAAATCCATATGCATATTCATATAATAGGACATTGTTTTGCCTGATGCTTACAGTGCTATCAAACTTTTCTTACTCCTGAGAGGACCAGAGCTCCTGGCATAGATGACAGACAACACTGCAGTGTAAGGCAGACAGACAGACTTGTTTCTGTAACTATGTGTGAGCTATCTGAGCGGTTATAATTATATCCCCCGAGTCAAAGTGGCTATTCACAAGAAGAAGTTGTTCTTAGTTTTAACCATCACCAAAGGTGTTTTAAGCAACCCTATTATACTTTCTGGTATAACATGGACTATGATCCTTGCTGTGGTTGAATGAAGGATTAATGGTTTTCAGCTGATGGGAAGAAAGAACAGCAAAACCTCAGATAACTCTCTGCTCAATTGCAAGAGCAGAATTGAAAACACTCATGCTGCAGTCATTGATTCATTTATCAGGTTTTCCCTAGGACTCCACCCTGTTCAGTAAATAAGATGGATGACGCTCACTTGGTGAACAAAAAAGTATTCTATTTTATTCTGTCTCCCTTATACAATATGATGCCACAGGTCTTTAATGTCACTTAAAAAAACCTGCTTTGAATACCTCATTTTTAATTTCTTCATAAGTTTGTTTTTTTTTCTGTCATGCTTTAACCTGTATCATTTGAATGACTAATAGCCACCAATCAATTTACCATCAGGATGTAAAGTGGTATTCCCTTATCTCCAGTGGAGAACTGAGGCATAGGAGTATGTCTAACCTGTTATCACAGGGTGTCAAGAATGTGACATAAAGGCATCCACAGAATTTCAACAAGCCAGTAGCAGCTTGTCTGTAACATTGGAATTCACTTTGGATTATTTATCCTGCTGCCCAAAGCTAGCTGTGCACAGCGTTTCAGTTGTTCTTATAATCCATTGTCCCTGCAAATGCAGAGGTTTTACACTCATTTGGGTAGTCTTCTCTAGTTACTTTTTCCTGAGTATTTGGCATTCTATTGCACTTTGAATGATGCAACTGATACCACATAACTCAGTATATGGCAATTGTGCAACACAGGCCTCTGGATTCACTAAGGAGTTTAATGTCCTACCCCACTTTTTAAGAAATCCTGTGAGTAGGGGTATGAAAAATAGGTTACTGAGAGATAACCATGAACTAATAGCAAATAATCTAATTCACAGTAACCTGGTTATCTAATTATATGAATTATGTTAAGCACATCTCTATTAATAGGTTAAATTATTCATGTGTCTACGTGACAGAACAGAGGTTTTCCAAGGTGACCTATAACTGCAGTGGCTTGACTTTTCACTATATGCATTCTGCAACCCAGAGAGAACAACCTGCATTCAAGATCCTCCATCAACATAAAGCACTGATACTCATCATATATCCTCATAATGAATAGAGTAACATATGTTTGAGGGGTTGGAAATTATGTGATCCTCTAAGTTAAAGACCGTACCATAATATCAATGCAGAAATAAAGGATTTGCCAAACTCTTATTAATTTGATTGTGGTGTTATTTTGTATGCACTTGGGCTTATTTGGGTGTACGTACACACACACACACACGCAACAACATGAAAAAAGCTACCCAAGCCACAAGTCTGCATGGTTAAGACCTTTTTCTAAAGGAAACTATCATCAGCCTCCTACTAGAATTCTTATAAATCATAACTTCTACATATATGGTTTAACATCTGTATAAGGTATATAGTAGCTGTTTGAAAATTGTTAGTGCTGTGAAGTACTCAATGTTGAATAATGCACAGCAGGGGTAAAAGAAGTGCAACTTCAGTTTGTGTTTGTTTACACAACTCAGTAGGTCCTGAATGTCTTTCAGTATGCATGACATCCAGTGTAACAATAACACACACTAAGAGAGGATCCATCTGAAACAGTGTCCCAGGCAAGCTCTGACAGAAAGATGTTCTTTCAAATCATATAAAAAGAGTTGTATGAGCTTTTTTAAAAGATGTATTTTTCCTCCAATAGGTTTTCATTTATAAACTAAGTCCTGAATATGAAAAATATATATTCAGGTCACTCAAGTTGATAAGGGAACGTTTCTTATATTATGATAAAACAAAGGTGATGACTCAGTGTTTCAGCTTCCATAAGTACTCTTTAAAATTGGTTCTATTGATTACAGTGAAAACAAATTTCCTTCAACCACCTGCATTTCCTTGTATTGAATAAGAAAACACACTTGGCATATATTTGGGATGCATAACTGCATTTATTACAATCTCATATTTTATTATGCACTTGATTTGTAAAAGTCTCAAAATTATGGAAAAATGCTCTGATGTATTATTCTGTTTTGAAAAGATGCAGATTACATATATATATATGCAGGCTACTGCTACAGCTGAATTTCTTTTACTAATGACAATAGAGTGATAAAGGTCAAATTATCTTCCATTCTTATAAGCTTTGTTATTTCTAAAATCATTTTTATCCCAGGGTTTTCTGAGTAATGGTTTAAAAAGACTCTTTAAATATTAAACATACCAAAATATTGATGGATTAAATGAGACCTAGTTTCATAATCATAATGCACAGTGTTTAGTGCACAATGTTTTGAGTGTACTTAGTACCAGCTTTCAAGAGGATGCCTTGCAATTTAAAATAGACTGTTTCATTATTGTAGATGTTTTCTCCTTTTGAAAACATTTAGTCATTCAGATATATTTTTTTTTAATTTCCCGGTTCCTAAACCCCTGGTGGGATAATCTCATACCAGTCCATATGGGGAAGGCAGTTTTGTGGACCAACAAATCCTACAATTATTTGATTTGATCTAAGAAGAATTTAATTGAAAAAACACAAAGTCGTTAAGAACGGTTCTTATACACAACCTAGTTAACATAAATGACAGAGTTTAAAATAATGAAAATTGTTATGACCAGTAGATGAACCCATTTTCATATTAAGTAAATCCAGGATTTTCTTACGTATACAGTACCCATCTTGGTCACAGATGATGGTTAGTTTTGTACCAAAGGAAGTGAACAGCTTCTAACAGCTATTACGCACACAGTGTAACACACACATATGTGGAGTATAAAAAAGCACTGTTAAACAGGCACATGCCATAATCCAGGTAAAGTATCTGAGGCAACAAAAATTCTCCTCAGAGATATTACATTGAAGTGGGTTTTCATTTCAATATATAAATCTAAAAAAGTTATTCTAGGCTATAAAAATAAAAATAATAAAACTGCAGTGACTCATCTAAGCAAAAAAGCTGTACGAACATGAAGCTTTTATTGCCTTTGCAATTAAAGCAAGTCTTTAGCATTTAGCTAGCATTAGAGAGACTTAAGACAGAGAAATTATTAGGCTACTGAAATATATTCAAAACCACAAAGAAGTTTGTCTAATTCAGGGGTGTTCTTGTCTTCTAAAAGTACGAACATCTTACTGAAGCTACTTCATGTTTTGCTGCTTTTGAACAAACTGTGGGTGAAAAAGACATTTCCTATGTACACAAAAGAACAGATTTTAGTACTAGTCTTTAGGCAGTCAAAGCTCCAACATTCTTATTAGGGACTCAAAGATATTTTCTGGTAGAAAACACATTTTTTTGGGGGGGGGGGGGGGGGGGGGGGGGGACACCATGAGGATTTTCCTAATCAGCTTTTTCTTAAATCTTTCAAGGTAGATGAAATTGCACGTCATTTCACTTCATTTCAAATAGAAGAGAAAAAACTGTACTTGTAAGAGGGGAACTCTATGCCCCGCAAAATCTTCCTGTCAAAAAATCTGGTCGGCGCATCACTCTTCTACTGCAACATAATGAATCACTTCACTCAGAAAAAGAGTAACAATACCCATTGCAATTCATGTATTATTTTTATGCAAGTTTGTTTGATACTTTCTGAAAACACTCACAACCAAGTTTTTCTTCATGAATATCTGCAGAAGGAGAATTTCAGAGTTAGTTCTATTTACAAATACCAATGACCAAAAATACTTGTACAGGCTATAGCATTTATATACTCGAGGAGGAGTAAGAACAGGATCTCACAGAGTATCCAAGCAACTAGACTAACTATCCAAGCAACTATACTATATAGCAACTAACTAACAAGATATGAATCCTGAATAGCTGGGAATAAAATTCCAGAGTTAAAATTTCATACCACTGAACTGACACGTTCAACTTGCAAAGCAAATAAAATCAAGGGCTAAAATAATCAACTAACTTTTTTTTTTCTGCAAATTATCCTCTCAGTCCAGGTATTTTTCTTATATTTGCAAATACCACAGTAACGTAGATAAGTTGTTTTGCAAATTAGATAAATTGTTTGCTGCTCCTGAGTAGAAAGTTCTTGTTGTTCTTGAGATAGCAGTAAGCCTTTCTAATATGCCACACATTGGTTGTTTCATGCATAGAAATGACAAACCCAATCTTCACATTTTCTACACCACAGGTATATTGCTAAAGCTTACCATCATTTCTCTGAGAATGTCTCCCTAACCAATAAAACCAGTTTACCATTTATTTCAGTTTATTCAATGATCTCCTGGGAAAACCCACATTCTTGATGTAAATCAATATAATTTGTGCTCAAATTCCAACACAAATTATTGTACATATTCTGTATGTTTGAAACATACTGTATATATTTAAATTATCAATGTGAAACTATCGTGATTACCTGATCTTATCTATAAGTTTTTTAACCGGCATATGATATGTACTATTTTGGTAGCTCTCCATTAAATCTAATAGTTACCCTATGTTCTGGGTTTGGCTAAGATAGCAATTTTCTTCACAGTAGCTAGTATGAAGCTACGTTTTGGACGTGTGCTGGAAGCAGCATTGGTAGTAGAGGGATGCATTCATTATCACTGAGCAGCACTTACACAGAGCCGAGGCCCTTCCTGCATCTCACCCCAACCCCACCAGTGAGTAGGCTGGGAGTGCCCAACAAGTCAGCTGGGACAGCTGACCCTGGCTGACCAAAGGGGTATGGCATCTTGCTCAGCATATAAAGCTGTGGGAAGAAGGAGGAAGGGGGAGACGTTTGAAGTGATGGTGTTTGTCTTCCCAAGTAACCATTACACATGATGGAGCCCTGCTTTCCTGGAGGTGGCTTGAACACCTGATGAGAAGCAGTGAATTAATTCTTTGTTTTGTTTTGCTTTGTGCTTTGCTTGACTTTTGCTTTACTTATTAAATTGTCTTTATCTCAACTCTGGAGTTTTCTCGCTTTTGCTCCTCCAATTCTCTTCTCCATCCCACCGGAGGAGAGTGACCGAGCAGCTGCGTGGGGCTTACTTGCCAGCTGGGGTTAAGCTATGATACCCTAGCTTTGGATGCTTCCACTATATTGAAAGAAACACACAACCAAGATGACCCTACCGACATTTGACTGACACATTTGATCGTTCACAAGTTGAAGACATTGTACATATTCTACAGAAACAGTGTTTGGCACCAAATCTGCCAGGCCATCTCACATGTAGTATGACTCATGATGCAGACCACTTCTTGGACTGTAAATATGCAAGTTTAAGAAGGCTCCAGAAAAGTAAACACTGTTTTAGACTGGTTTATTTTATTCACTACCTGATTATTACTGCTCTCTTTACACCTTTTGAAAGTTGTGTTCCAAATTATCAGTTGATTCTTGCTCAGGTCAAAACACACTGAAGACTAATCAGATTAAATGCCTCCCAGGCCTCCTTTTTGGTGACCACATAAACTCTTTTTGAGGAAAATAACTGGTAAAGCTTGAATAATACCTTAAGTGTCTGAGATACTCACTGATAAGTGACAGTAACGTTTTGTTGGTTTTAACTTTAGAGTGAAAGGTTCAAATATCAGTTGGACTTTAAATTCCATGAAAGCAGGAAAGAAAAAAAATGAAATATTTTAATATGCTTTTCTTTAGTATTCTTAATATACTTTTCTTCTTTATCCTAATAGAACACTGTCTTCTGTAGTGCTGATTTCTGTAGGTTTTCCAATTCAAAAATTCAGAATAGGTTAATGTTTCAAACCCCACTGCACTCTTTATGAAAAGATATGAGAAAATAAAAGAAAAATCAGAACTGTGCTCCTAATTAAAGGGCAAATAACTGCAAGTTGCTTTAGCAAGAGCCACTAATGTTACTGAAAAGAAAATAATGCTAAATTAGAATGGTGCAGAATTACTTCTTTCATACTCTAAATTATCTCTGAATCTTTGAAGCAATACAGCGGTTTATACTTCATCTTTGTTATCTGCCCTTTAAATCCGTTAAAATCAGAGCTAAATAATAGCAAGAGTTATTCCTCACTGGAATAACTGAGGATACCATCTTGTCAGCAATACACTGCTCACGCTATGGGAAGAATTTTTCATTCTATTTATGTACCATGACATTCAAAGCTACCAGATTTTAGTTTTGTTATCTAGATGAACAACAAGACCAGTTTCTCATTAACACGTACATTGGGTCACAAAATTACAAGGATTTTAAAATTTTATGTATTCCTTAATAGAAATCATAATCCACTGTTGTCTGTGACATCGCAGCTGGTTACTGTGGGGATGCTGAGAGTGCTGCAAATAGAGGATTATTACTCCAGGTGAAAGGAAAAAACTGCAGGAATAGATTAGCTGTAATAAGGGGTAAAGATCCTGCTGTTTGTGAAAAAGCTGTAGAAAAAACAAATGAGAAGAAGATAGGCTGCAGGTGATATATACAGACAGAATTGTTTAATCAGACTGTTTTCAACCAGGTTCATTCAAACAAAAGAGTCTGTGTTATGTTAAAACAACTAGGGGTTTAGAGTTAGTGACAAAGGGTCAAAATATTCACTGTCAGGAAAAAAACCTCTTACCTTCCAGTTCATCCTGCAGGTTTTCAGTACTTCATGGCAAGAAATAATTTTTCCAGTTCAAAGACAAATCATTAGATTTAACTCCATGTTTTAACATTAAGAACAAAATGTAACCATACCTGTATTTCAGACTGAATTAGGATTTCTGCAAATGAAACACCTAGATAGATTTTTTGTTAAATTATCCATCTAGTTTATTTCTCTATCTATATTCACCAGTTCATATAACTAAATTCATGTAATCATAAGGGAAATCTTAAAAAGACTAATTTTTATCTTGCTCTATTACAGTCAGTTTTCAGAAAACCTCAACAAAACTTCTCCTTTTGGGTAGAACAGATGTATAGATCACCTATACCAACTCATCACTACATTGTCCGACCTGATGATCCACCAGTCTAGGGAGGTTGTAAAGGTGGTGTTTTAAATTCACTGTCGCTTCTGAGCAGATGATTATCACATAGAAGAACCTAACTTCCCCAAGGGCAATGCAACAGATCATAAAATAAGGTAACTGCGTCCATATAATGTACCATTTTCCCTACGGACATAGAGTGATTGACTGATTGATTAATTGTAGTTATTAAACCAGAATATCCACCCTCTGCCTTGTCACATCTCATTTACAATCTGTTTGTTGTCATAGGCAAAGTCATTTCATATATATCTTCATTTGAGAGGCATATTTTTGTTGTAGATGTGAGGATAAAAGCCAAAAGATAAAGCACAGCAGCAGAATCCTAAGCTAAACAAATGGAAGGGATTTTAGATGTTGGTTGTGTTCATAGTATCAGTCACAAATTACAAATATACTCATTGCTATTGAAATCAGCGGCAGCAGAATGAAATCACCATTACCTCAAATGTGATAATGCAAAGCTCAAACTATTCTCCTTCAGGTTCTGTGTGGCAACATACTGCAGGTATGTCCTGAATCCTCACTAAAAAGGCATTATCTCCCTATCAACGTGACCAGCAGAGGTCTTGATACCTTTCTTCCCTTTACTAGATGTTCTTAGCTGAAAAGATCAGTACCAAAACTATATTGTGGAGAAGTTGAAGGACAAACTTCCCTCTGTTCTTATTTAACTTCCCCGTTCCCATTTTCGCAATTTCTTCTTTCTCCTTGGTTTCTAACATCCATTGCAATTCACTGCCTCTTGTCCTACTTTTAATACAAATCCTTATTTAAAGGATTTATTTCTATTGCACCTTTGCATCAAGCTCTGTTTAACCTGGCCTTCCCCCTATACAAATACAACGTCCGAAGTGACCTGAATCTGTGCCATATTTGCAATAGGCGTCAAGGTCTCACTTGTGAGATATCATGGAAATGACTTCTTTATTCCACAGCTATTTATGCCTATTACTTTCCCGGGGAATTCTGCAAAATTCCAATGCCCTGTCCATATTTTTTAATTATCTTAAGAGATGAAAATAAACAAATGAGCTTATCTTACACTGAATCCATAAGCTGACAGAATCTTCCCCAAAGTGAGAGTCTAGGAGGTCTTTTTTAGTGTCTATCCATTAAAATCACTCTTTTTGCACCATTAGGTGTGTAAGAGTCCATGTGTGAATTACTACCAGCAGCCTAGAAGTCCCAATTAGAAAGATGACGACCTTCTGCTAGCCATTAATGATGTGCATATCACAAGACAAGTAAAATTATTTGAAAAACTAGTAACCAATATATGCCAGATATTTAAATATTAAAGCAAACATAACTAAACCTAAAATACAAATTCATCATTACTTCATATCATGTTTGTTGCCATTGTAAACCCCGCTATAACCACTCCTCCTTTCATCCAGTTATTGTATTCACTCAAGACCAATATCACCACTAAAACAGGAAACTAAAAAGGTGGTTAAAGAATGCCAACAGGTTCACTAAATGGAAAAGGAGCTCTACCATCAAAGAGTCTTCACAGAAGCAGTTATAATTCTTAGCCATGCCTGCTACATGTTCAGGGATGAAGCTGCAGCATTTGTTCCCTATCTGAGTATGAATAAGACAGTATCACACAAGAAAACTTTCTCACAGGACCAAATCCAAAACCATTTAAGTCTTAAAAAAACCAAACAAAAACCTCATCTAATTTCTGAGACTTGCTAGGCAGACACAGACAACTACTGCAGCAAACAGAACACTAATTTTATATTCTCCCAGCACCATTGGCTACTTAATAAACAAACTGACAGTTTTCTTTTCTACCTGATGACAAGAAATAGTCCCATACAGGCCACATTACAATGTTCTCATCATACAGTGCTAAAAACCAATCACCACATACAACCAAAACCATAGGTACGCAAATTATATCACGTTGCTCCAAGATAGAGCCAGCATACCACAGCTTCACCAGCAGAGTGTAGTAGCTTGCAAGAAGAAAAAAAAAATCCTTTATCTTTGAGGTTTCCTGTCTCATTCACTCTCAAAAAATAAAAGCAAACAAAACCAAAAAAGATAAAATACTTCAGACTATTTTACACATGCTCCAAGCAATACAATGAACAAAGACTCTAGAGAGATTAGCATGCTTATACTAATTGTGTTTAGCATTTTACATTTTATAAATAAGCTATGGGGCAACTGTATCATCTTATGAAATTGCAGTGGTTAGGATATATTCCCAAAAGTATAAACATTTGAGTTTGGTTAAGTTCTTTACTTGTATTGCCTCAGGCACCAATGGGTTTATCCTTCGCATGGCTAAAGTTGGCATTTCTCAAGATCATGGAAAGCTCATGATGCCCTTCAAAAAAAAAAAAAAAAAATCAACCTGCTTTTGCAAGGTAACTTGTCTAATGCGAAAAATGTCTGTGGGTGTTTTTTGGTTTTTTTTGGTTTGGTTTGGTTTGGTTTTTTTTACTATGTAGTGAGTAAAATTGGTCTTTCATGGTGATTAAATTGGGGTGAAAAGCCAGGTTAGCAAGGGAGGGGTTGCTGAGTGGAAATTTGTATTCACCTACAGGTTTGATTCACCTTTGCAGACAGAAATCCATTAGGTGGTACAGAGCTCCACCAAGGAACAGAATACTAACAAAGAGAAAAGATTAAAACAGAATTATGCAAACAAGACAGCAAATACTTTCTTTGGGACTAGAAGAAAGCTATATCATTCAGCCACAGCAATAAGACAAACCCCAAGAATACCAGCAAATAGGCACAACTTTTACTATTATCCACAATTCATAGCCTGTACGTGTCATGGTGAAGAGAAAATGAGTTAAATAAGCAAAGAGAAGATATTTGGTGGATAGTGGTCTCAGGATAGGCACAGTTATGTCTTCATCACAAATCTGGAGACTTGTAGTGAATGGATGCTTTCACTGAAAAGGCCAAATAAAGATTTTATTTTCATGATATTCCATTTTTTGAGCGAACAAAATGGTTAATGGTTAGGCAGAATGATTTATGTATTACCAGACTGGAGTGGCAAACAGGGTTACGCAGCTTCTTTGTTGATGAGATGAATAACCTTGAGCAAGTAATAACATCTGTGCATTTATCAATAAACAAAATAGTTTATTGTGAGTTTTTTAAAGCAGAAGCTATCCTCTATGTGTCTGTCCATCTCCTATCACAGCAGTCTCAGATGGGCTTGGCAGACCATGCTGTAATTCAGTTCATCAGCATCAATAGAAATAGAACATGTGGAAATTGGCTATGAGACCAAGAATTTCAAATATTTTTTTTTTTTCTATATAACTTAAGAGGTTACAGTACAACCGGTGCTAAAAGATCCTTACAGCTAAAGAAGTTTGGGAGATTTTGTTTATAACAAAACATAGAGAATACTGCTGGCTGCTGAAAGGATACAGGGTTGTTCATGTCAGCAAAAGTATGTCCCTCAGAAATCTAAGTCGCTAGCAGTGGTGATATTATTCCTATTAAACAGAAAGCAGGGAAAGGACTTCAGATCCCAATGAATTACCTTTCTCCAGCTTATGCCTTTTCATCCTCAGTATCAAGAAACATCCCCAATATCAGGAACTGCTGGTCCAGTGCCTGGGTTATTTTCCAGCAGGTCACCACAAGGAAACCTCTGTAAGGTTGATTCTTCACTTCTCAAGCCAAACCAGGGACAGTCACAAGAAGCCAAGAAATCTGCAATGTGGAATGCCACAGGCTTCGGGTTGGGTGTCAGCTCAAGAAACAGGACAGAATGGTGACACCCTGAAATAAAACGAGCTTTTAACTCCAAGGGGCCAAGGATTTACTTTCTGTTTGACTGCCATTTCAAGAAAGGATCCTTTAGAGAGGAGGACCTATTAGAAAAAAATGAAATTAAAAAAGTTAAAGCAACAAGGCACCTCACTGTATTTACAAATATGTGAAATTACTGTTATGCAGAGTTCGTTTCCTTGGTTTCACAAACTGGGGAAAGAAAAGTGCTGTTTCCATGTTTCATTTACTGTTTTTAGGATATAGTGCTTCATACCTGTTACACATACGGTATTAAGTACCCAACAGTGAAAATAATCTGTAAGAGATAATATTTCCCCTATGATTTGTCTCCTCAGAAGGCATTTTAGCTGGAAGAGAACAAGAAATAGAAGTGGAATCACAGATGAGGAATCATATCTTTCAGACTCATTGGTCCAAGCTGATTTGGAATTAATTATTTTGTTACGTTGAGGCTCTGGCCAGAATTCAGATCCCGAACAAAGCATGCCTATCCAACATCCCGCCTCTTACTGATTGCTGGAAAAGGATGTAGTAGTAGATATAAAATGACCTAATAAAATCCTGAACAGAATAAGGGAGAAGTTAAACATTTAGCAGAACTGAAACATCAGTGGAAATTAAGTGGAAATTAAGACAATGGCTAGGGAAGGTTTAAACACTCTTTTGCTCTAATGCACAGATAAGTTATCAGTGAAATTAGCTGGAACTTAGCCACAACTAATGACAGAAATCTAAAACAAATCTAAAACAATCTACACTTCCTGCAAAAATTAAACCTATAAAAGGATTTTTTTGATTGTTTCCTCCACTCAAATATTGATGCAAAATCAAGAAGGATCAGAAGAGTTTTATACCCAATACAAAGCTGAAGAGATTCTTAATGCAGTAGGGTCCATAACTCATTAGTGGCTGGGCTAATATCTTATCAATTGATACAGGAACAACTTGGTCCTAAGGTGGAGCTGAGCTCAGTCAAGCTCAAACCTGGGCTGCAGCCAGTACTTTTTGTTGCCTCCAGGATGCAATCAAGCATCCCTGCACACTGGCATACTGTGGAAGCAGAACTCATTCAGGGCATGCTTCATGACCCTGAATGTACTTCAAGGTCACACTGTCAGTGCTCTGAAGAAATTCCTAAAAAGTAATCCATTAATACAAAGAGGCACCTAACCAAATTATCCACCTGTAAATGTCTTACACCAGTCTGGCCAAAACATGATCTTGAGATACACACATAGTGGCAGCAGACCTCAAGTTCAGTAAAAACTTGGAGAGTAACATTCAGTCTAGCCTTCTGAGGTTCAGCCACTGTTAACTGGTAAAGAAAGTTGAGATGTTGCTTTTATTTTATTATTTTTTATTATTATTTTATCATAGCAGGTACCTTCTCAAAAATACTCTGAAGGATAGCTTTTCCACACGATGCTGGACAGGTATGCCAGTGGTCCTCCAGGACTTTGCAAAGAAAATCAAACACCTTAGATGTCTTATTCCAATTGTGCGCAGGAATCTAACATGCACTCAGATGCCTCTAAAACAGCCTTCAGGCCAGTGCAGGGCCACATAGTGTGAAACAGTCATATTTCCCTGATGCAGGCTAACAATTATGTAAGAAAAATTGTGTATAATGGTAAGAAAAATGTTATTCCTACTTAGAGCATCAGTACAGTGCATGCTCTTCAGTGACTTCTAAAACCGGTCTTCTTTTGCTGTCAGATATGCAGACTATAACACTACTACCTTGTAATAACTGAAGGCCATACTGTTTGTTGCACATCTTTCATTCAAATTAAATAAATTTCAGTTTAATTGCAAGGCTTATAATGCAATAATTTCCTTTTGGAAAGAGTGCCTGCTATTTTCTGGTTTTGTGTCTGCTGTCAGCAGTTTGAAATAAGTTTTCTTGAGATCTTGGGTCTGTACACAATGCTATAATGAATGAGAGGCAGTAATTACATGTTTGGGTTGTGGAGGTTTGTACTGCAGGGGGAAAGTATTGCAGTAACACACAGGATGAAACACAGATGTGCCTTGTCACATTTTTTTTGTGAAGACTGATCATAAGCAGGTAAGCCCCCATTCTGTTACTGCTTTGTTATATTTTTACTGTTTGCACTCAAAAATGAAAATTATGTTTGTGAAATCTTAACTTTTTAAAGATGGAATAAGTACTATTACAACAGGACTACTCATTTGGACTGATGTGAATGGCTGGAAAAAGACACTCCAAAAATAAAAGTGTTTGGCCGGGCTAGCAGAGAGCAACAGAAGCAAATCCCATTCCCACACCTGTCTCAAAGCCTCCTGCCCTTCTTACCTTTTCATGACTGTTTGTTAAAGGTAACAACAACAGTAAATAACTTTGGTTGATTAGGAGAAAACGTGCTGATCCTTAGAAAATAAACACAACAAATATCACCAACCCACAAGTTCCTGCAGAAGTTAGTGGAGGAGGGGGAATGACATCTAGAAAATATCAGATGGGCCAATACCCTTATTTATCAGGGTGACTTTCATCTACAGAAAGTTACAGATACCCTCATCAGAATAATTCTGTTAATAAGCATGTACAAAAAAGAACTTCAGATCTTTTCCTCAGTGCTTTGAAAAGCACTTTTCTTACATTACCCATTTATTTAAAGGCATCTGGACGTGCTGATAACTATGTTGTGTACATGTTGCAAACAAATGGCAAAGCCAGCCCATACATAGCTACATAATATGTCCATTTCAGGAAGCACTTGGTAAAGTACTGCTTTCTTATAACACTGGATATTTACAGACATGCTCCCTGGCTTCTAAAATAGTAATAAATGCCACAATTGATATTAAAATGGAACATTACTTGGTTTCTAAAGCTGTCCTTGCCAACGTTAGTGGTTTCTAACATTATAACAAATCTCTTTCATCACTGAGGTAAATGCCTTCTTAATTACATATGCTAGTATTTTCCTTATTAAAATATGCAATTTAGGATGACTTTTGTTTGCAATGGTACCTGAAAATAACCTCTTTTTTGTTTGTTTTTGGAGGAATTAGGTGCTCTTTGCTAACTGTTCGTGAGAGAGCAGCAATTACTACCTATGGGGCTTTTTGTTCTCACTAACCTAAAATATCTGTCTTCTGATGCAGCACAGATAAACTACTGCTGGGAGTCTATTTACATGTAATTTAAAAAAGGAACCGGAAAAGGGAAAAAAATTGGGAAGCCATGGCAGATTGCACTGTTAGGGTACTTGTGAGATGATCTTATTCTCGCTGCAATATAGCCATTATATGGATTATGCTTGAAGTGGGGCAGCAAAGTCTGTTTCAGAACTGCATTATCTAAAGTACCATAAAACATTTTTCTCCTTTCAGAACTGGTGACAAAACCTGTTGGAATTATTTTTCCTCTACACATATACCTAGATAACATGTTATTTATCTGCATTTACTTAATATTCCAAGGAGATGGTTACTGCAGTTTATTATATGATGATGTTTTAATCTACATTGAATTTTTTAATAAACCTACAGTCTTAAACAGATCATTGGGACAGACATATCAGCATTTAATTCCACAGTAACCCAACAAGTCTTTCTGTCTTAGCATATGCAGAGATAAAAAGGGGTTAAGATGTAAGCAAATATGTGTTTTTGTACTGGGTCTGGCTGAGCTCCATAGCAGCCCTCATAGCACTGTGCTTATATCGGTAGCTAGAAAGGCGGTGATAACACACCCGTGTTCTGGCTGCTGCTGAGCAGGGCTCACGCGGCATCAAGGCTGTCTCTCCAACATTGCCCCCCAGACACCACCACCACCACTAGCTAGGGGTGGGCAAGATCTTGGGAGGGGACCTCACCAAGACAGCTGACCCAAAGTGACCAATGGGATATTCCAGACCATACAACATCTGCTCAGATATAAAAGCTAAGAGAAATGAGGAGGAAGGGAAGGGGGGGGGGGGGGGGGGGGGGGGCACTCATTATATATGATATTTGTCTTCTAGAGCAACCACGTATACTGAAGCCCTGCTTCCCAGGAAGTGGCCAAACTTTGCCTGCTGATGGGAAGGAGAGAATAACATATTTTGGTTTTCCTTTGCTTCTGCACATGTGACTTTTGTTATTGTCTTTATCTTGACCCACAAATTCTTTCCCATCTTATTTTCCCCTCCCTATTCTGCCCAGGAGTGGAGTCAGAGTGGCTTGGTGGACACCCTGGCTTCCAGCCAAGGTCAATCCACCAAAGTTATATATTAACAGCATCACTAAAATACAAAGCTGAGCTATAATATTACAGACTCCAATTGCACCATAAAAAACCACTTAATAAAAGATAACCATGGAAATAAATGAAACAAATTATTCTAAACTGTACATGGCATGACTGGTACATTAACATGGCATTGATTTTTTTTTCATGTGTTTATATTTTTTTAAACTACATTTTAATAACAGCGAAGAATACAGATATTTCTAACACTTGAACTAAATTTACTTTTTATGGTTATATATTAAAAATTTGAGACCAAATGTTAAGCCCTTACATGTTACAGTACTCAGTGAACAATCAAGTTCATAGCGTGGTCTACTGGTCCTGGGTATTTTATGTTCTGTAACATTCCGACAAGAATGAGTTTGAGACATAGGAATAAGGAATAAAATTTGCAATACCTCATCCAAATCTCCAAAACTGTAAGAAAGCCATATCAGCACACCATTTCTAAACATACTTTTCTGTACTCCAGCTTTGACACACCTTAACTCCTCTGAAAATGCTCTACACATGAAGGCACTTTACAGTAAGTCTAAGATGAGGAGAGGGAGGGATGAATAATTAAGTGAAACTGTTCAGCATGTGGGGTGTGTTCTGGACCTGTAGCATTCTGTCTTCCTTTTGAATTGACCTTTACAGTTTTCTGCCAAGGTATTACAGCCATACAACTCATTTGTGATCATGTTTTAGAGAAGGGGAAACAAGGACCACTAAAATAGGATTTCTGCATAAGGAGAGAATAAAAGTGCTGACTGAAGAAGCATACCCAGAAAGAGATTTCCATGTTAAAAAAAAAAAAAAAAAGTACTTCTCCCCCTTCGAGTAAAAATACACTTTTAAAAGCTACTTAATGTAAGACTGTGATGTAACTTATTTCTCATGAGGAAAAAAGGTAGCTATAAACAGAATTCATCATCTTTGGGAGTTGATGTTTGTTTTTTGGAATGCTGACTTAAAAGTGTGCCTAAGTTGACATAAGTCAAACATCATTATCACATGGCCTGTAAGTCACAACATGCAACATGACAGGACATCATACAGGAAGATATGGTTAAAAAAAACCCAACAAACAAACAAACAAACCCCAACAACAAACAAAATGAAACAACACCCACCATTACAAGAACGTGTTGGTAAAGAGCCTGAATAGGAAACCTAAGACTAGAATGAACTGAGAAACCAGAACCTTTTCATACCACAAGTTGCTCAATTGTTTGTTATACTGCTTCTACAGATAAATACTTCCAGTATAGCAAAATTGATATACTGCAGGAACACTGAAATATCTGTAAATAATTGATGAAAAATAAAATTGATGATACAATGAAGGAGCAAGGAAATAACAATTAAAATGGTGTCAGTTAAAGGGAGTCAGGCAGAGGTCATCAATCAGTAAGATGAGATGACGTGTTCACTTTCTATTGCGTACAGTCCATATTTTTGTAACACTTGCAACTGATGAACTAAGGCATTCTCTCACTCTAATAGTTTGGTTATATTGCTTATTCTTTTTCTGTTTGAAAAATAAAACATCTGCCCACTACAACCTCTTCACATTGTTTCAGGACAATTAAGTCCCTGAAAACCAGAAACAAGACTGAAATGTGGAGCATCACTAGACATGCAGTAAGTATTGACTTTACTGATGGCTGATACCTGTAATTCAGGAGCTGGAGAATACTAGCCTGCCTCAAAACCCCTGTTCACTATAGACACATACTAAAACAAAATTATTGAAAGTAACTCTCACGTGATCTATGATGTTTTCCCTTCTGACAGACTGACCAATATTTTATTTTGAAACAGTGACAACTGTATTCAAGAATAACCCTGCATATAATAATTCTGCATTACGGAGAAGCATGGAAAGGGTGCAAGAGAGTCAAGGGAATCTGTTCATCTCCATTCATATTCTAAACTAAGTTTTGTAGCCTAAGAATAATCCAAGGGAAAAGGACAATAACTTGCCAAATAATTTTACTGCTCATTAGCTGGAGTTTTTACAGACTCATACTTTATTCCCTAAAGAATACAGGCTCACATACACAACCCAAAATATCTGCAGTTTCAGCCTCACAAAAGATGGAGAAGTCACCTAATCATATCCAGAAAGAACAAATGCCCCTGCCATATAGGGCTATACTGAAAAACAACAGAACACCATAAAAATAAAATCTGTGACTGCTAACTATTAAGTGCCATCTCCATCATTAAATCCAAACCTAGTTATTCACTATGGTCCATGCTAAGCACAGAAGTAGCCAGTACAGCACAATGAGCAGAGCTGCCTGCAGCAGACATGAGAAACCTGGCAAAAGGGAACGGCTTAAATCGTGTGGTCCTCAACCACACCACTGATGGCTGAGAAAAGGCTTCATTTTTGGTATGCTGTCTGGAGTTCCTCCCCAAAAGCAGGCTTTCTCAAAGAAACAAAACAGCAGCAGCAAAAAAACCCACCACCCAATAATCAAAACTTAATGTTCCTTCTTTAAAGAAAGCACTTTAAAGAAAGCAGCCAGATGAGAAGAGGGTTTATCGAGCACACTCCTGCTCAATAATACCTCTATAGTTAAAATGGTCATAGAGACGAGCATAGGAAATTAAAATGTACTTTCTTCCTCCACTGAAGGATTTACTACTTCATCTCTTATCAGGAAAATAAAATTGTAGCTATGCAGTTATAGGTTGGCACTGGTTGGAGACAATTGTACTGCAATCACCCCACTGTACAATAGAGAAATTTAGAATATATTGACTACAGAAAGGGACAGTGGTCAGGGCATTTATCTGTGAGTATGAACATCTCAATCTCTACTATAAATTGCTTTTCATAAAGCAACCATTGGAAGAGAGATAGTGCCTCAGCTGTTCCTCTTCATATGAAGGCAAGAGGGACAACCTCTGTGCTTTGAGACTCTCACTCCTGGTTACTGTCACAGTCCCTCCGGACTGTACTTGGTAAGTAAGGCCCAACATACTCTCAACCTTTCTTTCAAAATGCAGGTGGAAGGAGCAGGGTTTGTAAATGAACGAATAGTTTTAACTTAAATAATATCAAGAGGTCAGTGGGGTTTTAGGGATTTCAGAGGATACATACAAAGGAAGTTTCTCTCTTATTTCATTTCACAGTTGAATTGAATTTCCTGATTAATTACAATATATTTGAAGGGAACAAACAACAAAGGAATCCTGTCTGGAGCTCATTTTTTAGATAACTGTGTTACTTGACTCTAGCAACACAACTGTGATTCTTTTTTCAGTCTGCATTGTACGTGGCAAACATGAAAAACCAAAAGTCAGAATAGCCAGGTCTTCTCGTACCATTTTTCCAGGGAAACTGAAAAGTCTTTCACACAAATCTGAGCAACACGAAGATAACCTGGTAATGCTTGAGCAATAATGCACTATATTTATAAACAGTTCTTGAACAATGAGATCACAGAGATACTGTTATCTTTACTTTCCAATAACTAAGTTCCATTATTCATCTACTGTGAGTGGATCATTTTCATGAATTCATTTGCATCACAAATCTAAACGTTTTCTAGTTAAAGCTTTCATATCACTTTTCTATGGTTCTAATATTTCCTAACAGAAAACAAAACAAATTTACCTAGTGTTTTGAATTAGTAGAGCAATATATTCAGTCTACAAATTCCAAATGAGGGTAGTTTTCAATAAACTGAGATAGACATTTTGAAAATCTCTTCTTAAAGGATTTGCACATTTAAAAACACTTCACAGTCTAATCTAATGGCTTGTGTTTGCCAACAATAGTAGTGACACAATTTTGTGCTGTATTAGATGCTGTCTTTGCAAGTGCTTGCAGGCTACTCCTTATACTATCACTGTTATCCTTTGATAGGGCCTTCTCCAGCAGCGAGAAGTATTCGGTAACTCCAGTATGACCATCTTAAGTGAATTGTAAACAACTGGAAAACAGCATAACCAAGAATAAGATACCTATTTAGCAACAAATTACAAAGTATTTTGCTGCTTATTCCAATACTTCACAGTATGTACCTTGCACAAACTAACACATAAAGACAAATAATGAGCTGACAGGACACTGAAGATCTGAGCTGCAGAGTATTAAAGAGTAAACATGGGCCTTTGTTCTGCTATGTTTTCATCAAGGAGAGAAAAATGTATCAGTTTCCCAGCATTCACTGAAAGAACAAACGCCTCCATATGCTAACCTGTTCCACAAGGGAGCTGCATTTGACTGCCCCAGGAGCTCCAAAGCTTCCTCCGCTCCCCTGACTTGTCTTTTCCCAAGTGCTGAGTTTTTACAGTAGGTTCACAAGAAAGAGCCTTTAAAACCCAATACCTCAGTTGGCCCTGCATCCAATAACAAAGGCACTTTCAAAACCCCAAGATTTAATATGAAGCATCACTATTCTTTGATAGCTATCCCAAATAAAACCTGTTAACACTAAACTCATACCTTTGCAGAGAAGGTTATTTGTTACAGCACTGAGGCTGCTGTGACAGAAGTGACTGACATTTCCATTACAACATATTTTTGCTACGCTACACTACAGCAAAGTCACTGCTTAGAACATAAACCTAAAAGCCAGGAGAACTCAACAAACAAGTCGGGTGCATTGTCACAAGTCAGGCAACAAGAAAGGGCAAAGCCTGGGCTTGCAAGGCAACAAGACGAGGGCAGGGAAAGGAGCTCACTGCTCTGAATTCACAGCTCATTCATCTTCCAGCTCTTGCTTGTGAAAACAGCCCCTCAGAATTGGGAGAAAGAAAGAACTGCAGATAGCATCTTTGAAAGCTAGGCTCTGCAGCAACTCGCAGGCAAGGGGGTACAAATGAGAGCTGAGCAGGCAAATGCTACTGGGTTATGACACATAAATGCAACCAAAAATTGATGAATATAACATTAGAACTTTCCAGAAAATCCCAATACATGCAGTTGTATTCATCAAACTTACCTTGCAGCTATTGCATCTTAAATATTGTGGTACTAGCAACCTGAGAGTGGAAAAGATTACCAGCCCCCTGAAACTAACTTCATCGATTTTCCCTGTCTAAACAAAGTGCAATGCAAAAAAGGTAATCAAACAAACAACCTTAACTGTGAAAACAAAATTGGATTTTTAAAATACTGTCATTTTTTTTTAATCTGAGTTGGTATTACTTAGCTGAAGATTGCCCTTTCATTTACAATAAATGCATTCTTTCAAGTTAACATTCACTAACTGAACAAAGAGTTACTTTAAAAAAAAAAATCTGCTGTATTTCAGACAAAAGCTATTTTTTTACCATGAAGTCATAAAACCCCATGAAAGGAATTTACAATGGGGGCATTGACATCCCCTTAACTGCAGCAGCACCAGCTAAGGCAAATGTAATAGGGGAAAAGTTTCAAAGACAAGAATCAAAGTACTTTATCAAGGTTGTTCATCCTATTACAATCTCCACTTTTACAAAGCTTTTAATGTAGAAAGTCACCTGCTGGACAGAAAGCTGTTGGTATGAATCTGTATATAAAAGCATTTTTCAGTTACTGTCTGTGCCTGAAATGCCTATAGGATTTCTTCTGTGGAATTTCTTTTTAATGAATTTTGGCTTAACTGATGGTTCTAAAGTAGGTTGAGCTTGTCATATTATTTTTTTTTCTTTTTTAAAAATACAAAATTGTATTCAGTGTAATAAAAGTCATATTCTGTTCTCAAAAATACAGCCAAAATAAAAGCACTGAAATGTCATATTTTACCACAGGTTTACATTGCTGAAGCTCAAATCAGAATCCAGTTTTTGAGTCCTTGAATGTTGCTGTTGGACTGACCTTGGAAATACTGAGAATAAGCTGAATATAGCCAAGAGAATTTATATCTGAGTAGACACTCATTTTCAAATGTGAAAACAATTTTAAGAAGAAAGGGGGGAAATATTTTAAATGCACTGCCAAACTGATAGAATAATTCTGAGAGTTCAAATTTACCTGCATAAATTAAGTAGTTAACTATTTTCTCCCTCCAATTCTTTTTGAGTTTGCTGATTTGTAGCATACTCTCACAAGAGTTAGTAGTGTCAGTAAGATCCCACTGGATTTGTTTTTATGGAGATGTGTACATATTAATTAAAAAAACAGATGAAAATACTGCAAGTTTCTTTCATTGAACTACGAACATCTACTGAAGTATTTCTTGAGAATGACTGCATATTTCTTATTTGTAAAATAGAAGTAAAGTATTCCAGCAGATACCATTAACTAACACCACACAAATAACATAATCTGTTTATGTATTTGGCTAGACTCATTTGTTTCGCAGCATAAGACAATGGTATCTGGAGAAATGTGTATACAATAAAATTATCTCTTCACCCAGTTGTCCTGACAGATGCATTGTGTGATTTAATTGGCCATGTCTTCTATCATAATGAGCCAAGTTTTTTGAATACATTAGCTGTGAGATTTAAGACAGAGCTGAGACTGAAAAGGCCCAAGAAAGAGCAAAATACATTTGCAAAGTAATAACGACTTTCTAGACATTCCTAGGTACCCACAAAAGGAAATGGATGGGCCAAACATTTGTGTTTAATACAAATCCTTGTATTTTGTATAACAAAGTTAAATCTGTTCAGGAGCGAAGACTTGTAAAGCTTCTCTAACAAAATATGAAACATTTTACTGGAAGCCTTTCACCCCTATGATTTGGTTATGAAAAGGAGGGTTTCTTTACCCATATAAATCAATGGTTTATAAATTCAGAAGCCTGGAAAATCACTGTTTCTTCATTTATGTCAACACACCTAAGCCTGAGCCAATGTGAACAGCCTGCAAGGGGCTTAAAGTGTGAAAGAATTTTTGTGTGAGGAGACAATTTTTAGCCAAGGATAGTAATCTCCAACTCCAGGATACTAAGTTGAGCATTTATCTATTAAACTGATTACTACAGAGTGCAGTTTCAGTATTCTATATGAGGGAATGGCTTGATCAACATTTTTTCTTTATTCTCTCCATGGGAAAAAAAAAAATTATATATAAATTTCAGGCAGAATAAACCCAGCTTGAAAAATTGCAGTTGCAATACTGCAGAATACTCGAGTCAATGCAACATTTTGTTTAAACTATCAATGGAGCTGGAATGTTACAGAGAAGCTGTCTGAAATATGCGTCACTAGCTTGTTCTTGCTCACAGCTGATATCCATTGGCACTTACGTCATTTGTATGATGCCAAAGAGTGTTGTGACTTGCGAAAGACCAGTGTGCGCCTCCCATATATTTAAGGGGGTTTTTTTTGTGCTCTGGTTCTCATGGTTGCTTTTTAATACGGTTTAAATCTTTGAGCACCGAGCAATGAGGAGTCCTATAGGACTTGGCAGGAATCATGTCTGGATGTTATCACATCAAGTGGCAGGTGACTGGCAGAAATTCTGGGATGTGAGTGTGCAGTTACAGCCAGAGTACCCAAACCATTGCAAATGCAAAGCAAAGGCCAAATTTTCCAAAACTCTGCCTCTGTGCACCATTATCTATTTTAAAACACCTCCTTCTTCAAAAAATGTGCATTTCCTGCCCAGTGCTCTCTGAAGCTGTCCCTGACATGGAATACTCTGCATAACGTCTGATTCCTTCCAAGGAAACAGTAATACATAATGAAGAAGGCTTTAATTAAGATTTCCCCTTAACAGTGAACTAGCCAGGGACCAGCTGCACCATTCTTCACTTTCCAGGATTTTTTCTGAGGAAGACGTGCCAGCCATGTCCAATTTAGGCCAAAATTGAGAGGAGAGGCTTTAGGGAATTAAATGCATCCTGTATTTCTAAAATATGTCTCTTCTTCGTTCTGGACCAAAAAAACTTTGTAGAATTTGCTGACATTATATTTTATAACATGGGCTATTTAAAAAATCCAGTGGTTTTCCTTTTCTCCTCCTTTTGTTTGGGTTACATTATTACCTTCTTTCTTAGTCCATTTTTCTCCATTCCTTGACAGTCCTTTTGACAAGAAAAAGAATCCTGTAAACCGAGAGACCTGACATACATCCACAAACTTGCAGGATTTACCATAAAGCAACAGAATGTCTATTATGGATCACAAAAAACAGAATAAAATATTTTTTTTTTTAAAAAAAACAACAACATTAAAATAATTAATTTGTCCTGAAATTGATAAACAAATAGCATGAAACAGGCTACAAGCCACCCCAAGAATCACTAGCAGCACATGCATTGCAACATCATTTAAATTGCTTCTTCATAGGAAAGGGAAAAAGCATGGGTGGACATATAGGGGTAAATTTCAGCTGTTGATCAAGGATTGATCTACACATTGGTAACAGATTGCTAAAAGGGGTAAAAGACCCCAAACACAAAAAAATAATCTCCGTGTTATTCTTTCTTTAGTTTGAATTTCCATCCACATAAAACTGTTAGTCCAAAGTTCAAGATGATTGTTGATGTGACTATACTATCAGAAGCAAATTTTCAGAACAAAAGCAACTGCAACCACACAGGAGCAAAGCCCAGTCCCTAAATCTGCACCTGCACTTTTGTCCTTATGATAACCTAGAACTGCCAAAAGTACTGAGCGTGTAGCAAAGCTCATATGCATGAGCATACTGAGAAAGCACATGGACCATGGATGAGTTGTTTTCAGGCACAGCACATTTTAGCATGGATGACTTACAGGTGCACTTCACAAGATTAAACTGTAAACATATGCAAGCATTTCATACCACACTTTGTAGAGAAACTGTTTATAGTGATAAAATTAATCCTCTTTGCAAGTGTCTGAAGATCATAAGAATGGCCATATTTTGTTTGAACAAAGGTCCACAGTTGGGAAACTGAATACTTTTACTATAAGTAACTAGGAAAATACAGAAAGGCACGTCCTTCTAGCAGGATATTATATCTGGAAGCAGAGGCAGGAATTATATCTGAGAATTGCATGTTCTTTAAAACCCACAAAATTAGGCTTATTCATTGCAGCATGAGGTAATCAAATGCCATTTGAGCCTTTTCACATTTCAGATTTCCATCATACCCTCTGACAGGGAATTCCACAATTTAATTATCAATTTATGAAACAAATATTTTATTTTATTGGTTTTAAAACTGCTGCATGATTATGTTATTCAGTATAACTTCATTTTTACTTTATAAGAACTAGTAAAAAATGCTACCTTTCCTATATTATTTGTGTTTTATTAGACCTTTACCACAACTCTAGTCCTCTCTTTTCCAAGGAGAATATATAAAGCCATTTAATTGGTCCTCAACAAGAAACCCTTCCACACCTTTATTGTTCTTGCTCTTTGTAGGTCTTCTAGTTCCTCTGGGGACTTCTACCAGTCTTGCCTGTAATATTCAGGTTAACAATGCAACTTAGGTTTCAAAAGGATTTTATTAATTTTCTTATTTTTCTTTTTTTTTTTTTTTTCCTGGACATTTTGTAAAACTGTATTTTCCTTTTTAACATTGAGATAACAGTTTTACTAAACTAATCACAATAATGCTAGAATCTCCATCCTGCATAGTAACTAGCAAGTCAAAATGCATATCTAAATACATGCACTCCTTTGCATTTACCAAAATGGAATTTCACCTGTCATTCAGCTTCATAAAAATCATTTTTTACCTCTGTAGAGTCAGTTTTGCTTTGAAGCATTTGAAAATATTTAATCAATCAACAGCCTGTATCTCATAACTAATCACCCCTTTCCAAGGTTATTTACCAGCATGCTGAATAGAATTGATATCTGAGCAGCTAGATTGAAAATCCTGCCTTCAAAATTCAGGTTCCCAAATATCAGTGACACCCTTACAGTGAAGGTTCGAAGCTTATTTTGGAGCATTTTGACTTGGATTGCAAATATTTCACTTTCTAAAAATTTTATTCCATACGGGAATGTAAATGTTAGAGCTAGTGAAACACGGGAAATGTTTTCAGAACAACTCACCGGAGCAAAACTAATCTTAATTTGGACTGTTTATGATATATTACTTGTGTGAATTCTCACTCATCTTTGCAAATACTGAATTTTGAGTTATTAGTAGATTTTGTTTGCTTGTTTTACAGAAGAAAACGTAATTCTTTACTGAAGAAAAGAACAGAGAAGTGGACAAGTTTTCTAGAAAATGTTATACAATTTAGTGATAGCAACTACAAGCAATGACATATGGGGACAACTCTACAGCTCACATCACAGATTTTAAAAGCCTAAACCATACGCTGAGTAGACACCATAAACGTTCTGTCCCTATCTTTGCTAAAAGAGTTAAAATGTTTTAAATTTAGCCATAAAGCATTTAACTACTCTCCAAACAAAAAGTATAGGTTGTTGAAATTATTATTATTTACCCATAATTAATCTGGCCAACTTCAACCATGACTCATTTAGTTATTTGACTGCTTTGATGGCATATAACCCACTCAATGGCAAACAATTTCCTCAAATACAGAATAACATCTATTATACTAGAGTTTGAGAGAAAGCAATGAAAAAGAGATGTGGGAAAGCAGAGAGCTGCAGTTCCAGAAATAGTTTTCAAATTTAAATCCTTCTGGTTGGTCTCTGTGCACTGTAAAAGACTATAATAACAGGCAGTCACCTCACAAACATTAAACTTGACATTTTATGTCCTTTTCAGAAACAACTGGGGATAATCAAATCCTGCTCCCAAAACCACAAAACTTGCTGATGATGCAGGTAACAATCAGAAGTGACTGTTTCTAAGCCTGTGCCCACTTCAGAATCCCATCTTGACAGCAAGTCCTACCCAGAATCAATGTACTTTATTGTTAATAGTAATTAATTCTCATCTTATACTCCTTATTATATTGCCTCTGCAGTAGTTATGTGGGCTTGTTCAATGCCCTAATTTTTCCTCATTCACAGTCATTTAAAATAAGCTTTTTGAAACTTGTGAGCTTGCTGAGCTGAGGAGTTCTTTTTCTTTTTAATGTGTGTGCTTGCCTGGCATTTCTATCTAAGCTCCTACAGCTCTGCTCAAGAGTTAAAAACTGTAATAAAATTGAAATATGTTAATATAAAAATGAAGAATGGGATTTGTCTTACCATATTAAGAAGATTAAGCAATGGCTAGATAGTCCTGGACCATCTAGGGTTTAACTTCTACTTGTCAAAGCTGCTTCCTCATCTCTATAAAGACACTAGATTATAGCCCTTTTCCAAGGTCAGGCTACTCTGTCTCTGCAAGTGAAAAACATGAAAGAGATTTATTAGGCAGCAATATACATCTATGCATTTTATCTTTTTGCAGTCTAAACACCTAGGAGATGCTTGAAAGCAAAGTTTAAGAGGAACTCAAATGAATTATAAATGATGATAAAATCTAACTTGATTCAAAACTGATGGGGTTGCATCATTTAACATTGTCAGTAATGTTGAGAGCCGTTTTTTAAATGGTACATTTTTTTGTTTGAACATGTCATACACTATCTATTAGCAAGATATCAATATATGTCAGACTAGCTTTCAATTGGAAGTTCATTATAGACATATTTTATATTACAATGAGCTTTTAAAATTGTAATCAATTTATATGCAGTACTTGAAGTGTGAACCATCTCCACCGTTCCCATGGCCCACACAAATGCAGACATATTGTGTGTATATCTGCATACGCGCACACATACATATCTCTCCATATATAATATTGAACAAGGAAAGAAAAGTAAAAGTAAGGAATCTTTTTTCAGACAGTACTTCATAGGCAGGTAATGAACTGACAGCTATATAAAAAACATTTAAATAGATAAAGTATATCAATAGTATATATTTCTGTTAAACAAAGCACTGGCAATATACTAAACCGGAGAGATTCCCCGGCACAGATCATTTTAGAGTAAATCTACAGAAATTAATAACAATAACATAATAACATTGTTGATATTGTTATTCATATTATTTCTCCTATGGTATCCTGAAGGCAAGGTCAATGTTACGATGTCTGTACTGCTTTGTGCCACACATCACCTTTCACACAACTGGAGTATTAAAGTAAAACTTTCTGTTTGCAAACAGAAACAGTGTCTTAAATGTTAGCATTGACCTATCCATTCTTGTCCATTTAGTAAAAGAGAACAATTTTTTTTAAGCAAAGAGTCCAAACACCTTTGTAGCTAAAGAATACAGCCAGAAAAATCTGTTCCTCAGTCTTTGAGATAATTTTCTTACAAAAATAAAATATTCAAAATTTGAAGACAAATTTTGTAGGCACACTTCCCACAATGAAGAACTTTGGTTCCTCTTGTTGTCTGTTTTCTTCTTTCCTTGCAAGCATTCAAATCTAGATTTGGAAAAAGGGGGGAAAAGCACCAAACCCACTCAGCAGATGACATTAAAAGTGTCCCCATGAATAAAACGAATCAAATATGTAAGATTGTTTTCAGCTGAACCCAGGCAGCCTGTGTTTATTATGAAAGTGTCACACTTACACAATTCAGAATAAACCTGTAATTTAACACAAACTTGGTATTTTAGAAATCAACCCAGACAGCATATTCTGACACCAAAGTTGCATTCTCCCTCTCAAGTCACCCCTGCTTAGCTCTGGTGGGCATCGACATTCCTCCAGCCCAGTGCCCGCAGCTATCTGCACCCCAGTGCTGCAGGAGCATGTTGCAAGTGTTCTTCACCTCTGCTTAACATTCCAAATGCAAGTTTATAACTCTGAGAATCTCTGGACCTTATTTTTTCCAAACCTTGGTTTATTTATAATATGTATTCCTCTGGAGGTTCTCATAAAAATCCACTGAGGATTTTTTGGCAATAAAAGCAGTAAAGCCAAAAAAAATATACAACTTTCCCTAATCCTCAATCCTGAAAATTCTTTCCCAGTTGTATTTGAAACACTAACCTTAATGAGTTATTCAGGCATGTACCATACTTACCTGTCTTTGTACAGATATTCTTTGGGTAGTACTGGTGCAGCTAAACCAAAATCTCTACTTGTCCATTAAATTTGGTCCTAATAGAAGTGGACCTATTTGAACAGACGGCAGAAAATTGGAAGAAGCTTGGGAAGATGAGATTTCTGATGAATGTCACAATACAGTGCTGTACATATTGGAGGACAGAGTTTTAAGTGCTTTTCATCCGTTTATTATTTCTTGCTCCTCCTGTGTTGGGATGCATTTTTGCCTATCATCCTTTGCTTGAGATCTGGTTTTACCACAGCTCAGAATATCTCCATAATATGTCATTTTGGATCATGTATTTATCACACTGTAAAGATCCTTGGAATTCAATTCCCACAAAAAATGTCATCCGGACCCTTGTGTATTGTTTAGGTTGACACAGGCTATTTAAATGGTAATAGCTGCAAATGTTCGCATACGGTATTTCCCCCAAATATCCTATCACTCCCTCTCTCTGAAACCGTCACCAGTTGTTATCTCAAGCTGAAGGTTAAACAAGAATTCTAAAAATCTTTACATTGGATTAAGCAATATAATCAGAGCTTGATGGTTTCATAAACATCAACATATCCACAAAACAGGTCTTGAAATCTCTAAATAAAGGCAGGTGCACACTTTTTTTCTATGTAGAGATCTTAAATGCTATTGGTTTGAACTTCAGGTTTAGTGATGAAAAAATGGATAAAGTATTGATTAACTTGACAAAAACAAGGAAAAATTATGGATTCAGCTAGATCTGAGAAGGAATATCGTTGAAATTAATTGCATCTACCAACTCAACCTTAAACGTTTTATATAATTTAGCCCTCAAAAAAAGAAATTGGAACAAAACAGTAAAATTCAGAATAGACAAAACTGAAAGCTCAAACTTTTTATTGTTTATACTGGATGAAACAATTTCATGAATTTCTATATTTATAAGATTTTATTTACAAAGAGTTCTAGTCCATTCACATATGCACTACAAAAAAACCAAAAACGGTTGAGACGAAAGCTATGCAGTAAACCTTCCACTGAACTTCCCACGTTTACATTTCAGTTGAATGAGAACACCTCTAAAGACAGCAGAATCATTGATAGATTATGACCCAGCACACTGGAAAATTGATCTACCTACAGCGACTCAGAAAAAAAAAAAAAAGTCAGCTGCTGAAGAACTGCTACCTGCAGCAGTTATGTTTTAGTGATTCCAACCCATACAAACTAAAAAGGCCAGCTGTATTTAGTTTTCATAATTCATATAACTAGAATGTATTTTTATAGGCCCCACATGCACAGACTCATTAAGAAAGAGACATGTACGTTAACAAAAGTCTAAGGAACATAGTCAAAAGGCAGAGATTATCAAAAGCAAAGTCAGCCAGGGGCCTTACTCAAATTCTTGAAAACCATCAGGCTGCGGCTGTGCAAACACTGTTACTTGCCAATACAGAGTGCTTTGCTATATGTAGCTTTCATAGCATCAAACTTTTCCTGGTTTGTGGTCATCACCTGGTTTTGCCTGGCAAGGGTTTACTGTTTGATGTTGATTCAGCTGGCACACTTAATGATGGAATTTGTTACGAAAGACATTGTGAGGTTTTAAGCACCATTATGTATATAGCACCTGAAACCACCTCATTTATAACACTTACAGTGTTTGCTGTAATCTATGTCACATGGCAACAATTTCTCTGTTAAAAACAAAGCAAAATATCTTTTGAATAGATTGACCAACATAGATCAAATATCATACAAACTTTCACAGGTCTTTCTGCCAAGTCCTCCTGGACAAACCAGCATAACTCTACCGATTCACAGAATTATCCTAATTTGTATTTGTGTCAGTTGAAAGGCTGATCACATATGCTTATATTTTACTTCATGGTCAAACATGATTAGTAGTTTATAACAACTATGGAAATCAATAGTTTTATTATATAGATACTTTAGATAAAATATACACTCCCCAGTATCTTGAACATTCAATGCCATTTGTGTTCCTATACCATCAGAATTTATAGAGTTTTTTGAAGCAATCAGATGATTAACTAAGATCTAGCATTTGGGATTGTCGGTTTTGAATAAACTGGAGTACACAACTAAAACATTACAAGAAAGTGTCAAAAACATAGTTCTGTTTATACTGGCACTGAGGATTTAACACTAACTGATGTACATACACAGAGAAATACCTCCTCCTCCTCCTCTTTATCCTTCCACTGAAGAACAGCAGTAATTCCAAAATCCTCTGCAAAAGATGTTGGAGACTTCTATAAACTCAACATTTTTTGTGGTGGGTTTTTTTTTGTTTTTCCTAAGTAATCAGCTGATTTAGACCCACAGATGTAGCTTGTACTGTTCACAAAACTTACTTTCTGCTGGTACCTGTGTACAGCATGGAGACAATCTTTTTTTTCCTCATAGGCTTTGACGACAAATATGAAAACGTTGCAAATGCAAAAAAAACCCCACCAACACTTTTTTTTTTTTTTTTTTTTTGGCAGTTCTCCACTAATCAAACGTCACATCACTGAAGGTGTGCTTTGCTTGTAGCCTTGTAATATTCAATCAGCCTCTCAACCACATACCATAACACTGCTGCAGTTAAAGTTTCTAAGCCCTCAAGAGCATTGCTTTACATCTTAAAATTTGACAAACAGCATGCAGGATCTTTACCTGTTTCTTGCAGGATATAATGACAACACAGAGTCACTTGAAACATTCAACAAGGCAAATGAGATCAAAACAGATTTTGCTGCTATGCTGCAGAATGAAAATACACAGGTATTTATCTTTGACTGCATGCCTCCTTCACCACAGGATGTAACTTCAATATCTTCAAGTGTGTTAAACTCTTTTATCCCCTAGGGCATTTTTTCTGACAATCAGTTCCCTAAAGTTCCTCCAACTTTCTTGTTTGCCAGATATTGTGCATGAAATTAAACTTTCTTCTTGTGCTGCTTGTGTAGTTATGTGATAGTCACTTTCCTTGCCAGTCAGTTTTCTGAAGCCTTCTGTCCAAGCCTTTGTGGACCACATGCCTCATCACTATATTATGACCTGTGAGAACTCTGGGGTTTGGGTTTTTGCCAAATTTGTTTTACTATTATTATTTTTGTATTTTACAAAGCTAAGGATCTCTGGCAAAGTACTACACGCCACATACTTACCACTGATCTGCTCCAGCATCTTCCAGTTGAACCATAGCAGAATCATGCTTGTGTCAGTTATTTAGAATAATTCAGCTTTCTCTTAATGGACTTAATCTCCTATCTATGCTGTGAATCCCAGATGGATGGTACCATTTAACTCCTTACTAGTTGCTTGCTGGTGCAGAATAACAATCTGCACCAGCACATACCTCAGGAAAGCTGACATTAGAAATGTATTCTTTTTGTGCAAAAACATAATTGGTAAGATGCTAGCACTTGGGCTGTGGAATCATCCTAGCTGTCTGGAGCTTGTCAGCTTGTTATAATACCCTGATGACTAGCAAGTTTGTCAGCACCCGGTGTTAATGATATTTTGACATTTGAATTTTCCTTACCCACAAATTATGATGGCATATATTAGCCAAATTTCAAAGTCACAACCAAGATTGGATCAAAATGCCTAGTATAATGTGTGCTTGTTTGTGGAGC
The DNA here is from genome assembly GCF_023638135.1 of Falco biarmicus. NCBI lineage: Eukaryota > Metazoa > Chordata > Aves > Falconiformes > Falconidae > Falco > Falco biarmicus. The sequence continues at coordinate 25,494,189 of NC_079298.1, forward strand.
AAACTTAACAGCGTATTGGAGCAAGACTCTTCAACTCCATGAGTTTGCGTCACAGAGCACTGCAGTCAGTGGTGGTACAGCAAACATGAGAGAGCTCTTCCCAGCATTGGTAGACCATCACTGGAAACGGATAAATGGAAGTGTAAAATGCACACAAATGTAATGCCTTTAGGCTTGAAAAGTAATTTCTTACAGGACTTGAGTAGAGAAATCAGCATGTTAAGATAACATTTGAAATTAAAATACTGGAAGTAAAAAAATACTTTTTTTAAAAAATGTATTTTTATTTTTATGTATTTTTATGGAATTAACAGAAACAGTTACAACATTCAAAATTTAAGTGAAGGCCTTGGTATATGTTGTAAAACATTTGTTTTGCTAAAAGAAGTCATCAGACGACCTTCCATTTAAAAAAAATAAATTGCAGGTTAACACATGCATTTGTTTTCTGTAGTTCCATACTAATGTGTCAATATTTCTGATCTCATTCATGCCAGTAAAATATATAAATGAAACATGATAAGCTTTAAAACTGGTGACTTAAAATTCCAAATCCATTTTACACTTTTGAGCCAAATAACTTTGGAAGAAGAGTGTGCTTGCTGGGTGAATTTCAATGACTTCTTCCAATTTTAATACAATTGCATTACAATTCCCATATTTGCAAAACAAAGAGCACAAACCAGAAAAGCATAAAAAAAAAACGGATGATGACATTTGCATTTGCACAGTACTTTCAATGTAAGTTTGATTTTTTTTCTACTCAGCATCACAAATGTGTTTTGAAATCTCAGTGCAGTAAGCATTATGCGTTCATTTGTGGAGTTTCATTTGCATTTAATTTGCCTTCAATAGCTGAATAGGATATTAATTTTGGATGCTTATAATCATTTCTTATGAAATAATACTATGATCTAGACATGAGAAATCTACATATTTTTACTTCATTTTTTCACTCAGCGCTATCCTGTTTTTATTATATGTTTGAAACTGGAAAATATTAGCACAAAGTATTTCATTCTTTCAAAAACCCCATGCTCTATAGTTCTGAATCTCCCTTGAAACTGTTTTTAATGTAGAAGATTATAGTAATTTTTTCATTAGCAGACATTAATACATCTTACTAATATGCATGCTAGATCTTCCTTGGTGCTGCTGGTCTCAAAGTTCTCCTGCTGTCTAAGGCTCATCGAGTATTGAGAAAGTTTCACCTGAAGCTTAGTGATTAGAAGCATAACTGTAAGAAACTTTGGTACCCTGTGACAGCCTTCACCATGGTACAGATACCAGGTCCTGGAGGGAAGAAACTTCTTTTACTCCTAGTATAACACCACTGATTTGATCACTGACTCAGTGAATTGTTCTTACCTGGATGACTTGACCATTTGACAGCCAAGGAAGATATAAAAAAGGAGGATAACTGAAGAAATTAATTTTATTAGACTTGAAGTAAGATGGAAGAGAAACAGATATACAGAAATGGAAGGTTATTCCAAGAATTAATGCAGCTATAAAGCTTGTCGTGAGAAAAAAAACTATACCTTATTCCTCTACAGAGGAGAATTCTGCTCAGCCTCAAGAGTTCTGTATGAACTGAACATCATCTCTGGCCAAATCCTCTGAAGATTACAGAAACAAGTGGACAGACCCTGAGAGCAACCATAGTGACCAAAGAGATCCTAATTTTCATCAGTAAACTTTAGATTTTTTTAATATATTTCTTTTTAAACTTTGCTTTCCTACCACAATGGAAATGATACAAGACAAGAAATAACAAGAGGGAGAAATTTGGTTAGATGAAACTTATTTTTATTGCATCCAAGCTGAAAAGCTTTAAGTTGGCCAGATACAGAGATGAATAATAGGAAAATAAAACAAGTACTTAGCTAGATTAGATTTAGCAGAAATAGAAGGAAATTAAAGCTAAGGGGGTTGCAGAGACAGAACAAGAGAAAATGAGGAAAAGAGGCGACACAGTATAGTGTGTCAGGAATCTACAGACAAGCAGAAAAGAATGTGGTCAAAATGATAGTGAAAAAAAAATTAACCTACTACAGTCAAGAGAACAAAGTGAGGGCAGAGGTATGGCTGAAAAGATCCTTGCTCATGTCTCAGAAGTATTCCCCCCCAACAAGAGGAAGGGAAATCCTCAAATTCAAATCCTGCTGAACCTCTTATTCCAAACCCGATCACTACAGTACATAAATAACACATACATAACTGAGACCTTCCATCCAGTTTAAACACAGGTCAAGATCTCTTTCTATTTCTGCGACTCCTTTGAAGGCCTTTATTAGAGCATGTATTTAATGGACTACCATGGGATGCAGTTCTCTCAGAGATTGTATAGGGAGGTCCACCCACATATATGCTAAAGAAATAATTAGGGACATTCATTTGGGAGACTGAAGAATTTAATTATATGTGATTAAATTATATATGTTAAAGCTGCAAATGTTCCTGAAGAATCAAACAGTTTTTTGGATGCTCTGTCATCATGCCAACTGCAGCAGTGCTAGTTCTTAATGACAGAAGAAGAAACAGAGCTGGTATTCATGCTGGTTACTTTTTAAAATATTGGCCACTGGGTGTTATGTTCAGTTAAGAGATTTGTGGTCTCACAAATTTCAACAATTAAGAGAGAAAAATTAGTTCATGGCATTTAGGCTTCAAAGAAGGCTGGCTAACAGCTGGCTGAATTCAATGGATCAGTTAATTCAGTTTTTATGGTCAGAAATAGATAAAAGTTCAGTGTATTCAGAAAACAGACATAGTCAGCACTACTTTTGATAGCAAATTCATCAGTATGGGTGATCTGGCTAAGGGTTCATTAAAAGGAAATTCTAAATTACTGGCCATCTGTTAGCAATGAGTAAGGAATATTTACAGAAGCAATTTCTGATAGGTCTACAATGCAATTTATAACCATACAGTATCACTTGACTTGAACCTTCTTATATAACAAGAATTGATTCCAACCGCTTTGATTCCTTACTCCCCCCACCCCCCCTTCTGAAACAACAGAGAATTCATTACTTCTTAAATAGCAATTGAAGAATGCGGGAAGGAAATCCTACATAATTTTAAGAGGTTGCCTTTAAGAGTGGGAATGATTACATTGATCAAGTTGTTCTGATCCTACACCTGACTTCAGTGACACTCCTTTATAAGTTCAGAGATCCACCCATACTGCCATACACCCATTCAGTTTTAAAACATAATTTCCTAATTCAAGGACTAAATGTTCATATTTTTTAATCTTTAGTGCAATTTTTCTTTCCCGATTAAAAGTCAATTCCTGTGAGAAATAAAATTTTGTATTATCAGAAGATAGAAAACATAAAAGGAGAATTCTAACTAGTTCTAACTAACACTAGTTCTAGGAGCATCCTTTTTTCCTCAGTAACTGTTTGGATATCATTTCCTCACCATGAAAATGGTGTAGGGCAGTAATGTATGAAACTGTTACAAAACAGGTTTTTTCCCGTTCTTTGCTATGGGAGGATTGATCACTGCAGTGAATTTGCATGAAAAATAGTGAGGAAGTTCAGAGGTTGCACAGAAGTCTGCAATGATTCTTCTTGTAGGTAATAACTGAGCCAGACTCTTCCATTCAGTTCCATACAGCCCTTAATATTTGCCACACACAAATGAAACTTTTGGTGCTGACACTTCTTGAGCTACACTCCATACGGAAATTAAGGCAATTACCTTTGCTGACTTCTCTAGACAGAATATGTCACATCTTCACAGCTGAGAAGAATAACACACAAAACCAGTGAGTGTTCTAAAACTTCATCTTAATTCTCTGTGTTAGTATACAGCACTAAAAGAAAAAAAAATAATTGTCCATTCTCAAGATTATAGTAAATTGGGCTTAAACAAGACTGCTTCAAAATTCAGAGTTAGGTCTTCACCATGGTAAGATCATACAGTCATCACTTTTTCTCACCGCAGCCTTGCTACACATAACCGATTACAAAAAGTCCATGCAGTTGACCACTGCAGAGGCAACTGCTCCACAAACAAAATTCCAGGAATTTTCATTGCTCAGGTGGTAGCTGCACAGACTCATCCCTAGTCATCTGCTCAGCCTCCCACCCAAACAGATAGTGAATTCCTGATCCCAGTGGTGGACTATGCCAATGAATTCTGTACAACCTTGAACTGACTGGGATGCATAACCTGTGTGCTTGTAACCAGGTTTTGTTATTAACTTGATTCTTGGAAGATCAGCACAAGATAAACACAGTTAAGGTGTACAAATGCACCACAATTATCTCACCACCACCACCACTGTGACCGCACTAGCAGCATTTGCCAAACACAGGCTTCTGGAGAAGAGCTGCCAGTGAGACCAAAATTCCTAACTCGGCTTGGGACTTCTGGCTAGGTCAAATGTGCACACCAAATAGGAAATTGCCTTTACAGCATCACTCCACACGGGCATCTCACTCTGCTTTCCAAGACAAACAATACCTGACAAATCTCATTAGCAGTATCATATAACACTTAAAGTAGATGATAAACACAGATATTCTGCTTGGCAGAACCTCTTTTCTACCTTAGAAAGGGTCATTACCGAGGTAGTGATATCTTTGTTCAGGAGTGATCTTAACAGCGTTTGTCCCACGTAACAGCAACGATAACCCATACAATGCATACGATGATAATTCACAGTAACATTTTAGGTCTTTCACCACCAATGTTTTTTAAATAAAATACTTATGAGCAATTAATAAACTAACATAAATAATCATACCATAAAAAAGCAAGTATTAGTGATCACAGATCAAAACTGGTTACTAAGGATGGCTACTTTATCTAAAGCATTACTTGCACACTCCCTTACAGTGTGCAGTATGTATTTTAACCCTGTGTTGTATTTGTAGAAGAGGGTATGCAAGACCAAATGCTGACAAGAATGACCATACTGGGTTGAACGGGTTAAGGCCATTGATCCATAAACTCATAACTGCCATCCCATTTGCTAGATCTTTGGATTGGCTTTTTGTTTGTTTGTTTTAATGTGAAAATTTCCAGTGCTCTATTCTTTATGCAAGGAAGACTTGCTTAAAATAGACTTACACGTTAATTTAACTCTCATAACCTCATTCATCACTATATTAAATCAATCTTGTATCAATTTCTCTCCACAGAACTTAAGAGCACTACATGTACATAAATGAGACAAAATCATTTGACTTCACAGGGGTTACCACAGCTCACAAGAATGGGGAGAAAACTACCAGAAGCCTAGTCAGTCTAATAGGTGAGTTACAGTTACAAAATGTTATAAAGAATAGAATGAGGATTCAGTTGCTAGGAATAGTTGAGAAAGCAAAGATGATGATAATAAATATTATTTTGGAAAACAAGTATCACTTCTATTATTTAGTGTTCTAAGGACCATCTTGGGCTAGTAGAAATGTTTTTGTCTCAACCGTTCTCACCATGTGACTATTTTTTCCTCTTTACATAATGAAACAAGTTTCAACACATATTTAAGATCAATATATTGATCGACATAATGATCAATAGTTGCCTTCTGTGATTATTTTTTTCTGACAAAATTTTAAAATTAGAGAATCTCTCTTTTCTATTTTATGCAGCAGTTTATTCTAGTAAAACACAATATGTTGTTTGGGTTTTTTTTCTTTTCTGCTGTCCATTATACAATTCCCTTTAACAAAGAGTTTTTGGCACATTCTGTAACATCTGAAGCGTAACTATGTTTGTGCTTTAAAGAAATTCAAGCAGGCAATGCATATCGCTGAACTCATGTACTGCTTGAAGACTGTGTCAGCCCCTAGAAGTCCTATTCTATCATTACAGCTACTTTTCCAAATACATCTGGATTTTTGAGCACTTGTTATAGTATACTGCACCTTCATTTATCGCCTGAATGGGCAGCATTTTCCTATCCAGTATGTTCTGGGAACAGACACAAATCTAGTCGTTCTCTCTGAATGACAACTGCATTGTAGAAACTCTCCTGTTGCTGCTTTGCACTTGAAGTTAGTTTACAACAATAGTACAACTCAGCTTTTTGAAAAATAAATCAGACCCCACAGATGTTTATATTAAACAATTGCACTAATAAGTCAAATGTTCAAGGTCAAACATACCTGTAGTAGTAAATTACATTAACTGATCTACATACCAAAGGTGGTCAGATTTCCTTTAGTCTAGTCTAATAAACAGCACCAACTATGTCACTATCCTGAAAAACAAGCCTCTGCTTCACTTGGGATAAATACAAGGTTTTTACTGTCAAAACTGCAACTTAGACCGAATAGGGAAAAGATGCACTATAGTTAACACAGAGCATTTTGGACCTCTTCAGTTAATACATGCAAAGCTAGGGGAAGTTCACCATTGAGGAGCTGCCCTAATTACAGACAACAGCAGCGAACACTGGTGCAGATTGTAAAATCTTCCCATAGACTGGTGGAGCTTGTACAGCCTGAGAGTTCCCCTACTGCAAATAATGCTCCACAAGTCACAGCCTACAGTAGCCTTGCCACCATATGAGTTGCAGTGATACAGTTGCTCCTCTTGGCTGCCCACAGGCAGCTGAAATCCCAAACCAGCTGGATGACAACTCCTATGGTCATAATAAAAACAACAAAAATCCCAGGCAACAGCTTTTGTCCAAAAGTGTCCAGATATATTTTTAAATCTTTAGACACAAAATAAAGGTGAATTTTTCATTACACTACACTTCTGTGAAAATATGGCCACTTCTTCTGGTGCAAGGTAGGGAGTAACTTTTGAAAAATCCGTCTTTGCTGGCAAGTGGGAATGTTGAGTGGGAAGGCATGACTCTTGGAAGAAAAGGAATTTAGAAGCTTCCAATCTTTTTTACTGAAAAAGCCATCAATACCCATTATCTTCTGGCACAGCAGAAACTCTTATTTCCTCAAATTGTAATGACTATGTTGTAATGTGAAGTAAATAATTTTGAAAGCTGAGTGGTGTAAGACCATTCTGGTAGAGAACATTTAATGGCTTTTATATGGAAAGCAGCCATTGCCTTGATAAAACAACTGATACAATTGCAATAAATTCCATTCAAAAACTACAAAAGGTTTCCAACTAAGATCAAGGGTTAGTCAGCATAACATTTACATTAATTAAAAATAAATGTGTTCATGGATACAGCTACAAAGGTTATTTACGTACAAACTGCATAAATACAAAAGCTTGTGTAGTGCTGAGAACTGCCTGTTTTTCTATTTATTTTTTTTTTTAAAGAAAAAGTAATGTGTAGAAGGTAGGAAAAAGTAAAATTAACTGATACTGGTGATCTTTGTTTTGTACATTTGTTTAGCTTGACACAAACAACAAGAGAGAATTTGGGGTAGAAGGCTTAGCACCAGTTTTTTCCTTCCCTGATACTAAGAACAAAGATGTGCAAGTGGAAGAAGAAAAAGACTAATTTTTGATAAACTACAAAGATTCTGGAAAAGGGATGTAAGAGCTGATCTGTTATTTCTACAGTTTTCAGCTTCTGTTGGCTGAGAGCAAAAGCACTAAGGAAAAGGTACAGTCTTGCAGCACAAACTGTGGTTGTTTGGAAGGAAGTTACTGCTATTTAACAGAACTCATTTTGCATTATAAGAAATCACTTTCACTAGCATTAAACCAGCAGGACCTACAAATACATGGAAGGAACTATACTGGATATACCTACCTAAAACTGGTTTAAACAAAAGGTCTGTCTGGCATATTCTAATCTTGCTGTAAGTAGATTCAGCTCCTACTTTTGACCATATATGTTAGCTGTAAACCCTTTGGGGAAAATAGGAAATTTGACTGCATGTCTGGAAGAGCAAAAGTATAAATCTGTCACAACATTATTAAGAAGAAAAGTTGTCTCAGGTTTGAAGTGCTTCCCGTTGAGCCAGCACTCAAAATTTCTCCTTAAAGAACAACAGCAGTTTCTATAACTGTACAAATTATGATTATGTACAGTTTACATATAAAGAGAGGAATATAGGTAAGCATTTCCCATAAACAATGGGATATTAAAATTATACCCTAATTCACTATGTAAGTCAGATCTAAATAAAGTTTATCTTAGTTTTTTGATGACAAAGACAAATACCTTAGGGAAGATCTAGCACATCACATTTCGCTTCTGAGGAATTTTGTAGCCATCTATTTAGACAGTCCTTACTTTTATCATCCAAAATGCACAGCTGCCATATTGATAGAATCCAGTATATTTAAATCAGTCAGTGTGTTGGTTAGAACAGGACAGAAGTTTCAAACATGTAAGTCAAATATTGATACAAATTGTTTTTCCAAGATTATCTTTTGGGAGGCAGCAGATGTATAACACTCCTGAAAATGAAATGGACTATGACAGGTATGCTAAATTCTGCTTAGATAGGCTTCAGTGGGAACTGGCCCTCCTTCATAATTTAAACTACTGCTCTGTCACATTTTAATGGAAGAAACAGTGTCTCTGCTCATAGGATTTTCCCAGTTTTTAAATGCAGAGGAAAAGTAGGTCCTAGATTTTTTGTTTTATGATTAACAGTGAGATTTATTTTAAGGAAAGAAAAAAGAAATAAATAATTAAAAAAGCCCACCAACATCCCAGCAAACCAACCAAACAAAAAATCCCAGAAGAAAATATACATATACGTCTGCGTAAAAAAAAAAAAAATATTCTCATCCAACTTGTATATTTTAATAGAGTGTAATATAGTTGAGGATGAGGTCAGCATTACCTAGTTTAGAGTGCATCAGTCTACACATTTTGTGTTTTATGCATATTTACTTTAAAATATTTTTTGAGAATGCATTCTTTAGGCTTACGAGTGACTCTTTTAGTGGCAAATACCATCTTAGGCTATTTTAAGCTGATCTAGGTTAACTTTCTAAGGACTGTCTCCTAGACCTAACCAGAGCAATACCTTTCTCATCTAGATCACAGGGCTGTCTACAGCTACTTTGTTGTGTGTGCACAATGGAATTATTAAACCAAAAGGAGATTAGTGGGTGTCTCAAATACATCTTGTCTTTAATAAATGTCCTTCAAGTCATGCAGATTTTTTGATTTTACAGCTGTGTTTTAGCTGAGATTTCTGGGTCTTTTTAGGGAATCTAAATTACTAAGAAATTAATTTCTAAACAACTGCAAAAAAAAATCAGTTTTTAAATAAATTATTCGGTATTAAAGAAATTTTAAATGATCTTTTTGTCTGGCATTTTTAACAAATACATAATGGGTTGAGAAGCCTCTAGCGTCCAAATAATCTTTAGATGACAATACAGTTGATAACATTAATGACAATACTTATTTGGTCCTTTATGAGCTCTAAACTAACGTGTTTTTGACAGGTAAAAATGTATATTTGCTCAAGTAATTTGTAATAGCTGCTAAATTTATTAGCTGAACCACTTTTTAACATTCCCATGTTATTTTTTTTTTGTCTAATCACCCAAGATGTTCCTCTAGTGCAAGATTTTGTCTTCCAGTTTAGTATTTCTTGCTTCTTCTACCCCGATAATTGAAAATGGCACTAAGATAGAATGCATTACATTTTTACTATGACATAAACCACCACACAGATCTCTACAACCAAAAATGAAGAACAGTTTGTACAACTGAATGGATCTGAGCAGCTAGACTTGAAATTATCTGATTAACTTTCTAAAAGAAAATACCAAGGCTATTAGCCTCTATTCCTGTGAAAATTGTGGTCACCAGTAGGCCATCCTTTCAAGATTTTCTTCAAAAAATATAAACTTTGATGAAATTAGGACTTTTAAGGAGCACAGCAATGCTGGGTCTTTCAGTTTGGAAAGAATTCCCATCTGTTATCAAAATGGGTCATCTCATTACCGAATTACTTCACAAGTACACAAAACACTGCAAAATAGGTATTTGGATTTTCATTAAAGTTTACTTCAACTGCCTTTGTCCTTTCCTGTAACTCTGAATAGAAAAATATAAAAATGTAGACATGCACCATAATGGTTAAGCCATTGCAGTTTTGTCACAAGCAAAATTTTCCCTTCTTGTTCAAGTCTGAACATTTCAGAGGCTCCAAACATGATGTGATCAGCCAACTGAGAAAGGGACAACTTAAGGGCATACAGAATTGACAGCTGCTTAGAAAAAAATTAAGTGCCTATATCTTTTGGATGAACGGTCAGTCCAGCCACTGTAAAATTTTCTAGATCCAGTTCACAGCCATTAATAAAATATTATGAACATTGCTTGGCATAGTCTATTAAATTTAACATAGCATTTGCCTGGATATTTACCGTGTATTATGTGAGATATTTTATTGTCCCAAATTCACATACCCATCCAGATTCAATCCTTAATGGACTTTATGTGAAATGCCAAAGCTTTCACAGCAGACAATGACAGAGTTAAAAAAAAATCCTTGAAGAACAAAATACTTTTTCACCAGTTTGAACACCAAAAGTCTAGAAATGTATGACCTAGATTTTCACAGCAACTGGTCATTTTTGAATCTGCAGTATCTGGATGCTCGATTCTGGGTAGCCTGATTTTCAGAGATTACATTATGTTTAACTATTTTCAATGCAAACTCCTCTACAATGTAGTAAATTCAGTATCTCAGAATGAAGGTGTCCAAACCCACTAATCCTTTTCTAAAATTCTAGTGGTGAACCCCGATTTCTTTCATTCAATCAAAAATACAGATGGAGAAAACCAAATGAGAAGAGTGTATGCGAAAATCAAATCTATTTAGAAATGTGATAATTTCCCTTTACTTGACAATTTGCAATCACCTCATGCAAAAGGAAAACAAAACCAGTAGCTATGTAAGAACTGTTGCATTATTTTGATCAGTCCACTTAGCATATATTTAAAAATAAAAATATCATCACTTCCAACACATAGAAACAGCTTGTCTTGTCCCCGATTGTAGTTTTCGGGCTGCTTGATCTAATTCTGACATCAATTTCACAAGATACCCTCTGTCTAGGGTTTGCCAACAAAAGTAACTTGAACATAAAATCTAAAGGCTGGTTGCCTGGCCCGTACTCTGTTTCCCACCCCTACTATTTATAAACTGCACTTTAAATTTAATCTTTATCAACGATCACTTAATTAAATGACATACAGGTGTTTAAAGTTGTTCTGCTTTTCTTGAAGATGATAAAAATGGGTGTAACAGTTGACAAGCACCTGAACTTAAAAGAGAACCTGCCTTTGATGTCGTGTGTCCAAAGGATTCTCAAGTAAGAGTAAGATGAAAATGGGCTCACCACCACTCAATGTATTCCCAACAGCTACCTGCTGGTCTAAGTGCCTCTGTACCATTATAAAAATCTGTCAAGCATTCAAAACCAATTACACACAGGATGTCAAATGCTGTCATGCCAGCTGTCCTTCCAGTCCACAGCAGCTCTCACTGCCCATTTCCAGTTAAAAACACATTGAGCTATACTGTTGTTTTTCTCAGCTGTGATTCACTGCAGTATGTTAATCTGACCTCTACGTACCTTAATACCTTTATATAAGGAAATTAATATTTATACATAACAATAGTATTCTAAAATTTGCATAAGTTACAAGTATAATTAAGAATTAAAAGCTATTTCAGACAGCTTAACATCAAGCTACAATTTTAAGGGGAAACCATTAAATGCTTAAGTCGTTTGTATGAATTGCTTTTTTTTAATGATTGTACATGACATTAAAACAGAAAGGGAGGTTTCCAAATCTTTCTTCTGTCGTTTCATTTACATGGGACATGGACTTTCATGGATTTTTTAAAAATGACATGCAGTAGGAATGCGTGGTAGAATTAAAGATGTGAATCCTAAAAGGCTGTCCACTTGGCTACACAGGCAGCCTTCCCAATCTTCTGTTGAATCACATACTACTCCCAGTGCTAGAACCTGTCTCAATATCCAGATATCTAGAGGAGCAAGATGTTCAACTAAATAAATGTTATTCATTAAATTCAAATCAAATACAGTTAACTAAAAAAAATATCCCACTATTAACCCTTAACTTCTTTCTTCATGGTAACTAATTTTGATTTTGCTATTATTTGTTGAAATAATTTTTTTCCCTTTTCCATTTTGGCATTGTTCTATTTGCATCATAGTGACTGAAGTCTTTCTGAGAAGCAAGCTTTTGTTCCAGGCTAAGCTTTTAAATGGCCTGCAAAATTCATAAAAGTTGGTGCAATGGCCTTTCATTGAAACCAAAATGGTAATGGAAACAATTTTGTATTCCTACAATGTTTTTTTAATAGAAATGTTTTAGAAAATTTTTGAAACTTTTGAATAAAAAGAGAAAAATCAGGGCTGCTGAATTGAAAGCATCTGTTCTGACACAATTCTATTGCAAGAAAATATTCAAAATGCTTCATTTTCAGTCCAGTGTGAAAAAAAATAATCAAATCAAAGCTGTTGTGTGGAAGAACTGACATACACCAAAAAGCCAAAAGAAGTTTTCTGATAGTGTCAGGGACACTTTTCAGTAAAAGCTCCAGAGGAATTAAACATGAGTTATTTGTCAAAAGCATTTGTATATGCACTTATTGTCCAACTCAGCCTTCACTGGAGATGAGAGCAAAATACCCCTTTTGAAACCATGGTGTTAAGGGAGTGAACAGCAAAGCACATCTATTGCAAAGGTACATCTAGTGACAACTGTATTCTTCTAGTATTTATCAAGTTCACACTTCCTTTGCAAAACCTCTATAAAATAAATCTTAAAATATTTTGAAGGCCCCTAGTCTTCCCACATAGCTGCTTTTACTGTTCCTGCTGAAGTTCAGTCTCTTGCGAGCAACCATATGTAGCTGTGAAACAGAGGTTAAGTCAGATAGCACGGTGAAAAACCAGTGTTGGGATTTTAGAAGAGGCTCCACGTGTGCTAACAATATGATGACATTCTGTTTCTGATACACACACATTATTACTGCTAAGGAAAGCTATAAACATATTTCAGTCTTGCTTCAAAATGGAAAGACAGAGTGCTAATTGATTTTATGATTTGTCTGCACATTAAATAATCGTGTCTTACTGCATATGCATAACTACCAGTAACACTGAAAGATGAGGTTACTCCTCCAAAATATTAGTGATTTTTCACACACATCCATTTTAAATCAATGCTAAAACTTAATTTCAATAATTAAATAAGGTTGAGAGTATGCTCTCTAAATTAGTGTAATCAGTTATGCAATATTAATACTTGTAATTTCAAACAAAAAAAGAAAATAAATGCCCAATTTATTTTTACATTTAGTTACTTGTCACAGCCTTCTCCAAACTATTTTAATCCTCGCATGAGCTGACTATAAATGGGACCCTTCTTATAAAGCTTTCTGAAATCAATCTGTTTAGCAAGAAACAACTTTACCTGTCTCCATTAGGCCTTTGAACATGGTCTCTGTGAAGCAAAGACTCTTTCTAAAGAGAATCCAAGATCTCGTGTTTTATTCCTCAGTTAAATTCTTAAATGCCACAAAACTGCAAAGTGTTCATTAAATATACTACTACAATTAGTAATAGCTTAAGAGTGAAAACAACAGCAGCCAAGTCATATAAATATTTTTTTTAACAAATTAAACAGTTTACTTCACTTTTTATCCAAATCGTTTGGACACTATTGTAATAAACTGATTGTCCCCAAAATGAACATACATCATAGTTTCCAAGGTTACAGAAGTCTGCAGTCCTGAATAGTTTTTGTGTTAATTTAAAAATACTGAAAATTTTGCACTAGTGATTCACAGCAGCAGTACTAACATGATAACCTAATGCATAGACCTGTTAATGCAGTATATATTGAACAATTTGTAAAAGACAAAGGATAAAACAATCTCGTCGGACATCCTCCTTGGATTGTAAACAGACATTGGCCTGAATAAATTATTGGATGTAGCAGGTTCAAATGACATCCATTAGAAACTTGACACTGGAAATCTATGATGTTAATATAGCTGAAAAGAGAATGATTTTGATGGCTTTGCAATGTTTCTTCATACTTGACAGCCACTCCCTGTAATACCCATCTGAAGAGTGTAATATATGACCAATAACAGAAAAAAAAAAAAAAAAAAGAACAGAAAAAAAAATAATGAATGTTTACTTAAAGATGATGTCCCTTCAGTGACCCCACCGGGAAACTTAGAAAATGTCACCATCTATCAGAATCACAATCACAACATAAACCAATGTCTCCGAAAAAGGTCAGAAATCAAAATGAAATGCAAAAAACAAAAACAAAAACAAAACAAAACAACCCAAAAAAACCCCTTAAAGTGCAATAAAAAGAGCAGAATTACCTGCATCTTATGTATCCTTGACCTGTATATATGCATAGAAACCCTTAAATAAAGGGACAGAGAAATGCCAACTATTGTTTTCATGGTCTGTTCAAACAGGGGAGGAACTTAAACAACAGCATCACAAACTTCACGGCTGCAGTTATTTGAGAACTTTCTATTGTTTTTAAAGGATAAAGTTAGAAAGGCTCAAAGCTAAGCTTGTATAAAGTCAGCATTTTCCCATATATTTTAAAGAATTATGCCTACTTACACTGCTTAAATAATTACTTTTCTCCCTTTCCAGACATCTTAGCAGTTGACACCCATTTTTATCATACTGGTATACTAAAGCCACACTGAAACGTGTATATAGAGCAAAAAGTAGTAACAATTTTCAGTTTATGTGAAAAAAACATTGCTTCTAATACACATGACACATAATGAATGGATATAGGTCTAGTCAATAAATAATAGACAATGCTGGGAATATCCTAATTTATAGTAGTGTTGTTAAGCTACCAATCCTTGTGTCTCATGGACTTACAATAGGGGAAAATCTGCTTAGTGCAGCCACAGTGTGGTATACCACTTTCCTGCTAAAGATGAATCTGAAACTCTTCAAACATTAAACACCTGCCTCCTCCAACCTAGACCCCAGATGATGTAGCTGTAGACTGAGTATGGAATACAGTCTTTGTATTGGAGAGAGCTTTACAACAGTATGTGTTCCCTCTCTTGCACAGGCTTATCAGCTATGGGCACATCTTCCAAAAGCTCTACCAAGTTGACAGGGCACTGCAGCAAACCAAAGCAAAGGTTTGGCAATTCTGTATAGTCTCTTGCAGACTTCCTGTTCCATTTTTGATGCATGTTCCAAGTTATTTTTCTCTCTAAAGCTGTAAATAACTGAAACTGAAAAGTGGACAGTAAGCTGGATCATTCAGGTCTCGTTCCCACTCTTAGATCTATTACCAACTCTGCTGTTTGACCAAGGTAATAAATAACTCCCGATATAAAAGTGTGTACACCTGTGCCTAATGAAAGCATCATCTTCTGTCATACACTCAGACATACACCCTAAAAAAACTTCTTCAATCAGCTTATCACAATTGTAACTCTTCTTTAAAAATAAAAGAATTAGAAGCAAGGTTTAAGAGCAGCTTAATTTAAGAGGCTGACGTTTACTCAGGGAGGAAGGAAGGGCTATGAGCTGAAGACCACCTACAAGACACTGAAAATTCCTCTCGTCAGGAAACATAATTTTTTAAGAAAACTTGAGCTCTGAGAATCCAGAATTCATGGTGTACTACCATATCAAGGTGTACAATCCTTTGCTGGGCAGAGAGCAAACAAAGTTCATCCTAAAAAATTTCAACAAGCCTGTAATGAAAACATAACACCACGACTTTTAGTGTTTGCCTTGAACTCACAGCACAGTGCATTCTGCTTATGGAGGATAAATACCAAGTTCTGTAAAGCAAGTCACACATGTGGAAACTTCTTAAAATAATCCTGCATATAAATCAGGAAAACATCTGATCCTTTGAACCCAGCTGTATGATGAGCTCTACAATGGTGAAATACTACATCAGTAACAGCTAAGTATAGTAAACAGGGATTTAAGGTGCCAAGATATTCTCTTCCTACCTGAAGTGAGATCCTCCCCTACACACACGGCAGCAGATATCTGAAAGTTTAGACATAGAATACATGCACACAATTCATTCACCCCTGCACTGTATTGTGCAGAGCCTAAGAGCCCATCCTGTGGGCTAGAAACTCCCTGTGGGATTGTGGGTCTGTCACAGTACAAATGCAATCAAAAAAGATCCAGTTCCTCACCTTAAGGAAAATAAATCAGTTCAAATACCTAGTGCTCTATAACAAGAGCATGCGATAATGGTTGAAAAATAAATCTTGAGAGTGCTTTCATGATGAAAAAGGTAACAATGGGTTTTTGATGATGATTAACTTATATTTAATAGCTGACTAAAAACAGTTGTTAGAACTAAACCCTTGCTTAATGGCAAAAAAAATAAATATCTTTCTATAGTCCTCTTAAAAACCATTACACCTCTTCACCTAATTTTCAAGTCTCTGTCAAGTCCACACTTTTTATCACTGGCTGCTAGTGATCTCAAACAAAGAAGCAGCATAGAGAATTTAGATCCAATTAGAGGACTACATTCAAAATGGTCAAGACACTGAGGAAATAGAACTACTATGGTTGCAACCCCACAAACAGGCTGTACTTCACAACACTGCCTTTTAAATAGACTTTGTCAGCTCATCTCTGGGAGTGAGCTAAATCTACCTTAATCAAACTAAACAAAGGTATTATGACAGCAAACAAATGCAGTTGGGGAAGAACAACCACACAGTAAAGAAATTCTTTGTGTAGTTGACCCATAAATGACACTGCTCAACCTGATGTTACAGAATGTGTTTAAGACCTAGGACCAGAGTAAATCCCTCATTTTGTTTATGAAAACATTTTCACACACCAGTTCTATCTGGCAACACTTTGTCTTAAAATGCTTTAAAGCCAATGATTTCAAGGCTGGCTCGTTTGCACCAGGAGAATTTACATCAACTCACATTGGAGACTTAGTACACCGATACATTTGGCTGCATGGTCAAAGGAGGTCTAATTGCCATATGATCTGCTTATAATGAATATTATTCTTCCTCATCTCCTTTTCAGTTAGTCATAAGGATGTACGGAAACAAGATTGTGTGTTTGATTCACAAGAGGAATAAGGGGAAGCCAGAAGACTCACTGTTGAACATGCAGAGAGAAGCACATAAAGAGCAGCGAAGAGGTATTTTATGTCCTTTTTGTGCTGTTAGGCAGAGAAGTAGCAGCTACTTGATAACCTGGTTGTGCATTTGAATAAGTGATGTGAGAAAGCCATTTGCTTTGGAACTGAGAGGAAAGTCACAAAGGCATGTCAGATAATTTACAACTTGGCTGCCATTCCAGAGGCACAGACTGATGCCTGATACTTGCAGGACACCTTATGCACAAAACTCCATTACAACATTACAGAAATGCTGACAGACACGTGAAAACACAACACTCATGGGTGAGCTGTTCTGTTTTCCCATCACTCATTTACTGAAGAAGGTTATATTTGTTTGAATGCCTTTTCAGATTGGATTGGAGACTGTCTAGAGTGGCTTGTGGCATGAAGCAGCAGTGGGGAGGTGGGGCCCCAGGCCCTGAAGGTTTGGGGAACACATTCCCACATGTACTGGCAGTGGTAGCCAGATGTGAAGGGCTAGTCCTCTGAAAGAAAATGCAAGACAGATTGATGGACTCGGTGGCTCAACAGCTCATTCTGCAGCAATAAAGGGCACGAAGTAGGAGGGCACTAAGCTTTTTCTTTAAAAGAGGATATATATTTTCAAGTAGCACAATCAGAATGAAGCATCCTTCACTGAGCACGGGCTATGCATGAAACTGCATAGGGACATAGGGAAGTAACTATAAGTATCTATTAATTTCTTTAATATCTAACACAGTTGTGTTGTGCTGTTCAGTTCTGCTTCAACTTTATCTTCCTTTCAGATTATGACTGAGCCAACACATTAAAGGGTGCTTCCAGGAGGAAGTAAATGATTGGTTCCCTATGTCCCTGGGGAAAAGGAGAAAAAAAAACCAAACAAAAAACCACAAAACAGAATTTGACTACAAGAAGATATTTAACTGACAGATTATGATTACTATTTTGGGGGACATTATGGACAATTAACCAGCACAACACACCAGGCTGCAGAAAGAGGATCCATCTTTTTAACTCACTCCCTCATTTTAACTCATTCCTAAAAACATACAGCCATTCATGAAAGCAAAGACCTGGATTTGAGGTTTATCCAGCCCAATATCACAGAGCTAAAGAAATCTAATATATAAAGAGAAAAATGCATAAGGTGCGTTACAAAGCAGTATGTATCGAAATGCGTAAAATGGCTTATTACCAAATATAAGCTTGTTAAATAAATCTCCAAAAACATTTTCAGTTTTCCTCTTCAGCGATATTCCACCTACTGTGGGATAATATCCAGCTATCCATAGGTGGATAGTTTTATCATTGCAAATGGTCTTTATTTTTGACCTACACATCACTGCGTACTAAACTGAAAGGGTTTTAAATTTGGGGTTTAGGTAACCGCAATGTTTACAACTTCAGCTTTTCTGAAGAATTTTCTTAGCATTTTAAAAATTAAACTAAATTCATAGCCTGATAGATTGTACCTGTATTCTTTAAAATTGCTACCCTGTAGATTTCATAACACTTAATGTATTAAATTGTTATGATGAGTCAGAGTTCAATTGAAATGCAAGTTTTGAAAAGTCACGGGTTGTAAATTATTAAGCCAGAAAAACCTCAAGATTACTAATCCCTTTTACCATCTGTATGTATAGGTTTTTAACAGGATGGTGACTGATCCTCTTCCTTTGAGACCATTTGTCAATTCTGTCAGTATTCAGTGCAGTGTAATATTATTCTCCAGGTAATGCAGCTTTGTTGCTTAGCAGCAGGTTCTGCTGGTGTACCTGACAATTCTTGGCTAATTTAGACATAAGTGAAAAAAAAAAAAAGAAAAACTAACCCAACCCCCCAAAACACCACTAGTAAGAAGGTTCTACTGTTATTATCACTGGATACTGAAACAAGACTGGAGGAAAAAAAAAAAAAAAAAAAAAAAAAAAAGGAATACTTTGAGCTCTGACTTGTACTGAAGAAAATAATCTGACAATATTAAACTTTGAAAAATTCACATTTTGCATAAAACTTTGTTTAGCAACGCATTGGTTCTCAGAGAAAGAAACAAGCGATGGTGTATATGCATTCAGTGGGACTGAGATATCAAGGCAAAGCTGAAAAAGTCAACCTGTGTGCTTTTTTTATCATTATCTATGGATAACAAAGTTCACACCCCATTGCAGAATATTCTACTAGACTAGAGACAGAAAGAGTCATAAAGTACAAAATCCAGATCTTCAATTACAAATATATATATTTAAGCAGTACAAGCAACAGCCTGGCTTGCACTGACCAAGTTTTCTCACCCAAATTTGCCCAAATTTTTCAATGGGACCCTGGGCTCATTTATTCTATCTCAGAAGAAATACAGTAGTGAACAATTCGCCATCCCCACCTTTTGTCTACATAAGTGATAGCCACTTCTGCAGAGACTTTTTCCTACATTGTTCAGTGCAAGCCACAGCAATACTTTTAGTGATACTGTGACAAAGGTGGTATTATAAATCTCATACGCTGATGTAAAGCCTTAGATTTAGGCTTCTTTTTAGATAAGATGTAGTAAACCAGTTATATATTGGGGGAATAGTAGAGCGGAAGAGATTACTGAAACATGATGGTCTGCTGCCAAAATTTTGTCTGAAATTCACGGAAGGGCCATAAAAAAAATTGTCAATGAAAAAAAAGTTAGAGTTAGATACAAAGTCAAACAAGCTTTAGTTAGGTGTGGGCATATATGTATGTGAGAACCCCCTTCCCTTGAGACATCTGTGAATTATGTTCTAATGGGTGGACAAGTATTTTCCCTGTGGCTGTTTGGGAACCTTGCTATGCACCCCAGTGCACTGTAAGAGACAAACACATGAGTGAGCAGGACAAAAAGTGGGACCTAGAGGTGGCAAAAGAGAAAGTCTTTAAGCGAACTAACAGGAATAGCACAGCCCCTTTCTGATTTTTAATCACATCATGCATTTGATAACACTACTGAATGCAGACGAAACAAGAAGGTTTACCACCAAAAGTACAACACAGTTACCTCCTGAGATCAGTGGGACCATTCCCCTAAGACTCCTTACCACAAATGAGAGAAAACAATCTACTAGCTTTGATTTGAAAAAAGGTGACAATAGGTCACATCACAAACACGTCAAACTATGTTTTAGCATTTTGGGAAACCTGAGCATACAGAAATAAACACACTGGCTGAATAAACATACTTCTACAAATGTTAACAGCAGGACAGAATCTGTATGAAAAAATGTTAGGTAGATTGCCCATGTACTTTAAAAGGAGGAAATTATTGAATTATCTTCAGTAATCACACCAAATCAATAACTAGGCCAGATTCTTGTGATGAAATAGCTACTTAAAGTTTTGGGGGATGCAGGTGGGGGGTGTTTGTGCATTTTAAATAGTTTATTACAATTAAATTTACAAGACTGTAACCAAAACTGTTTCACCATGTTGGAAACTGAACAAACGCATACCAGGATCGGTCTGGTCTTAAAATGTTTACACTCTAAATAGGAAAACAATAAGAAGGAAGATCAGAATATAAAAAGTTAAAGGAACTACCCCTGAAGCCACAATACACACCACTTATGGAACCATCCATTGAAATCTTCTCTCAATCTTGACCATCATACGTAAAAATGTTAGAAATTACTGGTGCTTTTTATTTGGAGAAAATATCAAAAGGACTGAGATAATGTTAGCAGCATATTAAAAGGGTATCCCTAAAAAATATATTTGGAAAGCATAGTACTTGTAGGACTTTCAAAAATAAAACTGTTTATAATATTGGACAGAAAGGTAGACAAGGTATTTAAAACATGGATCTAAGCCATCTCTATTTATAGACCTTATTCTTTTGTCATTTGTTCCTTAAGTAATACGTATTTTCAAATAAGCAAGTATTAGTAAATAATAAAATCTGAATCTACAAAAACTTCAGCCACTTCAGATGCTCATGCTGCCTCATTTTTGGAGTAAAACATTTTTGGAGTAAAACATTTCTCAGTTTAAGAAAATCGCTCCCTTGCTGTACATATGAGACAAAACTGATTCTGAAATGGCAAGGAAAATATCGTTCTTCTTTATTCATCTTTAAGTATTTCACAAAACCCTGGTTTTCACTATTGAAGCTATTTCCTGCCATGACCACTGACTGAATGGATAGTGCCAGAAGCAGATAGCAAAGTATACACATTATCCACTCTAGTTCAAATGCATTGTCCCTAAGTATCTAGTGAATAGAACACTATTTGAAAAATCTTTTCTAGACACAATGTAGGTATTTCTCTCTGCAATACTAGACAAAGAAAAGGAGCTTACAGCGGGTGTAGATAAAGCCACTTAGTTTACTGACTTTTTAAAATAGAATAATTCACTGCAGTTTGGATTGCTTAACATAGTTTAATAATATGGAGCACACACAGAAGAAACATACATTGAAATAGGGGAAAACACAAAAAACCCCAAACAGCCCAGCCCCAAATCCTGGTCCAGTCAAAATGAACCATCAGATTCTGAGGTTTGGCTCTTGAAACTGTAGAAACAAGGCAGTAGGCAATGGAATGGAAAATAGCATCTATTTTAAGGGAATGCAAAGATCAGACTGATTAATTATCTATTCTCAAATTCAGGTGCATGGTAGAGCTGACTGTGGTTTTGATATTTGACAGAAGAAATTATTATTTCACATGCTTTTGTTTCACCATCAGTACGTAAAAGGCAGACCAAAACCTAGATAGGTCACTTAGTTTACCCTTTGGAAGAAATTATTGTAGCTTCTTTCTGACCTAAAGGAATAAAACTAATTTTCTAACAAAGAAACTTTCATTGAGGTCTTCTCACAAAAGTGACCAGCATAAACAGCTGAGTGAATCTGAAAACACTTTTTCCTTTTTAATTTGGAGGGAAATAACTGACAAAACATGTATTTGGCACCTGTTCTTTACAGTGGACACTCAACCTGTGTCCATTTTCCAAAATATCTTTATTTGTCATAGCTGTAGGTTCAGCACCACAGTAGGTACGCTCCAATTTTATCACAGAATTGTGGGTACTTTTTACAGGCGCATTCTTCAAAATTGTTTGTTTTGTGCTAGAAGGAGTATGTTATCAAATAATGGAATTTAGGTAGTGAGGTGGGTTTTACTCTGTGGAGCATAAGAGGGAGAGAGAATAAAGTCCTGATGAGTGTGATGAGAAACAGCATCCCACTACAGAATTGCTCTTTCAACAATAAAGCTCTGTTTCTGCTGGTGCTTTTTTTCGGACTGCCATGTCGTTGTAAAATTTCTTTGCAGTCCTAAAGGAGAGTAACAGTTGTGTTGCAGGTTTTTACAATAAAGTCTTTTAATTCATGAAGACAACAGTGTAGAAAGATATTTTAGGTGCTCACCTGAATACTCAAAAAACTACCAACTTTACTGTTCCTTGGTGGCGTAGAAATCAAAATCAAAGCCAGCTTTTAGACCTCCTACACCCGCACCGGGTGTATGCCCTGACACAGTCCCAACATCTCAGAGGGCAACCCAAATGAGCACCAGATCTCTTCTTTTCCACAGAAAAGGGGGGAAGCAGCTGCACTGACCAGGATGATCAGTAGACCACAGTATGACACATGAATACCTGCAGGTCTGTTTCTCTTAATTCTTGCTACCAGCTGTGCTTATCTTCAAGCTGAGTGGAAAACAGACATTGCTCATGCGCATGAAAGCCAGAAAGTTAAAATTACAAAATTCTGAATTCATCATACTCTTTATCTAGGTTAATCATATCTATACAAAAAGCTTTAGTATGCTCATAGCCAAATTAGCCATTTACTAAAAATAAAACACATTTTCAGCACCTCACAACAAAGGTGCTTGCCACACACGCTTCCTAGTAACACAAGAATATTTTATAGCAAGAATAGCTGCATTACTTTCAGTAAAGAGACAAGTGAAGAAAAGCAGCTTAGCGTACCAACAGATAAAGTACACTTCCCTTTTTTCTCTTGTAAAACAGAAAGAACCTCTGGGTTTGCATAGTGCAAATTACTGAAATGGGATAAACAGTCCTTTATAAATCAAACTTTCAGATTAAAGGATTTGTCATTGAATATTCTATAAAAATAAAGTTGTGTAAAGCCTCTGGCATTATGAAGAACCCACCTGAGTTTGAAGAAACAGAAAGAAAAATATTTCACTGATTAAAAGTTCTTGAATTAATCTGTATGATGTAGCTGTCATATTTTCATTTTTTGTCTAAAAGACAGTATGGTTACAATACATTCCTTTGTTCTGTCAATAGCAGATCAAAAGCAGACATGAAACAAGGCAGGATTCTTTTGTTTCCCTGTTTATCACTTCATGCTTTTTTATGCATGACTCCTTGCAAAGTGCTGAAGGCCTAAATCATACCCAGCTTAGCCGAAAATGGACAAGTTGTTTTTATCATTTGCAAAACTGCTTGAACATATTTGAAACATTTGGGCCCACATCTTCAAAGGTGTCTAGGCTGATAATGAGATCATTGAAAGTATAGCCTTTTGAGGAGACAAGTCTTGATTTCTGAAATAATTTCAGTTCATGTGAGATTTTTAAGCAGGGTTATGTTCCAGAAAGAGTTAATTGTAGCTGCCATTTATGTGGCAATAAAAGGGTCAATTTTACTTTCGTATATGAGAAAACATCTGAAATAGAAGCTTATACAAGTAATGAATACTAAACTTTATCTTCTTATCACTTTTTAGCTTGAAGGCTATGAAGAAGCATATAGCATACTCTTGGGTATACTTCAAGGCAACATTAGTTTCAAGCTACAAAGATACTACTTGAAGAGGTAGGTAAGCTCTGTAGACTTTTGTTTCCAGAAACCTGGCTGAGGATCCTGATGTTTCGTTACAGGCAAAACTGCATGAGCACATGTCTCTCTGTATCTATCTGGCAGGGCCAACAGACTCAGATGAACAATGTATTTAGGAATGCCACACCTAAAAACAGTTAAAAATACAAATGCATAAACTTTAAAACTTTATGAAATAGCCTGAACTGAAATGTACTTAGAAGAAATCACCATACAAAATACTGTGTAAAACATGAAGATGTCATGACTTAAGTCTAAATCATCATCTTAAAATCATGCAAAGGACATAGTTTTCTGATGTGTGACCCTTGCTAAAAGGAGACAACTTGAATTCTTCTAAAAACACCTCCCTGATATTAAGAGAGTGCCATCTTTTCTGAAAGTCACAGAAAACCTGCATTATAGAAAATCATTAAGAAGTGGTTAAGATACTATCTAGGGGTGTCTTATAAAGCTGTGGATCTGAGCCACACATTTTCAAAGGTTGGCAGTCAAACCTGGCAAACAATGAAATGAGGTAAATACCTTTTAAAAGAACAGTGTAATCACTGATTTAATAGGATGAGTCAAACCAGAAGACATAGAACAGCACACAATTGTTCTGTTAATTTTCCATGCATTTTACTAGTTTTGCAACATAAAAAGGAAACTGTCTCAATCAGATTAACCAATAGAATCTGTTTCTTCTCAACTTTCATCACTGTCCTCAGATTCAAACAGAATTTTTTACCTGCTTTGGCTTTATCCTTTATTCATATACCCTACGTATATGGCTTCATACAACTGTGATAGACAAATAGTTTTAAAGAAATGAAATACAATCATTAACTGCAGAAATATGAAGTTTAATTATTTCCAAAAACAGCTTTCATCTGGGCAGCCCTTGCCAACAAAAAAGGCCCCTGGCTAGCAGCAGGTCTTCAGAACTTAACATTTTACTATCCAGGCAACATTAAGCTATTATAGATGCCACCCAGGAACAGAAGGAAAAATAACTTATTTTGTCTGACACTGATGGATTGAAATTAAAATATAAATGAATTAGGCACATTATGGATAATTGTTTTCATAACTACAGTTACTAGATATCAGGATTTCAGTGTAAATCTCACATAGAATATTATTTTATGACTTCCCTTGACAAACAGATGGTCTTCTCCAATGAGAAGGGACACCAGAAAGAGAAAAGAGTGAGCCTGCACTAATTCTGACAGCATACTTTAAAGAGAAATTAATCTTTTCTTCAGTCTAGAGTTAAATAATCATTTAGGTCTCAAATCAGTAACAATGTTTGGCTTCTATACTAGAATAGCCCACGTATTGCCACAGAGGCCTTCCGCAGCCCAGCATGACCATCTGCAACGTAGGAGCCTGAACATATTTTTTTCTTTAAATTGAATTGTACCCTTTGGTGGTAGCCACCCAGGTCCTATAATTATCCAGGAGCACAGCGGCAGCTTATAAAAACAAAAGCAAAAACAAAAAGCACACACACACAAAAAACCCCAACCAACATAGCACGATGTGTATGGGAGGTGAGGGGAGATTTATGTGGTTGCTGCGTAGGGGCTAGGCTCTGCACCAGGTGACAGCTGTCCCCGGAGGGCACCCAGTGCAGAGGGGGTGGGTGCCCAGCTCTGCTGCCCCTCGGACCCTCTGCGGGGCACAGCGAACGCCCAGGGGTCCCCATCAACCCCAAGCAGCTGCAGCCCTCCCCAGGTGAAGGCAACAAACCAGCCAGGAATTCTGTAGAAGACTGCAGGAGACAGGGGTACCTACAGCATAGCTTGGACAACACCAGGGGCCTGGAACTGAGGTTAAAAGGGTGGGTTTGGAGCTGGGGAGCTAGGTGACTGCTCAGGCAAAATGCTGAGGTCCCCATAGAGGTCTCCTGTGCATCTGGGGCCCTGACTTGCAGCAGCGCTCATGACACAGGTGACAACGTGCTAGGCCAGGCCCAGACACCTCTCTACTGAGGTGACAACTTGGTAGGAACTCATGCCAGCTCATGCTAAATGATGGAAGTCTTCATTCATCAGCTAACAGAGGTTTCTTCAGACTGCAGACACCGTAACAAAACGTCTATGAAACAACCATGCAGCTATCACACAGCACTACATTTACAGCACACGAAAATTTCCTAGCTGGATTTCTTTGTGACTAAAAGCACACCACACAAAAGCTACCCAAACCAGTCTCACCATGCCCCATCCTCAACTGAATTAAAAGCCTCCTCTGGGTAGCAACTTGGTGCCATAAAATGCTTACTTTCATTTTCACATGAATAATTTTAACACTTAACAGTACATTTGTTTGAATCCAAAACAATATTGCAAAATAATGGCTGAATGGAAGGAAAAGCTGAAAGAATTTGATACCGTCTTCGATAAGAAGTCCAATACTCCTTATAATTGGCATTTGGCTAGAACTCTGAAGCTTCCTACTGCCTATAAGTAACTCATCTGAGCGAAATTCCTGATATCAAAATAGTTATTCATTCAAAAACTTGTAAACAAAAAGAACTAATCAATATCAAATTTCATGAAGCTAACCTTGTTAACACCAGGAGAAATGAATCCTTCTCTCAGTTCATCTTAATGTGATGTTTCATTATGATGAACAATTCTAAGAAGAAAAACATACAGACCTAAAAATCCAACCGCAGTCTTTAAAACTGCTGAATTATGGAACACCGGGTTCTTTTTTGAATACTGCTAAATGCTTTCAGAGGAACCTATATAGCCAAAATCCAACTGCAGCATCTTAGATTAGGTTTGAGAAACTGCAAATTTGAGATGAGACATCTCAAGCTGTACTGGTACCAAGTAAAGGAATACCGTTTTGTTCTAATCCACACCATCAAAGATGAACAGATTCCAAAGGCCAACATTGGAAGGTCCCTAACAGGTAAAAAATATTAAATACAGCCAGATATACTTAGCATAAAAATCAGTAGCATTTTTAAATAGTAATCTCTGTTTTTTTAAAAATACTGTATCAAAAAGTGAAAGTTTCTAAGCAAAACAAATGATAATTGCTGCTCAAAAGTGACAAACCATGTACAGTCCTGCATGAATATCACTGCATGGGCCCCATTCCCTTCTTTCATTTTTACATCACACTGATCACCTAAAATGTCCCCATACTAGGAGGTTGTTCTCCTAACACCCAGCTAATATTATCATCATGTCCACTTCTGCTTGCAGATGTATCTCCCTATTTATGGCTAGATTTAGAGCAGGAATCACAGAATCAGAGTGTGTAAATCAAGAACAGAGTGTCTCTGCTCTTGTGTTGCAAATATTTATTTGTAGCAACATGGCATTATTCAAATAGCATCCATATAATGGGCTTCTTAAAAGTGAACATAACAGGCAGTTATTGAAGAGAAAATAAGAAGTTAGAAATTCAGTTTAAAGTTACTTTACGTTTAATTTCTCATTCCTTCTGTATTGTGACTTTTTCCCCCCTGAAGAAATACCAGTTATAATAGCACAAACCATTTTAAACACATCTCTTCCATTGCTCCATTCTGATTCTGCTTTCCTCTGAGCTTAAAATGTAGGATTTATTAGAAGTAGATAAGTTAAAATATTCTCACGTAGCATTTATTTGAAACACATTCACAGGAATTTCACTCCTTTTTCTCAAATGTTCTTGATAATAAAACATTGTTTTTTAAACACATTTTGATTGTAATAGAAAGGGCTTGTTAACATAAATAAGCACATGATGAGCAGTCACAAAAATAGCCACATTTTCACCTGTTTTCATATGTCTGAAATTTCACGTCATCAAAAGTTATCACATACCAAAAAGAGAGGCCACCTTTAACAGCAACAACTGCATTATAACTTCAGCTATAAAGTTGAAGGCACTTCAGCACCATCTGATTTTTTCTATTATTTTTCTTTTTTAAAAAATTCAGCTGCTACATTTACCTTTTTTATCTCTATGGATATTTCAAAATATCTAGAGTCTTGAAAGTGGATCAAGAATGTTCTTTATTGGAGGAACCCTTTGCAGTTAGATTTGATGAAGACTGTTTATCTAAAGAAAGCTAGCACAGGTAGTTTGATATTCATGTAAACAATAGCACTTCTCCAGTCATTTGAGTTTATATCTAAACTAAATCAACACTGTCTTATGAGAACAATTCAAACAGACAGTATTTTTGCACTAAGGCAGTAGAAATTTTTATCTGTGCCCTTTTTTTCCCCCAAGACACACAATTACACATATAGTAAACAGTATACCTGTTGTTACTTCAAGCTTTAAGTGTAAGCTGCTCTGTTATTTCTACTTATGTTTCCATGAACTGAACAAAGAATAAATTCCTAGAAATTCTTTTGCACAGCCCCAGATCCTTCAGAATTCTGTTGCTAGTTAGAAGTAAGTGGGGGTTTTTGTGTGAAATCAATGGCATTTAATGGAATGTGTCTTTCAAGGCTGTTTTCAAATTATTACCTTTTTAAAATATATATTTGAGTGTTGCTTTAAAGCACACCATCTTTCAACTAATAGGAAATTGTTGCAGTTTCAAAGAGAACTGTGATTGATGGAATTAGGCATGCAGATGTCAATGAAAATAAACAGGAAAATAAAGACAGTTAATAACAAGCCACTTTAAACAGTTAGAAGTCTCTGCTCAGTACCTAAAAGAATAAATCTAAAAATGTGGTTGTGCACTATGGTATCTGCAGTACTAAGAAATTCCAAAAAGTATACGTCAGAATACTTTAT
This sequence comes from Falco biarmicus, assembly GCF_023638135.1. Classification (NCBI taxonomy): domain Eukaryota; kingdom Metazoa; phylum Chordata; class Aves; order Falconiformes; family Falconidae; genus Falco; species Falco biarmicus. The sequence goes on from NC_079298.1 coordinate 25,522,840, forward strand.
CTATAGCATGCATGTATCTATATACACACACACACTGTTCACATACCCCACATAAACGAACCCTATTCCAGTTTCCCACAAAAAGTGATCACTTGTGCTGAAACTATGAAAGAACTCGAGAGCAATGTCCAACAAGAAATGTGCACCTATGCAGAGCTTCATCCATGAAACACTGCCTCTATATCAAACAGTCAGCAGAAACAAGCATTCAGCTTGCAAGTTTCCCCTAACGCAGGTCATCTCTTCATTAAATAAGCCACAGATGTTGAAAAGGGTACATAGTCTTTCTTATGGCCTTGAAGTTGTGCTGGTTTTTGGAAAATGCAGCCTGCACTTATTTTCTGTGGTACTCCATTCCTGTTTTGAACAGAGCGTATAACTAAAGGAGAACTCCAGTACAAGCCAGCACTTTTTATTAGTTTCTAATGAAACAAAATCTCCTTAAAATACAGGACATTTTGCTCTAGAAGCGATAACATGACCATTCAGAGAGCTACCCTGAAAGTAAATGGCAAAGAAAAAAAAAAAAAGTAACAGGAAATAAGTAATATAAATATGTAAAAGCAGACAGCACAAATACAGACCCTGGAAGCTCAAATTTTTAATTGATTATATGCTGGCCACAATAAAAGGCAGAACTCCCTTAAAGTGACATTTTTGCTGTCGTGCACCTGAAGGCACAGGAAAATGCTTTTCTTATGGTACACCCAGAAGCAGTTAGCCATTTCACAGGAATTGATTTCAACAGTGATTTTTATAGTTATTTTTCTATCACAATCCATTCTCTCATCCCACTAACTGTATAAATGTCTTTAGGTGGTTCTGTAGACACAGTGTGTAGGATATGACACCAGAGGACAGCAGCTGGTTTTATCCTAAAAGTAATGGTCATTTCTAGAGAGAAGAATGACATTTTGGGATATTGAATTTCTTAAGCAAAAATTTTTAATCATTGCACAATATATTTCTTGCTAATAACTTGCCCTTCTCTATCAATTTTAGACTAGAATCAAAGGAAAATGTGCTTAGCGATATTTCTTTCTTTGCAAATTGAAGCAATGTATATAATGAGCATTTCATCTTTAAAAATATAAAGTGCAGCTTTTTCCTCTTCTCCACCCCCCACCTCCAGCTAAGTTAAAAAATGCCCCAAAACACTTGAATCAGGCATTGTTTATTTCTGGATAGCTATGGTAACCAGTCAACTATGAGATTTAGAAGGACGTGCATAGAAAACCAAAAGTCTTGAAATTAAGTAGAAAATAGGAGTCTGTAAATTAAGAATATTTTTTTCTTGGAGAGGAAAAAGGATTTTTCACAATGAAGCAAAGTAATTAGCATTCCAGAAAAAAAAAAAATTCAAAACTAAAAATACCCATGGTAATTCTACAAACATACAAAGATTTTGCGTGCTTACTTCTGACCCCTGCATTTCTCTTTGAAAGTGTACCCCAGTGAGTCACTATAGCTGAAAGGCAGCAGTAACCACTGCAAAGTTTTATGTGCCTATTTATTCTGCAGTTCTATAAAAATACCCATTAGTTACCAGCATTTCCCATTTCACATGGTGTATACATTCTATTCATGAGATGGAAGAAACTGTAAATGAAGTCATGAAACTGCCAAGAAGTGCTGCACAATAGGAGCAGATCTGTAGATTGAAATTATTGCTGCTAAGTAACCAGTGTCCACTCAGCACACATCTCAGACTAGCACTAATCTGCTACTAACAATGAACTGCTACTAGTGGAACATCCCCGCAGTGATCTTCTGTGTTAGCGTCAGGGGGAATAAATCCCTTCCAGAACACTCATACCCTGCAACATGAACCAAATGAAGGTAGTGGGGAATATTCAAGGAATTCACAGCAGAAAAGCAGTACTGGAGTGATCTGAAATGATAACACAGGCACACCCAGAAAAGACAACCCCAACCACAAAATGATCTGATCACCCTGCATCCTTAGAAAGTGAATCCAAGAGGTTTTGTACAGTCTGAACTGTTTCAGATATTGCCCGTAAGAAAGCAGAAGGAGCGTGTCCCACTAGGGCAAATAAACAGGGGGCAGCTAAAGCAAGAAAAAAGTACTTGTTCTATTTTTACTGTCAACTATCGCCACAAGTGGTCTGTTTCTATAATGTGATTATGTTGCTGTTAGGTGTGGCCACTGATTCACTGTTATACAATGAAAGATATTTCATTAATGAAGAAAGAAGAGTTATTGGTTATTACAATAATTTCTCCTGATAGTAACCTAGGTGTTAGAAAGATTTTGTTTGCATCACAGGTTTTAACACTTTTAAAGATACTTCAGAAAAAAACCCTACAATGTATTTATAACTAAACCTGTGTGAAGTAATGACCAGTGGCAATCAGACAGAGCAACTAATTTAGTAACCAACAGTACAGGCATGAGAAGTGCAGTGGGAGGGAAATAATGAGAAAGATTGTAAGTGTTAAGCTGATAGTAAGAATAACGAGGGAAAGAATGATCACTGAAGATCACTTCTACAGTTGCCCATAGTATTTCAAATGCTCCAACAGGAGTATTATAAAGCCGATGACACTCAGAATCAAGCTTTAGCCATCCAAGTCTTAGATCTGCTAACTGCTAGTTATGAACATAGGGATTTCACCTACAACAGGAACAATTCCTGAACATCAGAGTATTGATTTGATCACACAGGTGAAGGATGACATGAATATGGAAGAAGGGTTCAATAACAGACCAGTGTGCATTTATACATCCACAGGTGCGAAACTTCAGACATCCTAGTGTCCAGCACACAGGCTCAGGAGATAAAGTCTCTTTCTCAAATTTGTTCTTGTACAAACATGGAGCAGGCCTGTGTTTAGGAACCAATCTACACTTCCATGCAGGCCTACCACTCTGCCTTCTGGTATTTAAAGGTGCAAAATTTTTAGTCTTTGACCATAGTGAGAGGTCTCGCAGTCTACAAATATTTTCTCATTTTTCTCCTTCTCAGTAGCTGTAAACTATGCAGGACCTGACATAAACGTGTCAATCAAGTTCACCCTGTGAAACCAGTCCTAAAAATAGCAAGTCACAGTGATTCATCAGGGAAGGGTCTGGGGTAAAATCTACCATATGTTTTTTCCCGAACCTAAATAAACTATCTCTCTGAAAATCAGTCACCTACCAGCATTCATACTCCATCAAAAGCTGATGTTGAAGCCCTACAGAAATGACAGCAATGGATAACTGCACCACAATATCCCTCCAAACAGATTTTCCTAATCTCTCTGGATCAGATGAGACATACATGCAATGGAGAGGCATACATGTATAATAACTTTTAAGCACAAAGAAAAGTCTCAAATATTATTTCCTGAATCTGTCATAAAGTGAAGACTCTTTCAGGGTTGTGAGGGTCTAAAGAGATGCTCTGATTGCTTTAAAATTGTTCTTTTTAGACCTGATAGACTGAGACAGCAAAGTAAAAATTAACCTTGAAAGAACACACACTTTATTACAAAATTTTATGTACATGTGCAGACATAACTAAAGCTAGTTTGAAAAAAGGCAAAAAAAACCCCTGGGTGTCTAGGTGAATTCTTAAGTTCTTACCTTGTTAAGGAAATATAAATTCTTGCTTTAAGTCTGATAGAACACTCAAATGTATTCTAATTGGCTTAAGTTCAGGTTATATTAAAAAAAATTATTTACCCACAGGGAAGAAGTCTTCAAAATAGTAAGAGAAAACACCTGGAATTTGGAATTTTAAATGCACATTTACTTAATGATTTACTTGTTTAAAAGCTGGTTCTCAGCCCTTTTGAAGTTCAGGTCATATTTCCACTTGACTTTTATGAAAACTGAACCAGCGCTTCAAATATCAAAGAAAAAAAAACTGAAGTACAAACAATGAATAAGAACAAAATCAGATTTGTAAAGTTAATGAAGCAGAAACTGAAGTTTTCTTGCACTCAAAGTAAAGGGCTGTATTGCAAAATCTCAAGCACCTTTTATGCTTAATATATTACAGAAATCAGACTTCTAGGATAAGGTTCAGTAAACTGTATTAATTTTTTCAGATTTCATACTGCAAATGTTCAGTAAATGAGTCCTTAATATTTACAGGAGCCATTCAGTCTCCTTTCAGGGAGGGGAAGAAACTCTTTGAGCATAAATGCAAGTAACTGAACATCATCATCAATTAAATATATTTTGTCTTTTAAAAAAACTGAATACCAAAATCTTTATCCTCAACTTCATGAAAGAATAAGAAAAGTTTTTGAGCTTGAATACATAATGACATTCCAGAACTATGCATATATACTGATTTTTATAATATGCTAGAATGCTAATATGGATATTCTAACTCCTGTTGTTTCTATTATATCATGCTCTTTCTTTAAAAGCTGTTCCATGAATTTACCTCACTTTACTAAAGGTGTTTGAGGAGGCAATTTTCCCTTCAGAGAAACAAAACCAAATAGAATATGTCTGTCTCTGACACAACCTGCTTTTACAAACTTTAATCCTCAAAAATTCCTACAAATGTGAGTGGTGAATCCTTCTAACAGAACTAGGTTTGGTGTAACACTTGGTATATGTTAGGAAGATGCCGCTGCCTTCACAATTATATAGTCCCATGATGAAACATTCTCTTTGATGATCCCCAAGAGCAGTATTCCTCATTTAGCAAATTTTTCTCTCTGGAATCACTTTGTTTTATTGTCTGAACCTTTCTGGTTTATGTCCTATTGTGTATAATGGCATTTAAAGTTGAAAGGAATAAATGAATCTCTTCACTTCTCAGGCAATTCACCCCCACTACAAGAAAAAGCTTTGGGTTTTTTCATGGTTTTTTTTTTCCTTCATGTTTGTCTTTTTACCAATTTAAAATTCTAAGAGTCTAACAGTCCCATTAAAATCAAAGTAAAAATTTACAAGTTAAATAAGCACCATGAAGCCACTTTAAATCAGATTCTTAAAAAAAAAGGTTCTTTATCAGGATTTTTTTTTTTTTCAGTAAGTATTTATTTATGTATATACCTTATGGGACAACACAGACAGCCACACCAGATCAGACAAAAGGTCCATTTAACCTACCACTTCATCTCCAGAATGGCAGACAGCAAACATCTGTGGAATGGCACAATAATAGGACAAGTCTACTGTGGTGTTTCTTCAGAACCTTCTCTGATGCACTTCTGCAGCAACATCTTTTAAAAGCAGGTATAATTACTTGCTTGCTTAGAAAAATGCAAACAATTCTTTTTAAAGTATTTAAATGATCATTGGTTTATATATATATATATATAAAAATATATAAGTAATTATATAAGTAATATTACATCTTTACAAATTCTTCCAGTCAGTTTATCAGAAATAACAAGAATCAGTTGTTGCCCTCCATTTTTCCTAAGTCAGTGAGAGGGAAACAGTCATTATCTCTGTAAGTCACAGGGATAAACAGTGTTTATCTGTTCAAGCATTACAGTCCTGAAATATTTTTTCAAATCCCAGCCAAACCTGCAGTACTGAGACCCTACTCCTGCATAGAATTGGATCCACTGAACTGGCTCGTCATGCCCAATTCAAACAAACTCTTTTTTTCTTTAAGGGGGTGGGGGGTGAGAAATCCCTTAGCATTTTAGCTGAGCTGCAGCCAACTGTTCTCCACTTCAACAAATTCAAATAGTAGTACCCTACACTGCACTGATGTGGCTCCACCCCAGGTACTGTGTGCAGTTTTGGATGCCTCAATATAAGGAGGACATCAAACTGTTAGGGTGCGTCCAGAGGAGGGCTACCAAGATGATGAAAGGCCTCAAGGGCAAGAATTACAAGGAGCAGCTGAGCTCACTTGGTTTGTTCAGCTTGGAGAAGAGAAGGCTGAAGGGTGCCCTCATCACAGTTCGGTCTGGACATTAGGAATAGGTTCTTCACTGACTGACCACCCAGTCAGTAGAACAGGCTCCCCAGTAAAGCGGTCACAGCCAAAGCCTGTCAAGAAGCATTAGGATGGCAGTCATACAGTTTAACTTTAGTGAGACCGGTGAGGAGCAGGGAGTTGAACTCTATGATCCTTATGAGTCCCTTCCAACCTAAGGTCTTCCATGATTCTATACTCTTCATCACTTTTTGCAGTTCACCAGTTAGCACACTCTGACCAAAGCTTTGGATAGTGGTATTGAGTTCCTGAACCATGAAACTGCATGGTAAGATACACAATACAGAGATTGAAATAAAAGTTATTGGTTTGGGGTTTTGGGGTTCTTTTTTGGTTGGTTAGGTTTTTTGTGGGTTTTGAGGTTTTTTTAAGCTAGTCTTACTTGCAACATTTCTCAAATTCTAAACCACTGAAACTTTAAATCTTAACTATATAAGGAATTTTATAAAGAACATGCTTTCACAGTTCAACAATTTTGAAAACTAACTGTAATTTTCAACACATAAATCTTGGATTTTCCAACATTCTTCAAGTGATTAAAAACACTTTGGACAATGAGACGTGGGCACCTACCAAGCACTGTACTGAATTTTTTAAATCCCACCATGCACACTTCTTCACTTATAGTTCTAACCTTATCCCCCAGCCTTAAAAAATAAAAACTCATATGTCAGATTTACAGTGATTGTTTACTCCAATACTTTGATTCTTTAATACCCCTTAGTTGCAAGTCCTTTTTTAGCTTTTAAAAGATGAAGCACCCCCTATTAAAATCAGACCATCAAAACAGATAAGCAAATTAAGAAGCACCCTGATACTGTGGCGCTTCTATCTGTGGAAGCTGATTTGTAAAAACTTTCCTCTGTGATCTGCTGTGCAGCCTGCACGTAACTTCAGCTACTTAAGAAAAGAGTTAATTCAGAAACACTCTGCCTGGAGCAGCACAGATTTCTGCAAGACATCTTGGCACAGTTCTGCAACCTTAAGTGCAGATGCAAAGTTTTGAGCTGTTTTGCTCAGCTGATAATCGATCAAAGGATATAATATTACAAAATAATTTAATCACTGGCCAGGTAATTTTACAAGTACCTGTACAAGGCAGTCACCAAAGGGACAATAAAGATGCACACAGGAGATATACAAGTAACAAAACTTGCCATAAAAAGGACAAGATAAGCATAATGCTCTGCAAATAGGTAGCATATCCACCTGGACGCAAACAATGACTAACAAAAAGAAAGAAAACAGGACATGCAATGTCTAGGCAGAGCAGAGAAGACTCCCATCCCATTCTGGAGAGGGATAACAGCATAAAATCAAAAGATGTTAACATAGAATATCCAACAAGAAAGACAAGACCACTTCAGTGTGCCTTCTTTCAAACAGTTCTCAAGCCTATCACCTTAATCTCAGCAGCTATGAACCACCAAAGACCAAGAGCTATCAGCCCTAACTATACAGGAGCTCCCTATATTTAACTCCATTGTACAGTATACTCACAGGTTACTTCAAATATAATTGTTAAAACAGTTTTGTGTACATCACGGTGATGATTAATGTGAATAACTGACAACTAGCAAGATGTACTATTATGGAATAAATTTAAGACTAGCGTGATTTGTCAATCTTATGAATAATCCCATCACAACTATTTCCAATTCCCCGATATTGATATATGTACGTGTGGTGTGAATATTTTTATATACACAAATATCTATCTAGTTATATGTTATCCCGTATGTTCAGTTGAAACATGCTCCTCAAAATCCCGAACAAACAGATACGCTGCTTAATCATGAAAAGACCAGGAATCAGAGACACATCTCATAGCAGAAAGGTCAGCAGTAAATGGGAACTTGATTAAAAAAACTAGTTCATTGACTCAAATGCATCTGTTTCCAGATGTGAATTTTGCTGGACTCCCTCTCTCTTCACTGCAAAGCTCTTGATCTTTAGATGGTACTCTGATTACTTTCTTCAACACATCATCATCATAAGCCTCAGCTGAAGAACGCTTTCTCATCCTTCTCCCATGAGTGGGAGGGTGTGTAGTAACCAGCTCTCAAGCTCTTGACAACAGGAATGTCTTCTTTAGACAATGAAAACATGTCATTTGCATTAGCATTCACATTTTAAGGTCACTGTAGTCCTTGAAAAATAGTTTTAGAAAGCTCACAAGACCACAGCTATAGGCAAAAGTGTGGCAAATTTTCCCTTATTCTCTGAGCTATTTCATAATTTAATATTTAAATTTTAAGAACATTCCAGACTAATTAATTGCTATTGCAGAGATAATTTGCATGCATCATCATATTTACTCATCAAAAATAAAACTTAATTTGCTAAAGGAAGTCTTATACTGTGCATTTTACAACATTACAGGCACTAGAATTAATTAGATCTTGTTTAAAATCCTCAGAGTCTTTTCCTTCACACCTTTTTGAAAAGAAGTTATTCTATTTTTTGTTTTGCCTTCCACTGGGATGTGGAAAATGCTTCAGCACTTTACAATCATTTTGTATAAACTAGCAATAGGTGTCAAATGATGATCTGAATATTTATGATGTGATGTATAGAGAGCAATTTATAACATTTACATTGCAAATATTTGAAAATAGAAGTCAAAATAGAAATGATGCTATCTAATTAGACAGGTCTTACAATTAATTCAAACTTTGTTTAGCAGTCTGGGAGCCCTCTTTCAAGGTACCTTGATCAGGTTAATTGGATTCTGAAGAACATGACAGAAACCCCTTGGTAAAACCAGTGTTTAAAGGTTTAAAAGTTGAGACATTATTACCGGACTGGTGAACAAAGTGGCCACTAAAATATACTCCACAGAGATGGGACAGTTCAAAACATTCTTTCTAAGCAAAGCTGCTGTTTTGGTTAACAACATGAGAATAGAATAAAAATTGTTTGTTTAGTAATACCACAACTACTTGGTGGTTTTGGCATGTGTTTCAAGACAATTGTTAAAAGCACCAATAAAATATGCCAGCCCAGTACTACGCAGCTTACCTAAGATTTCTGTACGCAAAACCAGAAAAGCTTAAATCAATTGAGAAGTTGTGACCATTCTAACTTCTTTGTTAAGCTACTGTGAATTTTTAACATAAATGCTTTTACAGTTATTGACATGTTTACATTAGTTCTGTTTGTGGGGGAAAATTACAACAGTTTTCAGCCATTGCAAGAAAGTCATGATCTTGTCTCAGAACAGCTGAATTATACAGAAGGTTACAATTTCTAGTCATACATATTCCAGTCAGAAGCCTTACCCAGGTACAGAAAACATTTTTTATGTGCTTTAGGGGTAAGGAAAACAAAACTCTCCAGGCCTTGCAAGGAAGCATGAGTAAACAAGAGAAAGAGCCAAATCCATAAGATCTTGAAGATCTTGAGGATCCCGACACTTCCTTACGTACTTTATTTCTTGTCTTTGGCCTTAGTTCACAGTCCCAATACCTATTATTCATTGCTTGCTGAGGACATTGGTAAGGAAGGTTGCAGGTGACCTTAGTGCACACTGCTGTGTGGCAGACAGGTCCAGGGGAGCACGCTCCCTTGACAATCCACGCTAATGACCACAGAACTCACAGAAGGTAGGAACTGGGCGACCTTGGTAAGCCCTTTCTGTGTCATTATGTTGATAAAGAAACCATATTTATAATGTCCCTGATAGCTGCATTTCTGTCACTACACCTGCATTTGGAATTTTCCAGTAATTAAAATTATACCTCCCCCCCCCAACATACAAGGAAAAGACAGACTGAAATGTTGCAGCCCTTCCGTGGCAGGTGCATGGTGCTTTGCATAATGAAGGTGACCGTAAAAATGTGGTTTTACAGTCCCTACCAAAAAAAAACAAAACAAAAAACCCCCCAAAAAATCCACCACAACACACACTCCCAAACAAACAAACAAACAAAAAAACCAACACCAAACTGTAAGGTGTACTTATTTCCCTTATTTCAGCCCTCATTCTGTTTTCATTTAAGTGTACTGTTCTTTCAAAGCTATTTTCAGTAGTCTGGGCCTTCTTTTCTCTACTTTAAAGCTTTGTCCTCACAGAAACTGAATATTGGTCCACTTCTCCTTGAACATGAAACAGAGGATGCCAAGTTACATAAACACCTTTAAAAAACTTACTCTTCATGCAATATATTTTTTAACTTCCTACAATTATGCATGATTTGCTTTTATCTGCAAGAAATGAAGCTCCCTCTAACTCACGTGGCACACATTTCTCCCTGTTCCCACCTTGTTTTCTATCCAGACCTGCACAGAGCACTAAATTAATGTATTGGCTTCTTGTTTTCACTCCAATTCATCTTTATGGAAATAGTTAACAATAATTTACAGGGAAATTTAAACTGCATTAATTGAAAACTAGATATGGAAACCTGAAAAGTATAGGGCTGCGATACTTCTTTCCTTTTTAATTTTTTTGTTTGTTTTTATATTAAAAAATTATTTTTTTTTTACCCTTATGACATGCTATCACTGGAAAGACATAAAATAAATAAGAAATTTACCAAGACTTAACTAGGCTTTCTAAAATCATCTCAAATTAATACAATTTTTAAAAATCACAGACATATTTATAAACACTTTAAATGATTCAGATATTCAATTTTCCCTTCATAGCGTTAGTCACAGCTAAATATGGCATTAAATAATTACATGGTATGGGCAAAAAAGAATTTGACATAATCTCTAGTGCATACATTAATATTCTAATTTTACAGTTTTGTTTAGGGTATATGCAGTATTATGGTTATAAATTAATTATGCAGTGGTTCATCTTTTGTATGTTAACTACCTTCACAAGTAATCAGCCAAGAAAACAGGAAAAAACTATCTGAAAAAATTCATTTCACCACACTGTTCTTTGATCTCTTTAATATGTTGCACATTCATTAACTCTTGATTATATTTTCATGATTATATTCTCTGTGTAGCTAAAAACAAATCCAGCTTCCTTCAGGCAAATATATGCAATCTAAGAAAGTTGATTTCTATAAATATAATCAATATTATGCATGAAATTTTAACACATATCCTACCCTACCCTAAAAAAATAAAACCCCACAACCTAAACTCCCTAAAGTAACATATTTGATTGTCAATTGTTATTCCATTCTAACTGACAACAGAAAATAATTAAAGGTTTCCACTGGATAGCACACTAACTGAAATCTCATATCTTGGGCAGACTGGATGAACTTCTTCAAGGAAAGTAGTATTAGGTGAAGTTGCTTCTGTATCTCTATGAAGTTGCTTAAATTATATTTGTGCATATTTTTTTTTAAAGAACATTTAAACTCTTTCAAATATAAAGCAATGTGTGGGTTTCTTTTTTTCTATTAGCTTTTTTATTTTGGAAAGGACTGCTTAAACAATAGTTCTTCTGCATGGTGGTTTTGCAATTGAAAGAAGTACTCCTTTATATTAGAATTGTATATATGCAAATTCAATTAAGAATATTCTTAAGGAATGTCTAAAAATATCTCAAGTGAGTACAAAAATTGGTAAATTATTCAAGTCTATATTAAGAATCAGAAGTTCTGGAAAGAATGTTTTCCCTGGTTAAAACTCTAGCTACCTACATATCTTCAACTTCTTTGTAACCACTCACTAATTTCCTTCTGAGTGTTTGTGTTTTTCACAAGTCCTCAGTCACAGGGCATTTTGGGAGATCATATGTGCAAAATTTCAGGGCTTCCAGATGAAAAAAATATATGTAGCTTGAACAAGAGATTTATCCTACAAAAAGTTTAACTATTGAAGAAGTTTTCTCCTGCATACTTATTTTCAACAGTTGTGCATATGAAGAATGAAGTGCTTTGAGAATATTAATTTATTAAAAAGAACACATTGGCCTTGCAAGAATGTTCCCCCTTTAGAAAAAAAAAACAAAAACAAAAACACAAAAACCCAAAACAAACAAAAAACCCAACACAACAACCAACCAAATGACCACCCAAAAAAAATCCCAACACAGAACCTTTAAACAACTGAATGCAAGTCCCAGCCATCCGAACAACCATAGACCTTTGCATAAACTTTACTCTTAACTTGGACAAATGCACTAAAATCAAAGGTATCTTGCAGCATTGTTTCTCATAGAGGCTGGAAGAAACAGAAGGAATCAGCATCTCTAAGGAGTGACCTATCAAGGAGATGTTTGTCAGAAGTAGTTTTCTCATATGGCTGTCACTGCTAGAAACAAATTAGAGCTCAGTCTTTTCATGCAGCAAGTTAATGTCCAACAAATAAAGGACCATGGAAATGTCTCAGTGTTTCTTATATGCCTTGTGCTGCCAGAGTTAAAAACTAAACCATGTGGCATCTGGACTGAGCTCTTTGCAGAGATTTTCTCATTCACATGACGCATAACTGTACTGCAGCCACCTTCCAGGAGGAGGAGAGCAAACAGCACACCTTTCCATCTGTCAGTAGGTAGGCTGCTAACAGGTCTAAGGTATGGTGTGCTTAATAGGACAGACAGTGGAACCCTAATTTACGTAACAACTTCAATGAACATACCACTTACTTATTCTGTCAAAACTGTTACACGTATGATTGACCGTCATTAGCCATTATCTACCCTAAGCATTATTTTATCTAAATATGAAGATTCCGAAGGTAATTGGACAAAATGTAGATCCTGTAATCCATACTATTCACCTCATTAGTGTTAATCCTTTCCCCAATCCTCTGATTTAATTGCAAATGTTTGGTTCAGTGAAGCTAATATCCTTTTTGTCATTGTTCAGTTAAAATCAACACAACTCTGCAAAAGATATAGATTACCAATAAAGGTTTATCCTTTTATAATTACTTTAAATCTCACAGCAGGCAAACAAAAGTCATTATTATGCAGGCTAAACAAAATGACAAAGGATTTTCTGAAGTTGAATATTCAACAAATCAATGCAGGTACATTGTCTTCATAAACACATTGCAAGAATTTATTATTGCTCAAGTGCAAATGTGAACAGCTTTTGAAACCTTATGGCTCAATACATTTTTCCAACTTTCTCAAAAGCCACTGTTTTCAAAGAGACTAAGCCAAAATTAAAATTTTAACTTCTGAACCTCTGACCTCTTTTGAATTTCTATTTATGATCCTAATAAACCTTGCATTGGTTCTACAGATACAATATTTAATACTTTAACTTCTTAATCTGATTTGTGATACTCTGAACATGTAAAATCACAGAATTAACTCAGCTGGTCAACTAATCCTTTTTAAAAGCTGCTCCCTTTAGGTGAACTCTACTGGGAATAAGAGATTGCTTTAGTAGTAAAATTAATCACCTGCAGATACTTTTCTTGAAAATGTCATAGCTGTAACCATAACTTCATTCTAGTAAGCCCTGAATTGAATACAAAGCAAAAAAATATTATATTCTATTTATTTATTATATGGTCCCATGTACTGCCAGCTTGAAAATGAAAGGTACGTTAATACATGGGAGATAATGAAATAATTATTAATTTCAAACCACTACTCTAGGATGTTTACAATAGAAAGCAAATAATATGGATTCCAATTTTCTCTTAGCTTATTGATATTTTTCTGACAGTAGCTATTTCTATGACAAAATTATTTTTTTAAAAAGCGGTTTCCTGGGAATACTATGGATTCAATACTGCCCCAAAACCTCAGGACCTTATTTTTTAAAACTGCAGATACTGTTCTTGTACTCTCAGGAAGTAGTGCAACTTGCACTGAAATAAGAACATACTTGCTGACCAAAAATCTTGTCTTCCAAATGTTTTCAAGGAAACAGCAACAAGTTAGCAATAATAATTAAGACTAAGTATTAGTCTTGGTGATATGCTTTGTTAATTTCATTTTATATGATGCTTTAAAGTGTGTAAAGTGTGCTTGGCCCAGTAAGACACGCTGGAAACTAAGTAATGCTCATTTATTTAGCCTATCCTCAGAACTCAACAGAGCCACAAAAAATTTATAGGATCATATGCTACCTCATCTGTCTGCTCACTTTTGTCAAGATAAATACCAGCACACAGTGAAGATGTGAGAATTTACTCTTATACCTTGTGTGGCAAAACCCCATATTAGTACAGATTGGGAGAGAGAAATGAAATCAAAAGAATTTTGTGAAATAAAAACCAGAGGAGCCAGTGCTAAAACATATACACTACTATCCTAAATATATGTTCAAAAAGCATATCACAAAAATGTACAGACTACATTATTCATATGTAAGTAAAAAATGAAAAAGAGTCATCGCTTGGAGGGAATCATGCTCCATAACCACCTGGTGGCATAGTGTTTCTCGATCCATTTGAGGCCATTTAAAACGTTTCTTACAGGGGACGTGACTTGAGCAGACAAGTCCAGGAAAACTAGGATTGTCCAGCAACTTGCCAGTAGGAAGCTAGAGGTACTTTGCAGTCATATTGGTATTTGAACTCCAGAAGCAAACCTCAAACATGATGTTTTCTAATTGGTTACTCTGAGCATGTACTATCCTAAAGGTTTTATTCAGATGGGACTACCACACTAACTCTAAAGAACATGTCTGCCAAGTGAGGAAACAGATTCTCATTCTATTCAGCTGAGGAACTTTGCATGCATGAGCAATGTAATGAATGCAAAGAGACTGTTCACGTATATACAGTAATTCAGGCATTCTGTGGCATTGCTACAGCTGCTCACAATCACAAAGGATAAAGCCACCACACTTAAAGTATTTTGAAGTTTTACTAGATAAAAGTTTTGGTTTGTTTGCATAGTGTCACAGTGAGCACAGATTTTGCTGTGAAGAGCCTTACAAAAGAGCTAACAGAATACAGCCAGTGATTTGGGCCGACACCATAATTCAAGAGGAGCTACACAAGCCACTAGTGAAAGAGAATATGCAGTTGTGTCATTATTTTCATGTGTATAACAGTATAGAAATCCTCTTGCAACTTATAGTGAGACTGGTATGTTCTGAAGCATCTGTGCTTCCAGATCAAACGTGAAATCTGGGTATTTTCATTTGAGTTATTGAATCTAATTTGCTTATATTCAGTTTAATATTCTTGATAAACAAAGGGGGTTCCACTTAATCACTGTTGAACTTTAGCCAAGCACATTCACAGCACAGAAAAGTTAAGAAACATTCAAAATAAAAGATAACTTTTCATTAGATACATCAACACATTATCTTGAGAATTAACAGCAAAAAACCCTGCAACGTTACCATCAAAATGCTACTTTGTTGACATATGTATGTTGGAAATTGTGCAATTTTATCAGAACACCATTCGTATTTTGAAAAACATTCATGCTTAAATCAGCTCAGCTTAAACTTATCCAGAAATCTATGCCCTGATAATTCTTGCTGAACAAAAGGGACAGAGCACTGAGCCAGCTACAGTAACTGCATCTCAGGACTTGATGTCTCATCACTTGCACCATCTAACCTCATCAGGGAAGTTCTCACTGGGGAAAGTGATACTGGACTCTCCAGAAGTGCTGCCAGTGAACAGGGAAAGCCCCAGCCTGCTACATTCTCTGCCGCTCTATTGTCATATTCAGTCCCCTGATTGTATCTCTTCCTTTCCATGGGTGGGGTAACTGCAGAAAGAGAGTTTACTGATTCAGCCCACAGAAGATGTAGGGTTTGTTGCACTGACACTTGGGAAGGGGGGGGGGGGGTTGCTGCGCAGGGGCAGGCAGGGGACAGAGGGAGGGAGGAAGTGAGTGTTATTGGTAAAGGGTAACCATCACATGAGGGATCACATCACATAAACAATACAGGCAGCCTCTGTGTCTGGATGACTGGGTGGTGATGGGAGTTTCCATTGCAAAAGTCCTTACAAAGTCTAAATGGAGTCAAATGCCCTAAACTGCCATTCTGCTCAGCTCTGCAAGTAGCAGATGGTCCTTAGGACCACTCCAGCACATGTGCAATACATCACTGTTGATTATCCTAAACTACATATAAAAGACTGCCCTAGACTACTACTGCATCTACAGTAACAGTTTCTACTGATTCAGCAAGTAGTCTGTGTACAGCTTGACCTGTTTCACAGCAGGTGATGCCTATAGTAGTCTCTGCAAAACACCAAATTCTCCACTCACAGTATTAATCAACATGTGGAAACATAGGCATTGTTCTAGACACTGCAGAAGCTGCTTGCAGGAATCTTCAGGACAGTCCAAAACTCTCACTTGGAGACCGCTTACAACAATTAGTCAAATGCCTAGTTGTGAAGGTGACTAGGCTCGGTCACTCACCCTGTCTCAAGTCT
Organism: Falco biarmicus; assembly: GCF_023638135.1. Taxonomy (NCBI): domain Eukaryota; kingdom Metazoa; phylum Chordata; class Aves; order Falconiformes; family Falconidae; genus Falco; species Falco biarmicus. The sequence continues at coordinate 25,539,042 of NC_079298.1, forward strand.
GTCCAGCTTGGGAGTTCGTGCACTGCCCAGGGAGTTAATGACCAGGGCACTGGCTATGCACACAGCCACAGTCCCGACAGCCAGCTACATCACAATTATAAGACAAGCTTAAGTTTCATATCTCTTAAATTCCATAGCTCTTGCCAAATGCTGTCTTCTGCTCCTTTACATCACAAATTTGTTCAGCAGATCAGAAAAACACTCACCTGCAGTCTTCTGAGCTGCATAATGCAGAAAAACTTCACATGCTGCCTCTTGATAGACCAACTGTTAGTCAAGGAGGCCTTGCTACAAAAGCCTCAGTAACATGAATCTCTCCCAAAGGGGAATTTTTGTTGTTTTTAGCAGTACTTGTGAAGTGCAAAACCAACCTTGTTTCAGAGTTCTGGTAACAGAGTGCCATCGAGGGAAATTCTTTTGACAAAATGCAGTAGCCATAGCCATGTCTTAAAGAGACTTAAGTGAAACTGATGTGATAGATAGTATGTGACAGTTACTAACCATGTAATCTCCAGGACACCCTCTCTAAATATTCTTTAAAAGCGTCCCTTAACCCCCATATCCCTGAGACACCACAGCTTTTCTGACCCATAAATTTAGACCGTACTTTCCAGAGATTTTGTGTTAGATGGAGAAAGTTTACAATTTAGATTGGCCAGGTTGGCTGTACTTCTTTTAAGGAGGCTTTTTATTAGATTTTAAGTGACAGCTGGTGGCAAAGAACTTATTTAATTAAAATAAGAAAGAGCTTTCAGTGTATGTTACCATATGTAATTATGGCTGATTAAACTGACATTCTGATTTTGCATCTGTTTGGTTGAGAAGACAACACAAATTATGAAGTACTGAGCTCTTAGGCACCACACTCTGCTACTTATAATTTTCAAAGAGGTCTCAAAGGATTTAGTGCACTCCAGCAAAGGTCAAACTAGCTAGCACTGTTTGGAAGTGCAATGAGAGCTACTATTTGGGTTATATGAGATCTTTTATAAATATTTTTCCTGAGTCAGTCAGAAAACTTTTTTTTTTCCCCATAAGCAACCTAACTGAAAAATCACCTTTTTAAATACTTTGAAAATAAATCTTATTGGGAAAGACAAAATATTTTCTGTAAAAAAATACTTCAGAGCAATTGTTTCATTCTTCGAATAAAATCTGCATATTCAGTTAGCATTTGACTACAACGTATCACATGACACCCTTCACTTTTAAATCCAACCTCTATTTTGCGTGCTATGTGCTGTTCTCTGTGCTCAAAGGAGCAACCAGACAACCTGGTGACAACTGGCATTGCAGACACCACTGGCCCAGAGAAAGCTATCCAACAACCTGATCAACTGAATTACAAGATTTCTTATTCCCCTCTAAACATGGCCTAGTCAGTGGAAAATTATTTCTTTATAAGGAGTGGTCAGGTAGAACAGGTTGGACTTTTCCAGCCACTGCTTACAGCGAAAAAAAAGTATGTGTGTCACACAACCGCTTCACTGGTATCTTCCAAGACAGCAAAATACACTGGATACAGCTCTGCTCCACAGGATTGGATGAGCAGTACACAAGGTGAGGGTGCTGGAAGTAAAATTTAATTCACGTGACAGATCCATGCCCAGCCACTCCCTGGGGACATAGCTATGCAGTCTTCTGAAAAATTCCAGCAGCCTACGACTTGTGTTCCAGGCTAAGAAGCTGGTGAATCTCAAAGACTAGATTGCATTGATGAGACGTTAAACAACACACAGCAATACATAGAAAAATCCTCCAAACAATGAAATTTGTTACTTTCTAGATAGTTCTCCCCCAGTTTGTTGTTCATTAGATGTTATTCATTTGACACTGAACCACCTGTTTCTCAAGGGTGCCATAGTGCTCCTTGTTACTTTGTACGTTGAACCTGACATTTTGTTTTCCCTTACATCTCAATTTCATTGTCAGTCAGACCTTTAGAATTGGTTGATGTAATACTGTAATCTATTCTCATAGTGATATTTAAATACTGTGTATTCCATTTGGATCTGATCTGATAGTTCCCTTGAAACTCCTTGTCAATACGGATTATCAGTCATATTTTGTTTCCTATTAATCAGCTCCTATTTCTCAATATCACTCTGTAATACAACTGATTTTGGTCCTGCCTCCCTGTAACAGGACATAATTTTAAAATGTATCCTAAAAAGAAAGTAAATCAGTCTACCTTAATTCTGCACATTTTTTCTTTTATTAAAGTAGAACTGATGTTGCAGTTGCTATTAGATGTATTTATAAACAGCTATTTCAGTTCACCATTCTTGTTTATCAGTTACTTAATAAGGTCAAACACAAGGTATACTGAAGATGTTCTGTACTAACAAAGGCATCCCAAAAAATTGATAGAACCACAATGAATAACATAAATAAGGAAAATCAACAAATTAGCTTAAAGTTACAAAACAAACTTCTACCCTGTGGAACTTCTCCCGTGGTTTGCCTGAAAGCTGTAGACATTTCAACTACAAAAGGCAACAGAAAAAAGCTTCAGTAGTCAAAGCTCATAATGTGCCTTAATGTAGCACATTAGCCAGCGTTGTCTTCATTTTGCTACAACAATAACAAAATTACAAAACACTTTAAGGTAAAAAGCTTGTAAACTGCTAACTAATAAGTAGTATATGAACTTGCTGCTATCAGCGGCAACTAATGCTTTTAAACTGGTGGGGATTGCAACCATATAGCTCACCCATTTTCAGTAGTACTGACACTACTATATAGAGTTGTGCAGGAAAACAACATAAAAAAATACCATTAACTTGCAAGAGACTTTGTAACTTCCTCCTACAGGCCACATTTCATGCGCTGTCAGAATTGCCAACTACTCATCTCCACAACCTTGACATTAAGCAGCAAATACCTGAGGCTGGTACACATGCAAATGAAAGCACAAGAACCCTGTTAGAAGGTTTTTTTCACTGTAAAAAAAAAAAAAAAAAATGGGGCAGGGAGTGAAACGCACAGTTATACAGTCAGGCCTTACAGCTCATCTCAGGAATAGGATCACAAGACAACAATCTCAATATTTCAAACATGTTGTCTCTTCCACACTCTGCCTGGGCTGCTGCATGGTCATTCTCTGCAAGATCAGGGACAGCCATAAAAATTGGCATGGAAGACTATTGTGCAGACCCAACGTACTACTTGTTCCAGTACGTTTTACTGCTGGGCTTGGTGCCAGCACATGCATCATCCATGCTTAGCCCAAGATGAAAATGACATTCAGAAGATTTTACAAAGGATTATAAAGCACTGGAGGAGACAACTTCAGGATAGTGAAGTCTAAGAGCCACCCCTGGAGGACACCAAAAGCGGTGGGGGAACCAAACCTAAAGAAGCCAAAAAAACCCCAGAAGCATATTCATAAGCACGGATTATTTATCTGTAGGTAACGATCTGCAACCAACATTCAGGAATACACTGATTATTTGCATTACTATTATTTACACAGTTCTTAGTAAAAAGTTAGGACTGAGGGATAGAGTATCAGTGTCCAACTTCAGAAACCAGACATTAATAGTAAGAGCTGTTTATGTCCCTGCTTAACTTTGTTTAGAACATATTTCTACCAGTTTTCATGGTGAAGATAGCACTGGATGCAAAATCACCTTTCCTGATAAATACTTATTACATTTCATGTGTTTAGGGAAAGTTAGAATAACAATATCTACAGTTCTTACTTGGCACAACCCTTAAAAAAGCCCTACATTGTTAACCAGTGCTCCGTCCCACATTCCCTCCAAAAACAAACCTGAGTAAAAAGACAAAAAAATTCAACAACTGTATTTTTTGAAATATCTTATTGGGTGTTTTGTTGCCATACACTGTAAGAATTATCTAGTCTCATTACTTCCATCTCGACAACAGTATATTATGTTCAGAAATACAGTACTATTGCATTAGCACAGTGAGGCATTGCAGAGCAGTGGGAAAAGTATCCACACAAAACAGAAAATGTGCTTTGGTCTGTTTTTTTTTTCCTAGAATGACCACAGAATATGTAGCCTTCTCGGCTGCTTTAAATATTTCTCAGACAAGTCAGAGAACTTTTTTTCCCAAAATGAAGTTGCATGCTTGGGTTAATTTGCTCATACAATGGATGTAACACATAGAACTCTGGTTCCCCAAATCTTATTAATTAATCCCCAAATTTAAATTCATTTTTTTAATCAGAATAGACACTTTAAACATAAAATAGAAAAATGAAGAAAAAAAAACCCCTGTGCATCTTTCATTTACTGTTCACATTGAAGATTGTAAAATTGTTTTCTTAGGATGCAAACTCTCACGGCAAATAACTACTGTCATTTCTAGTACCATAGAACATAATCCTCTTGATCATATACTCAAGAACAACACCTGATATGAAAAGAAAACACAAGAAGCTACTGATTTCTCAAGTCACCAGCACTTTGCAGTAGTGGTCCTACTATGTAAAATCAATTTATTTTTTTTTTTAGAAACATGGTATAAACTAAACAATTTTTTTCACACATTTTCCTTGTGTTCTGGCATCCCAAATCTAAATGAATTTTAAACATGCTATTGAAAGCTTTTAATCAGAAAACACGTCTTAAAGTATACCTGACAGTACTTACTGTTCAATACTACTAAAAAGAGATGCTTAAGTTGAATGTGAAAGACAAAAGAAATGGTGGCTAGGAAAGCAGTTTTACAGGGTTATACAGTGCTTCCTCCAATATGTTACTAGATATTCTAATCTATTTAACTGTGCTCTTTTAGTACTATTCCTTGGCATTTATAGACCAGGTTAAGAGATACACGTAGGTGTGTCCAACTGGTTCAGCCACTTGTCCCTCTTGTCAGTTTGGAACAGATAACAATTGCAATATGATTTAAAATATATAAATCATGCAAGATTCAACCAATGTCACCTGGACCAGGAACAAGTATAAGACACAAAAGCTTTGGGGAGGGGTGAAAGAACATCAAGATTTTGGCACTTCATCCAACAAGGTCTCTTAATAAACACCAGGGGAATTTTTAGACTCTCCTGATCGTGGGTACAGAAGACAGATATTTATTTTTTTTAACCAAGCACAGGATATACTTTATCTTTGGGTAGATATAATACAGTTATAATTGAAAATTGTAGCTAGCTATTCAATTTGGTCATTTCAACCTTTTCCCTGTATCAGACTCAATGTGGAAAGTTTATCAGTACTTGCTAAATGAGTTTATGAAATACAGATACACACTATCAGATTTTAAAAAAAAAAAGATACATAATCTTCATACAAAATAATTAGAGCCAGATTGTTGATAACTTCATTCAGATTAATTGATATCTTAATTCACATGTACTCCCTTTATCCTTACTGTTTGACACAATTTAATCAATCAGTCTACAGAAACCACATTCTAATATTATGTTAGCACTCGCCAATTACTAAGTGGCCACTAATGTCAGCCTCCTTCAGAGCGTTGACTGAAAACTTACAAAAACATTGGCAAGGTAACAGTTTGGAAGACAACTGTTCCACAGAGCAACACAGAACAATCTGCAAGGCTGGCCCAAAGCAGCTGCTTTGTAGATTGAGATAAAATTGCCTCTTCTGTATTGGATAAATTCTTGGCTCGAACAATATAAGGTCTACAGCACGGAACGGCTATCTAACTGTGGCTGAAACAATGCCAAACACATTTATTACCATGGACAACACAGTCTGAATGCTTACCAGCTTAACTCAGAGAGGCCAAACAGTATATTTAGGATGGCTGCAACGTATGAAAATTGTTCAGAATTTCTGGCCATTTTTCTTGATTTTACTACAAGAACTTTGTGGTATTCAGTATTTGCCTCAGATTCATGGCCTCCAGAGGCATGCGATTACATCAGGTATCTTTCCTTAGATGAAATACACTTCAAAATATGATCCAGTTTTCATATAGACTTTGAAACCAAAAGACAAAGGAAACTAACAACAAACTCTCAGAACTGGCAATATTAGCAGCATTCATGTGTGCCAGTTTGTACAGGCACTAATCTGGGGGTTGAGAGAAGAGAATTTCAGTTTTGGTTAGCACCTGACTCAATAGCTGTCTATTTGTGAAAGTGTAATTTATTTTCAATTATTTCAGTGAACAAGCTTTCTTAAAGTGTGTTGATACTTTGAGATATTTAATTAACTAATAATAAGAGGTGTTATAAGCAATCAAACAGATAAATACATTTCTTCAGCAATTTAACACTTGCATTAGTGCTCAGCTTCTTTGAATTATTTGTGTGACTCTCCAGGCTTCACCTTTTACTCAAATCTTGCATCAAGCTGTACCCTTCCTGAAATCTGATATTTTAGCTTCAGCTTCAAATTTTCCCTCTTTTCCAGAATAATCTCACAAAGAGAGCAAAACAGTGAAGAGACCAGCAGGGAAACTGCTGGGAACTCTGCAACTGAAAGAGTCAAATTATCAAGTTGATTTGTAAATAACTATAATGCAAAGCAGACAATTTATTGGTGCACTGTAAACTTTTGGCTAATTTATCAGCCCAGGTACTGTGTTGTGCAGAAAGCACTTGGAAGGAAAGAGTCAGAGAGAGGTCACTGCCTGAGCTGCAGCTCATTTCCTCTGCACAAGCACCAGCTCTAACACACATCACTTTGAAAAGTCTTCTCCATGTCTGCCTTTCCCAGCCAAACATGACAAGCAACAGGCATTAATACAGATTTGAAAAGTCTTATAACCACTCTGTTAGTTCAACTAATTCACCATATTTGATTAGTTTGTAAACTGTTTGCTGCTGCATCTGCAGACCTGAGCCATCACCATTACTGTTGCCAGGCAGGAGAAAATCTACTCATTCAAATCTCTGTCAGCACTGTTGCTGGGAGCACTTGCAGAAACCCGAGTGCTTTTTGTCAGTTTTGCAGATGTTGTGTTTCTTTAATTCCTTCAGTTTCTGAAAATCATGATCAAAATACGTACCTCGGGGACAACAGATGTTTTGCCATTTCAAACCAGACATGATGAGGGCATGGCGATACAGTGCAGAGAAGAGAGGACTGAGATGTCGGTCATCATGTTCTCCCCAATGCTTTCCTGCAACCCCCTCCAAGCAGCTCCACTACTCAAACAACAGCATCTGGGCAATACAAGGCCAACCAGACTCCTTGCTGTACCTCATCTAACAGCCTGCAAGGTGTCAGTACAACTTATTCAGAGTCCTTCAGCTACCAAAATTTGAGTAAACCTCCCAGCACAGCCACTGCGATTGGTAGGGGAACCCATTCCCTGTGCTCCTTCAGTTCCTGTACATTCTGTGGGAAGCAGCAAGAGCCCTGTCCCCTTACTCACAGACTGGCACATTAAGGTTGGAGCTATTCTTTTCACTAACATTTCACTTAAGCAACAAAATTGTTAATATGATACTATTAATATAGCCTAAGGACAATATACGATTATTAATTGTCTCAGAAATGCTATATCTGTACAGGCACGGGGGAAAGAGACAACAGAAAACAGACAGGCTGCTAAAAGAATTTTCCTGACCTGAAGATGCCAAGACCATCTGCTCCACTTCAACTTCTGCTCTCCTTGTCCTTTTTGCTACACTACCACAATCAAATGACTTGCTAGATTCTCTCCTCCACAGATCTATTGTGAAGGGTACATATCTTTGTGAATAGAAAAGCTGCCAACCTAGCATTCTCTTAACTCAGCAAGTCTGTTTCTCAGGACAAAGGCAAGTGTCCATTTCCCAGCTTTGGGAAAAACTCGCTTCTGTTCTTTGATAAAAAAAAGTATTTTCCATGACCCTCAGAGGCTGCGTGGTTAACAGATGCTATTTTTGCTCAGTGAAGTAGCACAACAGGTTCCCATTGTGGAGAAAAGAAAACTAGGAAGTTCACATGGCATTTACAGCTGCCTTGAGCAGGCATGCAAAAGGATTCTGTAGAGACCTCCACAGTGGCTTTATGCCTCACCTGCTCAGAAGGTAAAGGGCAAAGCCAGAAAGGAGGCTTTACCAGGGTGCCATGCACAGCATCCTTACGACAATCCCAGCCCAAAAGCATCAGCTAGCATTGCTCAAGTGTTTAAACACAGAAAAGATTAATACAGTATTTTCACCTGACGAATATGATCATGATTTCTCAACAGAAAATTCAGTTCCGCGACTTCTTAAAAGTGTAGAACATGCTTTTTTTTCTAGCTTATAGTGTTACTTTGGACTCACTTCATTAAGCCACAAAGAACACGTTACCATTTAGAGACGCAGAAGAAAATGTTTTGATACTCCCAAATCTGTTTCTACATCAGTGTCATGGATATTAAAAAAAAAAAAGAAAAATATATTTATATTTGTAAACATATTCAATTTAAATTAATTTTCTTTCTTAGGATAGCATTGTACCTTGTATAACCTGTAAGATGACAAAAATGAAATGCATACATTTTTGACCTGGGGTTTAATTTTATATATTTAAGCACAATTTGCTGGCTTACAACACTAGCTGAGCTAGAGCAAATACTGCATTTTAAAACTTTATGGAACTAATTTATAGTGTAGGGCAGGCACAGACTTGATCTCCTGGCAGCAAAATTTTATGTTTCCATTTCAGCAATACTGCCTAACACAATAATATCAGGCCAGCAAATCTTAAATATAAGTTAAGCTAACATGATCCATTGCCTTATAAAGCAAGAGTACCCTGTGGAGTCATGCTGAATATGCCAAGTGATTTTTCAAAATTTAATCATCCTAAATGTCAGATAAAGGTGCTTTTTCTGTCATTCTTTAAAACCAGGAAAAATATCTGAGTATGCCTTCAAGTTATACAGAAAACTGTTCAAAAATAGCTATGTTAAAATATCAGTCTGCTGTTTGCTAAACGTAAGGAAGGAAATATTGATGTGTTTTATTGCAAAATAAAGAACTGCATTTTTTGTCCAATGAGGATTACCAGTTTTCATATCAATATACATATTACTGTTTCCTTCCAAGATCAATTTATCTTTTGATGTTGTCTCTACAGTAGATGTTGTACAATGAAAACAATGACATTCTGATAAAAAAAATTTAGTACACTTCAAAACAAACTTTTGTTGGCTTTGACTGTTGAGCTGATCAAATAAACAAGTTGGAATATTTCATAAGAATGCTCATTACCAACCCCACTCATGGGATGGGATTGATATGAAGACTGTTCACTAGAAGGTTGCACAGGTATATAGGATATCACAGGGTAGAAAGTAGGAATTGAATTATACTGATGAAATTAAATATTTGTAAAGTGAATTATAACAGATATTTAAAATGCCTCCCCTAAAGGCCAACGTCTTTTGGGGGTAGGGGGGTAGGGGGGTGTTTCCCAATTTTTTGTTACTATTTCACCTAAAAGGCTGGATATCATTATATAAATTTAAGTTAAATAAATAACCAGCATATCATAACCACTGATACTAGAACATCTCAGAATTACAAGATAAAAAAATGTTATGGCTAGGTAAATGATTAAGTTAACAACTTGACTCGAGTGCGAATAGGCATGGTCTGTGAACTGTGGATGGTGTCTATGGATTTCAGACTACCCATTCTCTTTTCTGTTTATACTAATGTAATATACGAAATACTTCCCCACATTACAGTTTGTACACTACCACATGGATCAAACCTTTCTTTAAAATGTCATATGTCCTGCAACACACAGAATTTAATTTTATGAGGATGTCAGGCTTGCAATAAGCTTAGAGCTATAATCTCTTCAAATCTGTAACCTTGGCAATTTACACACACAAATGAAATGTTCATAGTGAGAAATGGTCAAATTCAGGCAGTACTGTAAACAAGGATGTGATGGAAATCCACATCAGAATTGCTGTATCCTGGTGACCTGGTTTTGACTGGGATAGAGTAAATTTTCTTCCTAGTAGCTAGTACAGTGCTGTGTTTTGCATTTAGCAGGAGAATAATCTTGATAACTTACTGACAGTTTAGTTGTCGCTGCTTACTCAAAATCAAGAACTTTTCAGTTTCACATGCTCTCCTAGCGAGCAGGTACACTTAGCTGGGAGGGGCCCCAGCTAAGACAGCTGACCCCAACTAGCCACAGGGATATTCCATAACGTGTGATATCATACTCATTATATAAACCAGGGGGAACTGGCCAGGGCCTTCCAATTGCTGCTTGGGTACTGGCTGGGTATTGGTCAGCAGGTGGTGAGCAACTGTATTGTGCATCACTTGTCTTTCTTGGCTTTTATTCCTCTCTTTTTCCTTTGTAATAGTTACTATATTTTACTTCATTTCTATTATTCAACGGCTCCGATCTCAAACCATCAGTTTTACCTTTCTCCACTTCTCTTCCCCATCCCACTGGGGTGGTGGTGGAGGAAAGCGAGCAAGCACCTGTGCAGTACTTAGTTGCCACCTGGGATTAAGCCATGATATCCATTTAGCACACACAATCTTCCATTCAGGAGCAATGGAATATTAAAACACCCATTGCAAAAAACTGCAACCACACAATAAAATAAAAAACAAAACCAAACCACTCACACCGAAGTAAAACAAAAGCCACACACCCCCAAAAAAACCATCCCCAACAACAAATACAGAAAACCCTAACAAAACCCAAAGGGAACATAGACAATGCTTAATTCATGAAAGGTGCTCAGAGCACCTACCACTCTGTATGTTGCAATGCAAGTTGAAGAGATACCAAGAACCTTGCAAAAAAGTTTTCCTGGAAATTCTCAGTGCAAACCCCACATATTAAATTCTAGGAAGAGATAAATGCATTTTCGTACTTCGAGAGCACCAGAAACATACCTATGTCTGACTACTTCCACTAGTCTGAAGTCAACATACCTGTAAAACAGACTGGCCCAGTTACTGTAAAGGCTTTCTTTGTTTTCATGAGTAGTGAATCTCACCCATATTACTAAATCTGTAGAAAAAAAATACAGTAGACGCATGATGCCCATGCCTCCTGTGAATGAATGTCCCATCTTCACATTGACTACCAATTAAAAAACAGAACAAATAAAATTTTTTTTGTCCATTTGCCAATTCTGTTTTAATTTTGTTCATGTTCTTTGCAATCCACTGATATCAAATATAAATACTGTCAGGACCATTATGACTGAGAGCACGAAAGTCTTCACTGGGTCATTAAAATACAGTTTTCTCCCTCACACAAACTGTTTTCTGTATGTGTGATTCATCCGTGTGTTCTAGGAATAAGGCTTATCATTTTTATAGCAAAGCACTGGTTATTTAAATCTCTTTTTTATATATTTGATTCTTTGCCCCAAGTGACATAAATGATGCTTATGACAAGGCCTAAAGTAGGGTTATAAACATGTGAAGTCTAACATCTCTTGTCAATGAAACAAAACAAGAGGCCTCCAGCGTGCAACTAATGAAACCACTGCCATTATTCATCATCTCTGTACTCAATGACTATGAGAAAGACATAAAAGGCAGCTCTAGAAACTTTGTGTTAGACACTTTAGACAATTTTTTACTCATCTTGAAAGAGGAAAGACCCCAAGCTGTCAAATGAATGGTAGCAGGAGTAACCATTTAATCATATTTACTATTTCCTGTAACTTAGTAAGTAACAAGCAGTGCCTTTGAAACATTCTGCTACTGCGTTATTACTTCAATAACTCTAGGCAACAGATCAGAGAAACACATAGCCTAGCATAAAAAGCCAAGGACATGTACAGTTTCCACACTGTTTCAGATACTTTGTCTATTTAATCAAACTACTTTAATAATGTCGTCTGCATGCAATGAATACTACCCAAGAAATGGCTTCACTCTTTCTTAGGTGTTACACTGCACATATGTTTTAACATGTTGATTCAAACTTTGACTAGGACATGGTATGTACTAATTTGTAAGGTGAAACATTCATGGCCAGTTTACAGCAGCTACTTTAGCTGTGGAGGGAACCACATTCATGCTGAATTGGAGAGCTTGGAGCTGGGGCAGGATACAGCTGCAGTGCTCGGGCAGCACTGGTTGCTGAAAGGGCAGCCCAGGGACTGTCAGCAGACATTAAAATTTTGAGTAGCCGTACTCCAACATCCCACAAAAGAGCTAACAATCCGTGAAAGAAGCAAATACTATACCAACCTGAAGATAGTTCATGCTCTTATTTTATTATTTTTTTCTTTTTCATCTTTTCCAAAGATGGCTAGAATATTGCCCAACATGCTTAAAGCTATTCCCTTTGGTCAGCACCCTGTCTTATACACATATGCTGAAAGCACTGCAATAATATTAAGAAAATTATTTCTGCATCTTAATGAAACGTAGGATAGTTATTTCTGTATTTTCTTTAGCAAAATATGTAAATGCATATAATTGTCATGTTGTAAAAGTCACTGCCTTTTTGATAATTCATCGAGGGAATATAAAATCTAGAGGATGAAAAAATAAGCAATAGACACTTAGAGGCTATCACTTGTCAGAATAAGCATTTTATTGTGCATGGGAAAGAGAAGAGTTTATGCTTAACTGCATTTTCTACTAAACCTACGAATTGCTTGTCAGTTTATCTTTTTTTAAAATCACATTCTTAGTTTAGTTTACTGCAGCTAAGCAACTTCTAATATGAATATTTGTCCTACTCACCTGTGTCCATATAGCTCATCTCCATCAATTATATTTTTGTCCTGTTGAAATTCCTCTCATTTTCTTGCTTAAGACAAGAGAAATCATTAATGTAAAATGGATTAAATACACATCTATTATGCAACCACATCTCAGTGACACTGACTTAGGACTGCCAATGTCACAATTCTGTTTAGTGTTTCGTTTACATTTGACTATTCATTTGGTTTTGGTAACCACCAGACTCTGATGCACAGGTTTCTGATTCTTGTTGTATTATTGTAAGGTAATGCATGTGTTCTCAAGGTAGCAAGCCTGTGCAATTACTATTTATAAGGAAAACAGTCCTACCAGCCACAAACAAAATCAGTTCCCAGCTGACCAGCTACAGGTTTAAAAGCATTAAAAACATAACAGCACTCTCAATCTAGATACAAATGATGGTACGAGTGAGCAAGATCGAATAATTTCTACAGTTAAATATTTTTTTACAATTTCTACTGGAGATAAAAGAAAAAATTTCTGAAAAAATATTTGTATTATCAACTCTTCCTGCTAGACACTACCTGAGTTTTAGCTGTCCTTTGCCTTAAGTTCTACAATGCAAGTATGAGCTAATCAACAGATCACTGAATAAATATTAACAAACAAGACTGCAAACAAGTGTCAGTTTTTTAGACCCAACCAAGTGAAAGGCAAAGTGAAAGCATATAAAAAAGGAACACAAAGAAATGCAGGAGGAAAAGACTCCAGGAATGCAAGGCACAGAAAACAATTATTAAAAACATTGAAGCAATCACATATATTTGTTCTCTTTTGAATGTAGAAAGGATATAAAATATGATTAAATTACAAATTTGTTAAGAAGCACAGCATAAATTAATAGCTATGCTGGAGCCCAATTTTTACCACAAATTCAAAGCAAGGCAAAAAGTTAACAAAAGATGGGCAAGAACTGGGCCATTCCCCACATTCAAAAAAACCCCAACATACACATTAACTAATTCCCTTGCCTTGAAACATAAAACAAGTTCATGTTTTTGAAAGTCTAGTGAGAGGGTCTTAAAAAATAATAATAAATGGGAGTGACTTAGCAGAAAGAATAAGTCATGCCACATATTTTGATCTTCTCTAATATAAGGAGGATCTAGAACTAAGAAAAAGAAATAGAAAACCTCTAAAGGTTCATAAAAGCTACTAAGATTTGAGTACTTGCTTATATTAAAAACACAGTTTTCCTTACACAAATATAAAATCTAATTGCTGGAAGCTTCCTTTTGCTTGGATCAAAGGACCTATTAATATGACAAGTCAATCAGCTTCCTTGATTGATGCCATCTGCAGCATAAAGCCAGGGAGAATCATTCTCTTTGGGCTGAGTGATCACATTCTCAGCATTTTCATAAAGAAACTTCAGATACCCCAGAGCTTTCCAGCTTATAAACCATTCAGGATTCTCAGCCAGGTAACCTTCTGGGATTTCTTACTCACAGTTTAATCACTGGAATGAAGTCTGTGATACCAGTACTTAGCTCCACCTGGGACAAATTCTCACAATATTGCAACAAGTGCTTTAGACAAGCAACTAAAGGCACTTGGGGGGGTGGGGGATGAGGAATGTTTTCAAGTACGTACTACTGTTATTGCAAAGGAAAATGTAAGTAAAAATTTACATTCTTGGGTTTCTCTTTTTCCCTTAAAGACAGATAAAAAGCCAAATCAAACAAATAAACTACAAGTAATAGGAAAGAGAATCATAGAATCATTTAGGTTGGAAATGACCTTCAGGTTCATCAAGCCCAACTGATAACTCAGGACTGCCAAGTCCCTCACTAAACCATGGCCACACATTTTTTGAACAGTTCCAAGGATGGCGGTTCTGTCATCTCCCTGGGAAGCCTGTTCCAATGCTCAACACCATAAACTGTAAAGAAAGTTTTCCTAATGTCCTATCTAAACCTCCCCTGGCACAACTGGAAGCCGTTTCCTCTTGTCTTCTTGCTCATTATCTAGGAGAAAAGACCTATTCCCTACCTGCCTACAACTGTCTTTCAGGTACTTGTAGAGAGCAATAAGATCTCCCCTGAGTATTCTCTCCAGGCTAAACAGCCCCAGCTCCCTCAGCTGCTCCTCGTAAGACTTGTTCTCTAGACCTTTCACCAGACTCATTGCCCATCTCTGGACACGCTCCAGCCCCTCTGCATCCTTTCTGAAGTGAGAATCTCCAAAGTGAACATGGTATTCGAGGTGCAGCCTCACCAGTGCTGAGCACTGGGGGATGATCACTTCCCTTGTGCTGCTGACCACAGTTTCAGATACAAGTGAGGATGCTGTTGGCCTTCTCGGCCACCTGGACACACTGCTGGCTCATGTTCAGTCAGCCATCAACCAGCACTCCCAGGTTCTTTTCTGCCAGGCAGTAGAGTCTCCCTCTGCAGATATTCAGAAGGTGTGCTCTTCATGGTCCTGCTTGAGCACAGAGATTGAACAAGATCCCCTCAACCATTCAGTGATTTTGTGAAAATGAGTTATAGAGGACTTTAGAAACTATTGTGAGTAGTTTATCAGTTTGTAGTTTTATCAGGCTCCCCTTCAATGACACAACACAACTCCAGTAATTTTTTTTTTCTTTTTCTTTCATCATGGAATCCTCATATCTCCTTGTAACTGAATTTTTAACTGGTGAACTCCAAAGAAGATAATAATCCAAGAAAAAAACCTTAAAGCTGCTGAGACTATATTCTTTCATATCTTTCTGATTTGAGTTTTAGGTAAATGCAATATAATAGAATCACATTTCTCTTATCTTTACCATATCACACTTATCTAGGTAACCCTTTTAGCACTGATGCCATATCATAAACTACTCCATGAATTTTCCTGAATTTTCTCTTCACTCTCCAAACCAAAGTTTTCCTTAGCCATTGGACCACAGAGACGCTCAGACCAAAAGACACCGTATAGCAGGTTCTGAACAGCCACACTCAGCTTACAGTCCCTCCAGCTGCTATTGGCTCTACAGAAAAAACCAGAGGAGTTTGGGACCAAATAAACAGCTATCTATTAAAACGTTTTTCAAAAAAAAAAAAACAAAAACAAAAAAAACCAAAAAACCAAAAAAAAAAAAAAAAACCAACCAAAAAAACCACCACAAAAAAACCCCAAAATACCCAAAAAAACCCAACTGTTGTTTTTTGTCATTTTTTTCCTTATGTTTGCATCGTTATGCTTATTGGAATCAAGAGACAACATTCCCATTATAAAGTAACTTTTTCACAAATATTGAAGTATTCCACCATCACCCTCCACCCATTTTATTTTCTAGTGTTTTCATAAATATTCATATATTTAATTTAAAAAATCAGGTTTTTTTAAATGAATAATTACTGTAAAAGATATATCACAACATTCTTTGGTTCAAATCAAGAAATAAACATTTCTAGTGTTGACTATTTCCACAGTCTTTCTCCACATTGCCGGTAAGTACGAGAGATCAGAATGTGCCAAATATTAAGAGCAGTTCAGGAGTCAATGGTCAGAGAGTCAAGAGAAGACACGAAATTGAAAGTCCTTACATATTAGGCAACCTGTGCTGTTGAAACTCATAACCATCTTTTCTAAAGGTTTAAACCAGGGGTCCTCAAACTTTTTAACCAGGGGCCCGGCGCGCGGATGCCGTGGCAGGCAGTCATCTGCGGCTGCTTGGTTTCCCCCCCGAACCCCCAGCGGGGGGGCTCTGTAAATACCGGGGGCCAGATTGAGGACCCTGGGGGGCCGTATCCGGCCCGCAGGCTGTAGTTTGAGAACCCCTGGTTTAAAGCAAGCATCTTAACCTCCTGTATTTAAATAACCGTCTAAATAGATTTAACTTGATTCTCTGCCTGCTAGACCCAAAAGTACTTTTGAAAGCTTTCAGGGGTGGGGAGTAAAGTAATGACCGAAAACCATACAAAGAGATTTTCAGGCATTATAGGTAACTCAAAACTCAAATGAGAACTCCAAGCCAAATGTAGCATCCCAGGATGGAATCGTCAGCGAAAAATACAATGCATAATGATCAAGAAAGGATGTATAAACAAGAGTTTGCATGGAGTTTAAACGTTCTCCTTTAGGCATTTTGTACTGAATGCAAAGGACATGCCAGAAAAACAGGTTCTCCTAACTTAATGTCATATTACAGGATTTCAAGAGAGATTTACCTTCAGTTTGGTTTACTAGAGATACATTTCACTCACAGAACTGCTGAAAAATTACTACTTTTGTTTTCATTAATTCAGAAAGATCAGTATTGTAGAAAAACTGTGAAATCATAGTCACACTGGCTGATAGTCTATGATAGACCAGAAATCTGTCTTCCCCGGAAGACATGCTTTTGTCATACTAAAAAACTATTTCAATATTACATATGGAATGCCTCATATTCATATGTGTGTCGATAAATGGGAAAATATGGTATTTGACGTCCTATGTCAGGTACTGCAATATTCCTTTTTGGTAACACATATATTTATTTTCAGAGCCACTTGCTCCATGGTTCAGTAAATAATCTGGGTACAGTCTGAAGTATTATCATCTGGCCTGTTAAACAGACTTAATATTAAGCACTGCATGAGGCTGCCAAATTGGCAACCTCCATGAGTAAATCTCATAATTGAAATTAATTCTCTAGAAGTGTATTAATTTGTATTAAATGCCAATATGTATATATTGTATCATATTTTATATATATACTTCTGTGTTACATATATATAACCCCTTCTTCACTTTTAAATCTTCCCTGGGTTGGGAAAAAAAGAAAGAGAAAAAAGAAAACATATTTGGAGCAGATGCTAAAGATGACACACTTTTTGTATCAGCCTTGTGTTCTTCTTTCTGGTTTTGCCATAGCAACTAAGCTAAATCTTCCTCACTTGGCATCATTATCTTGATGATTTGGCTGTGGAGAAAAGAAATTGTGATATCAGAGGGTTTTGAAGGCATGTGATTCATCTTCAGATTGGAATCTGTAGTGAAATTCTTACTTTGGGGTCAGTATAACCACCTCTGGCATGCAGTGGGCATACTTTTTTCAGGCACCAAATATAGGTTGACCTACCTCCAAACTCTAAATTTCAACGCTTTGCTAGATTCTCTGCACTTTCACAATCAGCAGTCTACCTACACAAGAAATAAAGGATTAAACTTGTCCTTCCACCCAGGCTAGCATGCCTGCCACACATAGAAATGATCTCCCATATCTGGCCGTGATGATGGTGCTGGAAGCAGTGCAGTCCCAGCACAGAAGCAGCGGTGGGTTCTCAGGGGCTGGACACTCACCACAGAGCACAGAGCAGATCAAATTTAGAAAGCCCTATAATATCACTTGCCCAGGTTATTCTCCTGTTAGGATCCTTTTTCCCCTCCAGCAGAGGATATATTCTATCAGAGCAGCTGTACAGGCTGGACAAGGATTTCTCAAGGCAGAGCAACACAAAGCCTAATACTTGGACCACTGAGTACCACACTGAATTTAGCCTCAGTGATTAAACTAGATAAAGGCTGCTATCCAATTTCACTCATTTTCTGCCCTAGATTGGAATTGAAAGTCAGGGCAGCCTTGTCTCAATTTCTAGCTAAATTCAAATACTTTCAATAAATTCTTTCTACAAACAAATATTTTAAGCATAATGTGCCAAACATTGAATCAAAACAATTTCCTCTGAGAATAGCTGTTCTTCATTCACCCAGAAAGAGAGCAAGATTATTTCTTAAAGGATTATTAAAAAGGAGCATCATATTAACCGCAATAAACAGAAACCTCATATTTAACTCAAAATAGTTACGATTTCTGACAACACCAATAACACTAAGTGCAGCTTTAAACTATTCAATAAAAATTGCACTGGTTTTAGAGAACAGTATTTGAGAGAGGAAAGCTATATACTAAACAATAAGATTACACCATTTACACAAATAACATCTGCATTTCTGTCATCATAGAAATAATGTCATGCATCAATGTGTATAAGCCATAAAAGCTGGATGATGAAGCAGTCCTAATAACAGAAAATTAGACAAACTTGTTAGCCATCTATTGGCAACTTTATCTCAAATAGACCATTTCACATCCTGACTTCCATCTGTATTTCCAGTAATGGATATCATATTCACTACATGACAGAGATGCAACTTTTTGCAAGAGCAAAAATTATCTATAAAAACGTCACTTGTTTATATGAAGCATGTAATTATCTTCAAATGAAAAATCACAGAATTGCCAGCAATTTTATTTATTTCCATGGTATAACTTCACAACCTTTTATTTTCAAATAGCATTTTAATGTCAAATTTAACTTTATAAAAGTTAAAGTTTTTAAAAGAGTTCTTTTGAGTCAAGATTTCTAAATTTTTTTCCTTAAGTAGGGTTACTCAAAATGCCTCTAAAAACCCCCAACTTTCAGATTTGGTTAATTTTTCTTAAGGTTTTTTTTTTTTTTTTTACTTTCCTTTTGTTTCAGTAGTCAAGCAAAAAAATCCATTATTTGCCTGGTTCTGCTATGCTATGCTTAATGGTTTTATGGTGCTCTCAGGAATTGAATACAAGACAGCATACCAATGACTATTTACAACACACTGAATAGTTCACATATTTAAGTCAGCGGGATCTCAGATTGCTCCCTGGTTCATAGAGGTCACTGACCCACATTTGAGACTGTGCTGTATGCTAAGCATTCGTAGTAGCAATCCTCAAAGGTATAAAAACTCTGTCTAATTGTGAGTGTAGCTATATTCAGAATGCAATGTAATATATACAAGATCATCAAGGATTTTCAACAGAAGTTGTCTGCGCTGTTCTTAGCTTTCAACCTTTTTGGCAAGTTTTGCCTTATTATGTCGATAAATATTAAGCTTCTGCAGATAGTGATCAGTTCTTAGCCTTATATTAAAAATATTTTGACTTGCCATTTGATCCTGTCATGCCCAGATGATACTACTGATGGACTCATGTGAAATGATTCCAGTAACACTGCTAAGCACTTTTCCCCTTTCTTCATACTGAGTTGACTTTAGCTTATATATTGCACTAGATTCCATGGTTTTGCAGATACCTGGCATAAATTAAAGACCTGTCATTTCATCTTTCATGTTTTCAACAGAAGAATTCCTCCTTGTCATTATAAGGCAAGAGATGATTAGTTGTACCTCACCTTGGGGAACAATAAGGATGAGGATTTGAAATATTTGGAATAACAATGTGGAATATTGCTTCTATGCATAACATGTATTAAAACTACTTCAGGACTGGACAATAAATCTCCAAGTTGTAATCTACTGCCATCAGTTTGTAAATTAGCTCTCCTCACTGCAATATAAATAAATCTTTTGTTAATTAAATGTTTATAAAGAACAACATCCTTTAAATTTGACCATTAACATTCAGGAAAAAAAGCAACACAGCAAGATGTAATTTAAACCAGCAGTATTCCATAACAAGATATTTCATTTTTTAGAAGTCAGTCTTCATCATGGTGATAACAAATGCAGCACCACGAGTTCCAAGAAAGTCTTGGAAAGAATTGCTCACAGAAAGTGTGGTTTCACTTTTTCTCCCTTTTCTTTGTTGTCCTTATTTTCTGTCTAACTTAATCTCAGCTTTGAAAATGTGTATTACTTACATCTTTATATATAATACGACTATTTACTTTTTTAGTTCTTACTTAACTCTTCCTCATCTCAAATTATTTCTTACAGTTCAGATTCAATTATACATTAAAAAGTTTTAAGCAGAAAACCCATAACTTTCTCAGACCCGAGTTTTAGCATCTAATTCAGCTTTTTCTCACAAATATAGTAGCCATTAATCATCACACAAAGCATGTTTTTTGCTCTCTAGGCAACACGATTCTGCAGCACCATCTAGTGAGATGACATCACTGTCTGTGATGGAATTTTCAACTCCCAATCAATATTAATTCGCCACTTCCAGTTTTGGAGAACATAATAGGTCCAGAGATTGTCATTTAAATTCAACCATCCAGTTCATGATATGCAGTCATGCAAGGTGTCACGGCAACCCTTGTTTTGCAAGGCTTATCTTCTGCTCTCAGAATGCAACAGTTTCATCGCCCAGTGCAGAGATGGAAGAGTACCTTGACAACGTCCTTCCCCTCTCCTTGAAATGTGTTTTTGGAAGACACAATAGTACCCACTAGTTCTTCAGTAGTCCACTAAAGCAGCAGTGCTGTCATGCATCGATGACTGGTATCATGGAGGAAGCCTTGTTTGCTCAAAAGGCACTCACAATCTTGCCTGCCATGGCCAGTCCATAAAGGTATGCTCACAAAAGCATTTGGAAGGCTGGTATTGCTTCCTGCGTTGCCACATAATCAGAGCAGAATATATTAAAAAAGAATAATAATCAGTTTAAGGCTGTTTATTGTAGATTTTACTCATGCAGCTTCATGCAGGTTTACAATAATATTTAAAATGCCACCTACAGAAATCTTGAATTGCATACATAGTGAGTACATACAGTACTCGGTTTCTGCTTCTTTCTTGCTGCAGGTTCTTGGCACTACTCATTAAAAGCCATAGTTACATTCTGAACTTCCTTCATTACCAAAGAATGTAAAAGTAAATTGAATAAGGCCTGAAAAATCCATCCTATTATTCTGAACAAGCAAAGGACATGAGAAAAAGGGTCCAGGATTTGGTTAATGAGACTCTTCAATTCCAGCAGCTTTCATGTACTAGCAACCTAAAACACAAGGCCTACAAGGAAACTGAACACTAAGTTCTTTAGTGCTTAAATCTGAAGAAAACTTTCTCCTCAACTCCTGTGGTGATCAACTTACTGCATGAAGTATGAAATTTGATTATCCTTCTCTTAACTTGCATAACTACAAATTTTTAACAATAGTCTGGAGATTTTATTTTAATGGAGGTTTGTTTGTTCCAACTAAGCCATTGAAAAAAAGACTTAGACGTACATGACCTGATTTTTAATCGTTTAGGATAAACACAATTGGAATACACCTGTTTAGAGGAGACATTTAGTAAAAAGGGTAAACAACATGAACCACTCCAAATATTTAAATGATTCTACTGTACCTGAGCCACCTCACCTAACCTCAAACTTGGCTTTACTTCAAGGTGGGGGCTGAGATCTGATGAACTCCAGCCTAACAAAAAAAATGGGTACACACTGCCACTCCGTTTCCTCCTTTTCCCAATCCCAAGACATTAAAACAGCAGTTCCTGGGACAGGCAGAGTAACAGAAACAGGAAGAGATTGTTATGAATGTAGAAGTTAAAATAGTATCAGAATTTATATCCATCTTTTAACATTTGAAAGCTAAATATGACTTCAGACCAAAGCAGCTTCATGCTTAAACCAAATGCTAATTGGTGGCAGAAAGCAGGCTGCATACTTTGTACAAGTCATTCAGTAGCTCTCAGGGGAAAGGAACTATTCAGTACATAAACTTAAAGAATCCAGCCCATGCCTCACCTTTATATAGCCAGTTCTTCAATCAACACCTTCTCCTGTTACTGTATTTTCTACAACTTATTACATATGCACCTTTAGTTAATTTTCCTTAGAGACTGAGCATGCACACACACATCAGTCATTAAAAGCACAACATGATCAATTCATGTTTATATTCATGTCACGTTTACATATTTTTTTGTGCTGCTTCCCATTCAAGACCACACATGCCTAGTACAAACCTTTGCTTTCTCTTTGATGGATTTCTGATGTTCTGCTCATTAGTCTATTATCTGGCTGCTTATCAGTTCCGTTCTTGAGCTTCCTATGCTCCCACTGCACAACTACAAAAATCACCAAACTACTTTCAGGCCTTCAGCTACACAAACAATACAGCCTGCACAGCCCTCTCACCCCACCAGCACTGTATTGATTCATTACTATTAAGACGACCCAGTCAATAAAAGGCTCCACAGCATGGTACTTCCTAACTATATATATATATATAACATTACATATCAGTAGGAATCTTTTCTAGGCAAATGAATAAAATATTCCTTATTCACAAGGAAAAGGAGGATGTGAGTTGATATTTTGGAAGCAGCTAAGTTATTTTTTTCTAATTTGTCTTCCATCTGCTTAAGAATGAGCAGCTCCTCAAAGGAGATTCACCCTATAATACTATATTTAATACTACACCACACTTCATTTTCTGTATTTTACATCATTATTCCCATCTCGATCCCATTGTATAGCATCATTCTCTGTTACAGCTGTATGTGTATCTGTACACAGCCAAGTGTATTAAATGGTCCCAACACGAAGGATTTGGCTATGCTTCAATACAGTAACAGGCTTTTTCATGTCTTTCAAATGCTGGCCCATCCATTTACTTGCAACATTTGAAAAGAATGAGATAACATTTGCATTTCTTTATACCTGTTATTATAGAGATTTTAAGTAGATGCAATGCCCAATTACTTTATTAGTGAAGCTAGTCTACTAGCACTGTGGTGTTCAAAGTGATCTAAAATACACAAACTGATAGTTAACTTGACATTAGATAACTCTTAGACAGCGTAAATAGCCCCAGCGCTATTGTCTCCTCCTTCTCTGAAAACAAGAAAGGATGTGTAGATGACACTGAAGGACCACAAAAACTTCAAAAAATTGTCAGCAAAAGGGACTGAAAAGTATCTGGGAAGTGATTTTTGGAAAAAGTTGTTCAGATTTTCAGTCTTTCTGTCAAAGCAGTTTACTGGATGCTGGGAGAGTGCGAGGAAAATAGCCTGCAAAAAGTGTCCAGCATAACACACTAGATAACATTTCCTGATGCAGCTCCTGGAGACAGCACACTGAGGCACAGGAGTTTACTGGTCTGACCCAGGAACCATTTTCCTATGTTTCTAAAAATCTATGACTGTATCATGGTAATTATTTCCTGTGAAACAGATAGATGAACCAAATTACTAGTATAGTGCCATCCACCTTCAGTACTTTTTGTTAAATACATGGAATCCATTTGGTTAAAGTTCCAGCCCTTACTGAAAAAAGGCACATCCTTTTGTTCAAGTATACAGACTGCAGTTAAATTAACATAGAATCGAAATTGTGTGACACAGCAAATAATAAAAAAAAACAACATAAAAGGTGTTCCTTTGTTTTATGTTCTGAAAGTTATTCTAACGTGGAAAGCAGAAATATAATCTATCAGTCCACTCTAAATAGTGAGTCACATTTTCTGTACATTCCTGAAAATAATAGCTAGAAGACTGCAAAATGAATAGAGAGATGTACTAAAAGTTGGCATTATTATATGGCATGAAACTCTAATATGAAACTATTGCAGTATTTCCTCTGGGAAAGTTCCCAGACTTTCTATGTAAACTTATTTGAGACAGATGTACAACTTGTTTCATTTTCTAAAAGAAAACTGAGTTCTTTAAAAAATTGTATTTTACAGTTCACACGGTAAGTTATTTGGAAGTGACCCTGGGTTGCATGTGGTTTGTTATGAGCTCTGGCTTATATCAACACATAAAATTAAATTAATTTTCCTAGATGGCTAATATTTTTTTTTAAATGGAAAGAGCTGAAGTTTAGAAAGAAAGAGGCTGACAGCTGCTGATATTCTCACGCCATTGCTATATATATATATAATCTAGCTAGCTAGTTATATATGTAAAATCTAATTAGGTCAAACGTTCCTTATCTATCCCATGCTTTTATTTTAGACTGCTGTTTTCCTTCTATTTTCCTTTTTGTTTCATCAATAGTAAGAAAAGCCTAAGATATGTATTGAAAATTCAGCACTGTTATTTTCAGATTTTAGCTAATGCTGGAGTAACTAGGCACAGAAAATAAACGTTTTTGCCCAGTTCTGTCCTTATTTTCAGACAGCTTAAGTTTTACCAGACTGTGCTTTAGGTTATTCCTTTTTTCAGAGACATTGTTCAGCTTCTAAGTGTTGGAAATATATAGATGATGAAAACAGAATTTTAAACCAAATTTAGTATGTTCAAAAAGATCAAGCTGCATCAGCACATAAACCTTCTGGCTGAAGTTTGCATAATTATAATTTACAAGCATTTAATTAGGTTTATAAAGCAGTCTAAAAGAAAATAAACATCCCTCAACAGTGCAGTGAGCAGAGTAGGCAAAGAATCAAGTAAAGGCATATCAGAGTTATATATACGATCAGTCAGAGACAAGTACAGGCCATCTAGTTCATGGTTCCTCATAAAGATGCATTACTATGTGGTTGCTGAAACAAAGCACTGAAGATAAGTCGGTATCATGTACCTTAACTTTCATAGATTAGTAAAAAATATTTTATTTAAGAAACAAAAAAATAATTTTCTCTGAGCTTTAACAGCTGTACCTTGACCATCCAAAGTGAAACAGAGCATGGTCTTGAAAAGATTAGTCAGGATGAGTTTGGTACAATGCTCTGTTGAGAAAGGAATGTACTCTGAATAATTAGAAAAGGTTCCACTGACAACGTTAAAGGAATGTACTATAAATAATAAGAAAAGTACTCTGAATAGGAAAAGGTACCACTGATGATGTTAAAGGAATATACCACTGACAATGTTAAAGTAATGGAATGTACTCTGAATAATTAGAAAAGATAAGGTGGGCACCTGAAGGAGATAAGGAGACCATGAGTCAGGAAATCATTGAACAAAAAGTTGAAAGGTTTACAGGACCTAGATCCCACCTATTATAAGCAGAATCATTAGGTATCAAAATCAGATGAATATGTATGTAAAGATGTTGTAACCTCTCACAAAAACTGTATGAATTACCTAACTTTTCACTGAAACCTTCGGAGCTAGTTTGTCTGGTGCCAATCGGCTAGCTCCCCAATGTTGCACGAAATAAATACCTTTGCTGCTTAAAGACAAAATTCGTCACTGAGCTGTTACTCCATTTTGGCATCAAAAGCAAATGACATTACAGCAATAAAACACAGTGGAGAAGGAAGAAGTTTGGTCAGCCATGCTTACAGCACACAGTCCCATCACAGCCAAAGCAGCACTTTTGTGTCGTTTTTAAGATGCTAGATACTGACATTCTGTGGA
Organism: Falco biarmicus; assembly: GCF_023638135.1. Taxonomy (NCBI): domain Eukaryota; kingdom Metazoa; phylum Chordata; class Aves; order Falconiformes; family Falconidae; genus Falco; species Falco biarmicus. The sequence continues at coordinate 25,564,705 of NC_079298.1, forward strand.
TGCTAAGCAGTTCCTTCCACCAAATCAATGCCACAACCCCAAATCAGCAATTTCAGTAACAATGCAAAATCTAGATCTTTCTAAAAGATGGGCATTAACTTCCAGTACCTCCAGTCACCTTTCTGACACTAACTCAAATTATTTTGTGCTGGGGGAACCAGTTCATCCTTTAAGTAACCTTTGGTACTTAATTCTATTAAAATCTAGTGCCTTAGGCTTCCTGAGTGGCTTTAAAACTTTCACATTTACTTTGAACAGGCTCACTTTTCATTATTGCTCCTTGAATCACCACAGAAGAGTATTTGTCTAGATGAGAGTACACATGTTGCTATCCTACTACATGAACTATACACTCTGATAGCTTACAAGAGACACTCTCATTTGTATAAACATACAAGCACAGAGCAGAGTAATGCCTGGAAGTTTCCAAATGGATACATTGGCTATGCCCTCAAAAAGCATGATTTTGCATCAAAAGATGGAAGGCTTTGTTTTCACTAGCATACTTGCTGTAAAAAATGAGGACTGACTTAAGACAAATGTTTTGGCACATTTCAGAAACCCAAACACCAGCTAGTGAAAACTAGAGACAAGGGTCCCTGCCCATTGCCCCTGGCAGAAGAAGTCTTTAGCAGAAATTTAAGGGTAGTATCAAGATTTTCACCTTAGGAAACAAAAAAATGCTTTATTTTGCAAAGCACACAAATCTCCTGCAACAAGAGAGGATGAGTGAAGGAATGGACAGGGTTTCATCAGCTATTTGACAGCCTTCTCATTTTCTTCTCAGAGGACATCCCTGAGAGGCAACCCCCAGAGCTGGCTGCAATGCCAGGTGTGGATTGTGGGGCCGCCATCCTCATCCCCAGCAATCCTCCTGTATATCTATCCAAAACATGGCCTGGCTTGCACTGGGAGCTGGACTTAAAGCCTGGCTGCTCCTGAGCAGTGGAAGTTTTTCAGTATTATGCATCTGTTACTAATAACTCACCAAGTGCCAAAATCAAACAATAACCAAAGCTGCCTGAGTGTGATCAGATAACTAGCTTTGTATTTGAAATGCAACTGACTGTGTCTTGTATTGATAAAACAATTATCACCTTCTTCCAGTAATAACTCATGAGAAATTGATCGTTTTAGAAAGTTCAGAATATTTTGCTCAAGAAAGCCCAAAAATGATTGGATTGACAGAAAAAAAGCAGTCTGGTCAGATACCTCACCAACTGCCAGAGGGAAAGTTAACCTCAGCTATGATACATAAAATGCATGTGTTAAAATCTAAAAATAATGTGTTATTTCAGCACCATCCCCTTTGGGAGAGTTATGATGATTATGTCACTAGCACAGGGCCTCCTAGAGATAATTGCTGTGCCCAAGGATAACCCACGTGTAACTGTATGATTATCCAGCCCCCACACACAAACAACTTGCCTGTGACCAGACAAGTTCTTTGAGGACAGCAGAATTTTACCTGCTGTCCCCCTCACTTGCACAGGTCAAGGCTGCTCCACAAGGCCTACACAATTTGAACCAATCCCAGAAATTCCAGGACACTCCACTCCCTTTACGTTTTTTTGTTATTAACTACCCAAATGCATCACAGCAAAACTCAGTACCTCCACCTTCCATTCCCAAGAAGAACGATGGTTCCATTGCTCATTCAATCCCATAGGAAACAGAAGAGGAACAACTATCTATTCACTTTTCCTCCGCCTTTCTAACATCGCTGGTGGCATTTCTGCCATGGCCATTAATTATGTCACTGTTTTAAGAATCCTTACAATGAATTTTGAAGCTAACAATCAGGTTCTTCTCTATTAACCAGTTTTCTTCTTTCCCGGTAGAAAAGGAACCTGTGAAAATCTGTCCACAGAGAAAACAGCAAAGCATAACTAGTAACAGTGAGACTTCTACTTCCTGATCACTGTCTACAGAGTAATTTTGCTTTACAAATTGAACTATATTTTTTCCAAAAAATTCTCAATTATCTGATGATAAACGTGAACCTTACCATCAGGCTAAGGCAGTGCTTAGCAACAAAGTGCTTAGAGTACAATAATCACTACTAGTATTTTGTGATAATTTTTTTAAAAAAGAGCAGGTATTGAATGTATTTGATGTTTTATTTTAGTGTCAAAGCACTTTGGTACAGCGGTCAGGGACTCTGTTATCCTTAAGTCCCATGCCATAAATCATTTCCATATTAAGATAGGATAATCCACAATAGAGACTTAAGTATTTTAATAACATTACATTGACTTCACATGATCAGAAACATACAAACCACCTCACGATCCATTTGGTAGCCCTGTGCTACCAAATTGTTCTACAAACATTCTTTCCTTGATCAGTATCATCTTCCTTTAAATGAACTCATTGTAATGCAGGATGTATTGCCTACCTAGCTGGTAACATATAGTATTGGGAAAATAATTGCTGTTTAAATGACATTCAAGTCCTGCAATTGAAATAAATGATATGAATAAAATGTCAATTAAATGTTAGTAATAAGAGATTTTATGTAATTTTCCTCCCAAAGGATCAGAAATCAACAATCACAGTGGTAACACAAGGTAAGTTTCAAAAATAGAACCACCATAAAATCCAAGTAATCTGAAACATTTTACTTAATTTTATTGGGTCTGGGTGAGCCCCACAGCAGCCCTCATAGTGCTGTGCTTTGCACTGGTAGCTAGAAAGGTGGTGACAACACACTTGTGTTTTGGTTACTGCTGAGCAGGGCTCACACAGCATCAAGGATGTCTCTCCAACATTTCTAGGACCTTGGGAGGGGACATAGCCAGGACAGCTGACCCAAAGTGACCAGTGGGGCATTCCATACCATATGGCATCTGCTCAGATACAAAAGCTAAAAGTAAGGAGGAGGAAGGAGGGGCATTTGTTATTTACGATGTTTGTCTTGCAGGTGCCACTACACGTACTAAGGCTCTGCTTCCCAGGGAGTGGCTGAACATCACCTGCTGATGGGAAGTGGAGAACAAAACACCCTTTGTTATCCTTTGCTTCCACATACATGACCTTTACTATTGCTTCATTAAACTGCCTTTATCTAAACCCACAATTATTTTTTTCATCCTATTTTCTCCCCTCCCCATTCTGCTCAGGAGGGGATTGATAGAGCAGCTTGGTGGGCACCTGTCATGCAGTCATGGTCAACACCACCACAACAGGAAAAATAATGAAGGGTGATTAGAATAAATAAATAAAAATAAAAAAAGAATAAGAAAAAGTCAGGTACAAAGATCAGTATCTACAACATGTGCCATACAAAGTCAAGCTGTTTGAGTAGTTTCTCTCATCTACACAAAACAATCTGTCTAATTGAAATTACTGTCACAGTGATTACCAACCAGGTTCGACAACAACACCTGACTCTCTATCTCAAGGTGGTGTGGTTTGTTTCTTTTTTGGTTTGGGGGATATATTTTTTTAATGGTCACCGTTACTTTTAAATTCCACCCTCTGATTCTCTTCTATCCCAGATCTGCACAGAATGGTTTCTACTGACTACTTAGTATTATTTATGTTCATTCTGGTCAATTCTTTGCAGCAGGAACTGCCTAGAAATCACTAGAACTGCCAGATTCTCCACCCAGGATGTTAATGAACACATTTAAGCACAGAAACAATTCTCATCAATTGGGCAATGCACAGCAGGAGCTGTCTGAGGGAATCTCTGGGACTGTCCAATATTTTCATCTGGAAAGCTCCTGCATACATAGTCAACTGCTTTGTTGTGAAGCTAGCTTGAAGCTGTGAACCACCTCCAGTCATTCCAACATCCTGTCTGTGTGGAGGGCCATGGAACTGATTATTAAGTGCAAACACACAGAGCTGTGCTGCTCACCTACATCACAATTACATCTATAGGGCAAATTTTAAATTCGTGCTTACATAATATTAAATAGCATAGATTTTGTCCTATCTGACTCTCTGTGATTCCCTTGTAAAATCCAGATATTATTGCCTTTCTCTTGGAGGTTCTTCAATACATAACATTAACAGTAAAATCACATGGTACTAGTATGCTTCACACACATATCTTAAAAGAAAAGAGCAGTCATAATTTAGACATTTAGCGAATGTCGCCTTGACTAAGGCTACTTTTCAACAGTTTTCCTGAGTATTTCACACCTTTCTTTTCTACTCAGAGAAGTTACACCCATAAATATTTTCAATTCTCATCTGGGACTTTCAAGCATGACAGCACTAGAATCTACTGCAGGATTTCTCCAAATAGGCTTCTGCACAGAAAGTGCTGGACATGGCCAGAAAGCAGATAAGCCACGTGACAGATGCACTACAGCATATGGTTTATCTCAGAAATGTCAGTTTGTTTTTCATTTTATCTTCCTATTGAACTAATCTGTAAGAAAATTTTAGTTAGCAGCACTACAGCTACATTGACTGAATTGGTTTCCAAGTTAGGAATGTTAGTTCATGCAAAACAGAAGGGCAGAACTCTTTTCGTGGCACAGTTAATTTTTTTTTACTGAAATATGTAGCCTCTGCTTCTGCAGTCTAGCATTACTGCCTGAAGCCCTTCCAACCAGATGTTTTTCTACATGGGCTTACCATTTTCTCCCTGAGGTAAACCAGCATTAAAGGTGTAGTACACTGCTTTTCCTAGTGTGAGGCTGGAGGACGCCAAATGAAGAGCTGCTAATTTTTCATGTTCCACCACATAACTCTTAGCTGGAGCACCGGCCAGACTTTCAGATTTTTCACAGGTGGTACTCAGTAAAGCTCTGACAGGGACAGGCTCCAGTTCCCCCAGTGAAAGGGCTGCCTGGCCAGATGACCTCTCTCTCTCCTTCTTTTCAAGGCAACTTCATTTTCTCTAGTGAAGTTTGAGTCTTAACTCAAAGCTTTGATCTGGGCCCCATTCAGCTGAGCTCTTCAATGTCATTCCAGGATGACCTGACCATGCAGCCCAGTGTGTTGCTAAATAAAAGCAGGTATAAGTTTGAATGAAACTGAATTATGTGCTCCATAGTGACCACTAGTGACAGTGACAAAGGGAGATAAACCAAATACCAACTCTTTCACATTGCTGAAGCAAGTGGAATTTCACAAAATAAACAGGTTACATGGACAGAAGCTGTTGTTTACAGATTGCTTTACAAATTCCAAATGGCAATGGGTAAATGAGCTATCAGCTCCCGTGACACTGCTGAAGTTAAACCAAATGCCACTCAGTAGAACACTGTAGACAGTATCTCATACGTTTTAATCTTACTCTTTAACTTAATATTGCTGTTCTAGAGAAAAATCATTGACCATCAGTAAAACAAAAGTGGGGAGAAACCCAGTGAGTTGCCAATTAACTAAAACCAATGTTCTCATGATCAGAAGTACAATGCGCTGTCCAGAAATCCATTTTCATTATTAATGTCTAACTAAAGTATTATGTATTACTTTAGAGCTAGGTAAGTTTTCTGTATTAATTGGAAACAAATACCCAGTGTGAAATGTCATTATTCACTTTTTATGCTCCATTTGATTACAATTTGGTAAAAGTATAATTTGTTCCTATTATAAACTTACATAGTCTTTAAATCACTCCCCTGTGGAGTCTTGAAACTGAGATACTGATGGATTTGCATTGAACACCTCCTCAAGCCTTCCAACCCTGTGTTTTTGCACACTGAGTTCTCCTCAACTTAGCTGCCTAATATTTTTTGGATATGTATAAAAAGCTCCACAATAACAACTTCTCCACATCAATATTTTGATTGCTATTTAAAAGAAGGAGGGATTTGTTTTTCTGTGTTCATAATTACTGCATCACTTGACTTAGTTTTCAAGCACCTACTTAACAAGGCCAGACTTAATTGAATTGCTCATCAGAAGACAGCTGAACTGCCAAATACAAGCATTTTCATTCTTTCATATCATACTGTTCATTTTCACACTTCACATCTTGTGAACTATACCTGTTTTTACAAGGTTTTATGCTACAACTGCATGAACACTGCAAATAGCTTGTTATTCTAAATAAAGATTAAGATTTTTTGAGATTGCCTCATAGCAATGCATGGGAATCCAACTTCTGTCAAAGCAAGACCACCTGCACTTTGAAAATTCAGACAGCTTCAAGGTTTGCCCAGATTACCACTAAACTATATATTATTACTAAAGGTGAGGTGAAAGGAGAGTTGTAAGAGTTATTTTTAATTACTTCTCTGAATATGTTGTATTTTTAAAAGCAGAAAATTAGTGCAAATTAACTGTTCAGGGTTCAGTCATTTATATCAACTTTTTTATTTGCATAAGTGTAAATAAGATTAAACATAAACCAACTTGAATAAGCAATAATACTGATGACAGTCTATCCAAACCTGAGCTCAGAGTGTGCATGTAAACCATTTGGCCAGCATCCTTCACAGTATTGTACAGTTTTATATATAGTACTGAGAGTATAGAGATTACATCAATTAAAAAACATAGAAATTGAGGCATCCGAGTAATTCCTTCACATGTACAGGTTAGCACGTATAATGTCACTTTTTTTATGAAACATTCTTGAAATTAATTATTTCTGTCCAGCACCTATTAACTAGCTAATATATACTCCCCCTCTGGTGTCCTTCTGTCAATTTAGTAACTCACACCGGTGAAAAAGCATTTAATTGTCTTCCCAGAAGTATGAAGTCTTCTGTTCAACTAACACAGGTAGGAAAATTTGAAGTTTGATCAGACAGGTCAACCAATGTTTAGATATTTTTTCATTTCTGTAGTCTCCAATTAGCTTACGACACTCATGACAGTTTACCCTGTTACTTAAGAACAGGAAATTTGAACATAGCTACAAGAAGAATGAAAAGAACCTGAATTTAAGAACTAACAGTTGGGAGTGAAAGAGTGCATATATACATATTTGTATTTACGTGTACAAAGATACTACTACAAGTTTGCTGGGCAAGGAAAGTAAATAGCACTAAAAGTTTTGGTATTGCCAGTGCAACTGCTTCCTAATGATGTCCCTCTCTCACCTAGAACAGTTTTAAGGGAAGCAAAGTTGAAACCACTAAAGTAACCAGGCCTAGAGAGAGCTAAGATCCCGTTCAGAAATCTACCACATTCTGTATCTTGTGATTAAGATGCTCTGAGCCTTTGCTTTCCTTCTGTGAAAAATAAAGAAAAGGAACTTTATGAAAGACATTACTGTAGGCAGCTGTGAAGTAAAAAAATTATTTGCTTTTTAATCTTTCCCATTCATTTTTTTTAAAGAGAAATTAACTGTACTACTTTTCAAAGTGGGTTTAGCTAGCCTGCCTTACTGGAAATAAAAGACAACACAGAGGACGGGGATAATGGAGTCATTCTCTGACTTGTATCTAAAATGCCATGCTAATGTGATTCTTGCAGTAAACATCTCCTTTAAAGGTCAATCTAGACACTTGCAGAACCCAAACTTCTCCCAGCCATAGGCAGTTGGCATTCTTACTTTTACAGTAGAAACAAATTTCAAACCTCAGCAAGGCATCATTAAGGATGAAAGATTGACTGTTGCCTGATAAAAGAGGAAAAAATCCTGTTAAGACTAATAGTGTTAAGCTAATGTTCAATGAGGCCAAAAAACCCAAAACATCTTTTTGTGACTAAATGATGGAGGATAAAGTTTTTCTGTGACAGGATGCCTAAAAGTAAAAGCAGATGTAAAGAAGTCAAATTCACATAACTATAACATTAACACATTTGGTAAAAGGCACTGTGATTTTAAAAAAATGGATGGTACGCACATATATTGTTAGGTTTTAGCAACGAGCAAGCGCTTACAGATATAAAAAAACCCACTATACTTCATAGTTTACAGCCTGAATCAGAGATCTAGCAGTCAAGCTACATTCTGCAGAATGATGATTAGTAAGTTCCCAGACAATGACCTTTCAGAGAGGTCATTTCCCTTCCTATGGAAGAGGGGGGAAACAATTTGGGGGGAAGAGGAAAAGAGCAGGGGAAATGGAATTGGAGTAATGTCTCTGGCTTATCTCAATTAGAGTTATCTCCTGGGCTTATCTCATTCCAGACCAACAGTTTTTCAAATTAAAACTAACATTTGAGACCCTGCTGCTAAGATCTGAAGCACCTATTTAGCAGCAGAAGCAAAGGAAATACAAAAAAGAAAATGAAACCTCAGAGCACATTAAGAACTTGCCAGTCAGGTTTGTTCTTTCTTTGTCAAAAGTCAACACCTTAAATAACAGAACTCCCCACTATCATCTAAGAAAATTGTCTTAATCCCTTTTCCACTCTTCATATATATTTTATTAGACTGACTATATTTACAGTACAGATAAATTTTAAATGTACATTAAATTCTCAGTTGCCTCCAATTCAAACATTCGATATTTCTAACAAATTCTTATTCATATAGCTGCTTGGCTACCTACTTCAGCTATACCAATAGTAGAAATTAGATGCACATTCCCCATTTTCAGTATTAAGACTACAAGAACAAGTCTCCTGCACTGGAGTACCATTCATACAAATGTAAAGAAAGAACCTCAAATAATCACAGTTTTCATCTTTTAATGAAACAGTAGGACAGTGTTTTCAGCCAGTGAAGCTACTCTGATTTACATAGCCAAGAATATAGTCACGTTTCTAGCCCTTTGTCACACATTCTACAAAACGAAAACAAAGAGATATGCCAAGAAAAACAGAAGTAGACTCCACTTAAAGGGAAAAAAAAAATATTAAAAAAATAGCATGTTTGTAAGACCCCTTTACAAATATCCAGCTCGGTGCTAGTGGCATACTTTGGAGAGAAATCATTTTTCAGGGCCACTCGCAAGGCCAGCTCAGCTATAATGAATCTCAGAACTAAAACTCATTAAAGCAGCAGAGATCACAGTCTCTTCTACAGAGATTCTTACAGATCTTGTTCTGCAATCATTAATCAGAAACAATTCCCTTAAAGGTTTGCTTGACTAATGATTCAGAGATAATAACTAATTGCAGTCCTCTTCAGCTTGGATGCCAAAAGCATATTACTCAGTTGTGATAATACATGATTTTGAGGTGAGAATCAACTCAGATTGTTTTTTAACATTGAAATATGGGTGTCTAGTTTTGGTTTATTATCTACGTATCTCCATAGTCAAGAAAGATAAGTGCCTTCAGAAAGGAACTCACTCCATCCTAAAATAGGTCTTTCGTAGGGGATGAACTGCCCTGTGGAGCTGCTTGCCCTCTCTACTGACTAGACAAAGAGCCTAGAGTACTGATTCAATTTTTCAGTGAGCAAGATGATTGATATGCCGTTGTATCGAGCATTCAATTTGTTAAAAAACAGACTTGACAGTTGGACCTGGCAATGGTGACTACCATCTCCAAATGTGTTATAAAATGCAGCAAGAAACAATTTCCATGTTTAGATCATTTTGAGAAAGTTAATTTCAAATATTCAAACACGGCTATTTCTTAGGACAAGTTCAAATAAATTTCAACAAACTCCAGCTATGGTGAGACTGAAAAACTACTACTAGGATAGTTATTCATGTAGACTTAGCACTTTATGACAAGGAAAAGTGAACAGAATAGGTATGTAATCTTCATAAATATTGTTGCTTCTGGTTTTAATTCATAAATAAAAACTTCCACTTGTCTAAGCACCAGGCAAAAAAGTGGGAAGACAGAAATATTAAAACTTTCATATTTCTGGTGACAAAGAACCATTTCTCTAAATTTTTTGAAAGCAAGTGAAATGCAGGAATAGATGCTACTGGTACAATGCCTGAATAATAATAATTGTTCCTGATACTTCTATAGGCTAAAGTTACTTGCATCAGATAATTGAAAAACACTTTGAGGGCATTTCTCTTTCTAGAATGGTAAGATCTTGCAAGGTATTGAGTGCTTCAAGCAATAGAAATTGAGAGTGTACAGCACAACACAAGAGGTACTTAGCAGCTTGGAGGATCAAGCCCTTTAGCCTTATTACAACCTTACAAGCAAAACACCACAGTGAAGTAAACAGACTTTCAACAGCAAGAACACAGTATAAATGCAGAGACAGACAACTAACAAGATCCAAGGAGTTGTGCTGAAATGGCATAGATCTGACACTGACTTATGAGAGCTTATTTTTCTTGTATCACTACTGCTATCATAACTAAAGAAACCGCATTGTCCTGAACTCCTCATGGCAAGAACCTAAGAAATTGGCTATTTGGGACTTTCCATTGAAGCTCATCCTGTCTAATACACAAAGATGTCTAAAGCCAGTTGAAATATCTTTTTAAAACTCAATAACTTTGAGACTTGTAGGCTGGTAAATGAGAATGTGTTGTCAATGTGAAACAGCATTTCCACGGTCAGACCTCCAGCTAGGTAACTGCAGAAGTCAAAGTCCTGTTATTTAAAAATTTTATTTATTTATTTATTGAAGTGCTGAACAATTAGTTCCTGTGACCTAGTGATAGCTATTTAACTCTGTACATTTACAGAATAAAGAAGAATCCAAATAATTTTGTCTGTAATTATCTAATACCCCTAGACTTATACTAATACTACTGCCACAAACAGGACACGTAACAGTTTATGATCTGTGAAAAATGCAACCATCTCAGGCTATTTTACATCAATACCTAGACTCCATTAAACCTAAACCAAAAATTATAAGTATGTCGTAGCTAAAAGTAATAGAAAACCAATCCCGGGGCGGGGGGGGGGGAGGGGGAGGGAAATCACAACAGTTCTGGAGCCACACAGGAAAAATACTTCAAAACAACACAGAGAGAAAGAAAGAATAGGAAATAAGATATCACATGGTATAAACCCTGTATCTGCTTTTAACAGTCTCGTATATGGGTCACCCCTGCTTGCCTCCATTAATGTTATGACACCTGTTCTGCACTCCTTCCCTCTTACTCACCTCCACTGCCTAGGGAGCTCATGGTCTTGTTCTCCAGTGGCTGGTGTCCTCTCCTGCTCTTTGACTGCCACCTGTCTTTCTCTTCTGTATTTAAAGCATTACATAATAAAACCATATGATGAAGAGGAGTTAAATGCCTGGCTTGGCTCACCCTCATAAAAGTTATTTCTGTTATGGGGCTTTCTCCCTTCCTCCCCGGATCCTGGCAAATTCAAAATTACTTTACATTTTTCATTGTGATTCTGCATAAGCAAATAGTAGTTTGCTTAGGTTCTTAGGAAACCAGAAAGGAGTAAATAGTTTTTCAGATAAAGGCACTAGTTGTGATGTAGTGCCTGTGAAAAACAGCATCAAATGAGCTGCAGTCAGCAGTGTTACACCATTAGCTAGCACAGCAAGCACATCCAGGCTGCAAGCCACTGCTCAGAACAAACAGCTGCTGACAACCAAGGAGTAGGAACAGAGCAGAATCAGGAACAGATAAAATCATGGAGGGCCAAGGTGCTAGGCAGGGCTCACAGCTTCTCTAAGCCCAGGGAGCCCATGTTCCTCCATATTTGGTTTCACAGTTCCATGGACCCCCAGAGTTAACATACAGGTTCAGCACAGGATAGAACTTAGTTCTTTTTAGTCATTATACGTACTCTTACTCTTTATTTAGTAATTTAGTCACTATCTCTCCTTCTGTCAAATTTAAATAAAAGAGGTATTTTTGTCTTGATAATGTGACAACACTGGCATCTGCACTGTTTGTAGGGATCAGACAGCAGTAGCACGAGTGTCCCTACTCTTCCTTGTCAATGTCCTTCCTACACAGAAGGAAGGTATCTGCCCCCTTTCACAGTCAAATGTTAACATCTCTGCTGGAAGAGCCATCAACAACATTTGCCACTTGCAACTTGGAGAATTCTTCTCTCTGAAGCAAACAGAAGCCATTAACTCATTTCATACAGGCCAGTGAAGCCATCACAAACAAATGACTTTTGATCTACCAGAAATCGAGCAGTGCTCAGCCAAGTGACCTAAAGGTTAAAGTCTTTGCATGCTATTATCTCTCCTGAATTCAAAGCATCACACTTGTTAGAAGCCAACTCAGCTGTACATAGACCTGAAACACTGATTTTTCTATTCAATAGAAATAGTACAACACTAAAGCTGGATTTGTAAACACTTTCTTTGTGTTTGCTAGTTTATCTATTTCTGAAAACAGGACATTTACAGGAAAACAAAATCAGGATACTCGAACCAAGAATCAAAAATGTTTCCCTTTAGCAAGGAAATAAATAAATGAGGTTTATTCTGAAAAAAAAACAAACACCCAAACCACAACGTACCGGTTTGTCCTTGATGTGACAAAGTGCCTCATATCTGTAGTTCCCTCTTACCTCACAAGGAGTGGAGGTGAGTGGCACACCATGGAGCATTCCTTTAAAAGTTATTCTGATCCTGATTTAGAAAAGAGCAGTTTTACTTCAGCACTTATACAAACAAAGTTAACTCAGTTGAATTAAATACAGCTCTACCAGGATAAAATTAGTATGCAAAGCGTACAGACTGAATCAACCAGGTATGCCCATGCATAATTTGACTAACAATTCTCAAATATTAAAAAGACATCAATAAAGAAGCCACCTTAAAAACTTTTTAAAACCCATTTTTGGTTTTAACAAGTATGTAAGCAGTGAAGTTTTCCAACAGGCCAGCAACACTTTACAGCTAGAACTATGAGAAACATTCATATGGAAACTTGAAACTATACCAATTTTTTTATCCTGTTTAGAGTCTTAAAACATGTTTATCAATGGAGAATCTGCGAAAAATAAATTTCCTGATTTTTTATTTAAGTACAAACTTGCAACTCTTGAACCTTAGTACAATGACCACAGTTTACAAAACTTTTTTTATTCAGAATACACAGAACTAGGTTATATTTGCATGGACAAATCAAAATTTTAAGATACTCAGTGCAACATGTCTTTGATTGAACAAACTCTTGAAATCCTACCCCTCTTGATTTTACATTTAGTTAAAATCTTGAAAAATGTTCTCTGGCTCTCCTTCATTCTAATATCATAATTCAAGTGGGAAATTTAGTGAAACAGTAACTGAAACACTTTTGTCAGTTTTTCCAGTTCTTAGTTACAACCTTAATTCATTCCTACTAAGTGGTATCTGTAACCTGACTATAATAAAAGCAGTATATGGGTCTAGCAAAGACAAAATGCTCTATGCAAGTATAGGAGCCCCGTCCACCCCACAGGAGGGCTTCTGTCCAGTTTCCTCATGGAAAAAGAAAAAAAAAAAAAAGAAAAAAAAAAAGAGTAGGGAAAAATTCATAGCATTTTGTCAAGTACTTCCATTTCTGTATAGGTCTGACAAAATAAATACATTGTAAATAGAGTTATGCCCTACTTCCCTGAGGAACAAAGAAATAAATAAAATTAGAAAATAAAACTCGAAAGGCCTGTTACTATCTGGCTTTTTAAAGAATATCAGTGTTAGCATCCAGGACTCCCCAGTCACGGGATACCATAAAATGGCACACAAACTTCAGGACTACTGAGGAGACAAGTAGCCAAAGCTACCTTGCTCTGTTATTTTCTTTAATGAATAGCAGTATTAAAGCCAGAAAATATGACAGCAGCTGACAGTGTGGGTGGTGATATAGAAAAATATGAAGAAAAGTGTTCTAAATCTTCCCCCCCCACACCAATGTGCCATAAAACACATCCATATACCACATTTATTTAAAGGCTGGTGATCAAAATTATTCAAGATTGTAGCCCCCTACAACCTAACCAGGATATTTATAGAGAGTGATTCCCTGAAGAGACCAAAAACCTGTCCTTGTGCCTTTGCTTTATTGTTAGGCTGCAAAAGTTCTGAGCAGCATTTAAGCAAAACTAATTATGCTAATGCTAGGCTTAGTGCCCAGCACCTCAGTGGATGCATTACCAACACACAATGGATAATGAAGAGATAGAACAAGCACAACCACAAAGCAAGGCAAGTCCAGTGATTCTGGAGGTGACTCGAGGCTGTCACCCAGATGTCCTGCCCTCCAGCTGTCCAGTGATACACAGTGTGAATTTGTTGCTTGCTGCAGTGCACTGCATGACATTGTTTAACAGTGTAACAGTAACAAAGCATTGTTATTTTAAACAACTGTACAAGCGTTGAGGCTAAAACTCCCATGGGAATCCTTACCCCATAGCACTGCACGCTGACCCTAAAGTATTCCTGCTTATTTCTCCATAGTTCCTCTTGTGGATTTTGGGGAGGAGAAAGGAGGAGAAATGGGCTTAAGTCTTCAGTGTTGGCACTGAACTGGTGTACGGTAGAGGCCCCCTTTCAGTTTCTCTTTTTTCTACACAAATTTCAGCTTTCTCCATCTCTGGGATCATTGTGCCTCCACCTACTGTAGCTACTTCAATAACCTGGAGTTACCAAGTGTTGCTGCAATGCCCAAAAGTAACATTTATAACCTTGCCAGTAATACATGGGGTGGGTGCTGTTGCTCATAATGATACCTTATTTTTTTTCTCTAAAAGATGTTTCATGCGCATACAAGAAAACTAGGAAGTGTCTGTGTAGCCACAGTTTTGCTTTCTCACGACTATGTATTGTGACATAGTTAAAATTTACTCATGAAATAATCACATTCTCTTGTGCCCTACAAGTCTGCTGCCTCATTCCTTTGGATACAAGCACCAAGGTATGACAAAGAGTACATGTTACACTGACAAATGTAGGTATTCCTACAACTGTTCATGTGCATGCATATAAATGCATAAACATACATACACATGCATACAGTAGCACTTCTGAAACTACAGTCAGAAAAGTTGAGCTTTAGTAATAATTATTCCATCTTTGAAGTCATGGATTCAATATTTTTTAGTATTGCTGACTTCTCAACATCTCATGAAATGCTTATCAACATTTGATATACACTTCATGAATCTCTGAATTTAATACGTTTTTTTAATAATGGTGGGCAACAAATACTAACTCCTTTAGAAGAATCTGGTGCTGTGTACACTGAATTTGTGTACACTGAAACATTACAGTTGTTTCAAGATTAAGGTCTACAGGTGGTAGGAGCTAACATGCAGGCAGAACAGGCATTCAAAATGGGAAAAAATTGTCCTAAAGCATTTCAGTACATGCAAGCAACAATCAGGTTCAGTTATTATCATCAGTGCTTACAGAGGAAGCTTCCCATTGAGAACACTTAGCCTTCAATTCAGCTTAGCAGCTACATTTTCACCACGTAATCTACCCACATCATATGCATCACCACCAAATGGACAGCCGACGGCCCACAAAACTATAAATAAGAATAACTGTCTCAGAACACTTATTTAGTAACTATAAAATAACATGATTATATGCAACATTGCATTTCTTGTGCTAAAGATTGCTTTTTGAAAGTTGTACCAGATTAAATACCCAAGGACAAAACAAGAATCTGAAAGAACTCCGCAGCTGGCTCTAGTATCTTGAACACATTCTATTTTGAACTTTACTTTTCTTCTCCAAATTAAGTCCTCTGTTTATAAACAAGATCTAAATCCCTCCTGGGGTTAATCAAATAAGCACAAAATACAAACCCCCAAAAAGAGAAAGCACCTTCAAAGCTGATATTTGCTCAAAACCTGGAGCAGTTGCCATGGAAATCATATTCTTTTGATCCATAAATATCATCAAAATAGCATGAGTATTTGAACCAGGTCCAGCTAGTTTGAAATAAGAAAATAAGAGGGAAATTAAAATGACAGAAGGAAAGAGGATGATCAAAATCTCCTAAAAAGTTACATTTGCCTCCTCTTTTCAAACTTTCTTCCTAAGTCTGTGTTTTACTAAAAAAACCTCATTTTAATCACTGTTTAAAGAAAATTTAAAGTGCTGAAGAGGCAGAAGATTTAAAAAAGAATTACTAAATTAATGGTAAGATTGTTAAATATTGCATAATGTAACCATACTAGCAGTGTGAATGCTGTGTAGGTATTAGTTGAACATTTAAACTTGTGAATAGATAATTTCATTCAAAAGGATTACTCATCCAAGTACCCAAGAAGCTTTGCCATAAAGTGAAGGTTATATCACCTGTACCCTTACAGATCCAGGAGAAAGCCTCACCACACAACTGCATCTACTATACCCAACACCAGTAAGGAAGTTTTTCCTACATGCTTAGATTCTACCTGCAGTCTTGAAACACTTCACCCCAGTTTGCCCTTTCTCAGCCTTAATCATGACAGTGATCCAGTTTAAGAAGTGGCTTTTTTTTTCCTTTGCAATATGAATAAGATCACAACTGAGGAAAGGCAGTTTATCAGTGTTACTGACATGCGGAATTAGACTCTATAACTCGAAAGTTATAAAGTAGGTATGTTTATTGCACACAGATGCACGGGGGATCGCTCCTCCACAAGCGTGCATGCCCGAAGTGACGAACCATCTCACATTTATACAATAAAACAAATGAATATTCAATTAAAGCCTATACATATTTGTTACCTAAACCCGCTTCGTATGTTAATTAGCTTATCAGTCCTTTGCCTGGAATGTGGTGGTCTTGCAGGTTTGTAGGTGATTCATGTTCTTGTGGCCATCCGTGACCATCCGATCTTCTCCAGCAAGGAGCGGTGGTGATTCATGTCCTTGTGACCATCCGATCGTCTCCTTGCGTCTCCAGCAAGGAGCGGTCTTCTCCAGCAAGGAGACTTTGCACTCCCTCCCTCTAGATAGCATTGGAATATCTTTCATCCTTTTCTCATTCTTTTTTAAATAGCCCCTTTGTTAGAGGAGGAGGGGCAGGCGTCTCCCCTTTGTTAGAGGAAGAAGGGCAGGCGTCTCCTCAAAAATGTAGGCGTCTCCTCAAAGCTGTGTGCCTATGTGACCAGACATCGCACCCATGACTAGTCACCATACCCACATTCCTGGGCAGACATATACAATCACAATCGATGTCCATTGTCCCCATTTCACACTATTTCTCCATACCATTACGTACGGTATTGTGCTGTCACAGCACTCTCCAAACTATCACGCTGCAACAAGGTCTTTTACCATCTCATACCAGCACACTCTTCATACAGTCCCTCTGCTGCCTTCTCCTCATCTCACCCCATTCAGGGCCCACTCTCTCTTCTCTTGCCTCTGCCTTGGGTGCTCTCTTCGTTGGCTCTCAACCACTGAACAGAACCAGCCACACCTGCACCTTAGCTACACCGGCCAACCTGTGCCCCTGAAGCCAGCCCACAGCTGTATATTATCAATGCTAATTAACCCAGCTTAATTCCTCTACACTTCCCCCCCCCCCCCTTTTTTTCCTTTTTTAACATTTTATACCTTATGTTTTTAACAATCATTACAACATTTTTACAAATATTTTTTTCATACAGTCCTCTATAACTCTTCTACATTGTGCCACACTTCCCATGAATAGTAGCTCTTGCTCTGCAGCCTCAAGGCATAGCAATGTCTGCATCTAAGCCTCAGGGGGGGTGGGGGGGAAGCACTATAACAGCTCTTATGCCTTCATGTGAGTTTTGTCTCCTCCTTACGGAGAGGCAAGAGCTACCACAGTTGCAAATTTGGATGAGATTGTAAGTTTAGCTCTGTTCTGGGCTCATTCCTCCAGACCTTTCCCAGATCAACCACGTCCGGAAGACCTAGACTTCCCTTCATGATAACTCTCATTACTTACTGTTTTCCTTCTAGATCAGAAACAAATGAGTTTAAATTTCCTATCTCTGGATAGTAGTCTATGCCAGAAGTGGCTCAAAAGAGACAAATTTATAGGGCGTATGGTTATTTGGAAATAGACCTCCCTGCAAACCAGCTTCCTGCTTAGGGAGAGCTTAAGGATAGCTTCAGAATTTCCTGGATGCGTTCCTGGAAATAACACTGCAGAACAGCTACAGCAGCTTCTCCTGCGAGCTAAGTCTGGAGGTGGGAGAACTTCTTTCCTTTACTTTAAGGTGATACTTAGAAAAACCCTTTTCTCTGAACTGCTTCATCCTGCAGTCTCCCAAGTTTGCTCAGATGGCTCTTCCAAAACAACTTTGGGAAAGAAAGAGTGATCTTTCATTTATTGAACTGACAATAGCAGAGATAATGTTCCTTTTCTGCATAAAACCAGTCCTTTTATTCTGTAAAACGCTACTTCAACAGGGTGAAATAAGATCAGTACTTGCAGCCTTACAGTGCAACCTACCAGAGCAGGAAGGGGGTTGTGCGAAGCTAATACTTTTTTCTGTGCTGTACTGGAAGAGATCTCCAAAAACCATTCACCTCCAGTTTCATTATTTCTTTCCTTAAAGACACTGCTTTCAGTGCCAAAAGGTTATGGTGATGAACACAGGAAAATCAAACCAGAAAAGGAAAAACTTACTTTGAAATATAAGTTCAAACTGTTAAACAGACCAGTCAGAAGGGTAAAATAAATAAGCAAACAAACAGAAAACTCACACAACTTGCTCACCTACAGAATGACTGCACAAAAAATACGATAAAACAGGAATTTATTAATATCAACATGAAAAATATTGGGGAAAAAATTAAACAAACCTGAGAATTTAATTAAATTTAACTATCATACTGATGTTGGTGTACTGCAACAGTCAAGTTGCTTAAAACCTCCTGGTGTTCATGAAATGTTTTAAATCAGGGTTGTTTTTTTTTTTTCTTAAAAAAAGTCAGCCTTCCAAAAATAGATTTGTCAGAAAATGCTGACTAGTTCTATAACAATTATTTCACAATTATTGTCCATTTCTCTTGTATCTGAGATCAGTACAACTAGAAAGTTTCCTTACTGTTATCCCTAAAAAAAACCCCTAGGGCATCCACAACTTCTCTGGGCAACCTGTTCCAGTGCCTCACCATCCTCACAGTAAAGAATTTCTGCCTTATATCTAAGTTAAATCTACACTCTTTTAGTTTAAAACTATTACCCCTTGTCATGTCTCTACAGGCCATACTAAAAGGTTAGTCCCCATCTTCCTTGTAGGCCTCCTTTAAGTATTGAAAGGCTGCTATAAGGTTTGCCTGGAGCCTTCTCTTCTCCAGGCTGAACAGCTGAAAAGCTCTCTCAGCTTTTCTTCATAGGAGTCGTGCTCCAGCCTTCTGATCTTCATGGCCTTCCTCTGGACTTGCTCCAAAAGGTTCAAGTTCTTTTTATGTTGGAAGCCCCAGAGCTGAACCCAGTACTTCAGGTGGAGTTTCACAAGAGCCGAGGAGAATCACCTCCCTCAACCTGCTGGTCATATGTCTTTTGAAGTAGCCCAGGATACTGTTGCCCTTCTGGGCTGCAAGTGTATATTGTTGGCCCATGTTGAGCTTTCTGTCCACCAGCATCCCCAAGCCCTTTTTTCCAGGGCTGCTCTCAATCCATTCTCCACCCAGTCTGTATTGATACAGGGGTTTGCCCCAACCCGTGCAGGACCTTGCACTTGGCCTTGTTGATTTTCATGAGGTTTGCATGGGTCCACCTCTCAAGCCTGTCAAGTTCCCTCTGGACAGCATCCCTTCCCTCCAGCATGTCAGATGCACTATTCAACTTGGTGCCATCAGCAAACCTGTTGAGAGTGCACTCAGACACACTGTCCATGTTGCCAACAAAGATGTTCAACAGCATTGGTCCCAATACAGACCACTGTGGAACGCCACTCATCACCACTTTCCACTTGGACATTGAGCCATGGACTACAACTCTTTTGAGTCTGAGCATCCAGCCAATTCCTTATCCACTGATTGATCCACCAGTCAAATCCATGTCTCTCCAGTTGAGAGACAAGGATGTATTGTCCGACAACATCAAAAGCTTTGCACAAGTCCAGGTAGATGATATCAGTGGCTCTTCCCTCATCCATCCGCGCTGTAACCCAGTCACAGGAAGCCACCAAATTTGTCAGGCATGATTTGCTCTCAGTGAAGCCTGCTGGTGCCTTGCTTTCCTTTTTGTATACCTTTGAAACCTTCCTTTCAGGCAGTCACAAAGATCCAATAGTACTTTCTGCTTCTTGAATCATCAACAGTTACCCAACAGCCTTTCAAGATAGCACAGACAAGATAAGCTGTACAGATTTGAGGACTACAACAGGTACTGGGCTTATAGCTTAGGTAGGAGAACCCCACATACAGGCTGGCTCAAAGGCTCCTTGTGAGCTGAAGACAACTAACTACCCGTCACTGTCCATAAAACAGAGACAAGGGAAGGCAGACAGCTCTGTAAGCAAGCATCAGTGTGGCACAAACTGAAGAGGTAACCAATAGTAAGGAACAGTATTAGCAATCAGTGACTATACCTCTATATATGGACTTCCGATTTTACAAGGCAGCTGAGATATATGATACATACAAGTGATTTGTAGTCACTGCTTTGGAGCAAAGACTTTCCAGAGGATTTCTTAGCAAATATGGTTAGATTTCTGCTTATGCTAAAATTATATTGAGATCAGGGACGAAAAGAAGGAGAGAAAAAAAAACGGGTTCACATAAAATATTATTTCAGGATTACTCAAAGAAACATCTGAGTGCAAATTTAGTGTGATCAAAGACAGGATTTATTATCTATGACCATCATAGGATGAGATGCAACAACTCCAAAACAGCTGGACAATGATTGAAGATATAGTATATCTAAAACAAACAGATGTTTCTCCCATCAGTTAAAAGTGGCAGAAATTTTCTAAAATTCTGAAACTATTTGTCCCCAGATCAATAAAGACATAAATACTTATGTCATAATCTTGCATTCCAAAACATATAAGAGCATATATATGGAACACATTTTATGTACAAGTGTTTGCACATCATGACCTTTATTTTCCATTTCTATGCCTATTCTGTGTTACTTTCACATTCAAAACCACTAAAACTTATGTACTAGTATTCCAGGACATTGATTATGTCTTTCTTGACTGGAAGGCACTAAGTGTAAATACATTGTAAATAAAATCTGTTTGGTGCATTAGTGACAGCTCCCTGTTGGCTTTTTGTATTTTGACACTTCTTTTCAAAAAGAAATACAGAAATAAAGTATTTTCAAAGGTATGTGCCTCACAAAGTTCCTTGAGGCATGTGTTATCTTACTGCTACGTATTTCTTGGCACATTTTTTTTTTAATAAAAAGTTCCTGAACAAACACAGTATCTTTTGTTCAGCAGAGGGAAAAACAAATTATTCCCATTCCATTTATGTTGTGTGACTATTATGTACAAAATCAGACCACAACTTAATTTCTAAAAAGAAGTAGGCCCAAAAGCAGATCTTTAAGCAAGCTGATTTGTTGTGCTAAGGAACATTATAGGTGGGTGTAAATTAGTCAGAAAATGGTCACAGATGGTAAGGAAGTACAGCTTACAAGAATTCATACACTATAACCAAAACTGATGCATAACAGTATATGTGAAACATAACTAGAGAAAAGAAAGTATAAGTTAAAGGTGGTCTATGCTCCTTGCAACTTTCTCTAACATACCTACAGCTTTTCCACACCCACCATCACAATAGGCAAATGGGGGAAGCTCGAAGCAAGGCACCTGAAAGACAATTCAGCTGGCCTCCATGAACTCTTCCCTCCTCCAAAACCGGACAGTCGTGGTACGTTTCCACCCTTTGAGCCCCGACCACTTCTCTCTTCCTCTAATGGTCACACTAGGGACAGGAGGAAGAGTTCTTACTGTCCATAGAAGCTGTCATATCAGTAAGTTTTGGTCCATAAGAAATACTAGCCTGAGCAAATCAGCCTGTTTTAATTTTTTAAGAATTGCATTAATTCCCTCTAACATCCTGCAGCCCACTGCAACTTCCCCAACCTAGTAGGGAGTTTCCTGAATTTCTTTTTGAATGTTTTCCTGCACAGTTGTTTGCCACCTTTCAGGCATGGGTCACTACTATATTGTTCTTCACATCTGCTTTACACAAAATCCTGATGCTATTTCTTTCTAACAGCTGTGAAATTCACCCTTTATTTTTTACTTGTACATCAAATCACTGGTTCACAACTGCATCATTAATTACTGAAAGCTCACTCATTACAGGTTTCTTTAGAACTAGCTGTCATCTCCTGCTAGTCCAGAATGTCCTCACAAGAAACATCTTTTTAGCAACTAAATTTGAATTATTGTCTTGGCTCGTTTTCCTTCCAAAACCATACTAAGATCTTGCTCTTAGCACTCCCCTTGCAATAGACACCAAAAACGATTGCTTGAAAAACGTGTATGGAAGCACTGTTTTTAAAAGATCTTTGAGACAGCGTCATGATTTAACCTTGGGCAATAACCAAGCACCACACAGCCACTCACTCAATCCCCCCACAGCAAGATGGGGGAGAGGATCAAGAGGGTAAAAGTGAGAAAACTCATGGGTTGAGATGAAGACAGTTTGATAGGTAAAACAAAAGTCACGCACACAAGCAAAGCAAAGCAATGAATTAATTTACTGCTTCCCATCGGCAGGCAGGTGTTCAGCCACCTCCAGGAAAGCAGGGCTCCATCATATGTAGGGGTTACTTGGGTAGAGAAATGCCATAATTCTGAATTTCCCTCTCTTCCTTCTTCTTCTCCCCACTGATATATACTCAGCATGAGGTCATATGGCATGGAATACCTCTGGCTACTTCAGGACAGCTGACCTGGCTGTGTCCCCTCCCAATTTCTTGTGCCACTCCAGACTTCTCGCTGGCAGGGCCTGAGAAACTAAAAAAATCCTTGACTTAGTACAAACACTGCTCAGCAAGAACCAGAAACATCAGTGTGCTATCAACATCACTCTCACACCAAATCCAAAACACAGCTCTGCACCAGCTACTAAGAAGAAAATTAACTCTGTCCCAGCTGAAACCAGGACAGACAGGTACACACCTGATCCACAATGTTCCTGGGATGTTATCTGTAGTCCTGCTTTATTTTCACTTCACTTTGCTTTGCTTTTACCAGCTCAGTATTGTATTTCAGATCCTACATGATAAACTCTCCAGGAAGGCTGCTGTTTTCCTCTGCTTTTTGCAGTTTAAAGCATCCCTTTACATGATACACAGGTGTCATAGCTTAACCCTAGCTGCTAATTAAGTATCAAGTAGCTGCTTGTTCACTTCCCCCTGACTGAGAGAGATGGGGAGGAGAGCTGAAAAGGAATGTAAAACTCAAGGGTTGAGATAAGAACAATTTAATAACTGAAACAGAATAAAAATGAAAGAACAATGACAATAACAGTTATAGTGAAAAGGGGGAGGAAAAGAATAAAATCTAGAGAGAAAAGAGAAAAGAAACACATGGTACACAAAGCAACCGCTCATCACTCGCTGATCAATGCCCAGCCAGTCCTTGAGCAGCGACCTGCCTACCCTGGCCAAACCCCCATGTATATACACCAGGCATGACGTCCCATGGTATGGAATTCTTCTTTGGGTACTTTGGGTCAGCTGACCTGGCTGTGTCCCTTTCCAATTCCTTGTGCCCCTCCAACCTTTTTGTTAACAAAGCCTGAGGACCTGAAAAGCCTCACATCAAAGGCAAAACACAGCACTGCGCTAGCTCCTAAGATAAGTAACTTCATCCCAGCTGGAACTAGGACAACAGGTAAGAATATTCAAGCAGTACTCTGAAAGTACATGGGAAAAGGTGGTTCAAAGTTAAATGTCCACCTTCGTATGTAAAGTATAGAGAACAGTTTGTTGCCAACAAGCTAAACAGGAATAGAAATGCACCCCCAAGGAGCAGGACCAGGGGTGACAAGTACAGCAGACTCCCTGGCTCATTCCACAGGATAACAAAAAAATAACAAAGGCTGGCAGGAACCTCAGCCCAGCCTCCTGCTCAAAGCACAACACAGTTTGTATGGTCTTCCCGATGACCGAAGCCTATGCCTTGGTAACAGGAAAACCCCAACTATATTGTCTACCACAGAAACAGACCCATACAATGTTCTACACAGTTCTGAGATTTTCTTTTATTCATTAATTTACTTATGCAGATTGGAAGTATTTGAAAATATTCCAGACCAAATTCTTCTGTAATTTCTATTCCCTGCAAGCCTAATGATTTCATTGTTGAATTTCCTGTAATTGTAATACTGATCATGAAATTATAGGGTTTTTTCCCTTTGAAAACAGTCTGATACTTAATTAGGATTATGAGAAGAGATTCAACCAGAAAACAATTCAACACAGCTCCAGCATACCAAAGCAATAAGTGTACTCACCCTGTGAGCTGACGCCACCCCTGCAACTGTATTCAGATTGTGGCCCTAGAAAAATAAGGATTGTGTTAACATCATCTGTCCTAAAAAAAGACTTAAGATACATGCCTTTTAAGGATATGAAAGGGGACATCCTCCTGATTTGATGTTAAGTGCACAATCTTACAGAATTATTTTTAAAAATATGATACAAGATCTCTACAATTACACATTTTGTTCTGCCAGAGGTTACTTAACTGTAACAGTAATGGATACTGTAACTTTACTAAAGAGTATCAGTTCAAAACAACATCATTTTGAAAGAGATTGTTCAGTCCTATCGTTCAGTTCTTTGGAGTACTGCTTAGCAATATGGAAGAGAAAAAAAATCTAAGTAGAAAAAAACATGAATTTACAAATAAAAATCAGCTGTCGTATAATGAATGAATCATACAATCATAGAAATGTTTGTTGGAAGAGATCCCGAAAGGTCATCTAGTCCAAACTTCCACTTTAAGCTAGAGTATAACCACCACTAAATCAGATCAGTCACAGGTTTAGATAGCAAAATCTTGAAAACCTCCAAGTACACAGACTCTAGAATGGGCAACCTCTGGGCAACCTTTTCCAGCGCTGCATTACGCTCCTAGCATTTACTTTTTTTAATCCCCTAAAGTTCTGCTAAAACCTCTTAAACCACAGTTTATGGTCATCGCTCAAGCCTGGTGAGATTGCACCTGGAGTACAGTGCCTAGTTTTGGGTGGCCTAGTTCAAGAAGAATGTTCAGAAGCTTGAGGAAGTACACCTGGAAGGCTGTCACTGTGTACACAGGCCCGCAGCACATGATCTAGAAGGAAAGGTTGAGGGACTTCAGCTTGCTTAGTCTGGTTGAGGAGAGGCTAAGGAGCAGTGCAAAAGTGTCTCCATGTTCTGACGGATAGCATCAAAGATGGAGCTCAAACTCTTCCAGACAATATAAAAGCTTCCAGAGGTCTCTTGCAACCTGTATTCTATGGTGCTAAAACTCCAAGGTAAAAAAAAAAAAAAAAAAAAAAAAAAAAAAGGCTTTCATATTAACTCCTGGGCACTCTGCTCATTATTGCCTGACAGTACAGGCAGTTTTTAGCCCACCTTCCTTTATCCAGCCCATACTTCCTAACTTTCTACACGAGAACATTGAAAAAGATGTCAAAGCTATACCAAGGTCAAACCATATTACACCTTCACTGATTTCCCCTTATCCACGTTGTCAAGCACTTTGAAATAGAAAACAGTTAAAGCTGGCAAAACACAGCTTTCCTTTGGTAGATTGATGCTGACTACTTCTGGTTGCATACTTGTTCTTGATGTGCTTGCAACTGACACTCTAAAGACTTTTATCATGACCTTTCCAGGGGCTGAAGTAAATATGACCAAGTTATAGTTCCTCAGGTCCTCCTTTTAATGTTTATTTGTTTATTAAGATGAGTATAATGTTAGCTTTTCTCCATTTGTCAGGGGTCTCCCTTAATAACTGTGATCTTTCACCCTTGCAGTCACATGGGCGCTCTCTTTCACCGCTGTTGAGTGAATCCCATCTGGCCCTGGATTTGAACAAAAAACAGCAGCAAGGCACATTGCCTTCAAAAGTGAACCTGCCTTATTATACCCTGCTTTGGAACAGGCTTAGAGAAAGATTCTACTCTATAAAATACCAGGGATATGAATCTGATTTAAGTTAACTCTCATATTAGCGGTTTATTCCTCCAATGTGTAAATACACACAAGAAGAGTCTTACCGTTTTATTCTAAAGTTAGAAAACTCTTCTGGCTATTTACATGTTCCAACAGATGAATTAGTACAATGCCTCTGCCATCACAAATGTGCCAATGCAATCACAAGAAACAAATAATATAAATAGGCATGATTTGAAAGCTGTGAGCTTTTTCAGACCACATTTAAAGAAGTTCCTTGTGCTTGATCAACCCTGGTTTACTATGCCTCACTATAGAATAGTTACGACATAACTGCGTTATGCAAATCTTAGAAAAACCCTAGATGATCTTAAATAGGTCACCTGCATAATTCCCAAGTTGTATCATAGGAAAAATATCAAAGTATCAGTCACACCAACTGCTGCTTTTTTTCCCCCCCCCCCCCCCCTTAAAAATGTGCATTGAATGGTTTGAAGGTTTGTTTACTTCTGAGGGTTCTGGGAGGGTTTTTGTTAAAATAAGAGATTTAAACTTGTTTAGTAAATCCGTTTTGATTGTCTGAGCATTGTTAAATGATTTATCATATTGGCAATAAACATTTGCAGCACACACTATAATGGTTCCATGGGACTTCATGGAGTATGCTGAGAATACATATGAGCAATATCAGCAAAAAAAAAAAATCCCATTAGCTCAACAAATTGCTAAGCCAACTAGAAGTGTTTTTTTCTGTGTTGACATCATTCATTTATTTTTTTTTTTAACTAAGCAACTGCATCACAAATATTTTCTTTAAACAAACAAAAATATCTAAGAGCAAGCAAATTCAGATATTTGGATGCAGGTCTCTGCACATTGCATCTGTTACTCCTCAGTATGGATGCTGGCTTTAAATTTGGGGTGATATTTCATGCTGTACATGATGGAAAACAGTGAGTCACAGATGGAGCTCCCCTGCCTGAACTCTCTATTCCCTTTTGATTTCTAGTCAGCACTTTCAGCATAAAGGGGAATACATGAACTCTTGTGGGCTCTGAAGTTCTGCAGACAGTGCACCTTTGCATGTGAGCAAGGGAGGCAGAGGGGAATATGCTAGGAACTACAACAGTCCATAAAGGTAACTTGATAATACAAATTATTTTTCTCTTGCAAATTATTTTTCTCTTGCACTATACACTTAATTCATGTTTCACCTGAGCATTCCAAGGGTAATATTGAACGGGCTGGTCCTATATTCAATGTATCTTTCTTACCTAAATTTCTTTTATGCTATGCTTATGTGGATGGGGTTTTGTTGTTTATTGGCTGGGAGGTTTGTTTTGTTTACACAGGTGAAATCAATACACTGCTGTTCTCACTTTTTTTCCCCGCCAGTGATTTTCCTAAATGTAACGTGTACTTGATAACACTAGAACTGAATAAATTTTTGAATCCATAAGTAGCTTTAAAATTAAGTATAAGATTTTGTTCCCTAATAACAAGATGTGTAGAGTGCTACCAAAACCAATAGGAAGTTCTCAGGAGTCCTTTGATAAATTTTCTAAACAGTAGATTTCTTGTTCTGCTTATTTTGCACCTCTCAGGTACCAGGTTAAGTACTGGAAGTAATCCTTTTTTTTTTTTTTTTTTTTTTTTTTTTGCTCCCCCTCCCCCCCCCCCAGAAATCCCTAACAGTAGAAAGCTATTCAGAAGGTACAGTAAACTTTTCCTCCAGTGACCCCATAATTTTATTTTCAGGAAAGTATTAGAAACAATTGACAACAAGTAGGTGAAGCGGAAGGGTGCTGTGTGTCTATTGTTTATGCCATCAATTACAGCGGTTCCAAAGGTTTCATGCACACTTCTGCTTCTCCCATGCTAAAAGTTAAAACACACACTAAAATTGAACTTATAGATTGCAGGGTCACACCAGAAACTAATTTTATCTCCATCTGGACACCAAAAAATTTATCCTTCCATATAACAAAGCTGAAATTCCATCAATATTCATCAATGCATTTCAAATACTAATAATGTGCAAGCAATTCATGGGTCTAAAGCAGCAACCAGAATGAATGCAAAAGATTGATTAAAACAATAAGTACATCTGAGAAGATATATTATGCTTTCATAGAAGATTTGTTAATAGGAAAAGAAAAGAAATTCATCATACAGATTACCCACTATAAATTACTTGCTTTACCATTTAACTTCAGAAGCAGAACAGCTTGGATTCAAACCTCAGCCAGTTACAGTTTATTAATACATATGGACACACATTTATTTATCTTGAATCTGTCATCTTCTGTTTCTTTCCTTAAGATATGTGAACTTCTGGCATTTCATACATAATAAATACTTTTGGATAGCCAAAGGTATAGAAGAGCTACCATTCATACACAGCACATGAAATCCACACAATCTACATGAAGGCTGGAGGCTATGGAGGGAGAGTGGGGAGAAATAAGACCTAAATCCTTTGAACAGCAATTCACAGACAGATACAATCCCACAGAAACATAAAACAGAAAATAGAAACCAATTTTTTTCTATTCTAGAATCTATAAGATTAAAAAAAGACATTCTCTTCAAAGCAGGTAAAAAGATTCCGTGTCCTGTAAAACACACTTCATGGAAAGAAGTCTAATGATATATTACAAGAAACTAAACCCTGTTATTTTAATAAGCACTATAAAAGCAGCCCTTGAAGTGATAGACTTGTAATTCTTATTTCTAGTGTTGGAAAGCATCAAAACCAGCTTACAAGTAGCTGGGAGTCCAGCAGCAAAAACAATCTCAGGGCAAAAATCCATCTCTTCTGGTCACAAAAATGTACCAATAAGTGTAACAGAAGTTGTACAAAGTATACTTTTGTTGGTATGCAGATGCTATCAGTTGGTCAGTCAGTCTCTGGAAAGGAGCATTTGTCACAGAACCACATTTTGCAGAATGCCTACTCTCCCAGTGAAGGCTGTTTTGCTTAGTTTTGGGCTAATGCAACCACTTGCCCTTCACATATGGGGGGGGGCGTATACCACAGGTATACAGGAAGAAATAAGACCAATAGGAAGAAATTACTGCTTTCATTGTCTTTACAATGGAATTCTTGTTTTCCAATAGTTGTGTTTTGAAGCATGGGTGTCTAAAGTAAACAAGAAGCATCATTGCTTTCTAAGGTCATTCAATTACAGTCCATGGCACAACTAACAAAAATACTACTTACTGACACAAATTGAGAGAATGTACAAATACTTCATTTATATATTTGTGTGTAACCAAACCTCAAAGCCCATCACTTTAGTGTTATTCTTCTAGTTGAAAAGTTTTGCCTGTCCTAAGGTACGCTAGAGATCAAATATTCATTCCAAGCTGAATAATCTTCTAGTTGGCATATTTGCATTTTCTCATAAATAACGCATGAATTATTCTTCAACTGACAGGGGACTTAATCTCTTAGTTTTGCTTGAAATCACGTGTTTTAGTGTCTGAAATTAAATAAATTAAAGAAAAGCTCTTTCAAGCTTTAATTTAGTATAAAAAGCTATTATCTTTTTCTTCAATATATCTACATTGTAGAAGACAAACTTCTGAACACAATATTTTTTCACAAAATGAGTACAAAATTGACATAAGCAACAAGAGTTTTGTTAAAGTGTTCTAAAAACATGACAGAGGAGATCACCCTATAATTATTCTAGCTGAGTTAAAGACAGAATTACATAGGTGCTTTAGATTTATAACTTCAGTGCTTATACTGCCTTAAGCACCAAGACCTAGTCTTTCAGCATTATGGGTAGTGGCAGCTCTGTGACTCATTTTGTGTGCCCTGCATATCTCTGTGTCAGAAAGTACAATGAAATTGGTCCTTTAACAATACAGCCATTGGTTTTACAGACTCAAGCCCAAAATAACTTTTGTTATAACGTGGCATTAAAAAAAAATTAAAAGAAACATATATAGAAGCACAGGGTACTTCCAGAAGTGTCAGTTTTGAGGTCAACTACAATAAAGTCCACATCTCTGAAGTGGTGAAAATGCAGTGCCTTGAGCATGTCTTCTCATTTTAAACACTTGGCACATTTCATTCAACATCTTGAACAAATAGTTTACATTTCTGACTCTCTCCCACAAATCTTGCAAGTGATTTACATGAAAAGTAAAGGGCATTGCAGCTGTGTCTGTTTTTGAAAAAGT
The DNA here is from genome assembly GCF_023638135.1 of Falco biarmicus. Classification (NCBI taxonomy): domain Eukaryota; kingdom Metazoa; phylum Chordata; class Aves; order Falconiformes; family Falconidae; genus Falco; species Falco biarmicus. Next base: position 25,594,662 of record NC_079298.1, read on the forward strand.
TTCAAGGACACCAAGACATCTTATAGAAATCCAGAACAACTAAAAGAAAACTAGTCTAGGTGATCAGGTTTTTGTTAGAGGATGATGAATCTTCTACTGCTCCTGAACTGTTGCATTACAGCAGGGAAGACTATATGGTGGTAAACGGACTACTCTGACGATTCTAAAGACTCTCAAATGACCTTACTTTTGCAAGCGTGAACTGATCCACTGAAAATTGTGAGTGATAAGCCACTTAAATTTTGACAAAATCACTTACTGCTTTTGAAACTGTTACAACTTGCTGCTAAATACTCAGATAGGTTCTGATCTTTGGCCTGAAAAATAAATATTGCAAATTTCCCTATCAGTAAATTACAGGATGAAGAAGAAATCAATTAATATCACAAAAATTAAAAAATCATAAGGCAGTTAAAATTCAATCAGAGAGAATCCAATAAAGATCACTTCTTTAGTTATCCTAGTTGGAAGTGTAATTAGCTGAATCAAAACAAAATAGTTATGGCCATTCTCAAAGCATAGATAGATATTTAAGGCAATTTTGTTTCATATTTCTCAAATTGTTTCAATCCTTACATGCACACACACATATATTCTCTTTTTTTATGGTTAGAGCACAAACCCAGATGCTTCAGACTTGGTATAAGAAAATTAGTTCAGCCTAAAAGACATAACAATGTTTGTTTCTTAAGATGTCTAAGTAGGAAGTTACCCTAGGCTTGATACACAGTAAATGGAGAAAGACAAGCAACCCTCCGCGGAAGTCAAAGCACAGGCTGAATGAACCGCTTCCTGCAGCTGCTGCCCCTTCATTTACCTACCATTGGCAGCTCAAGTTAACAAAGTCAGACAGGGCTTAAAAATACCACACCCTAGATCATCATTCAAAATTGGGAGGGAATAGCTAATTCTTTACATTTATGCATCCATTCATAGACGCTGAATATATAGTATTTTGACTTTATTCTAAATATCACTTTTTCTAAAAAATTAGCTACTGTTCACTTTACCTAGCCCAGCGTAAACCCTCATCATCATTCAACATGTAAACTAAGCCAGTATATGTCTTCTAGCTGCAGCTTCTACGAAAAATAAAAAGCTTACCACATTTGTGGCCTTAAAAATAAAAGTACTGAGAACTGAATTAGAACAGAAGGCAAAGGGAAAGCAGAAAAATTCCCTAGTGTTAGCAAAAGTAAGAATGACATACTACAAAATAATCTTGCAGAAAGATTTCTTGAATCCAAACAGAAAATTGCAGGCTCACAGTGCAGACATCAGAGAACACCCTTAAGAGTAACAATTTAGAAGCATACAGCCAGCATGCTTTTGGCTGCAGAAGACGAGCCTAATAAGTCACACATCATTACCTCACTAGGTCCTATAACATTAAAAAACACCTCACCGGTACAAACCGGAAGGTTCAGCCTTTGCCAATAACGTTTCTGTGAAACTAACAGAAAGCAAAGTGCATTGAATCTGGTACCTAGTAGTCCCTCCATCTTTTGTTGCCTTACCGGCGCATTCAATAGTGACCATCCTTCCCCATGCATACTGCTGCTCATTGTGCCAGTCTGCTTGTACTTCTCCGCAACACAGATCAATTGGGATCCATGTCCAGACTTTTTTTTCCCCAAAGATTCTTCCACTGGGAGTGGTGCTCTTCTTGACACCTTTCAAGTGTGCTATGGAACAGCTACACTTCCCTCAAAGAGGCACGGTCAACTGCAGCTCAGTCGCAAGCAACTCTATTAGTCAGACAGTGGTCCCAGAGAGAATTTTGGACTGCCTCAAAAAAAAGGATTCAAAGGCAAGAAAAATAGAGGTTTGACAGCTGTAGCACACAAAACTTTGAGTGCCAGGTAGAATATATCTGAAAAACTCATAACTTATAGCTTGTTTAATTTACTTTGTTCCGTGTGTACTTCCAATGCTGTATATAGCTTAAACAGGCAGTACCAAATACTCTACTACCCAACTGATTCATCAGGTAGGCAATTTTTTCTGGTTGCAAGCCCTAACAGGCAAGGAGGAAATTAAACATACAGATATATATATATATATTTTATATATGCTGCCATGTATTTCTAACATCACTCAGCATTAAATGTCCTGCAACACTGTTGTGCTTTTGTTAAGTTTGATATATACAAAAATAATGATTATTTTAAATAGTTCTGTCCTCTAAGATCTCAAGAGCAGAATCCCTTTGAAAATCCAGATACTTTTTAAAGGCAACGTAAACATGGCTTTTGGTATTATAACTTCAGAATTTTATTTTTCATATAATGACCTTTATATTTATAAAAGAGATCAAAGGGAAGAGAATTAAGTTTTCCCTGTTCTCTTGGAAGGCATTTAGAGACTGGGCCTGCAAGAGCTTCTGCCCTTATCCACACAGATGGAATAATGTTCTGCAAAATAAATGAGACTTGTATCCTTTGTTGAAAACGGGTTGCACTGCTCTTTACAGTATTACTGAATATATTCTGAGTATATATACCCTCAGAACTGGACTTAGAGATTAAATTTTAACTTACATAGACTTTTTTTAGCATCCTCTACCTATAGGTATTGTTGAACTGATTTAATTGCTTAAAGTGTTAACTCAAAGATACACAGTATTAGTTTCTAGTAGTATATAAAACATTGATCAAGCTGTAGATAGTGAACAAAATCCTACCCTGTGTATATTTAATTGATCATGTAGTCTTTTTTATATTTTTTCTTCAAATTACAATCTGAATTCTGTAGGTCTTACTGGATAATTCACCTAAAACACAGGTCTACATTATACAGTGCTCTATAGTAAGTTTATGAATTAATTTTTTGTAAATTTTGAGATTTTTCTCAATGGTGAACTGCAGGAAAAAAATCTTGATGTACACAGATTATGGTGATATTGTTTTAGTTAGACTTTCTGCATAGTCTGCCTGCATACACATTTATTATTTTTCAATATTAGTATCCTGTTCTTCCCCAAAACTTAAATGCAGTCTAAACACAGCATAAGCAACTACTTAAATCTTTTGGTTAGTTCATTCATAATGAACAATATTGCTCCATTCTGTGCAATTAAGTTAGGATCAGTAACCTCCTGGGCTTATAATTGGTAGAGGGCAGAAAAAATAGCTTTTGGTTAAAATAAATGTTTGCAATTGGTTTTGCTTCGAATCATGATGCAGAAACTTACGTATAGTAGACTGGTGCTGGATAATTTTGCATTCAAATGTTTTTAATCATCTGAAGGCCAAGTCTTTACCAACTGCTGATTCAAATAAGGTTAAAATTGTATCTGAGTTCAGAAAAAGAGGACATTTTGACAGATAAGTATGGCTCCAGAAGACACTGAAAATTAGTTAGAAAAAAGTCTTATTTTAGGTTAAAAGGAAAGGTCTTCCACAAAGGACATTGTCAGAGTGTAAGCACATAACCTGTATCCATGTGGCTGACTTTTGCGGGGCCACTGCAGTCTTGTCCCAGGGATTTAGAGTCTCCCAGAACCCTAGGAAGTCTAGAAGGATTCAAAAGACCCCTAACAACCACAGAACTACTTCTCAACAGAAGATTCATAGTGTATATGAAGAGTGAAGATGCTGCACTACCTTGCAATAGGGAAGAGAGCACTCACAAGTGACAGAACAGCAATTCATTGTCAACAGGCAAGATATTACTCTGAGCCTAGGAAGCAAGTTTTTCATGCTCCTGTAGCAACAGTAACAGCTACAGTTATGAAAATGGGGAATTTTAACAAGTAAGAAAAAGAGTGAAAGCGTAGCAGTTGAAAGAAATAAAAGAAAGTTGCCTATAAGCAATATTTTCTCTTCAAATGGCCAAATCCTTCTCGCCTCTCTCTTAATCCACTGGAAGTTGCCTAATGCACATTTGAAGCTTAAATTTTTTTCAGTAATTATGCAATAAGAACAATTATAGCCACTTCTAATTGCAAATACATTTACAAAATCCAAGTTATACAGTTGCATTTAACATGCATGTACCAAAATAAAACAAATTAGTAGCAGTCTTGTATAAAATCAAAAGTTGCCATTACTACAGATGGGAGTCTAACAGTGTTGTGACAATATGAACACAGAACTTCAAACTTACATCTGTCAACAGCTAACATTTTATAGTTATTTTATTGCAGCCCATTAAGTACCTCAAACTCCTACAGAATACAAAAGGATACTGAAACAATGACTAAGGTGAGAAACAACATTCTGAAGTAACGTCTTTTTGTTTTCATACGTTCTTTAAATATTCTATAAATATAAATAGCAAGAAAAAACACTTAAGACACAAGCTGACCATGTTCAATTATCCCTCCTCAGCTATTACACAATCATTATTAATAAAAGTTTTTAATCAACTTCTTTAAAAATTATTTTATTAAATAACACCATATTTTTTTAGAAGAATAGAAAGGTCTATATCCAGAAATCCCAACATATCATAAATTACAACATATAATTGGTTGTTATAACTTTTATTTAAATTATTGCTTACATTTATTACCCAGATCTTAGGCATTCTTGCACTATGTCCTTCATACAATTTCATCAGCTATTTACAAGCCCAGAGATGGACATGTAGCAACCCAGGCTGAGCATACAAAAGGGCAAGTAGGAAAAAGTTACACATTCTTTTACATGGTAACGTTGATTTTTACTTTTTCAATGCATTACAACTAAACGTGTTCATCTTGATAACACTATCTTACAAACAACACATATTGGCTTTTGTTTTCATGATACTGTTTTCTCAAACCTCTTTCATGTTCTACGTGTACATACAGACATGCTCACACCTAAAACAGCAAAGCTGAGATCCTAACCACCTAAAAAAAGAATGTCATTGTCATCAGGCAACTACATGAATGATCCTACTCCCAAATGTGCCACGTAATGTCACTGTTCAAGCCCCAAAACAAATGTTAAGAAATGACCTGCACCACAGCTACTAAGAAAAGCAGTGCTCTAGCACACACACCACATCATAGGCCAAAGCTGACCAACTCAAATGGCCAGACAGACAAAGCACAAGCCATAAGCTAGCTCTCTGTAAAATATACCGAACTCGTAGATGCGGCATGGGTGCTTCAAACCTGAGTTACAACCAAGTTAGGGCCCATAATGTGAAAGGGAAGATCATTACTTATTTTGATTATCACTCCTAGATGGGTCCTATACAAGAAGCATCAAAAGGAAAGCGAGCTACATGTGAGAGACACTGAGCCTTTTTAAATAATTGTACTGTGAAATGATTTTAGTCTCTTGTCCAAATTAAAAACTACTTATTGCAATTTTCAATGTATTACCAGGCAGCCTGCAGTAGGTGGTGCATAACTGAGCATGCTATTGATGACTGTGGTTAGGGTGGCAACTTCACTGTCAGATTTGCCTACCAATGCAACTGTGAGTTGTATGGTTTGGGCATTTACACAAACCTCTGATGCAATACTTTGTTTAGTCTGACTGCACAGGAACATTGCAATCGATTATTAGAAATTTACGTACTCTGAAGGAATAGTATATTGGAGAATGCAGTCAAGCAATTGCCAAAAACTGGATAAGCAACAGATATTGTTGAGTTATTAAATTAAATTTGCAAGAGAATGTCTATATATTTAATTAGTATTTGACAAAATTGCTTAAGCAAGAAAGTTACAGCTTTTCAAAATATCAGTTAGTACTTTAGTAATAAATTGTTATCTTACTATCTTGCTTTAGTAGTTAAATGCCATTTAAGAGATTGCCATCTTTATAACCAGGATAGCATTGGCAGCTCATTTGGAGAACAAACAGCCTAATTCTACACCCACCTTTAAAAGCCAGTCATTTCTTTAATTGTAGTACAGCTGATGCTTAACTGCAATCACAACTTACCTTTTTTCACACTGAACTCTTCAATTCATGAACTTCTCTTCACACAAACTGAGGCAGAAGATACTACTTAAACAAAATCAGTTTTCAGGTACTTGGATAGTACTTGTTGCTTCTTTGATTACTGATTTTCTTTGAAATCTCAGGGTGGAAAGTGACAGGACAAGGTGCGTTTGAGAGTCTGAATTATGCCTTCTGCCAATGGTTTCTCAGAGTCTTTAACAGAGCACTTAGTTAACTGACAGTTGTTAAGCTGACTAGCCTAAATTTGAATAACTTCTTGTCATCATTCTATTAAATATGCTTATAGGCTGATCTGGTTTATCAGACTAGCATATACAAACATCCAAGATGGAAAGGTGAGGTAAAAGCTCAAAAGGAACACTCTGATAACTTCAGCTTAAATTCCTACTTCCTCAGTAAAGATTTCCCTTCTAGAGCTGCCAGCATTTACTAATTTTTTTTTGTGAATTTCAAAGTATTGCTCCATGTTTTCTAGTTTATCAATGAACCTGGTGGTACACATAGAGTAACTTCATCTCCTATCTGATTTGTGCACATAGCAAGTACAGTTTAATCTCAGCTATGTTTTTTCAGGAAACAAACTTGGAGGGAATATAAAATAATACATGCATTTTGGGATGTGAGTAGGTAAAACCATCCTCAGTGAACATCAAGCAATGTCGATTTAGTGTCAATTCCTTTGTCCTTTTGAAATGTAGCAGAAGTATAAGCATGGGGGTGAAAATAGAGTTTCAAGCATATTTAAGGTCACTTCTGCAGATCACTGCAGATATGACTATTACCTTCAAGGAAGATAAGTATTTTTCCTTGAAAAAGAAATATTCATGCTACTAGTTAAGAGTAAGTAAGTAGAACTTGGGAGGAGATTTTTTTAGCTACTTCCAGCACAAAACTGAAGTAGACCTTAAAAATTAAGAGCAGTCTGGAATAACTTAGCAGTTCCTAAACTATGCTTGCTTTTCCTGTTATCAGCGCCAACTGTGTCTTTCTGCTGTGTCTCCATCTAACAACAGGATTGTGGAGGAGGAGGAGGTTAGTTTTGCCTGAGGTGAGGGGTGAGGAGGACTGAGAAAAGTATCAAGAACATAATTTCCTCACTAACAAAGTCACAAGTTCGATTCTCTCTTCACTGCAGTTAGAGACACAGTCTTGCACAATGTGAGAGAGGAGGTGGTGTCATTTACACATTTGCAGAATGTTGCTTTGGAAGAAGAAAAAGCTGGTGATTCTTTGACTGAAAAGCAGACCCAGACGGGAGCATTGAATACAGAATAACATCACTACATTGTCTCATTTGCTTCCAACTGAGCAATTTAGTTTAGTCTGCAGACATGGTTAGCAGGCATACTAATTATGAAGAGATGGAACACAACGACTACCTCACTGAAAATCCTGAATCAAGGAAAAATTGCCTTAAGGTTATCAGTGCTGTGAATTTCTTACAGGGCCCAGCAATCAAAGAGCAATAGACAAACCTAATGGCTTGGTGAAGAAATTAAAAGCAGATAAAAGATAAACATAGGGAGTGATTAAGATCACCTGTTAATTACAGTGCTGCATTTATTTATCTGCTTTAAGCAGGTCGCTTTTTAATTTCCTTATTTATTTTTTCTTGCACTATGGAAAGAAAAAGAAAGATGGAAGAGTACAAATTGCTGTTTCCAAACAATATGCTTCATCTTCCATACCTTTTCCTTTCTTGCTTTTCTCCTCTGCTCTTACACAGAATTTATCCCTTTCATTTTCCTGTATACCTTTAAAAACTCCACTATGGTCTGTATCTCTTCTATACCTTTATCTCTTATACATCTTGTAAAGACTAAAAAGCACTAGGTCTGCCAGCTGTGCTTACAACTGCGCCACAGCCAGCACATTTCTCTATCTTAGGGTCCATCCAGCATACCAAGTGCCAGACCAACATTGAGAGCATTCAGGCTTCCTCTAGCTTCAAAGGCTTCTGTAGGAATTTGATAGAGTTTTTGATTCTCAGAAAATTAAGGAGGGGGGTCAGCAGAACCGCTACATTGGACTTCTGGAGGGCCAACTTTGGCCTGTTTAAGAGTTTAAGAGCCTGGTCGACAGAGTCCCTTGGGAGTTAGTTCTGAAGGGCCAAGGGCTCCAGGAAGGCTGGACATAAATCCAGAAGGAAGTCTTAAAGGAGCAGGAGCAGGCCGTTCCTATGTGCCAAAAGATGAACCGATGGGAAAGAAGAGCAGCCTGGCTGAAGAGGGAGCTTTGTCTGGAACTCAGGGAAAGGAGTTTGCCACTTCTCGAAGAAGGGGCAGGCAGCTCTGGAGGACTATAAGGATGTTGCGAGGTTTTGCAGGGCAAAGATTAGGGAGGTGAAAGCTCAGCTAGTACTCAGGCTGGCCACTGCTGTAAAAGCTAACAAAAAATGTTTTTGCAAATACATTAGAAACAAAAGGAGGGACAAGGAGAATCTGCATCCTTTATTGGATGTGGCAGGGAACATTGCCACAAAGGATGAGGAAAAGGCTGAGGTATTTAATGCTTTCTTTGCCTTGGTCTTTAATGATAAAACCAGTTAACCTCTGCTTACTCAGTCCCCTGAGCTGAAAGACAAGGAGGATGAGGAGCAGAATGAGGTCCCCACAGACCAGGAGGAAACGGTTAGAGACCTGCTGCTCCGCTTACACATGCACAAGTCTATGGGGCTGGACGGGATCCACCAGAGGGTACTGAGGGAGCTGGCAGAGGAGTTTGCCAAGTCACTCTCCATCGTTTATCAACAGTCCTGGCAAACTGGGGAGGTCCCAGCAGACCGGAGGTTAGCCAGTGTGATGCCCATCTACAAGAAGGGCAGGAAGGAGGATCCAGGGAGCAACAGGTCTGTCAGCCTGACCTCACTGCCAGGGAAGGTCATGGAGCAGATCATCCTGAGTGCCATCACACGGCACATGCGAGGCAACCAGGGAAACAGGCCCAGCCAGTGTGGGTTTATGAAAGGCAGGTCCTACCTGATGAACCTGATCTCCTCCTATGACAAGATGACCTGCCTGTTGAATGAGGGAAAGGCTGCAGATGTTGTCTACCTGGACCTTAGTAAAGCCTATGACATCATGCCCCACAGCATTCTCCTGGAGAAACTGGCTGCTCACGGCTTGGACGAGTGCACTCTACACTGTTTAAAAGCTGGCGGAACAGCTGAGCCCAAAGAGTGGTGGTGAATGTAGTTACACCTGGCTGGCAACCAGTCACAAGGGGTGTTCCTCAGGGATCAGTATTGGGGCCAGTCCTGTTTAATATCTTCATCAACGATCTGGATGTTCACCCTCAATAGTTTTGCAGACAACACCAAGCTGGGGGGAGTGTTGATCTACTTGAGGGTGGGAAGGCTCTGCAGAGGGATCTGGACAGGCTGGACCGATGGGCCAACGCCAATTGTAGAAGGTTCAACAAGGAAAAGTGCCAGGCCCTGCAACTGTTCACAACCCCATGCAGTGGTACAGGCTTGGGGAAGAGTGTCTGGAAAGCTGCCTGGTGGGAAAGTGCCTGCGAGTGCTGGCTGATAACCAGCTGAACATGAGCCAGCAGTGTGCCCAGGTGGCCAAGAAGGCCAACAGCATCCTGGCTTGTAGAAGAAGTGTGGCCAGCAGGACAAGGGAAGTGATTGTCCCCCTGTGTTCAGCCCTGCTGAGGCCACATCTCAAATACTGTGTTCAGTTTTGGGCCCCTAACTTCAAGAGGGATTTAGAGGTGCTGGAATTTGTACAGAGATGGGCAATGAGGCTGGTGAAGTGTCTGGAGAACAAGTCTGATATGGAGCAGCTGAGGGAGCTGGGGCTGTTTAGCCTGGAGAGGAGAAGAATCAGAGGGAATCTCATTGCTTTCTACAGCTATGTAGAAGGACATTGCAGGCATATAGAGATAAGTCTCCTCCCAGATAACAAGCAATGGGACAAAAGGAAACGGCCTCCATTTGCACCAGGGGAGATTTAGATCAGATATCAGGAAAAATGTCTTCACTGAAAGGGTGGTCAAGCATTGGACCAGGCTGCCCAGGGAGGTGGTGGAATCACCATCTTTGGAAGTGTTTAATAAATGTGTAGATGCTGTACTTAGGGCCATGGGTTAGTGATGGACTTGGCAATCCTGGGTTCATGGTTGGACTTTATGATCCTGAACGTCTTTTCCAACCTAAATGATTCTATGATAAATTGACCTCACTATCAAGCACCTATACTCTAACTCATCTTAGGTTTGCTAGACAAAACCCTAAAGGGTGACTATCTAGCACCGACAACTGTGAACTTGAAACCAGCGTCAGTTAATCTGTTCCCAGCACCCTGGGCTGCATCCTGAGTCTCCCTTCTCCATGTGTAAAGTATGTGATCCTTCTTCAGGAGTATACAGTTTAGGTTTTGGTTTAAAATATCTATGAGAAAGTAGCTGCAGATGAGCTTCACATAGAATTTCTACTCTTTCCTTTTTAGAAAAAAAAAACAAACCCAAAACCCACACACACAAAAATCTTTGATGATAACAATTTCCTGAATCTAAAGTCCTTTCCTCTGCTTCTCCATGCCCTTGGCAATTCACACAGACTATTTGTATTCAGAAAGCCAGGTTTATGAAGCTCCTGGAGTAACTCACCTTGAGCTGATAGAAGTCACTGAGAAGTGTGAGGGATTGACCTCCTGCTCTTTCATCATCTTTGAGGCTCTCCCCATCAGATGCTGCCCCATCACTCTCCTCACACTGCAGGCCCTGCTGGATGACCTTGTTGCCAAGGTAACCTCTTCCCTGACAACACGATTTTCCTCCATAAGAGCTCGTTATTGTCTCAGATGTTTGTGTTAAAATAGAAGACTATCTGCATTTAATGACCTTCTCTTATTAGGGCTTTGTTCTCATTTCATCTCAACACAGAAGTGAACAGACACTGAAGAAGGTAAAAGGTCATGCATCCAAAATAAAGTCAGCAGTTTAGCAGGGCTGGATACAGTTCATTGGGAGACTGTTTAATTCTTCATGCATCAGAGACCTTCACATTGTCACAGGACTGCTTTGCTAAATGGAAGGGAGCAATAAACCCTTTCCCAAGATACACTGTGCTATAAACTGATTAAGTGGGATAGAACTAATTACAGCATACTATGCTTCCTGGGTCTTTCAGAAGAGGGGCATCTAAAGGAGTAACATTCACTAAGTAACAATTGTTTCAGGCTACCAGGTTTAAAAGAATCTAGAGCGATAATAAATAAGGGTCTACAAATATGTTCTAAGTCCATTAGTTTTAAGGTGTCCATAACAGCATCTTCCTTTCTTTCCTACTACGCCAGCTCCATACACATCCAGCTACATTACAGAAATTCCTCTCATATGAGTATAATCATACTAAAAGGTCTGAGAATTAAGCTGTTCCTTATTTTAGTCTACTTCTGAAGCCAATGAAGAGAGACAGCAACCCCAGAGAAATGCAGGAAACTGCATCCTGAAGGCACCTATTTCTTTCTGTCAAAAAAACAAGACCACTATAACACACTTTGATACTAGAATTCAAAGTTTCTGATGCTAAACTTTGGTGGGATTGCACTTTAATCATTAGAAAATAAATGCATACAGCTCCAGGGCAGCTTTCATCTGCAGGAGAGAAGACCATGGGAAAACAAGGTGAAAGGTAACTACCAAGATGAAGGAAGTAAATTGTTTTCACAGACCACCACGCGCAGAAAATATTCCAGTGTTGCAAGAGACTTAGTTTAGATACCAGGGCAAAACCACTGTGATCTAAGTAAAAAGGTAATCAGACAGATTGTCTAGTGGGATTACAGCGTCCACAGCCTTTGAGGTTTTTAGGTATCCATTAGGTATAACTGACCCTTCACTTGCTGCAGCAGGATATCTTCAGTGAGGTTTCACCTGCAATCAATTCTATGACAATTTGTCCTTTATTTTCTTTTTCCTCAAAAACATTGCTTATTTAAATGTGTACACCAAGTCCTTATATCATATGGTTCAATGTGCCTAACTGAAGTACAGTGTTTGAATGGGCAAGTGACCTGCTGATGATTTGCTGTTCTAAGAAGCAATGCTTTGTAAACAAAAGGTGTAATTCCACTCTGCTTTCTGTTAAATGAAGCTTCATGCATATTAATAAAAACAATCCTCAGAACTCTTTGCTACAATACCATGCCTGCCATATAAAAACACCCACATCCAAGAGAATGAAGTAGCAATAAACCCTAGAGCAGTAAAGAAATAAAAATGCCTTTACTAAATTTAGTAACTCCTGGGTATCAACAACAAAAAACATAATAGAAAAATGGTGTCATTTTAAATGATTGTTGAAACACTTTTCGTATTGATATTTAAATATATATATAGCTTCTAGTTTATTAGTATTTGGTCAGTTGTCATCTTCTGAAATGAAGATATACAGAGTCCTAAACCACACTACTTGACCTTTTCAAAATTTTAAAATTTTAGTTAGCCATTCCTTTTATTTCCTCTGTCTGTAACCTTAATATTCTGTGAGCAACAGAGAAATGGAATGGTTGCCTATTCCAAACAAATATATTGTAAAGGTTAAAGTACTGCAAGAGATTGCTGCTGTTCTTTTGCTGTCATTTGCAAACTATACCGGAAGCCATGACTGGAAGGTGCTGCTCAGATGAGAACAACAAGTGGAAATAAGGAGTGACAGAACTTCAATTCATTTTCTCAATAATAAGCTTTAGAAACAATAATTTAAGACTGCTCTCAGCAATCTATTAATACACATGATGGCTTACAAGTATTCCAGTTGATGCTAATGCAGCGCTTGAATACTTAGTTTCTCAGTCTTTTTTAATAGTGCTATATGTTCAGATAAACACCAATTCATGCAAGTTTAATACATCACATGATCATAATTTCACAAAGTGAATGTTGCTGTGCAGTCTTGCAAACAGGCACATATTTTGGTGTCATACTGAATCAGGACCTAAGTATTGACTCATTAGATTTTTTACACATATGTTTTCAACTTATCTTTGTTCACGCTAGTGGGAAAAGGGGGATTAATTCCCGCCGAAAGCTTAAAACATGGCTTGAAATGTTAAGTTTGCAGCATGGCTAAACAATACATTTGTTACTCGCAGTATTACATATATACCTACAGATTAAGAAACAAGGCTGTGATCTGTTATGCACCTGAAGACAAACCAACAGTTTCTAATAACATTAAAAATACTTATTGACACAAATCAACAGCTGTAAATTACTTATCAAAAATACTGCTCAAAGTATTTTTTTTTTCTTATTTTTTAAACAATAAAACAAAACGGGATATCAGCTTTTATTTTCCAAACTAAATGGAGAGGAACTATAAACATAAAAATTTTCAATTTAAAATACACATGACAGCAAGGAAGAGTGACCTTTGAAGTATGGACTAGCTGTTCCACATACCTTTGGAAATGCTGCAAAAGTTAGTCACAAATGCTAAGCTTCACTGAGTGCAGGTCAGGAACAACTTTTCTCAGTATGGTGTTGCACACCCCTTCCACTTCATTACATTTAAACCCATGCAACAGGCCATGCATTGTTTAAGTAGCACCAAGAATTTACTGCTACTTCAACAGTGTTTTGTCAGTCCAACAGTCCAAATTACAGTCTCATTACATGAATCTAGCTAACCTCATTGCCAATACGAATATTAAAAAGTCTCATTACTAAAAGAGATAACTTATTCAAAAACCTTTCTGGCATCTATGTCATTCTGTGATGCTACGCTCCTACTTTCCACATCCCTTGGAGTTAAAGGTTTGACAGTTCAGCTGTCCATAAGCAGAGCTGGTGGGTAAAATTTCTTCCCAATCAGCCTGGGCCACATGGGAGGTGGTTTTTTCTTTTAATACATTTTCTTACCCTACAGTGTTTCGTAGGACCCTACTCCACCAGGACAACACAGGCCTATGCTAATGGCAAAAGTCCTGCCGTTTACCACATTTTAGTCCTATCATCAAGGGATAATGGCAAAAAGTCCTATTTAGTGGATGAAGTTGCAACTTCCCGTTCACCCCATAGATGCTCCCTTGGTAGACAAGTGTTTACCTACTAAGCCAAAGGAAGGCTGTTTTCATATTTTATTTTTATATAGGTATACAAACTGAAACTTTAACATAAATATTTAATAAGGCATAATGTGAAGCTCTAATATTGCACTGTTTACCTCCAAAAGTTAAGTTAAAACCAACAGAAATCCTTCTAAGAAAAATAAATATTCAAGTGGTATAATTTTGTTCAGGGTTGTAAAATCTTTCTAAGACTGAATGCACCCTAAAGGTGAATACATTGAACCAAAAATAACAAATAATGGAGACTTTCAAGTTTGCTTCATATTATTAGCACAACTAAAGATCCTTGCAGCTAACTTGAAACCTACTACACTCTGCCCCACACAGAGTTTTAAGCAAACCACTTCCATGACTCTTCAGACCAGCTGGAAAGCTGATGAGCCTTGAAACTACTACCATATTTTCCCCTGTAGGTCTTTCCATCTAAGAAATGTACCTAAACTAAGAAAGGCTTGGGTGTAGCTCTTGGCAAGCAGAGGATAGCTGGGACGAGAAGTAACATAGGGATTTCCTCATGTGTTCAAGCTCATTATAGAGTTCAGGTTCTAAATCTCTTCAGCAATTTTTTTTACAAATTTTGTCTCTTTTTCAGTTTCTAGGCTTCTCTAGATTATTTTGAGCTGTTTAAACTGTCAGACAGCCCACCCTGGAATTCAAGGTGACTGGAAACACAACACACATTGTCTAGAGAAGAAGGTGCTGCTGCACAATATATACTCTATTAGAGTCAATGTTAACTACTTCTGCCAGTTGAATTCCTGATAGCAGTTTAATCACAACAGCTTGAACTGCAGATTAAGTGTCCAAATATTTTGTCAGGGTCCTGCATTCCGTGGAAACCCCCAGTGCTGTGATTAACGTTAGCAATTTAGTTAAACTAAATCTGACTTAGATATATGAAAAGGAGCTGCAATCACTTGCCATCTGCAGGCAGGAATACCCTGCATTATTTTTTTTTTTTTTTTTTCAGTTTTTCCAGCTTAGATGCATGCATTAAGAGCATTTATTACTACTCACACCTAATAAGACTTGTATAACTGCCCCTGAGGGTCTTGGAATCATCTGGAGGTTCAGACACTAGCAAACATATCCAAGAAAGTCATGTATTTGCAGCACATACCTTTGTTTGAAAGCTGAAATAGACTATTAAGTCAGAAACTTAACAAGATACACATGCTGAATATTAATAAACCTTTACAGAAATTTACTATCAACATGAATGCCAAATAACATTTGATTACAACATTTAACAAAACAGTTACTTATTTCCAGAAATTAAATAGGAGCCGAAACCTCTGCCTGTCACTTGTTGTTCAATCAATATCCTTAATATTACAGAATCACACAATGGTTGAGGTTGGAAGGGACCTCTGGATGTTAAATAGTACAACCACCCTGCCCAAGCAGAGTCACCTAGCGCAGGTTGTGCATGACTATATCCAGACAGCTTTCTAGTATCTTCAAGGATGGAGACTCTGCAATCCCTTTTGGGCAGCCTGCTCAAATACTGTCACCCTCACAGTGAAATAAAAAGTTTCGGTATCTTCAGATGAACGTACCATTTGTGCCCATTGCCTCTGATCCTGTCACTGGGCACTACTGAAAAGAGCCTGACTCCGTCTTCTTTATATCTTCTCTTCAGGAGGATAAGATCCCTCCTAAGCCTTCTCTTCTCCAGGCTAAAGTGTCCCAGCTCTTATCAGCCCTTCCCTATATGTGAGGTGCTCCAGTCCCTTAATCATCTTTGTGGCCCTTTGCTGGACTCTCCAGTATCTCCATATCTCTGTTGTACTGAGGAACCCAGAGCTGGATACAGTGCTCCAGGCGGGGCCTTACCAGTGCTGGGTAGAGAGGAAGGATCACCTCTCTCAACTGACTGGCAATGTTTTGCATAATGCAGCCCAAGATATCATTCACCTTTGCAGCAAGTGCACATTGCTGGTTCATGTTCAAATTGGCATCTGCCAGGAGCCCCGGGTCCTTGCCTTCCAAGCTCTTTTGCAGCTGCATGGCCCCAACATGTATTGGTGCATAAAATTGTTCATCCCCAGGTGCAGGAATCTGCACTTCTTGCTGACCTTCATGAAGTTCCTGTCAGCTCGTTTGTCCAGCCTGTATATATGCATACATGAGAGGTCCTACATGTCTTTCACATCTTTTTGTTAAATCTTGATAAACATTGTTTTTATTCTGATTTTTAGTTAAATAAAGCTTTGGAACTAATGAAGGAGGACTGACATGCACTGTCCAAACTAAAAATAGAAAGGAAATATAAAAAGTAACATAAACACCAGGAGGTCTGCTACTCACTTGGGAGTAGGAACACAGCCATCCTGAAGCTTTTCAATTCAAGGGAATATAGAGCATATGCTGAAGTGCACACAGTTAACCAGAAGACACTTTTTTGTTTTCTGCTCTTTTGCTTTTAGATAACAAACATAACAGAAGTCTTGGCTTCACAAACCAATTTGTGTAATTTACTCATACATGCAGTGAACAAGATTTCCACTGTAGAAAGCCTTGCTTGGGACCACATTTTGCCACCAAGATGGAGCTCTACCCTCCTTATTTACAGGACTCACGGGGGAGTTTCTAGACCACTGTGTATTACTATACAACACCCTCACAGCATTGATGTCAGCTCTCCTACAGTATATTTTTTAATTTAGATCTACAAAGTAAATACACTAAGATAATGGAGGGAGTAGGAGTACATGACGTGGATTGTACTGCTGGTATCCACTAAAATACAGTTAAAAGATTCATAATCTTTGAGGTAAAATAAAAACAGCACTAGAGATTGATTACAAATATACCTAGATTTCACTTCTGAAGTAGTGATTTTCAAGTAAAAGCAACCAAAAAAAAACCTCAGTCAGTGGCTTGGCAATATTGTGACATGTCTGTGCACGGTACCAGCCTCCCCAAATAATATTTGTATTTACAGGAAAGTACAAAGAAAGATTAATAATGTAAAGCAGTAACCAGGACCTACCCCATACTGTGATTTATTCTTGAGAGGGTTATTACACAATGGCTATTCATAGAAATGGATTTTGGATATTCTTTCAGTCTATAGGTAATTCTTGCTAACAAACACTCACTCCCCACCTTGCACTTCCCTTGCAAGATGGTAAACATTGGCTACCATCAAAGCAAGTTCTTACCTGCTTTTTAAATGAAGAGTTATGGCTATGTTTTGCTTCCCTCTGACTGTAAACAGTATGTTCAATAACAACTTACTCTCAAGTTGCATTTCTAAATTGGCATTGAACCTCCTACAAGGAACAGATCAGGAAAGCATTACTTGAGTATTGCTGATGCTTCCATTTTACTTCTATCCACAGGCCGATACATAGAAACACATACATGGGCTGCACAGATTAGATATGAACATGGAACAAATCTCAATTACCAGACTTGTGCATGCACAGATAAATCAGCATCACAGATATTTTGCAGGTCCATAGTTCCTGGAAGCATACTCACTTGGAATGTGCTTTAGAGAAAAACAATAGACCAACATTTCTTGAATGCAAGGGAAATACTGCACAAGCAGATCACTAGATCAGCACGGTCAGTAATGAATGCTTTCCGAAAAGTACAATTTTCGCTGCTGTGTGCTCTGTGTAGAGCTATTCTGCACATGCACACGTGTAAAGGACAACTGGGAAGCCATGATGTCTACTAGGCCCTCTGGACTTCCTGCCCAAAGCTAGAGGAAGGTCCCTGTTCTGCAAAAGAACAAGACATTTGTTTAAAAGATCCATCCATACATTGCAAAAACACGTTTCAAGGCTGCGATTTATTTTGTAATTTCCCATCACTGCAGCTCACTCAAAATTCTTATGCCAACACTTAAAAATGCAGACACCTTTAAATGTTTCAATAGATAGGAAAAGAATTGTTTGTGGGTCTTTCTTCAAATATGCTTATTATTTTACACTAACAGTATCTGCTTCACAGTAGGATGTATAAAGTACTTAAAAACAGACTTGGATTAAAAAGCTAAAATGACAGTTCTTTGTTATTATCCTTAGTATTTGTCACCCTGTCTTTCATCTTTTTGTATTCTGATAATCCAAATCTTTAAATCCTTCAAGACCTCATTTGGGGTTTGGGGTTAAGAAAGATTTAGTTCAACAGAAATGCTAACATTCCTCCCTCAAATCTATGCTTTCATGATTATACATGAAATAAAATACATTTTAAAATAAATATATATAATTATAAAAAGTCTTAATGAATGATGAATAGTTCAGCATTGTGTAAACATTTCTGAATAAACCCTGGAGTCAATATAGAACTGTTACTCCTCTGATAACCATTAGCTTTCAATAAAAGATATTGGAAAGAAAGTTAAACTATATCATTTGTTTCACAAAAGAAAAAAGGAGAAGCGTGGAAGAATCACCTCTTTATTAGAAACTTTAAAAAATAATTAGATGACTAATTAAGTGAAATAATGCAGTTAAAGTACTGGTTGTGGTACCAAAAATGGGATATGTGCATAGTGGACATTGTGAGCACCCTGGCATGAGTTAAACAAGACAGGTCTGTTGAGTTTTAATAGAATTTGGTTTAAGTCAGTTTATTTCTTCAGCATTCTGCAATTAAAAAGGAGTTTCTAAAGTTAATATAAAACCTAATATGGATAAAAAGGAACAGCATTCAAATGGAGCTACAAATTTATTGTTAGTCTATATTATTTAATAGAAAAAGCCTCACTGCTTATGCAGGTAAAAGTATAATGCAAAGACACCCTAGTATGTTCACGGCCCTAGTGTGTCCCTGGGTCTATAGCTGACCGTATCTGATTGCCTAAGGCAGAACCGGTGGGTAACATCTCTCCCTGCTCAGTTTGGGCCACATGGGGGTTATTTTCACACATTTTCATATCACACTGCTGCCTTCGCACTGGATCCCAGCCACAATCAGGCAGGTGCCCACATGCCTCCTCCAGCCTCAGCCAACACCAGGCTGTTCATTGTCACATACCAACCGCCCAGGGCTGTGACACACCAACCCCAAGGCGGCCACAGGACCAAGGCAGCTGAACACAGGAAAGCAAGCCCCAGCCAACTCAGGCCAACACAAGCCCACACAATTCCCAGGGCCTTGTGTTACAGGATCACTATACAGAGCCTTCAACCAGTAACAGGAAAAATACCCCAAAACTCCAAATATTTAGCAAACCATACCACCACACGCTGTCACAGCAACATGTCTTCAGTCTCATGTACAGAGCTAGGAATCATTTTTCCCTGAACTTTCCCTGAACAGCAGCAATGCCAAGCACCCTTCAATTGCAAAGATGAAAAAACCCTGAAAAAAAACAATTCTTAATGTGCAGCTTCTACTGCACACAAAGAAAGTGCTCTGGCATCAGAAGTCTTAATTTGTTAATACTTTACCAAAAAAAAAAAAAACCCACCCCAAAAACCCAAAAAACTGCAGAAAATCGAAGACAGAAAATAGAGTTAATTTCAGCTCCTGAATGGACACTACAGAGGAAAGAAAGCATGTCGGAAGGTTTGTGTTCAATAGTGGAACAAGTTTCCAAGACACCTGCCAACAATTACTAGCTTCTCCAAAGGCATATTGGGCATATTCAGATTACTAGTGTTATCTGGGCAATTAAATATATTTTATGAATCTGAAAGACCCTGCATAATATTGAAAACTACAACATTCTGGTCCCTGTGGTCACGAAACAGTTGTAACAGTGCAGTGGAGAATTTCTGTGAATCCACCTGCATGTCCATGCAGCAGCAGACCTCAAAACCCAGCCCTTCATTTTGGTTTTGTAAGTAATCAGTCTGCAAGATAAACATTTTGCAAGACATCTTCAAAGAGCCTATGGAAATACTCGAAGGCTTCAAAATGAAATTTAGTACAAAAGATTGTGTCTGGTTTGTTAAAGTAAAAATAATAAAAAGTCAATGGCAAAATGACAACAGGGCTATCAGCATGTAGGCAATAATTCTGCTACTGATTAAAACTGAAACAGGTCAAGAAAGAATAGAGAATAAGGGCAATGAGTAAGCCTGATTCATATCTGGATAAAACAAAGTATTACTTAGCACAGCTGGAAATAGACTTTGATCTATGATTACAAAAAGTGCAAAGAGAGGTTGAAGCTTTCAAAGTTACCCTGTGGTTAGTAGCAATGGAAGGTGAAGAGCCATCTGCATAGGCTTCTACCCCACTGCAGAACAGGCACTACTGATTCGTTATCTCCTTGAAAACCATACTTTACTGAACCAATACAAACTGATGTTCTTAATGATAAGGGAATTGCAGATTTAAATTATTCACCTTAATTTTTCAGCTCATTATAAAGCAACACAACCTTTTTGAGGCAGAAAAACCAGCTTCTCTAGAGAGAAAAATGATGCTTCTACATAGCATAACTCAGAGCGGTCCATGATACAACATCACCCTGTAACTGAGAGGACATCTCCACTGTTTTAAACTCCCGTGCAAAGCAACTGTATTAGCAGGGAAATGCCTCTCTTTCTTCTGACCATCACCCTAGGCACAGCACAACTAATTTACTATTTTACTACAAGACACCTTCTGGCACAGCATTTGGGAAGCAAACACCTCCCTAATCCACAAACACTGTCAGAGCCTAACTATAGTTTTTCTGCAGGTGTACTAGGTAAGAGCTGTGCAACTCTTCCCAATCCTTCTCTTAGTCTGTTTCTGGAGCACGATAATTTTCTGTTACATCTTAAACATGACTATTCCAAAAGCACAAACACAACCCAGAATGAGCTGTGGCCTATAGCCAATGCACCAGCCTCTTACTTGAAAGTGAAATATCAAGTCTGATATAAGTGGCATCTTCCAGCTCTCACTTACTATTTCTTAAGACTCACTACGTATCTTTAAGTCCTGAAGATGGCAAATGGCAAATCAATGATTGTGTGTCACAGAGAATATATCAGAAAATGGTAAAAAAATAATCTCACCAAGCATGGTGAATACATGACCCCAGAGCCTTGGTTCAGATTAACTTCATGTCTCATTTTTTGCACAATATCTTTTAACTAGTAGCTTTCCAGAAACTAAGAGATCTTCAGTTTGTACCACTCAGTTCAAGGTATGCACATGCTGAAAATAAACAGAGTTCTGCAATGTGGATTCCTTTATTGGCGTAACAGTGGTAATACAAGTATATTTGCGTAAGACAGTTGCAACATGTGAGTCAATGCTCACATGCATGGCCAGCCAGCCACAGCAGATGCCAAGTAACTTCTGTTAGGATTAGCTGTTTATGAAAAGTTCACCTGGTCCGTGGGATTGTCAGAGAGACCACCCAAATTCTAGGACATTGAAACTCCTAATATACCAATATCATTCTAATATGACTTGAAGCAGAGAAAAGGCAAGGTACAATGTTCTATAACAGCTATCAGCCACCCCAGACTCCCCCCCCTGCAAGAGGACAATCTTTTTACTTTAAAACCAACAGAGCAAAATATTCTAACTCCAAAGCATCATAGTGTCTGCAGATTAGCTGCAGATGATCATAGGCATAACTATCAGCCTAAAATTCCCCAAACTACCCAATTAAACTCCCCATGATCCTGGAAATGAAAGCCACTTACCCTATCAGCCTTATTTCCTGCAAGCTGCCCCTTTTAGACCTTTTTATTAATAATGGCTTGTAGCTGCTCATGACCCACTGGCACCCAGAAAACCCAGTCCTGCTTTCATTTCTCAACTTGTGGTGACAAAGAAATTCCCAGGTCCTATGAACTCAGTTGGTTTCCACTTACAATTCTAAGTTCATGGCTCTGTCACGGTAGAGGCAACATTTTATTCCAAAAGCACTAATAAGGCATTTTTCCAAAGGATTGCTTATCAGATTTCAGTTTGCCACAGACACGTATTTATTCTCTACTGCACTATTGCTGTTACAGAATAACATTCTGTGGAAGATTTAAATTTAAAGAGAGATTTCAGTAAGCAAAACACAACCATACAAACCCTCTTATTGGCATGTGTTTGAAGGAAGACATACAGAACAGAACCTGGCTGCAAGGTAGACACCTAAATACCTCTAAGAAGCTGAGACATGATCAACAAGCAATTACACGAGAACAGGATCAGCCTTGAACTCAGCTATGAGGAGGCCAGGTAGCAAAACACTTGGGACTGAAGGACTGAAAGGTGCCAGAGAAGGAAAAGCCCTGCTTCTGATGGGAAACTAGTAGAAGCTACAACAGAAAAAAACATACACAAGGTGTATGAGGCATTTCAGTGGGATCATGACAGACTGCTAGCATATTATATACACACAATGGATTCCTGACTGCTTTTTCCTCTCTTTGCTTCCATGAGTCTACAACATATGTCTTCCACTCTGTCAAATATCATGTGATAGCTTTTAACTTACACCCACCGTCTGATCTATCCTACTGCCATCTCCGTTCTGCCAGCAGAACAATATGGTTTGATCATGTCTCTTGGAACCCATTAATGCCACTTTCTCATTTCCCAGAGAGTATTTCTACAGAATGACAGCAAGGTATTCCTTTCCCTTTAAACGTGGTGTGCATTTGCCTATGGTCTGCTCAAAGCCACTTTCTGCACTGCAAATCAGACACAAAATTCAAGAACTGCATGCAGTATTTTAGCACAATAGAACAGAGAAATAACCTATCCTAGAGCATTAACTATGTTGATTTGATTCAGACTGAACATTCACAGATTTTTATCTTAGATAAAGTTTTGATAAGAAAGACTGAAAATAGTTAAGCCAGTTTTCTTAAGTACAGTTACACCAGACAGTTTGTAACTGCAAACCATGTGTTTAAATTTACCTGGTTAAGAATATCCAGCTAATTAAGCAATCAGATTAGCTAAGACTTAAGTGCTTTATAGCAACACTGAAGATCAAACTGACAAAGCTAACAGTACCCTGCTGCACCCAGACACGGCAAGATGTAAAATATACTAAATTAAAAGGTAGATACGTATTACACATAGAACTATGCAAGGACAGCAGGAATATTGCAAACTAACTCAAAACTTGGCAGCTGCCAGAATTAGGGTTGCCTATATACCTAGAAAACAGGAAATACATTTAATACAATTTATAAAAAAGCTGATCGTATGTTGTTTGGCCAATATCCTGGGCAAGAATAGAAAGTCACCCTAATTGCAAAGGCAGGTTTCCAAGTTAAAGGTAGTCTTAATTTACATTCAGGACTGGTCAGATATCTGGAAGTTAGCAAGCATGGTGCTTATAATTAGAGTTACACAGTCTGATGGGTCTAACAATTACAGGCTAGTAAACTGGACACCAACAGTACTCAAAGGTTTTGAAAAATGTTGAAAGAAACAATAAGGCAAAAGCAAGTCAGTATTACCTGAACATACATATCTAAAACTGGTTTATGATTCAACTACTGTAAGATTCTCCCCCTTTATGCTGTACCACAGCTTATTTAGATGGTCTTTGGTCTCCTTTGAGGGAACCAGAAAGTCCTTTAAAGATTTTAAAATGTTTATAATGCAGAGTTTCATCACCTTTAGATTAATAGAAACATTCTAAGTTACCTTATAACATCAGTTATTTGAACACTTAATTAGGTTTGTTCTATACCATAGAATGTTATATGGAATTTAGTTATGTTATCTTCCATGGGAGCATAGTCTGTTAAGTTAAACTTCCCCAAGACATCCGAGCAACACAATGGGCTAAGTAAAAAATGGAAGAAATAAAAAACCTCTAACTGAATTTTTGTGGCATCCCTGTAAGTTAATTATGCATAGAAATAAGTTCACTCTAGACCTTTACGGTTAAATCTACAAGTTTATATTCTACCCCCCTGATTTTTTTTTTTTTTTTTTCTTTTTTTCTTGTAAGGCACAATTACCTTCCAGGATGAAGAAATATGATTTGGAATATAGATCAATGTAATAAAATCTTTACAGTTATGTAGCTACCTGTGTATTTTAAAACCCTATACCATGGCTAACTAATAAGGAACAACAACAGCTATTTAACAGTCTTGAAATTTGGTCCATCTCCCATTAAAATCAGCAGAAACATTTCCTCATGGAAGCAGACCTCTAGCAACAGGCAATGTTTTTGGTTGAGCTAGAAAAAAATGGATTATAAAGTTCTATATGAATAGTCACAAGTCTGCTTTGGTCACGCTCATGCTCTGCAACTTGTCAGTCTTTGTATCACTTAAAGGTATGATAAAAAACATGTTTATGAAATGGGCATACTCACAGAAGAATTCAGTTTGCATAGTTGTATTCTCACTGAGGAAAAAGGTGACATCTATTCCAGAAGCAATTACACTAATACTGGCTGTTAGAATTTTGCTCCTCCAAAGAGTAGAAATCCCATCTGAAATACATCTACACACAAAAAAAGCCGATTCTACCCAAGATCTCATCATGCAAAATTTTGCCATCTTTCTGAAACCAAGGAAAAAAGTAATCAACATATAAAAGGTCTCTATCAGCTGCCATTACACCATTATTGAAGCTTTTAAACATAATGTTGTGGGAAATGCATCATACATTCAGAAAGGCATGGGGAAGAGCAGGCAGGTAGAGAAGGGCACTGATAACTAAACCAGCTATTAGCTGGATTATCTGACAGGTGTTTGTTCTTACCCAGCTGGGTGTTATTTAGTCCTGACTCAGTGAGCCTGAAATGCTTTAGAAACACCTCAGGGAGTCAAGCTCCCTGCTGTTAAAATGACAGTGACTCAGTAAATGGGTTCCTTATGTACATGTCAGCATACTCTGCATTTGCCTGCATGATTGCACCTTAACTCTTTCAAAAAAAATAATAAAAATTAAAATAAATTAGAAGAGACTCTACTAAAACAGAAAATAATCATCTGCAATTCTTACCAGAGTTCCTTTATAGCTATGCAGGCCCTGTCTTGAAAATATTACTTAAATCAGAACCTTTTATTTCAGAGATGTTAGGCTTAAAAGCTTTTGCGTTTACATCTGTACAGTAAGTGGAAGATATGAATAATCCAAGTACCCAAACCCACTCATTGCTAATTAGGTTACCCTGTTTCACTGGTGGCCAAAAAGTATGCTGGAGTCTCTCACAGTGCTGAAAAAAAGCCTTACAGCCCACACTGATACAATGAAGAACAATGACTAAATATTATGCGGAAGTCTGTGTGAAAGGTAAGAAGGAGCATAAGCCTGATCTTTATTGTTATTTTTCAGGTATATTCAGGGTCTTCACATGCTGAATCCATAGGAGGAAAGAGAGCAAATCATAGCTGCAGAAATAATATCTGCTTATACTTTAAGAAAGTTACATGTTTCAAGGGAACATGGTATTACTCTCCCCAATAATAGATGACTTCACATTTAACACTCCACCTCCAGTTCACATTGAAGTAAACATAAACAAAGAAAACTGGCCTTCTCGGAGTTACGGGGAGCTTCAGTTTAAAACTGTTGATTTTATAAGTAATCATTCCCTTTTTATATATTCTCATATGACTAAAAATGATATTTTAAGATACATGCTTCTCATATGAAACTGATGTCAGCAAACATTACCCATCACTTCCACAAAAAGTAGGTGGAGAGGGGCATGACTGAGAGACCTCTGATGGATACTCAAATCCAGACACACAGCAGCCAACAAAGAATAGGGTAACTGGCAACTTGGCCATTTGGTATGTCACCTCCCTTTGCACACTTCAGACATCTCAGCTAACCCATCAAAGGCCAAAGCTGGCATCAGTTTTAATTTTCACAGATAGCCCCTTTCAGGGGAAAGAAAAGTCTAATATAAATAATACCTCACATATTGGCCACAAAGGTACTACAGATATAAGCAAGGGTACACACTACAGGTTAGATTTAAAGTACAAACTGGGAGTAAACACTTGACAAAGCAACACACTTAAATGGGTCCCTGGATAAAAGCAACCTGGGCAAGAGGCTCAGGGCAAGTATCATTGTTTAAGGTACGAATAACAACTATTTTAACAGAAACAAATCACACTCTGGTTATAAATAATCGGATGTTGTAAATTTTACCCATTCAAAGAAGTCACATCTACTTAAGTTCTGTTTGCCTAAAGACTCTTCATGTGTCTGTTGGTCTGTAAAACCAGGCAAGACTCTGGAGCTATTTTATTCCTAAACAGGGCATCTATTTTTACTTCTTTGCAAATTACAATCAAGCAGGATATCTGGAAAAGAATTTGTTTTTCATTTTGAGAGTGAGCCTCAGCAAACACATATGTAAGACTGACAGTCGGCTATGACTTTATTGACTCTGGTAATTACTAGATTTGAATCCAAGTCAGACTTTGCAGTGAATGTAAAAAGCCGTATGAAAATACTAGCACAGAAAAGCCTGGATAACCTACGTATGTCTGCAGCAAACTACCTGTAAGAGTCCATTGGAAGAGACAGTGTTGCATTGTGTTGCAACAGTGTTGTATAGACTGTACTAAAACTGGTGAAACAAAGAATCCTGAAAGTCACGGTTCTTAAAAAAAATAAACTTCTCTATCTTTGTATGTTTTCATACACCAAAGTCAGGTAACGCAAAGCACTACAAAGTTTGTCCATGTAAGGAGATTAGAAAGTTTAGAGAGCTTTTCAAAATGTGTGGTTCTTAAAGAACAGAACAGTAGAAATAATTGATATTTTTACAATATTTCAAGGAATGCTATGCACAAGTTTCCGGTGGATGGCTTACAGTGGATGTCCCAGGGAGAAATCCCTGAGACGTAGCGTTACACCATCAATTCCAATAGTATACTAATTTCACAAATTAAACAATGAGCCAAATTATCCACTGAAGTAAACTGGTGTAGTTCCACTGAAATTAATAGATTTAAATATCTATAAATGAAGTGGCTGTCTGCTTCTTTATAAACTTCACAGAGTTGTTTTTGCAAGCAGTATTCTAACTTTGGCAACTGTGAACTGGGGCCCACTGTAGATTAACACCCGACAGTACTAACAAGCTTCTACGCACTAAAAACTTGTAGGAACAAAATATGAGTGTTTCTTATTGTTGTCCAGCAGCAATGAATTCAATGGGGCAGCTAACTGCACTTAAGCAACAGACTGGTTAGCTAACCAAGAAACATGGGTCAAATACCGCTTCATTCATGCCACTGCAAATTAGTAGGAATTTTACTGCTTTCACTGGTGACACTGACATATTGACAGGACTATCAGTCTTAGGCCAATACCTCTGTGCCGTTAAGGTTTACAGCAGCATGCAGTGGTAATCTACTTAAACATTCTTGATACCCCTGAATAAAACACAGAATAATCTATCCCATCACAGTTATGTAGTGTAATTCCCAAATTCCACTTTCCTAAACTTACTTGAGTAAAGTATTACTACAGCCTCGGGTTGTCTAATATAGTTCAATTGATAGGTCAGGGCAACATAATCTATAACATTTCTGTACTATTGACCTCAGGTATGGGTAATCATTTATACTGTCAAAAATTGACTAGCTAACAATTGACTGAGATAGAGTAACACGATCCTCAACTTAAAATAAAGAATCCTAAACCATGGGTAAATCCTGATAATATAGCAAAAGGGGGCTTAAAAATCTCACTCACTGTATCATTATTTTCACTGCATCTTAAGATGGACATATACAAGAAACGCACAGTTAATAAGGGTATTCATAAGCCTAGACACAAAGACTGGTCTCCAAGTACTCCCATAAATACCCCACCATAGCATAAGAAACGAACAGTGTCATGCACATGACTGCAACAAAGTATTACCAAATGATGCAGAAGTCTGAGTGATTTTCTTGTTATTTATTACCTTCTCCACTATTACCCACAAACTTTAGTGGTGTGTTTATGTCACTTATTCACAGCATACAACTAAAGCATTCTTTGTAAAAACACATCTACAGACACAACTTGCCTCTCATAACACAGCCTATGAAGATT
Organism: Falco biarmicus; assembly: GCF_023638135.1. Classification (NCBI taxonomy): domain Eukaryota; kingdom Metazoa; phylum Chordata; class Aves; order Falconiformes; family Falconidae; genus Falco; species Falco biarmicus. Next base: position 25,622,602 of record NC_079298.1, read on the forward strand.
ATCTCTATAGAGAGACATCAGGTTAGTAACCTCACTGTGTTTACTGACTGCTGGTTGTCACCTAACCATAAATGACATCAATGTCATCTCTTGTAGAAGGAGTCTTTGGAGATATACTGTATAATTTTCCAGCACAAGGAGTAAGAAAGCATGATAAAGGAAAATTCTAAGGACATTGAAAGATAACTTTAAAGTTATAACATCATATTTTTTATAAACATAGTATGTTTTCACAGTATACAATATGGTATTTCTTTTGTGGCTACAGATTTGAAAGCCTACAGTAGTTACTTTGGGAGGGCAGAAAAAAAAAAAAAGAAAAAAAAAAGAAAAGGATCTATCCAATAGAATTTTCCTGCAATAACATTAAACAGCACCCTTAAATGACACAGATTTACTCTGCAGAAAAGCCAACAGTTAATTTCACAGAGCAGAAGGCTCAAGGTATATCTACACACAGACACACACACTTTTGACCTGGTTCCACAAAAACATTTCACTTAATGTTACTTGCCACTAATTCTCATTCAATATCCACTGAGAGGAGAATAACCACCCCTAGTGCATTTAAAAACCAATAAAAATTGACAGTGAAAAACATTTCTTCCATTCCCAAATTTGTCTTCAGGTAAAAAGTAAACACATCTTGCCAGAGACCTGTATTTTGCCAATCATCTTTTTGTACATCATGTTTGAAGTGCAGGGTGTATGTTTTCAGCCCATAGACAAGCAAGGAGCTTGTCTGTTTATACCTGTGAAAAGTCTAACACTTTGAGGGATATGAAAAATTGAATAATATTTTTAAAAAAATTGAATATACTTATAAAGTTCATATTCTCTTGGTGGCAATGACACTTCTAAATTGAAATGCTGAGTAAATAAGCAACTTCTGATCATGAGTTGATCTCACTTTCTCTTACAGATGGCAATTTGAGCTGTTGATTATCCACTGCAGCACAAATTATGAAAAAATGACCAAAAAAATTATCATAATCTGTCTGATATATGGAATGTGTGGGGCATTAGTAAAGGGAGCTCATGAGGAAAGAGTGTTACTCTTCCCAACATGTCAAGGTTTTCTTTGCTGTTAATAACTCCCTCTAATTCCAAAGACAAAAGAAAAAGTGATCTACATACCCCTGGTGTAGCATGACTGGCAATACTGCTCAGTGACCAAAGGGTAGGTACTCAAAGAAACAGTGCTGCTTCCCTTGGCCATTAGAATTTTTGCATTATTGAATAATTCTGTCTGACCTTTCCTTCTATCCTTGACTAGTCCTGTCACCTGTTCCTAGCCAATCAGGTTTAGCTGTATTTCCATCCCAGAGAGTACAGAACTAACATCAAGATCTGTACTGTCCTACTACATGATTCTCTTCAAGTTTCCTGCACCTCTCAGACCTCCTCCTGCCTTTAGGATGTTCTTGCCTGTTAGTTATGTGTTTTAATTTCTTACGCAGTCTTATTCCTTGTAACAGTGCCAAGCACAGGTGCTGAAAATACTAGAATTATTCTAAGTAATTCTTACATCTCAAAATTATTTTCACCCTGTGACAGTTATTTCATCCTGATGTTTTAGAGATGCCTACCAAACACAGAACAGCTAAGATTCCTCGTTTCCAATAAATGCCTATTTGCATTCATTATAATTTTGTTTCATCTTAAACACGACCTCCCTTTCCTGTGCCATTGTCTTCCCAGCAGTGATGTTTCTATTTTTCAGCACATTGAACAATACTTCCCCATATTAAAAAGCTCCACTCTGACATTTTACTATGAACTTTTTCAGCAGTAGAAAACAACAGTTCACCCCTTATCACACAAAATCTCAGTCAGTGGTGAAGTCAGATAAAACTGGAAAGCCAAAGCTCAAGTGTCAGAGTGGTAGAATCAAAGATTTATTTTGGTATAAAAGACCACACACAGCAGCAATGCTGACATTTTTGCTTCCTTGGGCAAAGACCATGCTATTTTATTTTTTTTTTAAGAGGGGGAAAGCATTTGCAGGTGTGGTGAAAAAGATGTAGAATTCACAGGAAAAGCCACTCACCCAATATAGGAGAGGGCAAGGAATTGTTTTAAGGTGGTCAGTGGAGAACCTGCCTGGAGGTCTAGATTGGGAAGATGGTTAGAAGAAAGATTTTTAAAGTTGTCCTCTGTCATAGAAGGGCAAGTTCCCCATTATGTGACATTCCTACAGCCCCAATGAATTCACATTTACATGTTATACACATGTATACTGTGTATCTGAATCTGGTTTAGATTGAAGTAATGCATAATTGTTCCTGAAACCAAAGAACTGTCATCAACTGTAAACATCTGTTCTCAAACCAAGACAGCAGATTTTTTTTTTGCTAAATTCCACACTAGTGCCAAGGCTTTTCTTTAATAATGTTTCCATAAGTTATGGTTAAATCATACTTTGTACCAGGTAAATAAAAGACTCTTCTCCATGAGGTTCTCACAATGAAACATCCTAGACGTGCCCCTTTTGCATATATTTTTAACAGAAACTCAAGTAGGCAGAGAAGGATTTGGGGAGAAGTGAAGCCTAAGTGCAACTTTGCTTTTGCATTACTTAGAGTATAAGCAACTTCTGATCCTGCATTGTTTGGGTAAATAATAAAAAAGGCACTCTGTAAACAAGTGTTTAATCTCAGAAGTAGTATTAAGGACATAAAGCAACTTCCAATGCTAAGCTAAAGGAACTTTAATGAGTAGACAATGCTTTATAAATGTGTCAGGCAAACTATCTGAGGAGCAGTATTTCACTGCCAGGAATTTTAGTTTTGCTTTTCTGAAATACCCTTGTAGAAAGCTTTTTCCTCCACGGCTCCACATCTGCAGTTATCATCACTTATCCTCAGGAAGTACTTGTATTCTGCTAAGAACACACATATACTGGAGTCATATATACTAGCAACAGTCAAATTACTGTGCTTCCTCTACATAAAAAATTATTATTTATAATTTTCTTATTACTACTATGGCTTAGGAGTACCTACTTGCTAACAGTGTAACATCAACTGATATATTTTGATGAGAAAAGAACAGCTGGCCTTTTTCTCCATGTATGAAGATTCATAATTAGACACATAAAGCAACCCTATGTTGACTTTTTTTTACATATATACTGTCAGCATACTATATCAATATTTAAATCAATAAAAAATTACATTTTAGAAAAGATAAAACAATTAAACCAAAAAACCCCACCTTTGCTGCACTGATTATAGATTAAACACTTTTTATAGCCTATCCTGTAAGAAGATACAAACTCCCCAAAACAGATTCAGTTCCTGAGTTCAAAGGAAAGAAACCAGATTTGAAATAGTTTGAAGCCTGGGTAACAACAGTAAATCAATCAACATCATTACAAGGATGAAGTCATCAGCAGTAGAAAAAAAATTAGGAGGTGAAAGTCACACTCAGAGGGATAAAATAGATATGGTATATATTGACAGATGAAAGAACTTCAGTAATCAGTGATACGGGAATGAAGCAATAGCCATGGAGAACAGACACTTCCACAAAAAGAGTGGAAATTGCAAAGGAAGCAAACTGGGTGAAACAGAAAAGGTCATAAACAACAAAGGAGTTTTATCTGGAAAAATCCAAAACAAGGGAGTTAAACACAAACTTGTACAAAAGTACTAGATACCATCCTGTCAAAAAGTTAATTTAAGACCAAAATATATCAGCAAAACCAAAGTAATTTCAGGGACAAGAGACTGCAAGGCATCCAGTTTGTTCACTTTTGGGATCAAAAAATCAGGTAGTTTATACCAACAAAGAATCATGTCAGTTTTGTGGTAAATGATACAACTATGTTTTTCATGAAATAATAGTTTTGCACTCTCATCCAGGTATTTTTTTCCTAAGAGGGATGGGGTGGGGACAGGGGATCACATTTCACAGAAGAGTAAGAATAGTTGTAATTTTAAAAAAAATAAAAAACAAAGCAGTGAGATGCACCCCAGTCTATAAAGGACTCACATACTGCCATGTTGACACGTGGGGTTAAACAAGTTAAGGACAAAGGAAAGCATTTACAACGTTGGGTATCACAAGCGCAAAACAACAGTGCATCCTCACACTAGAGAGCCAGGAGGAACTCACCATAATGAGGAATAAACATTAGAATACATCTTACACTACCCAGATCTGAAACACCACACAGCCAGTGCTAACTTTCAAAATCTGTAATGCCATTTTCCCCTACATTTTTTTCAGCAGTATAAAAATTCAACATTTCATTATTCAATAAGGCAAGACCATAATAAGTTGTACATAAGATGGCCAAGAAAATCTGCAAAAAATAATTATTCTCTTGATATGAAACTTGTGCATGCATGTATATTTGTATGGATATTCACACAGACTGTAGACAGGGCAATTAGAACCAGGCTGTGCCATTACCCTATTACACAGTATCTCACTCAGAGAGGAGTTTCACAAGCGTCACAAAGAAATGCACATATAAGGGTGGAAAATCAAAATATACCTGAAGGATACCATAGCACCCTTAAACTAGTCTAAATGATTTCTAAATACAAATAATTCTGAGAGGGAGGATGATAGGATTTATTTTAACACACTGTAAAAATCACTGTATACTCTGAGAAAGAAATCACAGGCCTCAGTCTGAATAAAATCATATTGGGCAATTGCTATAAGCTTTTTACTCATTTATTTGTTTGAGAATGAAGGAATATCTCCTTCAGAGTTGCTCAGTTTTGACATTTGTGAAGCTTCTATGTCAGTTAAGAGTTTACATTCATAGAAGCGGGTAGAGCTTATTATTAAACAGTTCAAGGAGAAGCTCAAGCTACAGAAGTTTTTATGTCAAAGTTATATAATGGGTAATCAGCTCACATCCTGCTCTGCCCCTTGATAGGACTATCCTTGGACTTTCAAGATGCTTCTAAACATACTTGTGCTGTTGATAATGACTGCAGGAATGGCTTAACTTTGTTCTGAATACGTTTACATATTTGTGAAGGTTTTGTTGTCAGAGAAGACTAGGATTGAGTCTGACTGTTCATACCAGCTGAATTCTAGGGAAGTATTGCACAAAGATTTCTGAAAGAATCAAATTTGATTTAGTAAAATTCAGATATGATACTACCAAGTGCAACAAGAAAATAACCTCTGGTATTAATGGCCTGGGCCACAGGGACTTTATCAGAGAGGTGCATGAGAAATAACATACGGGTTGATATTACTTTTAATCTTCATCTAAAGGTGCCACTAGTACTTACAGACTAGATTATGTTTTGGTCATAGAAATACAAGAGTCATAAACAGATGGGCTTTTTTGAAAAAAAGAAAGAGATTTGAGGAAGAAAAGAAGTTGAAAACAGGTGCAAATAAGTGGTATAGCAGAAACGCACAGATTACAGAATGGCCAGAATCTTGGCTGCTGGGAAGTGGGAAATTATCACCCCTTCTTTTCACACAGACATCTTTCTGAGGGCTTCTGTGCACATTTGCAATAGAATACATGTTGTGACTAGACATAACCAAACTCCGAGTTGCAAGTGCTTGCAAACCTAAGCACACAGGTAGGGTATATATACTTTAAATTTTCTGGTTTGATAATAAAGTGGCTAGTGCAACAGTTCATGTAATAGCATGTTAAACCTTTTTATTAGCAAGAGGAAGCTGTAAGCAGATCAGCTTGCATTCCCTGCATCAAATGTGAAATGCATATTATACATGCAAACTCTTCTAAATATGATATGGTTTCACATAGTTGGTAACAAAACAGAAACGCTGTTGAGAAGGAATTCCACATGTATATGAATTTCTGGCATATTCCTGAGATCACCTAACAAATGTAGCAAAGCACTAAGGAAAGGGCACGCCTTCTTATTTCCAAAATGTCCCTCGTTCTCCAGTGAAATATTCCTTACTGATTTTTGGCAGACACTAGCTCAGACCTTAATCCCATTATTTGACCCTTTGAGTAGTCTAAATTCAGTATCAAAGGAGTACTAGAAAGTTTGGTACGTTAATGTAATCCTTGAAGGGATAGAACAAGGAGGGAAAGGGAGACATAGAGGTGTTTTGAAATTCACAGCTTACAGGAATACAGCTTTGTTCAGAGTCCGAAAGAATGGCAAAGAAAAAATAACCCAAGGAAGTGCAGTAGGAGGTGCTTACTGCAAGGTACTTGGTAGAAAGAACAGATGCTAACTACCAGAAAATTCTGGTAGAAAACTATAGCTGAATACAAAGTGTCCCTCAAAACTTTGAATGTGCAGGTCAGGTGCAGAAGACTGAGAAGGCAACGAGAACAGAAAGTCTTCTATATGCGGCAGTGGAGGGCTGTAATAGTGGGAACAACCATAACTCACTGAAAGAAAACATAACACAACACCACACACACTTCACACTCACCCCACACGTGAACTTCCACAACTACGTTTTAACGGTAGCCTTGTTTTCGGCTTTGTGGCGGCCTAATGTTATGTTTTGCTAGAACAAGCTTGTACTGTTTTTATCCAGAAGACTGCAAAGCTGGAACATGAATACTTCATCTCTATGGAAAGTACAAAACCTGAGCAGTGCAGGCAGCAACTCATCTGACATCCTCAGAAGCAGCATAAGCACTTGAATGACTGCAGCTTCAAAGCCATGATTTATGTACTCTACAAGTATAATTAATCTGATATAATCTCCTGCTGTGCACTGGTGTATTAAACGCTCTACAGTAATATTTCATGACATGTAGCATACATGACAAAGAGACTGGAAGTATATAGTACATGTGGTTGTAACTGTGGTAAATCACTTTCACTGTAGCCCAGCTTCTACGTCATTCCAGCCAGAAATAACCTACATAACATGACCACCACTTCAGAGGAAAATAAATCATAACCCCTGAAAATATTGCAGCATTCTACAATATTTCAGTTTACCAATTATCAGGTTCTAATGAAAACTTGGCACACAGCTAAGTTAATTGCAAAGAACGGACTTTCAAGGGTTCAGCAACTCTACCGGGACTCAGCTCTCCTGAGTGGCTACCAGTGACACATTAGCAGATGAGGTGATTTGCAGGAAAAAACAATTTAGGATAAAAAGCCTGGAGGAGCCATGAATTGCAGCAATCAAGGAGGTAAGGATAAGCCACAAAAGTCATTCTCCTCCAAGAATAACAATATGAAGAGCAATTAATGATACAACAAGGAAGCCAATCTCAACCTACCCCATTCCTGCTTAGGACACTCCCAGGTCATGCTGCTGGCACCGCCACTGCTCCAGCCTGAACCCCATGCCCTGGGCATTCCTCTAGAGCAGTTCTGGAAACAAGAATGTTGGTATCATGTACTGAGCTACAAAACCAGATGTATCTAATACGAGCTGAGTGATCACAGCCTCTCTGCGCAGACCTAACAGAAGAAGTGCTCCAATATTTATTAAAAAAAAATAAAAATGAGAAAAGGAAAAGACTTCAGAGAACCATGAAGAATTATTGGAGAGCTGAAGTGTATTCTCTGCTGAGAAAAAGACCTGAGGAGTTTGGTCTGTGAACTTAGGATAACATAGTTTTATCACAGTGCACACATACCTAAGAGGGCTCTTCAGTCTCACAGACTCATAAGAAGATCCAAAGTCAGAAAGCCAACACCTCAGGTGAAGAAATCTGTGATGCCAGCAACTTTCCAATAATTATGGAGAGTTATCTTCCTCTAGAACCAAAATTAAGGAATCCTTTCAAGGAAGAAAAAAACAAAACCCGCAAGGAAGCATAACAAACAGAAGGTCTAAGGAGCAGCATCAACCATTGACCATACCAGTCCCATGCTTGCATGATCCCCCTTTGTAAAGAAGGGTCAGGTATTTCCCCATTCCTCTCCACCCCCAGTTAGAGGCAATTAAGCAGACAGTTAATTGTGCCAGGGTGTGGCAGGGCTGCACAGCTGCTCTGGCCAGTGCAGAGGCAGGTCCCCACACCAGCCCCAACCTGGTGATGAGGACATGGCCACCACTGCAGCACCCTGCATTGCTCCCTGCTGGCCAAGGGTTAATTCACCAAAATCCATCCTGCATCTGTACACCTGCCACACACCTGATGCACAAAACTGAAACCAGCAGCTGGGTTGCAGCTTAAGCTGTGTACCAGCTACCCTTGAGTGAAGGCAAAATGCACATACCTGCACCTCCTGAAGGTGAGTCTGCCATTTCAGAAAGAAAAGAATCAAAACCAAATAAATAAAAAGCAAAATAGAAGGATTCTGTCTTCTAGTCATTTTTATTTAGAGAGAATGCAGTAAACCAAATTACTTAAAATACTTTGAGATATGACAATTCATTATTTTGTTGTTGTCAGAACCACAGAATATATTTATTCAGGAAATAGCTTCTGGGACTGCAGGCTGGCTTGTTTTCTGCAGCAGTACCACAGAGATTTACAAGGGAAAGAAGGCAAAATTGCTATGCCTCCTTCCAAATTTGTAAGGGTCTTATAAATTTTCTGACTCATTTAGATATATTGTAGAAATGAGCTTCAAAAACATTTCATAACAGGGTTCTCAGGCTTACCAAATGGAGAAAATTATTAATTTTCATCCTAGTGTATGCACTGAGAATTGCCCAGCACAGAGGAACACTCATCAGAGCATGAGAATCCCCAAGAACATGAGGGAGGTTCATCTTCAAAAATAAAAGATTTTGAGTATTCTTCCAGATCCCCACAAAAATTTCTTCAAACCAAAACAAGCCAGATATTCTGGCACTTGTAATCTCACTAATGCTTTGTCTGATGCCAGTAAAATGGCCCTGGGATATGAAAGGAAGAGCTAATTTTTAGCTAGTTTTTTAGTACTGCAGTGCATCCTACACTCATGCAGCACTACTGCTGGCCCAGGTGAAAAAGGAATTGATTTGAAACCCAGCTGGAGAGGGGGTTGAAGTTTTAAAAGGCTTTTACTGCTTGATCCCTTGCTGCTGCTACTTCTTCAAAGCTTAGGAAAATCTAGGGAGAATCTAATAAAGCAGAATCAGGCCTCTTGAGATGAATGTCTTATGTTTTCTTTTACCAATTGCCCTTTGAAATTCCTTGATGGATGTCACCAATGGCATAACAGACATGTGGCAGATGACAGTGAAAGGCAAAAGAACTATTTTCTGTTCTACTCACATGCCATATGTGGGTAGATGTTACAAGTGGATGAGTATCCCTGTGACTTGCCAGGTCTAGCCACTAATTGGAGTACTGTTAAATGTTGTTAAACATATTTTACACTTACATAGATATCTCTTGTATGACATGTTGCTAAATGCTTGCTTAATAGAAAAGAAGTAAATTGGATGTTAATAATGAAACACCGTTTTTCTAATTTCCAATTCATTTCAAATTTAGGAATGCTCATACACGTATAACTAATATATTTTCTCTGCATAGACATGACAGCACATTTAATAAAATACTTAGGACAAAAATAATGGGATCATTTTATAACTAGTATTTAAGTGATAGGACTGACATTTAATGTAGTAGACCTAAATTGTTAGAGGTTTACGGTCAGATCACATCTATCTGGTATCAGGGATAGCTTCATAGTAGAGCCTATTCCAGTCATAACCCTGCATCAAAGCCACAGTGATTATTTTGGGTCCCTTTCCAAATCCCTTGAGTACTTTGTTTCTAAATAAGAGGCATTTTCCTGGAAATTTCATACAGTGTACATTTCCATTGTAAGAAAAGTTTTGCATCTAGTTAAATAAGCAAAACAGAGGTGAATTTATTGACTGCATGTCAAAGTTGTTTTAAAAATCATTTTTTAATGTCAACTGGTCTTTCATTTCCATACCTTGAGATTCCTGTCTCTATTCTTTCTCTATATTTCATGTCTGCTTGTTCTTTCAACCTCCTTGGAGTGTAGCCAGGCTCTACAGCCTACAGTATGAATATGCCTGCTATATTCCTGTTTGATCTTCTTCCCTTGATGTGTCAGTTTCTTTGTGGCCTGCCTACTTGTCAAACCATTTTCACTCTTCAAAACTTTTTATGAATTTTTAAAAAGCAGTGCAGATCTCAGGACATTTGATGAATTTTTCAAGAGCTAATCACAATCAAATATCACAAACATTGCTGTTTATGTGTTTAATATACTAAGGACAAACATTTATTTACAAATTTTGGCACCTAAACGAGCCAGATAGCAACAAAGTACATTCAAACACACTGAATGTAAGGTAAAAGAGGGAATGTACTCCTCTTCTAGCTATAATGGGAATAACTGATTGTTAAAAATGTGAAAACCAGAGAGAAGTGCAATGGAAAGTGTCAATGTATCCAAGTAAAATACTGAAGTATAAAATCTTAGGAATATAAAAGACAAGCAGAAGAAGAAATAACAAGCCATCTTCACTTCAAATACATATTTTAGAAAAAAAATATAATGGTGCGATTCCTTAAGTTATGAGACAGCTTTATCCTTCTACATATAACTAAAGGTTTCTTATTAGCCTTACTGATGTGACACTTCACATAGGTAATGTAGATAGTCAACCCATATCCTTCCATAATGCATGGACCAATAGATTCAAAAGCTCTGTTTGTGAATAGCTGTAAGACATTATTGATACCACATTTTTAGAGGTTATTACACTTTTCAGATGGTTAAAATTATTTGTATTATGAGTGAGTTCCTCATACAACAGAGGTATACCCTGATCATCAAAATACAGTGTTCCCTGTGTCAGATGGGTAAATAAATATCTATAATCCTGTAATAAAGGATGTCTAATGTTGACAGGAAACAATTTAAAATATTATATTAGTGAGATTAAAAATAATGTTTCCCTTTTAAAGGAGAGTGAGAACCACCTCAGACAAAAAAGTATCAAATAATCTAAAGTAAAATAATTATTTTTCCCTTTCCCACTGAAGGTCACAAGAAGTGTACTTAACCAAAATATGCAATATGAAAAAGTATAGCCAATGACTCCTGAAGTCAATGTTTTAACACTTCAGTGATACAGGATAAGGAGGGACAAGTGAAGACACAGGAAAAACAGATATATACTAAGTTGCACTAAAGCAGTTTCTAATATAGAGAACAGCCCAGCCAGGAAATGGCCTACCCATCCAGGTCATTAAAAGCGTTTGTCATATGCTAACCTCAGATTAATACTTATTCTCAGACTACCTCTCATGGTTTGTTATATTCTAGTTATCATGGAATCATAGAATAGTCATAGAATGGTTTTTGCTGGAAGGGACTTTAAACATCATCTAGTCCTAGCCCCTCTGCCATGGGCAGGGACACCTTCCACTAGAACAGGTTGCTCAAAGACACACCCAGCCTCACCTTCTAGGGATGGGACACCCACAGCTTCTCTGGACAATCTGTTCCGTTGCCTCACCGCCCTCACAGTAAAGAATTTGTTCTTAATATCTAATGGAAATCTAGCCTCTTTCAGTTTAAAGCGATTACCCCTTGTGCTATCTCTACATGCCCTTGTAAAATGTCCCTCTCCAGCTTTCTTGTAGGGCCCCTTTAGGCACTGGAAAGCTGCTATAAGGTCTCCCCAGAGCCTTCTCATCTCCAGTTTGAACAACCCCAGCTCTCTCAGCCTGTCTTTATAGGAAAGGTGCTCCAGCCCTCTGATCACCTTAGTAGCCCTTCTCTGGACTTGCTCCGACAGATCCATGACATTTTTATGCTGGAGGCCCCAGAGCTGGAGTACTCCAGCTGGTGTCTCATGAGAGCAGAGGGGAAGAATCACCTTCCTTGACCTGCTGGCCACACTTCTTTTGATGCAGTCCATATAGTTATAGCATGACAATTTCTAATGATATATATTTTATAAAACTAATATTGCATAAAGGAGACCAATATATTGGCAGAGTTTGCATGTAAAATAATATCTCTTTTTATCTTTTTTTGCAGTCATATCTCAATGAGATGTCCTGTCCCTATTGTAGAAGACACAAAGTTACAATTATATTGCTTTTCAAATAACTTAGCCTTTCAATAAGACCAATGGAATATTGGTTGCTCTATTTTGTTCAGTCTTTATTTTCTATTTGGAAAGGTAGATGCTGGTGCATGAATATGACATCTTTGTACTCTGGTAAGAGAGCTATAGTAAATATAGTAATATGCTGAAAATAGATTTTATTTCTTACTCGAAGGATAGTTCCTGGAAATGGATTGGTCAATGTAGACATATGCTGACAATAGGAGGTTGGTACAAACTCTTTATCTGTCAAGACTGAAACGTATTAATTCACCTGATCCACTTTAAAAACCACTCTGCTATGTGCACCTTGAGGGGTCAGATTCCCAAAGACACTAAAGTTACTAGATCCCATGGAACAGATATGAAAACAGATGCAAAGAAATTTTTGCAACAATCCATGTCAAGAAACACTTTCTTTAACATCCCATCAAAGACAATGGCCTCAGACAAATATTTCAGAACAAAAAGAAGATTGATTAGTTCAGATCATGATTAGTTCAATTGTCACAAACCACAACTTGAGCAGGCAGATTCAAGCATGTGATACTTTTAAACTCAAAGGATCATGATAAGTAAATGAAAGAGACTTTTTGTGGTTTTACACGTTTAAGAAAGAAAAAGGTAATCTGCACCACATTTGACATAAGTGTGTCAGGACCCAGAGAGGATACAGGGAAGAAGAATAACTTAGCAAACTTAGTACATTCAGCTCTATCATCCCTTAAGGAATCAGAGATTTGATTTTCTTGCTTATGAGATTAAAAAGAGTTACCCTTAACAGGATTCGTATGATCAATTTACAATAAAGTCAACTCAAACTGTCCTGTTACAAAATGGAATACAAAGTATTTAGAAGGAAGGAGGTACAGATTTACATTTGTATGTGATTAAAACACTCTCAGAAACAGCTGAAGGAGAAGCACAAACATGCTGGCTATCAGTGTGAGAAAGGAGTGAGAAAAGTACATACAGAAATTAAATTTAACATAAAATTAATGTAAAATGTCAATGGAAAAAGTCACAATAAACAGTGAAAAACACAGGAATTGTGGGAGAACCAATGAGAAGCAACTAAAACTGTGATTACTCCTCCCTGAAAGTATGAATAGACCTTCTCCGTTTTTACCAAAGTGAAGTATTCACAAATTTTTGTGAAACAAGAACAGAAAGAAAAGGCTTCCAGAAAAGTGTCAAATCAAATCAAGTACCAGGTTGGGTTGGAAAGAGGTGGAATTTGAACCAAAGAAAATTATGAAATTTCTTCATCTAACTCTTAACTTAGAGTTCATTAACTGAATTTTAGCTCATATTAAAAAAAAAAAAAATTGATCATAAAACCAAGTTTGGAATAACCTTGAGAACAAAAGTTTTTTTAGAAAGGTCTCTTAAAAGGCTATGAAAAACACAAATTCTAGGAAGAACATAACACAATATTATTTTTAGGTATGTGGATTCTAGGACATTCATAAGCATTGGTTATTGTCAATAATTTTACTGAAATTCTGTAGTAGTAGTATATCATAACATGGATAACAACTGTAAAATTACACTGAATATCTATCTCCCTCTCTGTTTCACCCACCACCATAGATCCTACATGCCAACTCCATTATTAAACCTTACACTATATTTTGAAAAAGCTTACTATTTCCTTGCATTGGTGCTGTTGGCAGAGACAGCATACTGCAGTGGAGGGTTTGTTACCTTTAAAATGTCTATGATGAGAAGTCAGGCATTTCAAATGCCTCAGAGGTGCATGGCATGTCTAAATAGGGGCTTCACATATTGGAGCCATTTTCTCAAAGGGGATCATTTTTGTTGCCAGTCTTAAAAGAACAATGATGCAGATCATTATGGGATAAAAATGTCATGAAAGAATTGAATCCTGCACTGACTGACAGAAACGTCAAAATTAAATTTCACTCATTTTTGTAGTAGCTCGCCTTATACAGAAAGATGTTTTCCACTGTATCTTGTGGTGTGTAAATATTTGTGTACAAATACACATTTTTAAGCAACTTGTAAAAGAAACCATTCCTGCAGTTAGAAAAAAATGATAGTATTAATTCCTTCAGATGGTACTATTTGCACAAATTATTTATTCCAGAACACAATACTTGGTATTGATCAAGCAGGATGAAATCAATTGATTGTCATAATATCTCTGAAAGTCATAATCTACAATAAAGCTGTTTCAAGCCACAGATGTCAATACAACACAGCATACAACATATAAACAGTAGTGTTTAGATATAAGCAGCTAGACTGAAAAATCCTACAGATGGTAGGTTATGTCTTGTCATACTGTATTTTTGGAATATTTAATTTTATTTCATAAACAAACACATTTTGCTGTTACTGTCATTATTTGTATTACTATTATGCAAATATGAGAAGTGCTATACAAACAGGTACTCTTTACCTTTCTGCTGTCTATACTCAACCAGATACAAAAGACATAGGACTCTAACTTTTAATTTCCAAGTTTTCTGCTGAATAGGCATAAGCATCTACACACCATAGTAAACCGGGGCCACATACAGAGCTGTGAAAAAATAGACGGGAATAAAATTGTTATGTTCCCTCTAAGCTATGGCAGAAAGAAGATTCTCCTTTCCCTTTTTTTTTTTCTTTTTTTTTTTTTTTTTCTGCTTTTACAGGGCAGGCAAGACATTTACTATTTGGTTGAAGAGGTTGTGGAAACAGAACCTAGGAGGCTGAAATATGCAAATAAAGGAAAATTAAAGTGCGGCAAAAGTTACTTAAAAATGCAGAAAAAGTAATTGTTATAATAAATGAATACTTCCCTGTGCTGTTAAAAGAAAGCTGAAAGTTTAGGATATTTGTGGTTTTCTGTGATTATATTGTTTTTCTTGTATACATATGAACATACCTATAAACAATAAAGAAAGGAAGGGGACATTTTGGTAGGCTTGTATAAAGAATTCAATATTAATATATTACTGAATTTTGGGTGCAAAGGTAGATAAGAATAAAAATCCAGCACACATGAATATTGCTTTTTTCCTACTTCCAACATCTTCTTGTTATCGTTTTTTCCCAGCCATGAACAGAGGAAAGCAAGCCTATATACCTATACATACTTCCATATGCCATGCACATAAATTAAATCTTAATGTTGCATATCAAAACAACCCACTATGAATAAGCTGTAGAATGTAGTTTTAAATTATTACAGCATTGTGCTCTTTCTGAGCTGAGTAGTGGACAGCTTACTAACAAAATAAAAACTGTGTAGTTCATTGCAAGAAAAACCTCAAAAGTTTTCCATTTGCTTTCACAATGGTTTTATAATGAGAAGAAAAAGTAAAGGCTGTATATGATTATGGTTTAGATATTCAATGTACAAGTTACAAAAATGTTATATAAATGTTAAAGTTAGTTTACAAACTGTAGCCAAAGTACTACTCTGAGACCTGAACAGGGATATGACAGGTCTTTGGTTTCTATTGGCTTGCAAAAAGGAATGGACAGTTATTATTATTCTTGTACTAGGGCAAACAAGAGAGCAAACTTGTATAAAAAAAACTCTTCAGCGATTTAAAATCTTTTCATTTTGTTAATCCAAAATGCATGTTGGCTGAATCTGTGTATATGTTAATATTAACAACACATCTCTAAAGATATATGCAAAATAAATAATTTTTACTCATAATATTAAATGCATTATTTTTCAATATTGACAGAATCATCTCCCCAGCTTATAGTTACTTACCAATTCTGTGTATATTGCTCAAAAGCTTCGAATTATACAGCTACTCCCAAAATGTTTATGTCACTTCAGAAGCTTTTTCTGTCCTAGCCACTGGCAAAATTGCCTTTGCCTTCTTGTTAGTTAGGATACTACAAAACCTGGAGAATATCCTGTAAGAATTGGAGACTGTCAAACTTCAGATGAAAAGTACATTGGATTATTCTTATCTGGAATACCTTCTTACAATAAGAGGTAATTCTTAGATGCTAACAGATCAGTTCTTGAACTTTACCCAGATAACTTAGAATATTATGAAGTGAGTAGTTCACTTAGGAAACCGAGCAAAATAAGTCAATCTCTAAGGGTTAAAGTCACAAAGAGAGATTCCATGTATTATAGTCCTGATTCTTATCAGGGATCTCTGAATATTTGCAGTTATGGGGAGTCATCTGAGTCACAAAGTTATGTTCTGTAATAAAGGTATTCAAATCACAGACACTGATTGGGACCTAAACTGTGAACAAATTTGTTGTGGATCTTGCCAGATCTTGCTTCTCAATAGCACAGGGTCTCGCTAATGAAAATACTTTGTCTTGGACATCCTAACACTTTTTTGTCAGAAGGTCTTTTCAAACATCATGACTTCTCAGAAAGGGAGCAGAGAGGCTATTTTAATGACCACTTGAATTCTAGCAGTTGATCAAATGAATTATACCACTGTCCGATTCTGAGAAACAGGCTGAAGGTCAGTCAACGGACAGACTTTCCACCTCTGCTTCACTGTAATCTTTGTATGGATTTTTTTTGCAGTTGACCTTCCAGCTCTGGCTGCATACTCTACAGACTCCAAGATACTGCATTCTTCATAGCTCACCAGAACTGGCTCTATTTCTGTAGTAAATGTTGAAATCTTAGTTTTATGAGCAGTAGGTTATTTATAAGTGCAATTTTAAAATATCTTTCCAAGTGACTTTAGCCTTCCTAATCTTCCACGTAAACAAAATGAATCCATTTCATTTTGTATAATGCAATTGTGATAATTTGATGAAATCCGTCCCCATTTATTATTATTATTCCTTCCTTATTTCTTTGTTCTAAAAATTTCACACTGTTAGAGTGTAATGTGTATCAAACTAATTTCATCATAAAAAGCCCCCTTATATCTACAGTAACAGTCTAGAACTTGTATATTGTTGAACCAGTTAAGAAGAATCTGCAGAATGAATTTCTCTGTAAACCTCTGTGTGCAAATTTCCCTACTGACACAGTAGGACAGGGTTTCACAGTGATGTGCCTTTGTCAGGTAGACCTTGCAGGCATAATCTCAATGTAACTACAAAGTGTTACAGACACTTATAGAAGTTACAAACCTTATAGAGAGAGTGGAATGAAAAATAATTTATTATAGATATAGGGTCAGATAACGTTCTAAGTTACCTTGGTAAAGTTCAATAATTGATCCGTTAGCTTCTAAGAATTAACTTTTATTGCAGAAAGGTATTCCAAATAAGAATAATCCAATAAACTTTTCATTTGAAGCTTGGCAGGCTCCAATTTTCTCTCTTTGAGAACTGTACTTAAAGAAAATGGATTACAAAAAGAAAAGAACCCACAAGGATCTTAAATAAGGTCAGAAATGGACTACCAAATGAAATTACAAAATAAGGGAAGTCTTCATGTTACTTAACGATGCTACAATAGAATTCCACGGCAAAGCTGTTCCTATGTTTAATTGGCTCACAATCCTGTTTGGGTATTTCCATTTTATTATCACAAAACAGTCAACAAAAATAACATAAACTTTTTTGTTATTGGTTATGTGCACTGACCAACAAATAGACCTCCCACAACATATAATCATTTCAATATGAGCAGTTTTATGATATAATCGGTACAGAAGCCTCACACTACTGTTTTGTAAAACATAGTCCATAACCTGAGTTTTATTAAGTGTGCTTTATAACTAATTTTATGCTATAAAAATTCATAATTATTTAAGAGATGTCTTCCATGAAATATCAAAAATTTTGAAAAATAAAGGAAGAACTTTGCCAGTGTGTGCTTAGATGAAAACATATTTCTGCTTTCAGCTAAATTGTCAGTCACAAAAAATGCCAAAACAAGTGCATTTTTTCAAGAAGACCATTAATAAATATTTTTAACAATAAAATGGGGGAAATTGCTCCCCAAGAAAACTGTTGAAAGAGATTCTAGTCACCAAAGTCAGTCTCCCATTCACCAGTCAGCAGCTCTCCATACTTTACTTACAATTCAACAGCCATATGCCAGCAAGAAATTGGTACTTAGAGAGTGTGTTAAACTGTAGTTCTAGTTTTGGAATTCATAAAGCTGAAAAATGGAAACATTGTTTACACCAAAACAATCCCTTCTTAATGAACAGTTTTGTCAAACTATTTCCATAGGAGAAAAATAATAAGGAATTGAATGAGTTTGTTTTAAATAGAGGTTTTTTTCCTTCTTTTCCTTTATATGAAAAATGTGCACTTGGAAATGGTAGCTGTTTTGGGGGTGTGAGGTGTGTGCAGGGCAGGGTGTGATTTTATTCTCTACCTCATGGACTTAATTTTTAACTTTTTGTATGACACCAAAAAAACCCTGTGCTTTTTATGTTGGATGCACCCATCTATCTATGTCTATCTATGTGTCTCTGCGGAAATTAAAAATATTATCACAACAATATATTATAAATGTTTAAATACTGCATTTATGTATATAGTAATATTAAATGGAAATATTGTAAAAGATAATCTAACCCATTAACGAAAATTTGACGACACCAGATTGACAGGTTACAAATTTGTAATCTCTACTGCAAATAGACATATGTTTAACTTTGAAACACCTCTGTTAATACTTACATTTGAATTTGAGAAAATTTTTATTATAGCTAATTACTAATGTGTAATGTGCTTTCAGAATTAGGGTTTTGAGATAGAGAAATCCATATTTTCATATAGAACAAAAGCTGATGAGGGTCTTCGAATTCTAAGTTCCTCATACAACCTCAGTTCTCTCAATTATAATTCTAAAATGTGTCTTCTTATATCTTAATCATATAATAAAATACTGATCACATCAGGAGTCTTATTGGGGGAAATTGATTAATCACATAAATAGGGACATCATCACTATGTTGACACACAAAGCAGTAGAAACATGGGGAAATGTTAAGGTTGCAGCTTTTGTTTTGGCATTTCCAAGCTTTAAAGTACTTGATTTTGTGTCTCTGATAGTGTTTATACTGACTATATAGACTAAAATTATCCTGGTCCCTGAATTTTTAAATTATATTACTTCTCTGTGCTGAATAGCACAGATGTTGCCTGATGCCTCATCCTCAATGCTTTTTTCTAAAAGTGCTTAATAAACCTAAAATTTCTGGCTTGATTTAGTTTCTGCTGAAGAAAATGGGAACACTCATTTTAGCTTAAGCAACAGAGAAATGAGATTCAGACAAAAATTAGGAACCAGATTTGTACACTTCCTGAAATATGATACAGCTGGTGATTATACGTTAATTGTTCTCTATTATACCTTATTTATGTATTTATGTATTATTTTCCTACATTGTTAGAAAAAAGGAAAACAAAATCCATCATAGGCAATTTAGAGAACTCTCATCTAAAACTTGTAAAGTACTTTTGTTTGCTTCTTTTTCTAAATGTTCTTCTCCCCCATGGCAAATATATGCTGCTATTATAATCATGTATTCGTAATTCTAAAGATACAGAAGTCCTATAGTTAATTGTCCAAAGGCAAAAAAATAACAATTGACCTTGTCTAAACTAATAAACAACAAAATAATAATTGGACCAGTCTAAAAAAA
The DNA here is from genome assembly GCF_023638135.1 of Falco biarmicus. Taxonomy (NCBI): domain Eukaryota; kingdom Metazoa; phylum Chordata; class Aves; order Falconiformes; family Falconidae; genus Falco; species Falco biarmicus. Next base: position 25,642,143 of record NC_079298.1, read on the forward strand.
ATAAAGAATAATCTTGATTCTATGTCTTCTGAGTCTAAGAACTGCAGGTTGGTTTGTTTTTTTTCTTCTAACCAGTGTTTTGATATTTAAAGTTTCTTACATACTGCCATGGACTAAATCTGTATTAAAATACTAAAAGTAAAATTATATTACTATACGAACAATACAATTATCTACACTTTAAAAAAATGTTAATATGATCCACTATCCACAAGACCTGGAAACAGATTATCTACAAATTCTACTGTTTCAGTACATCACATTTTTCCTTATCAGACCCAGTCCAAAGTCAATGCAATCCATTGCTGAATTACTGGATGGTTAAATATAACTTATTTATTTTTATATTCTGGGATTTCATTCTACTGCCAGATGGATTTTGCTTCCTGCATAAATGACAGATAGTAAAAACAATCCATCTTTTTTTTTTTATTGCACAGAATTAGTTCTGTGCCAACTCTTTGTTACTAATATTTAGGTGTAGTTAACGTGCAATTAGTGTAGATTTGAGGAAAGAGGATGTCGTGCGTTTGGGTTTTAAGAAGGAATAGCATTGTGAGTCATGTTTAATGCATGATTTTGGAAATTAATTCCTTGTCCAAAGCCCAAAATCACAGTTACATTAAATTCTTTCCATGATTTAAAGCAAAACAGGCTACAAATTTTGAGAGAAAAGTGAAGTATGAGCCACACTTTCTGCAGTCTCATTAGTGCAGGATCCACCACACATGTTGGTGTCTGATCTGTAAACGGTACAAGGCAAAAAGCATTTAAAATGTGCACACCAATAATCCAGAGCTTAATTATCCATAGCTAATGAAGTTAGAAAGTTAAACAGATAGATTATCTTATGCAAGATCCATATCTGTTTTGCGAACAGTGAAACAAAACACATGCATGTGCAAAACTGATATGGTGCAGTACTTGCCACAAATACTTTACAGAGCTCTGATTCTCTAGTAAGGTTACACTTCATACCTGGAACTAAAGCACATTTTGCCCACTAAAGGCCACATGAGAGGAAGTGTGAAAAATCAACTATGTAGTCACCTTCCTCTTATTTCAAAGCAGATTGTTACTGCCTAATCCACTTCAAACTGCAGCACTGACATTCTTCCCTTTGAACAGGCCAGAAACTGTATGGTTTGAGCCACAATTTCTCCACTGTGTCCATTGCGCTCAGTAGGAAGAAATAGCTTTTCAACTTTTCTCAACAAGGCACCTTCACATAACTGCCTACCAAGACAGACACGAGAGTGGGAACAGCAGACTGAGCCTCTCTCCACACTTGCACCAGCAGGACAGAAGTGACTTCTGCTTCCCTGAGAGAGACCCAACAAAGGAGCTATGGGTCCTCTCCCTGACAATACTGGAAGACTTTGGAAAGCATAATAATATACAAAGCATTTCTAGAAACAAACCAGCCACATAAAAGACAGCCATTCAGCCTACACAGTCCCTTTCCTCTCCTCCCCTGTAGGCCAAATACTCCCCTTCATTTAGCATGGATAAATTTCCAATCAGAAAAATGTGACTTGGATTAAAATGTATTTAAATGCTTTCCTATTCTTGAGAGAAAGAGCTTCCCTAAGAATATTGCTGAGGAAACTATATCGATTTTCATGCAAAAGGGAGACTGCTTGGTAAAGCGGAAACTAGCACAACAAAAAAAAACCCCAACCAAACCTTTGTGGTTTATCTCCTGCTCTTATAGTATCAACAGACTAAGTACTTACAAGTATCCAAGGGAACAAAACCTAAAACTAATATAATTTAAGTAAAAATTTCAATTAGAGTGAAAAAAAAATCTTTTTTTTTTCATATTTTACTTAGCAGATGGATACCACTATAAACGATTTGATTGTTCAAAATAAGGAACGGCTGCCACTTTTGCCAGTTTAACATTTAGCAACATAAGAAGGTTAAAAATTGGATATCACTTAATATGTGCAGAGAAGATATTTCCAATACAATCTGCTATCAAAACTTGCCTGGTTGAAGCTCTTTGACAGTGCAGATTATGTATTAGCTTCCCAATATCACAATGTGAGTTGACCAAAACAGTGAGATGATCCCTAGCGCCTTAACTTCAGGTTCACAGAGGTTATATACATATTCAGCATAGATATAACAAGTATCCTTGATTTTGATAAGAATTTATGGCAGCAACTTTTTTGATTATCAATCTATTTGGGTTGCTTAAATATATGAAACCCCCCACATTTGGTATCCATTTGTAACAATGTTTAGGTTGGTTTTTTTTCTTTTTTTCTTTTTTTTTTTTTTTTTTACATTGTAAGTACCATTATTGGATGCAAATATATTACTTCGATGTATTGTTTTCATTTATTGACATCGAAAACATGCCATAATTGCAGAATCTTCTGAAGAAAAATACTGATTGGGAAATATAGTAGGGGACTACTATATCTAACTCTGTCAGTATTGCAAGCATTAGCAGTAACGCAAGATTAAAGGGAGAAAAGCATGCAGCACAAAGAAAATTTTCTTTCCTGTATTTCTGTACTCATCGTTAATACTGAAGAGTCTGCCGTATTTTAAAGGAACTCCAGAAACATTTCTGAGGCTCTTTAGGTGTAGATTTCTTTCACAATTTTGTTTTGCTATATTCAAATATGCTGTCAGGGCTATATTTTGGTCTCAGTTGCACTGATGTAACTATAACAGATTCCTATTGATGAAGCATGATATCATGCTCAACATCAGCAGAATACAATATTACAGAGCAATAGTTTGCACGGGTTACAATTTCCAAGAAATGATAAAGGACCTCTGTTCCACTGGTTTTAAGAGCAAAATACAAGACCATTTTACCTTGGAAAGAGAACAAGAAGCCAGCATTTAACATGGCTTCAAAATATGAAAGGAGCTGTTAAGTTGCAATTTTTTTCATTATTGGACATTGAATGTAATTTCCAATTAATTCTCAAAGAACACATTTTTAAAAAGAACTCTGTACTTCGTGCTTTACTCTCTGTAAGCCTGGAACTCTACGGTAGGCTGTTATAGCTTCCTGCTGAGTTGTTGCAGAAACATATCCTTTAAATTCAAGCTCTATGTTAATTTGTGATGAAAAATAACAGGATGATTAGGGGCTATTAACAGATTCTTCTGGCTTTAAACTATGATAAATCTCATAATGATATGAAACAAGATCAACATTTCCTGAAATGCTGTTTTTTACCCTAACAAGTCCAACCTTGCACTGGAATTAAGAAAGATTTTTTTATTATTATTATTTTTTAGTGGAATGAAGCAGTAGCTATCAGATTAAAGAGACGAAATGTTACCAAAATTCAGTGCATTATACTTATTTTCTTTGAAAATCAATAACTGTGAGACTGAAGTTAATAAAACTTGGTACTTATTGGTAGCGATATTCATGCTGTTTCCCTGGAGTTATTTTTCTCATGGACGTATTGTCTGCACCTTTTTTTTTTTCTCCTTTCCTTCTTTTTAGAAGATGGCAGTATTCATAGCCATTTGGTTATCTGCAGTCAGGCAAGTCCTCAAAGTCCATGTGACCACTCCTGGCATATGCTAGTATGTTTTTTGAGGTGGTTTTCTTGATTCTCAGGTTACATCCTTGCAAAAAACAAATGATCGCCACCTGAAAAAGGACATGCCTGTTGTATATGGGCACTGGCAGGCATGCAGGAGATTTGTTCCTTTATAACTGATCCTTGTTTGCATCTTAAATCAGACATTGCAGACTATGAAGGAAAAACACTTTAAAGAAAAAGAATTAAGACATGACACGTTACAAATTCTGTCTTCAAGACCTGATTTGAATCAATGCTCTAACCTTTTTCATAACCTTCTAACTCACAAATATTACCCAAGGGGACAAATTCTTTTCTTATTTCTGCTTCTCTGTTGAACATAAAAACATACTTTAACTTACCTGACGTTCTTATTTGCAAATTGCATATCACTGTTCCATGTGCAACATCTTTCTTCTAGAATCCCTTCGATGGATTCTTCCTTTGTGTTCTTCTGACCAATGTGTATCAAGATTGATGTTTCAGGACAGACCAATACTATATTTCTGAAGTTAATATTATTTTTCTTAAAAAAAAAAAATCAACATTACCATTGCTTGGTAATGCTTAAAGTGTTTGCCTTTAACCTCACAGTTTTTCCCAGTTGGATTAAGGTTAGTGTGGATTTCCTGCTTTTTAGGTATTACAAAGTGTGGAAATGAAAATTAAGACAAGGTCCAATATGCAAATCTATATAATTATTTCACCTCAATAAGGATTTCAGTTCTACAATATTTTCCACAAAAAACTCTTAAATTTTAACTAAAATTTTACCTTTCTCTGCTGGATAATTGGTGCATATATCGAACCTTGTTTTTATCAGCCCTCAGCTAACAGATGGCAAATATCAATGCCACAGAGAACTAATACAATAACAAGCTGTAAAATTTTCCATCAGTGTGAAACTTGTCTCATAACTAGCTCTATGCATAGTATTTGCCACAATTTTGCACTGCTCTATGACCAATCTAGAGTGCGAAGCCACATGGTAGAGATGAACAACCTTGTATTATACCCTCTCCAATGCCAGCCTGATTTTTCATTCCAGCTGCAATTCATGCTGATGACTCCTGTGCTGCTGCCAGGTTTTCCTGCATCCTAATCAGGTCACATGGCAAACCCTTATCAAGCAAAATCTCCTGTATCTGCATATGATAGAGCCACACCAGTTCTGGTAATCAGTGAAGTGCATGTACTGCTTCTTAATACAATCTCAAACTTGTTCTATCATTCTTCCAAGGTGAAAAATCTATTTTTTATTCTGCTCCTCCTTCATTGCTCTTTAGGTCTCCTTTTGATCATGATCAGTGCCGTTTTTCATGATCATTGTGTGGCCGAGTGTTAAAACATTTGCCTATTAATGATTGTTAAAACCACTTATTTGAAAATATGCCAAAACTTAAATGAGTCTTACCATAAATATTTCTGAAATTATATCCTCAGTTAGATGGTACCTCATCATATGACTCCCTTTAAATTGTACCTTTTTATACATCTACAGCTGTGGCCAGACCCAATACTAGTCCACACATATTATCAATGACAATTAAGAGAAAATAAAATCCTCCAAGTTACAGTTTAAAGCCTACTATTAATTCTTAAAAACATATTTTCATAAAGAAACATCAGTAAATTATATTAGTTCTGTAGATCAATATTCTGGAATGACAATAGAAGAGAAATATGTAATGTGGAATAATGAGGACATGGCAGGAAGAGGTAGAGAACTCAGTCTTTTACCCTTCAATCTCAACTTTAAAGGTGCTGACTTTCAGTAAATGGACAGAATTAGCATACAATCACTGGTTTTGTACATAAAACCACAGCCATTTAGCCTGCTTAGTATTTTTTTTCAAGGAAGAGTGACATTCTAAGTAAATGCAAATAAAGTACTCTTATTCAGGTAATACTTTGAAGACCCACAGGCCCAAAGACCAAAGCCTTTGTTACACAACTACATACAGATTTATGGATCTCATCAAGTAAGTTCCAGGCAGAGCTCTCAGAGAGGAAGCTCTTAGAAGAGCACCATGAAAACAGGAATAAATGTTTGGCATGCTGCTGTATTAAATGAGAGGCTATGATGCTTAAATAAATGCTACCACAGGAAGCAATTGGAGGGCTTGAGAAAGGCTGACGGCAAAAGAGAAGATCCAGCATTCTGCCATAAAGTAATATAAAGTAACACATTGCCCTTTTAAAAAATAACCATTATCTAGATCTATTACTATAACGGGGAGACAGAGATGCTGGTGAAATAGGTCTTTGTGGTTTGATTTTTAATTTCTGAATCCAGCCAGGCTGGAGTGTAGGGCAAGAAAGACTACAGTTCCAAGGTTGTAATGAAGGAAATGAGGAACAGAAATGATTGTGAACACCTTCTTCTCTTCAGAGAAACTGTTTTTCTCAGATTTTCAGTCATAGTGACTTAGAGTTTTGCTTTTGTTTTGGCTCCAGGAAAGTGTTTCACGCTATATGCTAAAACACAGTTTTATCTGCATAGTTTTGTTACTGTTTTGGTATCTAACAATAGCTGTAGGATCTACCAGCAAGTTAGCATCTTTAAGAGTAGCTGGAAAACTTTTATTGCTGTCTGTCAAATCTCTGATTGAGGCTGCATGATTATAAAATCCCATTTAAAAGAATTTTCAGAGAAATGTATAGCATTTTTAGAGATGTGCTCATTATAAGATAACCAATTATTTGAAAAGATTTCAAAACTGTTTCCAGCATTGCAATGTCTTGAATTAGTTTGAGCTACAGTGGAATTAAAATATGCTTTGGTCAGATTGTATGCTTAGTTAAAAGTGCTCTGTTTAGTTTCACCAAGAAATTCTATTCGTAAATATTTTCCATAGATAACAGCAAACTGTAGTGCCAATAGAGGAAGCCTGAATCTGACTTACTGAAGCATTCAAGCAGTTTGAAGGAGTGATATAATAATTTCAACAAAGTTTCTGCAATCTAGCTAAAATATTCACAGATTGGAGGAAATAAACACATTTTAAATTGCAATGTGTAATAAAGACATACTAGAAAGAAAAAAGCAGGATCTTAAGTTTAGTATTACCAATGTAGTTACAATGGTTAATGACTGTACAAATGGTGATAGACAACCCGTACAAGCTACTCAGAATTATCAATATAGTTTACCTATTCTGGATCCAGAGAACAGAAGCCAACAAAATAATATATTTTTTCTCTGATGAAAGCAAGGAGCCATGAAAAAGCTATTCAGAGCTAAATTTCTCAGTTAACAGCTTATTATGTGGCTATTTTCACAAACACAGTGGAGTAAAACTCTTTATAGTGAAATTTAAAGCACTAACTTTTGTTAAATATTTTTCAAAGATTTTTTAAACTATGATTATTTGTTGCTATCAGAACAGCCTTTAGAAACTCCAAAGTTCCATTAAACCAACATACTCATATAATAAGCAATCATACCTCCCCACAGAAACTTGTAAGCTATCAAATGGAACAAAATAGAAGAGGCAGCTAAAATAATTGTGTTTTGCTAACATGGAAATGGGGACAGGAAAGGGAAATTGGGACACAGGAATGAAATGATCTGTTCGTGGTTAAAGGAGGAGTCAACAGCACACCCAGCAAATAAATCCTAAATTCTGCCATTACTATGCACCCATCCTTCCCACACAAATCTGTTGCCATTATTTTTTTTCAAATGAGTTTGATGGAAAAAGGAATTGTCAAATATAACAGCCTGAAGGTTTTCCCTATCCTTTGATATTTCTATACTTCATTATTATTGCCTAAAAACAATCAAAATCTGGTGTTTAGTTTAAAACAAAATCTTAATTTAGAAGAATTATCCTATATATATATTTTAGATAGAGCTAGCTTTGAATAAAACAAACAAACAATACCAACTAAGACTAAATTACTATCATCTACTATTATATTTTCAAACCTTTTTTTTTTTTTTTTCTTTTCCCTAGCTGTGGTGGGTTGACCTTGGCTGGATGCCAAGTGCCCAGCAAGCCACCCTATCACTTGCTCCTGGGCAGACCAGGGGGAAGAAAATAAGATGGAAAAAAACCCTTGTGGTTTGAGATAAAGGCAGTTTAATAAAACAATAGCAGAAGTTATGTGTGTGGAAACAAAGGAAAACAGAAGATGTTATTCTCTACTTCCCCTCAGCAGGCGATGTTTGGCCACTTCCTGGGAAGCAGGGCTTCAGTACACATAATGGTTTCTCTGGAAGACAAATGTCATAAGTAACAAATGTCTCCTCTTCATCCTTGTTTGTCTTAGCTTTTGTATCTGAGTAGAAGTCATATGGTATGGAATATCCCTCTGGTCACTTCGGGTCAGCTATCCTGGCTATGTTCCCTCCCAAGATCTTGCCCACCACCAGCCTACTGGTGTTGGGGGGCAGTGAAGGAGAGGTTGAAGAGACAACCTTGATGCTGTGACAGCTCTACTCAGCAGTAGTCAAAACACTGGTGTGTTATTATCACTTTTCTAGGTACCAATACAAGCACAGAACTATGAGGGCTGTCATGGGGCTCAGCCAGAACTAGCTCTGGCCCTTTTTCTGTAATGATCTCTGGAGATCATAACCTATTCTGTTATAAAGCTTTGACAAGTTAAATAGTGGAAACTTCATTCCAAAACATTTTATTTTTTTTTCTTTTTTTCCCCTCTCAAAACTGTATATCATCTTTGCTCAAAATATAAAGCAATATGGTGTTTTAGAAAGCCCTCAGTAGTCTCCACACGGTTACATCAAACATATTTATCCTATAATAGAATTACAGCATTGCTTCTTAAAGACATTTCCATTATAAGTGTTTATGGACTTTTACGGTAACCCCCTTTTGATGATTTTTCTAGAGAACAATGTCAGATATTTTACTTTTTAAGTTAGTGTTTGTTAAATCCAAATAAATTACATACCTACTCACAGCATCATCTACTTCTATATTTCTTCCAATGATAAAATTCCACAGATCAAATACAGTTTTTAAATGTTACTGAGCGAAAATGTTTCCCTTTTGTTTTTGCTGTCTTACCAATTATCTGTGTAACTACCAACTTAATTAGAATATGTTCTTAGAGACAGACAAGTTTTCAAACTTACCTAGGTGTATAAACACAGCTAATTTTTGCAATATAAATAAAACCAGGGAAAGGATTGCATTTCTGCTCTTCCTTTTTTTGTGAACTATTGTGGTAATACAAACTAACTTTTTTTTACAATCTTAAAAAAAAAATTAACAAACGCAGACCTTCAAATCTCTCCCCCTCCCCTGAGCCTATGGACATCTTTTTTTTTTCCACCTTTAACACTGAGTCTTGCTCTCACAGCATCTGAGAATGGGCTGCTGCCCCTAGCTCTTTCTCTTCTGCAGCTCTGGGAAAAGTGACTTAAGGTACAGGAAAAGTCAATCTTTTCCCTGTAAGCACTACTCCAAACTGATTCCATTGCTCTAAAAGAACTGAAGAAAATGCCACCATAGCATCACACATCCTGCACCACTGTACTGTAATAGGCAACTGCAGGGACTCATCAATTGGCTACAAAATGTGTGGACATGCCTTTGAAAAAGTTCCATTGATCATCATGGTCCTTTGTTTGTTTAAAACTAGATGACCCACCTTTACCAGTTATTAAGCAATTAAGTACAATGTAGTTAAATACTTTTTCTCTGAAGAATGGATATAACTGTAAAAGTGATTGTGATTTATATGTTTCTTAGACCACAGGAATAATAAATGAAGGTGGTGTTTGTTTTATTCAGAACTAGCTTTATCTAAAATATATACATATGAAGATGGTTACATAGTGTAACTACAAGGCCAAGGGCACAAAAGCGCATCTTTATGTGTCTAAAAATACGCATTACAACAACAAACCCTACCCTAAACCACATGCCTTAATTCAGTCCATCCTGCATGTCCTAGCACAGAGACATCTGGCCTAGCTTGAGTATGAGAAAGAATTTTGCCCTCAGATGCTGCAGGTACAAAATTAACTTGTTTAATTTTTCACTCAACAAGGTGCTTTATTTCCAACCAATTTCCAATTTTGTTTTCTGTAAAGCATAAAACTTCCAAGAGTACTCTAAAACTTGGATACATAGATACTCATTTTCTGAATGAACACTTTGGGGGCCGGAAAGAATAGGACAAAGGACGAGGAGACACTTCCTAAGTCATTCATCAGGGAACACTAATCAGAGTCTTGCCCAAAAGCTTCATTTGTTTTAAGTTTTTATTACAACAGAAATTGAAATGCCCACACTGTCCCTGTTTTACACAGCACAGCGCCAAGACCCTTTGCACCATACATTTACCAGGAAAGACAGTGGTGTCTCTAGCAAATGGTTCATTTGTTTCAGCAACAGAACCTCAAAGAACAGAAAAAATGTTTCGCTGAATGTATAAAAAAAATACATTAAAAAAATCCATAGTAGTGATGTGACTAAAATTAAAAAAATATAATTTTAGAGCCCACTCACTCCAGCAAGCTAGTTTAAATCATATTCTACGTCCACAGTATCAAGAAAACAGAATTTTACCAGTCATGCTACCATCAGATTAACTTGGCTAATGCTGCTGAGAAAATGAGTACAATAGGAATGGAAGGTAGTATTCTTACCTTCAGCATACTTGACAGGTAGTAAAGAAAGAAATTTCAGAAACATCATAGGTGCAGGGGAATTAATATTTAAATATTAATATATCCTTAGTGGTGTGTTTTATAAAGTATTTAGGTTACTAAAGGATGATTTAATACCATGAGCTACTCCATATCTCAACACAGAACCTATGGTCAGTGAACACATTTACCACTGAAAAATTAATTTTACTACATAGTCAATAACAAATCAGGTAATTAAGTAAGGAACTAATTACCATATACTTAAGTACCTATGCTGAAAACAAGCTTATAAAAGATTGTAAAAATCAATGCTGAAACTTCCAATAGCATATATATGCAGATTTCTGCATATTTAACAAGTATTCTTTCATTTCAGAAGTGCCAATAAATTAGAGGAAATTTTGTTTCACATTAGTTTGCATGATGAAGCAGTACCTACAAAGCCCATCAATTACAGTGATAGACGTAATTAGGCTTTCAGTTCCTATGAATTAACAATGCATCATATTCTTGGTAATAAGTGGCATGCATGATTATCTCTGATTGTATCTATCTGCTTAATTTTTAATGAATGTCATAGTATGTATGCAGATTATAATTGACAATAAAAATATGTAGATTTATTAGTTGTTTTCAACTTTATTAGTTAAACTTGTTGTGCTATGTTAATGATCCTAATGCATGCTAATGGGGATTTCTTAGTGTATTATTGAATGCACTCACTGTTATATACTTAGACAGGATAAGTGAGCACCATGACAGTTAACAGTTAAACTGTTAAATATGCATTCTGACTGTGCATTAGAATAAATGAGAATCTATAAGAAAGGCATAACACAGCAGGTAACATACCCTGTTGTGGACAACGCAAATGCAATCGACTCCACAAAAAGTTAAGAGTTACAATAAGTAGTTCACCAGTAGTTCAAATGGCTTTTTTTGTTTTGTTTTGTATAATACAAGATTAAGGTATGATTCATTATACTTTTATACAACAGCTATTAGCCTTGAGTGTTATGGAGAATCTGTGTGCAAGAGGTGGAGATTTTACAAAACCTAGCATATGTCATAATTCTAATGTCTTAAATACTGCATTTAACTAATAAATTTTTTTATTTTCAGAATGCTGAGGCTGGGTACAATAAGATAAAATTGGCTCCATTTGGTCACAATGGGCAGACTACTTTACTCCACCATCTTTTTTTCTCAGAACTAGATAATCTTACTTTCTAGAATCATAAAAAAAGGAAAACACATTTTAGCAGAGGTGTCAGGCAACTTAAAAATTTCAGTATTAGTGTTAACCTTAATATACATGAAAACTTTGTTATCCATTTAATTTTATACATTTATTTATATTAATTTATATATTAAAAAATGTCACACATGAGGTTGTATGCCAAAATACTTGTATCATCTTTTTTTGGAATTAAAAATCAGGTCTTCAACACCCCCACCCCCAAACATACACACTGCTATTACCTACAACATGCTGTGGTAAACATTCAATCAATACGGTGAATCGGTGCAGCTCTTTTTCACAAGAAATGGTGAATGAGAACTGTGGTCTCATTGAAAATGTGCTAGCAATTCATTTATGATTGCTATTGAAAAAATGGCATTACAATAACATCATTAGTCATAACATATACTTAGGGCTTTTTTTATGTATTTAAACACATTTAATTAAAGTATATAGAAGGGACAGACGAGTAAATGCCCGTTTCCAGGGAAAATAACGAGGAAGGTATTAACATAAATTTGCTTTTATTTCTGCACTTGTATGCATGGACTGGCATTCCTTTAATAGTTTCGTGTTCACTCTGATGTTTTCTTTGCCATCTTTCACTTGCAAGCCTTTTGGTACCCAAAACACCCTGGGCGATAAACAACTTTTTAACATTTGTCATCTAGAAGAACGTATTGCACTCAAACACTAAAGGACCAGAGGCCACAACCACATGAAAGTCACACTTCATTTAACATCTATTACACCACTCTTAATCCCCCCTCCCCTCCTCCCTCTTACTTTCTTTTTCTGTAGTTGGCACAGAGCCAGTCTCCATTGAATGTTTATGCACCCCCTTCAGGGAAGGGTTTTCAGCCCTTTTTGCTAAGTCATTCTGCAAATTGATGTTTGAATAAACTCATTCTCCTAAAATTCATTAATTTAATTAATATTACATCCTATTCCCCATTTCATCAGGCTTAGAACATCCATTTAGTGTTACTGGTAATAGCTTTTTCCATTGATAGCAGTAATCAAAAACAAACTGTGAAGTTACTTTAGGGGGTTTTATTTATTTGTTTTCTCCTAATTCACATCAAAAAAGGAGTGCTAAAATCAAACTTAGCATAGTCAGATGCATATTTTAGAATTATATGTTACTGAATATAGTTTTTCAAGATATCTTACACAAGTAAGTATCCAATTGGTTGTCTTAAGGTATACTGCAACTTGTCATAGGAGGAGATAAGGTTCATCAGGTAGGACCTGCCTTTCATAAACCCATGCTGGCTGACCTTGATCCCCTGGTTGTCTCGCATGCACCATGTGATGGTGCTCAGGATGATCTGCTCCATGACCTTCCCTGGCAGCGAGGTCAGGCTGACGGACCTGTTGCTCCCCAGATCTTCCTTCCTGCCCTTCTTGTAGATGGGCATCACACTGGCTAACCTCCGGTCTGCTGGGACCTCCCCAGTTTGCCAGGACTGTTGATAAACGATGGAGAGTGACTTGGCAAACTCCTCTGCCAGCTCCCTCAGTACCCTCTGGTGGATCCCGTCCAGCCCCATAGACTTGTGCATGTGTAAGCGGAGCAGCAGGTCTCTAACCGTTTCCTCCTGGTCTGTGGGGACCTCATTCTGCTCCTCATCCTCCTTGTCTTTCAGCTCAGGGGACTGAGTAAGCAGAGGTTAACTGGTTTTATCATTAAAGACCAAGGCAAAGAAAGCATTAAATACCTCAGCCTTTTCCTCATCCTTTGTGGCAATGTTCCCTGCCACATCCAATAAAGGATGCAGATTCTCCTTGTCCCTCCTTTTGTTTCTAATGTATTTGCAAAAACATTTTTTGTTAGCTTTTACAGCAGTGGCCAGCCTGAGTACTAGCTGAGCTTTCACCTCCCTAATCTTTGCCCTGCAAAACCTCGCAACATCCTTATAGTCCTCCAGAGCTGCCTGCCCCTTCTTCGAGAAGTGGCAAACTCCTTTCCCTGAGTTCCAGACAAAGCTCCCTCTTCAGCCAGGCTGCTCTTCTTTCCCATCGGTTCATCTTTTGGCACATAGGAACGGCCTGCTCCTGCTCCTTTAAGACTTCCTTCTGGATTTATGTCCAGCCTTCCTGGAGCCCTTGGCCCTTCAGAACTAACTCCCAAGGGACTCTGTCGACCAGGCTCTTAAACAGGCCAAATTCAGCCCTCCAGAAGTCCAATGTAGCGGTTCTGCTGACCCCTGCTCCTTACTTCTCCAAGAATCAAAAACTCTACCATCTTGTGACGTCCTCCGACTACCACATCACCCAGGGGTCCTTCCCTGTTTGCAAACAGCAGGTCCAGTGGGGCAACTCCACTGGCTGGCTGACTGACCAGCTGTGTCAGGAAGATAACATCCACACACTGCAGGAACCTCCTAGACTGTTTCTTATACACTGTGTTGTATTTCCAGTGGACATCTGGTAGGTTGAAGTTCCCCAGGAGAACAAGGGCTAGTGATCTTGAGACTTGTCCCAGATGTTTACAGAATGTTTCTTCTGACTCTTCATTCTGGTTGGACTTCCACCAGAATATGTGCCTTGTTGGCCCTGCCCCTGATTCTTACCCATAAACACTCAACCCTTTTGTCACCATCATTAAGCTCTAGGTAGTTGAAACACTCCCTGACATACAAAGCTACCCCACCACCTTTCCTTCCTTGCCTATCCCTTCTGAAGAGTTTGTAGCCACCCTTTGCAGCACTCCAGTCATGCGAGTTATCCCACCATGTTTCGGTGATGGCGACTATGTCCCAGTCTTCCTGCTGCACGATGGCTTCCGGCTCCTCCTGTTTGTTGCCCATGCTTCAGGCATGGGCACAGATTCACTTCAGCTGTGCTATTGATCTTGCCTCCAACACTGGCATGCCACCTCCAAGCTAATCTCTAATGAGCTTGGTTTTATTCCTTTGCAAGTCTAGTTTAAAGCCCTCTCAGTGAGCCCCGCTAACTCCTGAAACTAGAATCCTTTTCCTGCTTTGAGACAGGTGAACCCCACCCGTTTCCAGCAGGCCCAGTGCCAGGTAAACCAAACCATGATCAAAAAACCTGAAATTTAGCCATTGACACCAGTCCCAGAGCCAGGTATTGATCTATGTGATCTTCTGATTACATGCCCCATCGTTCCCTGCAACTGGCAGGATAGAAGAAAGAACTACTTTTCCTCCTGATCCCTCAACCAGTAACCTCAAGGCCCTGAGGTCTCTCCTGATTGCCCTCAGACTTCTTGTCATTTGGACTTCATCATTGCCCACTTGGAAGTCCAGTAATGGGTAGTGATCAGAAGGCTGTAACAGACAAGGGAGTTTTCTTGTAACATCCCTTAGCTGGGTCCCAGGGAGGCAGAAGACTTCCCTGTGTGCTGGGTCCAGTCAGCATATCAGACTCTCCATTCCTTTCAGCGTGGAGTCACTGATGACAACCACCTTTCTTTTTTTTTCCTAGCAGAGCTGGTCATGATGTAGAGATAACCACAAACCTCTGCACACAGCTGAACAAAGAGCAAGACTTGGTCATGTGATCCAAAAGTGGAGCAACTCCAGAGCAGTTGTCTCACCTGGAAACGTTCCCACACTTCCTTGCCCAAAGATTAGACGCAGGTCACATGTAGGACAGCTCAGCCACTCTAGTGTTCGTGGAAATACAGCTATGTGGATACATTACAGGGAGAGAGTGCCTTGGCTGGTATACAGGATCCTTTTGAAGACCTGAGGTCTTGACATGCCAAGGGAAGTGTATGCAGTGGACACACAGCCTCAGCGTATCAGCCATCTGTGGGTACTATAGTTCAGTACCACTGACAGAATGCTGCTGAACTCTTGTTTACAGTTTGCAGTGATGATACAAGAAGGTCATTGGCACTTAATGTCACAACATTCTCAATTTCTTCATAATAGAGAAAATTGAGGAAGTCAAATTATCAAACAGTATATATGCAGGCAACAATAACCTTCATGTTATAAATTTAAGTTTTCCTCTACAGTGGTAACACAACAGAAACATTTTAGGCTAAAGAAGTATGGAAATACAGCTGTTGCATAAAACACATGTTATTTAAGCAAACAGAAAATATGAGGTAGGAGCTCAGTGAGAGATATATTGGAATTTAATCATAGATAGCAAAAAAAAACCCTAGAATTTCCCAGAAAAGGTTTTAGAGAGAAGATATAAACAAACCTCATCAAATTAATCTCTTCATTGTTCCTAATCTCTTGTGCTGCCACAAGATTACCAATGCTTGATCTCATATCAGATATTAAATTTCACCCCTACACAATGGTTTGTTGGAGAAAGGGGTTGTTTAGTGGCAGACAAAACAGAACAAATTATATGAATTTTTTTGGTACTTTCTAATTTGAGATTTTCTCTCCTAGCACATTATTAAGTACCCACAAGAGCTTCTGTGAAGGTGGAACTGATGCAAAGAGTATCACAGATGGAAGGCACAGGTCACACTAAATAATAATTCATTTTAAGAACATAAACATAAGTGATACATTCAATGTGGAACAGGTCCACAGCAATACTTCCACAGGTTTACTGTGAAGCTTTCGTATTACAAACATGATGCAAGATGGGCAGGGCAACATCATCATCTTTATGGTCTGTGTTGCTAACCCTCCCATTTGTTTGAACAAATCAGGGTAGGGAAGACCAGATCTAAAGTTCTATGATGACCTGGAAGATTTTATGAATAATAAAAAAAAGACATGCATCCACACACAAATCTGTACTCTCATATACCCCAGAACAGCCTGCTTTAAACATGTGGTTTAGTTCCCAGTTTCTGGAAACCATGTTTACATCGATCTCTCCACTGTATTTCCTTAGTATCTTGTTTCTGGTTTAATTCTACAAAGTTTTTTTTTAGGAGGAACATAGTATTTCTTTCTCCATTTTTGCAGCAGTGCCCTGGAACACTGTCTTTGTGCCTGCAGGTCCTGTGGGCTCTGGAAGAACAAATCCCACCTTTCAACAGCCAGAGAGAGGCACAAGCAGTGTTTAGAAGTCAGAATGATTACCAAAAACAAAGTAAAATATAGACAGGCATAGAACAAAACCAGGCAAAGATAAGGACCATGGAGTTATATTTTTTTAAATCCATTCAACCATCTCAGGTTCGGATTAAGCATAAATATTCAGCCTAATGGGATGGGATAGGATGAAGTCACCCAATGTATGTCTGCTGTATGACTGAGTTATTCAGCTGCACAGTAAGAACAGAAATTCAAGGCAACTAATCATGTTTTAGATGAAGTCTTGCTCTGGACTGTAGCTGACAACAGATACAGTGCTAACAGACAGGCAGGATTATCTACCACAAAAATAAGTCTAACACATGTATAGTTTGTGCTTGCATACTGTATTTTGCAGTGCTTAGTTTACTGTAACAACTGTTTAAGTGATGTGAAACACCCAGAAGAACTTTTACAAAAGTACTCAGTGGTTTTCAGAATCACTTAAATACCTTAAATTCGTACTTCTGCAAAGTCTCACCTTTCCAAAATTTTCAGATCAGCCATACAAAATTTCAGGTGGTAATACAGAAACAGCATCAGCCTGCTCACTGAAGCTCAATGATTCTTAAATGAAACTCAGTTCAAGAATCCTAAATGTGTGATTAAGTCAGACTCCTATTTACCAACACATATTTTTCCAGATCCTTGGACACACTGGTGGTACAATCACTAGTTTTTTTCTCTGCTAAAGTGTGCAATGTTGACTTGTTGAGTTCAGCTTTTGTTTCTAATTTACACTGTTTCAACACAAGCTTCTAGTCTGCAATTCACAGAACTTCAAAGACTGTCAATTAACCACAAGTCTTCAGAAAATAAAGACTTCAGAAATCTCCTAGCAGGACCAACGAACTTTCTTCCACAGTTATGGTCTGATGTTTCCCAAAACCAGGAAGCAGAATTCTCATATACAACAATGTCCGAATTGTTAGAAGATAGAAGCATGTTCAACAATGAATTATTAAGATTGCCTGATCATAAGCTGCACACCAAGATATCAGCATTTTGAAATATTTTTTCCCCAGTTCTAGACAGAAATGGTCTGACCCTATATGCAGTATTTCCTTACATAATTTGACTGAAAACATATAAGCAACAGAGCAACTTCAGAAAATAACCTTTTAAAGTACCACAGCATTTGATAAAGGAATCAGATCTGAAATAGAGGAAAATCTGGGATTCTTATCATAGACGCTACTAAAGATTTGCTGCAATGAAAACCCTTAGATAAAATGGGTTCAAATGTAAAGCATTAACAATTGCAAAATACTGGGGTACAGCCAAAAAGAGAAAGCTGGTGAGGCAGCTTGAAAATTCTCCTTCTCTCTGTCTGTCTGGTCTCAGGTCTATTGCTATTATGGTCACCAACACTTTGCTTCCATTTTAAACCTGAACTTTGAAGTCCCAGGCAAAGAAAATACTCCTCAAGTGATACACAGTACATATATTGTTAGGGGAATATTTTTAAGTGTCAATATGAAAATTATTTAAAGGCAGAGGAAATTATGGATAATTTTATCTTGGCTTGGAATGGGATTTTGTCAGAAACTGCTTAAGCAGTATGAAATAACCAGATACACATTTTCAAGTACATCAAGTACAAGAAAGCCTCATAAAATGAGGGAGAAGAAGGAAGGGAAGCATACTTGAAAGCATCTTGCTATGGATCCTGAAATCAACCTCATTCTAAGCTTGTGCCAAAACCCTATCAACCTAACAGAAAATAGCTATTCAGTCAACTGGAGCGAAGGTGTTTACTGATTGCACCTCTCTGTGCATTCATTACAGAAAACTGTGGGTTTTTAATCACATGAGTACAATAGGCAGCTAGATTTAGGTAGATGTCTGGGATAACAGTGATTACATGACTGCAGAAAAGAATTGCAAACCCAAGATTAAAGCAGAGACTCTAGTCAGATATGTTTTCAACCCGCTGACTAGAACAGACATTTACAGACTCCGTCACTTACTTGAAGAGGTGGTTGACTGCTCTCATTGCTGCACTGCTTATTCTGAATGCAGAGGAGTGGACCAGCCCAGACTATAGCTTGACAAAACTAATCTGACTTTCTTTTGCATTGTGATATGGGGTTCCTCTCCTCTTTATAAACCACATGGTATGACTACAGCCTTTCTTTAAGTGTAACATTATTAAATTTAACACAGTGAAAAATATAGCATTTCAGAGAAATCAGAAACTGGTTAATACCATGAAGAGGAAATAAGGCAAAATATGGTATGATGTACAAACCCTGGATGGCAAAATAGAGTAAGCCTGCTCAAACAGAAAGAGCAACACCAGTTAGTATTTGATGAGGTTCTAGCTCTATTTGTGGGTGGTTTTTTTTTGTTTTTGTTTCTTCTTTCTTGAAAGAATCTATTAAAAAACAAATTTACTGAGAATGTAGTCCAAGGAAAACAGAATAAGTGTTGTTTCCCTCTTCCCTCAACTCCACACTGTGATATAGTTTCCAGAGCCGAAAATGTACTAGCAGCAAATTATTCTTTTGTGACCTAACTTCAGATAAAAGCTATTATTTTTTCATGAAATAAATACTGGCCAAGAGTCAGAAAACAGTAGAATGGGGCTGGTTGAAGTTTACAGGTGTCAGGTAATGCATCTGTGAAGGAATAATTGCACCTGGGAAGCAATAATGTCATCTACTTTTAGATGTCCCAAACTAATTGTACTGTAACCACTTAGAGAGGAGAGCTGAATGTTGTTATGGACAGATTATCAAAAAGCTCCATTCAACATGCCACAAAAATAAAAATAGTAGGCTGCCAAGCAAAAAGAAAAAAAAGCATCTTTTTCTAGATTGTGCCTATATTGTGAATGCAGGTAATGACAGTGAGACCCAATAAAAGGAAAAGATATCAACAGTGGAAACAAAGATATGGGAATCCTTCTACCTAATGACATTTAGTCAATCAAATCCATATCTTCAGGGTATCTTTAGAAAGGCAAGTGGGCAGCTGCCCAATGTATACTTTCCTTTGTTTCTGATCTCTTACTTATTTTGGTCAGTCATCAATATCTCAGGTATGATTGTGATACATCAAAGAGCACCCTCAGTAAGGAAACATGCATGGAGTTTCCCTTACTACAGTTTAGACAGTAGGCAGATAGCTAACAGGAATAATATAGTTTGGATTATGCATCTCAAAGAAGGGACACTTCTTGACCAATTATTTAGGAACAGTGAATTTGCAATACAAACAACTCTGCTAGAACCAAAGGCAAAAAAGGGCAAAGAAACCAAACTCAAAGACCTTCTACAATACTTGATTCTCTGTTAAGTAAATCTCTGTTTCCCCTATGGCAACAAATATTTCAGTGCCCTAAGATACTGCACATTTGCTGCTGCTACTGTAACCCAGAAAGACATCTTTAACATGAATGGATAATGGTGATAAGCCATATAAGAAGACTGAAGACCCTTTCTCATGTGAAAATTGTATTATCATTCATTTTGCTTATTTTTAGAGAAAAATTGTATAGGAATATCAAATTTGTTTACCCTTAAAGTGAAAATATTCTGTTTCATTTTGTTCTGTTCAGTTCCATTGAAAATTTACATAAAACAAAAACATTTTTAAAATATCAAAGAAAACTTCTATAGATTAAACAAATTTTTTATATGTTCAAAGTCAAATATATCTTTACAAATATATATTTTGCAAGAATAATAAGTAGGAATGAATCCACAACAAAGAATGTTGAACAGTGCTAGACCTGGACACTTTTAAGTGGAAGTTCTTCAATCATGAGATTCAATGACTACACTTTCCTTTGTATATGTGCAATATCATGAAGAGAGAGCTCCATGTCCCTTCCTAAAATTGTTTGAAACAGCACATCACATCCTGTAATGTCCATTTTAGTCCAGGAAGTAAAAACAATTCTAAAATTCTCAAATATATTTGTGAAGCCATAGCTGCATTTTCAGAGGATTTCTCACATGAAAAGTACCAATAAGTATGCAGCTTCTAGTTTATTTCTGGTACTTCAAATCCAATCAAGATAATTGGTCAACACAGAATTTACCTTCAAAATCAACAGCAATTAAACATGTACGATTAACCAAGATTTATGATATGTATTTTTTTTTCCAGTTTAAATTTACGTTTTAAACAAGCTGTAGTTTAGAGAATCAATTCAGCAGTAAGGAGGAATATGGAGACTTTTACATTTCAATTCTGAGATTCATAGGTCTCAAAAAAATCTAGAACTCTGAAACACCATACAAATATTGGTATTTCAGAAGTCCAGGTGCAGTGAAAGGCCTAAAGTTCATGATGTATTTAGTAGTCCTTTACCCTGACTTGAGTAAGGCAAGGGCAAAAATTAGATTCCTTTCAAGTCTTTTGTCTTCACTCTTTACATCTGTAACCTAGACATGAGGGTGAGCAAAACTTTCCCTTTTTTTTATGACATTGTTAATTGAATTCATACACTGAATTCATAGATTAAGTTAACAAAGCCATCTCAGCATTTGTTTTCCTGTCCAGATCAATACAGGGAATCTTATTTAACTATTACTGAAGAAGTATCCTGTAAAATAATAGCATGCGTGCTTCTTTAAATCAGTCAGTCTTGTGTTCTTCAAAGCTAGACATGGGGGTGGAGGGTGCTTGGAAGTCAGGGTGTTATTTCAGTTGTTTAGCTGTCATGGATAAAGACTTTTGAGATTTGTAACAGAAAATGTAGATGGTCCTCTCTGGACAGCTGCAAGATGTTACAGCTTTGAAATAACACCCTGTCCCTACCTCTTAGAAGTAATCCTGCACACAAAATTCCTGTTTTCGACCTTAAGAAAGTGTGGATCACGGGTCAAGGTCTAAAAATGAAATTAAAAGTCTGATGCAGTTCTGGAATCTGGTTTTCAGTTGTTCTTGATTCTAAACAACTGTTGTTTTAGGAGGCTGCAATTGTTCAATCTGATTTTGCCTTGGTGCTGTTATAAGGAAAGTGAGGAAGAAACCATAGAGCTCCTGCCACTGAGACCACAATGAAAAAAAATCCATTCTGACTCAGATCAACCAAAACTACATCACCCTAGCTGAAAAAAAAAATTGTAACAAAGTGCAATTGTAGAACGAGAGGAGGGGTGGCAGCTCTCCTATACTTACAAACATCTCTGAAGCAAACCAGTAATTGATGTGACACCATCACTACATACTAAGGAGGCAAAAAGCATTTGTCCACCCTCTTCCTTGAGGTGTTGTTTGTCCTCTACAGTCTAGCCCTTCACACAAGCTTTATGAAGAAAAGAGGTGTAAATTTGAATATAAAGTCCTGAAAAACAATGTTTCTTTTTTTTGGTGAAATATTTGACAAAAAATCCCAGACCACAACCCATAACAAGGAAACCCAGGTCACAGCAGTGGTAGCCATTTTAAAAATAAGGGATGTGACTGATGTTAAATTTTTAAGAAGCAATGAAATCACCCACATACAGTATTAGATTTAGAATACCAGTGAGCCATCACGTAAGAATAGCTTTTGATAACTAATAACCTCTATGTGAAAGGCTCCTTATCCAATTTCAATTCTGTTTTGCCTTCTTTCCTTTCATGCATCCTTTCCTAGCTTAGAAAGCAACTTTCATAGGCAACAGGAAATATTCCAGTAAGTTTCATGTATCTAATGAATGTTGATAAGTTATTTTTCTGCCCTACTGGATACCTGGAACTAAGCATCAATCTGAGAGCAAAATAACAGAAGTTCATTATATTCAGAGATCTTAGTATTGAAATTCTAGTCTGCAGTTACAGAGAACGGTGCTGTAATAGTTATTTAAAATTTATATTATTTCTGTTGCAGATATAAACTTTTCCTTCGAGAATTTCTAAAAAGACGGAAAAAGCAAATAAAGTTTCCAAAGCCATGGGTCAATAAACCAAACTCTACTGCAGTTAATTCAAAACTCTCATTGTTTTACATGAGCAAGAGAACCTTTCTGAGCAATCAGCACAGTAATACTCACCTTCAGTACTTGCAGTGAGGAGCAGACAGCCATTAGCTTTCTGCCTTCCATTACCTTTGGCTAAAATTCTTTATTTCTCCGTACTAGTTGCAGACAGCTGTAGAAGTGAATCCTGCTGTTGCTAACTAAGCAGTCCACTGTTCTGCCAGTAGACCTCCTGCAGGCTGTCAGAATTACCATAGGGGTAATCAAAATCCATGTGTTTAAGGTATCATGGTGATGTTTTTATTTACGAAAAACACTTATATGTCTACTTGCATTCAATTTTAATGTGGAAGAGAACTTAAATGGAAGGATATCTAAGAGTTTGCTATTTCACATATACTTTCCTGCACTTTTATTTAACTAAACAATAGAATACAATTTGTTTGCTATTTTTCAAGCTAAAACTAAATATTTGATTAAATAAAAGTTATATAAAATTTTCAGCTAATGTGTTACAGACTAGCAAACAATCCGTTCCTATTTTCTGAATACAGGATTTAAACAGCAGTTAAATCAAATCTCCCCATTTTTCAATCAGATTGTCAAGCATGCATATAAAGAAAAAGAAACCAAGCGTGATCATGGCCATTAAATGCAATACAGTTATGAGATTTTACTGACAGAGTATACAATTCCGAGGAGATGAGGTACATCTACATTTATGTCTACTTGCATTTGTGCAATATATTTCAACATAAATATTGATTCAAAGGCAAGATCAGTGAGGCTTTATTCTCATAAAGGATTAAACTACCTTCTGGTGAAAATTTCTAATAAGCAAGCCACTTCTGTCTGTAATGCAAGTCAGAGCAGCACAACAAAATCAGTGGAGCT
Organism: Falco biarmicus; assembly: GCF_023638135.1. Taxonomy (NCBI): domain Eukaryota; kingdom Metazoa; phylum Chordata; class Aves; order Falconiformes; family Falconidae; genus Falco; species Falco biarmicus. The sequence goes on from NC_079298.1 coordinate 25,665,410, forward strand.
ATAATGATCACACAAGAAGACCCAGACCAAAAGCTTTAAAAGAACTATTAAAGAAAGACAAAAAAATCCCGTATACTTTTCCTTTTCCTCTCAGAAATTCCCAAGTCAACTTTTACTACCATAAAGTGGAAAAGCTCTTTTGCCAAAGTACCAGAATTCAATATCAGCAAGACAAGATCCTATCAACTTCACTATAATCTTGATAAAAGACTTCAAACACAATTAAAATATTGGTATAAAACTATTAAGTCACGAAAGTCAGAAGCAATACACTCCAGTACTAACAGGCAAGTTATACTTCAATCTATGCATTTGTCTGTGAAAGCTTGCAAAATACATATTTCTGCTTGATTGCTGAGAAATTAAAGCAGAAATGCATCCTCTGCAATTATGTTTGATATTTTTATTTAAAATTAATTAGGTGATAGAATCAGTCAATATACGCATGTAATTTTTACCACTAATATTTACAAAAATCACACTTAAATGTTTTTCTTCCATGTAGAACAGGTGCAAATTGGCACAAGCCATCGTCTGCAACAGAGTTAAGAGATGTGATATGAACCATAGCTTTGACCCCAACTAAGACCTTTTTCTTAGGAGCAAAGCTATTAAAATCAGTAGCCTAGGTACCAGGGAGGGTATCAACAAACATGCTGCAGCACATTCAGCATGAAAGTTTCCAGGCTTCCCTCCCCAGCAGTTATGTTGCCACCCCTGTGTTGTGTCAGATTCAGGGCTATGTACACGTCTTTGTAAACATCTGCTACTCAATTTCACTTTCATCTTTTCCTTAATCTCCCCTTCTCTTAGTCTTGGTCATTTGGCTGAACCCACAAGTACGTTCACATATTCTGCCCTGTCCTCCCCCTTGCAGCACTGCCAGCCTTTGGGTGAAGCATGTTTAAGTGCCACAGCTGCTCGCTAAGCCACAAGTGTCAGTACCAGAGCTTAGACTAGAAATATGTTTCTTCTACAATGAAGCTATGCACAAGGAAAAAAAAAAATATATATATGAAGGACATGTTAAAAACTACATGTTGTACAACACCCTTACATCAATTTCATATAATTTTAATATCTCTTCAGGATTTATCCTATTACCACAATATCTGAACACTTTCACAAAAGAAATCCAAAACCCAGCACTACAGGCAAATTCAGAGCTGCTGACATTTTCTCCTTCTCTGAGGGAATAGTTTTTTACCAGGCATGTTTTTACTATGAGGGGAATGGACATAAGACTAGAGGAGAATATTCCCATAACAACAACCACTTGAGGCACTACAATTTAAAAAAAGAAATATTAATATTTCATACAACAGAAAATGCTGCTTTCTTGATATTTTGGAAGAGCACACAGAGTTGCTGCTTTCTCAAGAGCTAAACATGAGAGAAGAACTCAAACATATACTGGACATCAACCCTCATCAAGGGTGAGTTATGCAGGATCCCTTAAGTCTACTGTCCCACTTCCTGTTCAAGTTAAAATAATAACAGGTTTCCTTTTTTTGTCGAAAGAAAAACTAAAAATGGAGGACAGAGGTGTGACTGCATTGCAGCTGTACAGGCAGAGCTGTGTAGAGCCATCCCCAAGTGAAGGGAAGACATCACCCTGTCTGAATCCCTTGACCTGTAGTGTTCCAAGTGTCTCCACTACCCACTGTAGGGAATGCCAAACTGAACGCGGGCTGCCCCATGGCCCATAATTCCATTTGAGGCAAGTGATTCCTTGCCCTTTTGTGTCCATCTTTTATGTTCCGCAGTTAAGGTGATACAATCTATAAAAGGGTCAAAAAATTACAAAGAAATATAAAATAAATCCTTATAACAGAAACAAATGCAGGAAAGGTAATATTACAAGTGAGCTCACATATTAATTATGTAAATTATCATGCCACTGTTTGTAAATTTGTAGTTTTATTGATTTTAATTATCATTAAAAATAATTTGGCAAGTATGAACTAAAAGAAAACTATACGTTGTACAGAAGTTTATCATGACACTTAATGACTTTTTCTGATGTGATGTGCACTGGTCAGATGGTGTATTTTCTGTTCCTCAGTAAGTTATCAATGTGATGAATGGCCCAGAAAGACAAGGTATACTAGTTATCATATAAACCCCCCGCTACTAAAACTAGTACAAGACTACCACTGTAAGGTCCGTCATTCCCCAGTAGTTCTTCTGTTTGAATATTGGAAGATACTTGAGTGTTTGACAATATGAATAACAAGCCATGAACAAAGCAAACAGCTACACAAAATTCAAAAAAATTTTGCAAAATCTTATTTTTTCTTTCTGCAGAGCAGAAAATTAACCCTTTTTTCTAGTGTCTCCTTCAGTTTCTTTCCTTTTTTTTTTAAAAAAAAAGTTGTTAATATAGTTACTGTTGTAATTATGACTTCTGTGAGGGTAACTGCAGCTGAACTTGGAGCAGCTGAACAGATAAATGATGCACTAAATTACACCAATGAGGTTTTAAATACTGTAGACACATATTCCCTTTTTATTGGAACAAAGAATGCGCAGCACTGCAAAGTTTCTTTGATTGAGTACTCTGGGAATTTTTCAAAGTAGAAGAGTCAACAGTAATCTAAACCTGAATTTTAGCTAGTTCATCTTAGCTATTTTGTCTGCAAGCCACATGCGGCTGAATCAAAAAATCCTGGTTTATGATCCTATAGCACCTCATGGAGTAACATATACCTGGAAAGTCAATATTTTTTTAATAAGCGTTTTTGTCCTCACAAAAACAAGCAACAGGAGCAGAGATCAAAACAGATCTGTGCATCATTTAGATATCCATGTTTTCTATTTCAATATGCCATGCTTAGCATTTTATTGCCTGTCACTTTTCCCAGTCCTATATAGTTGTCTTTCAAAAAGCATATAAATCACTGAAGAACTTCTCTGAAACTTCAGGTTACTTAGGAGACCTATCATCAATCATAATTAATGAGTCACTATGAGCAGTACTGTGCCTTCTGACTAGTCTTTACAGTGCCATAGGCACAGACTAAGATAAATTTAAGAAGAGTAGAATGCTTCTGTTGTGAGGAATAGGAAGAAACAGGGGGGAAAAATAATCCATTAACTTGAGTAATGTCAAGACATTCAGTACTAATAAATATTAGAAAATATTACTGTAATTTTAGCTCTTTGAGACTCTACAATAGAAAGTCTAAACTTTCTTCAGTCTTATAAACTTCAAGATTATATGTCAGTTACTTTAGCTAACACTAGTGATCATGATATATGGAACATGGAAGGATGATTTGCCAATATTGTAATGAATAACAGTACCGATAGCTGTTGTATTTTGTTCACCAGGATTTGACTCCTGATTTGCATCTGTATAAGTTATCGAAAGGTTAGAATAATTTAGTATGCTAAAAAGTCTAGGAGAGTAAAGATTAAGTATATATTATTTTCCATAATAAGAAGTCTCAATTACCTAGGAAGGGAACTACTACATAACATATATGACACGGCAAGTACCAAAATTAACAAATGTGAACAGATTTCACATAATACATAGACTAACACTGTTAATTTGCAGCACACTGTGGTACTGGAACGAACTGAACAATGAAGAAAGGCAAAGATGCTAAAAAACAAAAAAAGTGGTAGATTGTTTTACTTGTTTTTCTTTGAAACATGTGATATATTTTTTGAAATATGATGGCTGTATTCCAAAAGCTATAATCAACGCTACACTAAAAGTAAAATTGGGCCAAGAATTTTTTCCCTTCAAAAAAATATAACAGAGAAGATCAAAACTTAAAAACAAAAACAAACAAAAAAAACCCAAACACCACAACAGGTTTTTCTTGAATATAGTGCAAAGCGTTTGATTCCAATAAGGTGAACTCAATTTTTCTGCTCTAATTCAGTATATTGTCTCAAGACCCCCCACTTATAAAACCACTATAAATGATTGGCAATGGTAATTAGGGAAAAAACTGTAGAAGTTTCTGAATCTGACCTCCCTGGATACAGGACCTATTCTTTATCTAGATGGTGTCCCCAGAACATGACACAAGTTGTGGAGTGCAGAAGCATAGACATGGTTTTGGATAACATCAGGGAGGCTCAGCCTGGCTTCGCTCTTTGTCCGTATCACCTCACATCAGGAAGAGGAAGGGAAAGAGCAGCCCTGGCACAGACATGAGGGAGATCAGAGGCACTGAGGGCTGAGTGGAGCGCAGAGGTGGTGCAAGGAGAAGGCAGCAGCAATGATGTTTTGGTACAGAATGATGTGTTTTGACCTCTGATGTTCTGTTATACATTGAGAATCAAAACTCTTTCCTCAGAAAGCAGTTAATAATGCACCACTGCAATTTTAGCCTCTCTCCCAAATAGCACCAGAACCAAGACAAAAACTTGACTTTTAATAGCATAAGGTCTAGAACAATTTTTGAGCCTATTTTCAATTTATAGTTATTCACCCTGTAAAATAACTCATAAAAGAAACTGTAAAGAACAACCACTTCTGATGTGAATTTCTTATCCATCTGCCACACCTTCTTCATTTCTCCATGAAGAAATTCCATGCCAAGTTGGAAAAGATTTCATGTTATACAGTAAAGCTCCAGGCTATGGTTAAGAGTCCAGAGTAGAGGTCATAAAAAGTCCACCCTTCTGGATCTCCTGTACATATAGTACATGTATCAATCAGTGGAATACTTTCACAGTCCTATGGTCTTGAAACTATACATAAAAATCCACTTTTTAGAACTGAACTTCAGCATTTTTCTTGTTGTCTAGGCAGAACAGTTTTTATCCACAAGTAGATATTCACGTAAGGTATACTATAGTCACAGTTAACTTTGAAGAAAATCAGAACTGGCAGGCTGCACATCCATAAATGCCCTTGACCAGCAGTCTGTTTCTTAAATGGTTTGGCTACCACAGTCCAACCTAGTTCTTCAGGCATCTTATATTAGTGGCCTCCAGTCTATCATCATACAGTATTGCCACCATTAAATGTCCTTTATCACCCATTTTATTGTTCTTTTCAGTAGAATAATCATTAGCTCAGCAGCCTAAAAATGAACTGGAAGTACTGCTAGAAAGTCCAAATAAAGCCTATTTATGTTATTATATGCTCAAAACTTCATGTTAACTTTATGTTAGACAAAATACTACACAGAATTGTGAAATGTTATGCTTGTTAAGGTGATAGCATACAGTATATTATTTCAAAACACTACATTATGGTATGATTTATGATCAAGTCTTTGTTTGGAAATAGAAACATGCAAAAGTTACCTGCTCACATACAGAGAATTTTCTCTCTGCACTTACCCATCACCATCAAAATCATTGTTAACCTTTCCTTGGTTTTGTTAGGAATTGGGATCAACTCCTTATCTGTCATATTTGTTTGCTCAGCCTGAAATTGCTGATTGCTGTCATGTATTATTGGTTTTATGTCTGTAGAGCCAATGTTGCTGAAAGCTAGCTTTTGTGTGTGTGTGTGTGTGCATGTGTGATCTGTATAATGATTTTTCCTTAATGTCTGTTAGTTACACCTATGCTTTTTCATTACAGAAAATAGACTGGTGAGAGACTGAGACCAGAAGATAATGTAGCTCCACAACTAAATAGGGACATGATTATTGAAAAATAATACATTTTTTTTTTTTCCTAAAGTGACTCTAAAGAATCTGGAAGCTAGAAACTACAAATTTATCTTATTTTTAAACTAAGTACATTGTGTATGGAAGTTAGTTGTTGAGAATTGGGCAGTCAGTTTCCAATGCTCAATAGCATCTTAAAAATGTGCATATTACCTTTCATGTTCTGCTTAGCATGCTAGTCTTGTCTTAGGCTAAAATACATCTCCCAATATTTTTTTTGTTAATATAAATAGATACAGATGTATGCATATACATACACTCATTAGCCATATTTAAATTACTTTATCTTAAATTACTGTAAAATAAAATAATAATATTTATATATATATATAAAAATAAAAACAAAAAAAAACCCAACCCCAAACCCCAAAAACGCAATAAAACACAACCATTCATAGTGCAGAAAGGGAGGCTCAAAGGATCAGCCTCTGAAATGTTCAGTCTGGAGCCCAGTTCACAACCAGGTAAATAATAAAGCAAACAGAAAACAAAGCAAAGGTTCTCAAAGCTGCATTTTCAGTTGTAGTAAACAGGCTCTGCTAAATTAAACTATTCACTGAGTTGGTCTGTATTTTCGCATGTTGCTATCTGTTACCAAACCACTGCATTGGACTTCCATAGCAAGCAATGGACAACTGGCAACAAACCAAGAAAATAATTTCAGAGCAGCTATGAAGAGTCTTATATAAATTAGCTCTTCTCTCACTTAAAAACAGTTCACCCATCCTTAGCAAAAGATCTCTCAAATGACAAAAAACATACCCAACATCTTGCCAGGCCTTACTAGCTATGTCTTTGATGACACTGTTTACAAATCTGCAATAGCAATTCTTCCATCTGTTCTAAAGTTTCCATCTATACACTCAACTTACAAAATGAAATAAGTGGCTTACAGATTTGTTCCAAAGACCTCTTCCAAAGAAGCCTTACAGCATATTGGCTGTTATGGACAATACTCTAAAATTTGGACAGAAATAATAATGCAGAAGGAAAAGCTTGTGTGTGAAAGAAAAAAGATTCTTAAGAAGAGCTGGCAGAATTCTCATTGGGAAATTTTAAATAAATATATATCAATTACAACTCAGACATTGACTGTCTCTTCAACATAATGTACAATTATTTCACAAGGCTTTTTTTGTTTAAAACATCAATATATATATATAAAAAAAGCCTGTTTTCAAAAGCAGAGTTAAGTGGAATCCCACACATTATCTCTGACAATTCTGTGGTTAAATGATAAGTAGTTTCTGAAATTAAAGAAAAAAGTTCTCCATTACTCTGGGTAGGACACTGCAAAGCAATTAGAAAAGTGATTTCAAGAGGCTCAGATCCTCCTTTGAGAATCTTAGAATTATCTCTCTGCTCTATGTGGGTGATGAGTCTTGCCTTGCTCAACATCCCCCAGGTGTAAGCAAACATTGAAATGATAGCCACAAATAAAACTTTTTGTATTTAAAGCCTAAATTACATGTGAGTAGTTTACATGACATGGTAACAAATGATTGTGACAGAATTATAACCCTTTTTCTGATGAAAAAAAATTATTATATAACAATCAAGTTAACTTAGAAAAAACTAATGTTGGTACTGAAACAAATAGCATTCCTTGAACTGAATAGCATTTAAAGTTTGCTCACTGGGTGACTAGTTATGTGTTTCCCTGTTCACTTGACCAGGCATTCAGAATGGAACCAGATTAAAATTAATTTTATGGTAAGTCTACTGAAACTCTTTCTAATTTTGTGTATGTGCTTCTCTATTTGTTTGAAACCCATGTAAAGGAGCTACAGATGAGATTTCATTTTGGTTACAATAAACTGCTACCTTTGCTATTATTATTATTATTGCTCAAGCATGGCACTTGATACCACAGTTATATCTAAAATACCAGTAACTTTGTTATGCATTGCTACTATTACTACCAAGCAAGGGCCTAACACTTCAAAGGGCTCAGTAACTGAGCAAGTACTCCAGACGTTGCTGGAATTAAATAACATGGCACTTAGGAATATAGCTTATGTTTCTTTCTTCATTTACAAGATGCAGTGAGTCAGAAAAGCAGCACTGGAGTATGATTAAAAAGAGATGCTTTCTGACAGCCTGCTCTGCAGTGACTAGTGAACATTGAGTCACCATCACCACCCCAGCGCAGCATCATTTCTACTTGATATTTGCCATTCCATAATTAGAACAAATGACATACTTGGGACACAGCAAAATGTTTTTAGTCAACTTTGTGTTTAAACCCATTTACAGCGTCTTTGCTGTTCCTGCCTCAAAAGGTAAGGTACACAATCATGATCTGTGCTGCCTCCATTTTAGAGACAGCGCTATTATTATAAAAGTAAATGCCACCCACTTGCTAACATTGGAGACTAATTAACTCTGCAATTGCTGCTTAGTCAAGAGAGTAAAAATCACACTGCCTGTTCCAGCAGCTAGCCTAGAAAATCAAGAAGATTAGATAATACTATTTTTTCATTGGCCTGCCAAAAATTCCTTTTGCTTTCTCTCTTTTCTCCTTTCATTCTTTTTTAATTATTATTTTAAATTTTAATTCCAGCTTGTTTTGTTTAGAACTGTTTAGAACTGTTATTTAACTACTACTCTTTGTAAAAGTGTAAAAGGTCTTTGTGGTACCTCTGGTCATGAATACATTTGCTAAAAAAATGGTTTTAAAATCCTTTTTGTTCATCCTCTCAGTTTTTGAAGTTTTGTCTTTTAAAAGCAAGTTCTTGTAAACAGGTCAGCTAGTGAGCTTTGATTTCAAGAGCTGTACTGAAAAATGACAGCTATACAGATTCATTAACCATATGGTACAGAAGGGAAATCATTACAACCCAATTATTCAGGCCCAATTTATTAAAAAAAAAAAGACTTAGTAGTTTAACTTGCACTTCACCATTTATGTATCTATTTAAAAGCAAACATGTTCACAGTGTGAGAAAAAAATTCCAATAAGGTGTTAAATAAATATGCAAGTCATTCAATGAAATAAGACCAAAAAAAGCAATGGCCAAGGCTCACAAGACTGAGATATGCATACCTGGAGGGAAAAACATTAGTTACAACAGCATCAATATGGATTTTGCAGTTCAATTAATTGACATCAAGATTAATAGCATAAACAAGATGCAAAAAATCTAATCTGGTTGTAAATCAGCAGTGTTTCTTAGAACTTCTTACTTTACACATATTTGTGTCTCCAGCAAATACTGGGTAAATTAGCTTATCTTGATTCTGTTGAACAAGCAGCAGAAGGGAGGGCATGAATACAAATATTTTAGAAGCTCAGCTCTAGGAGCACTTTTAAAGAGTACTCTTATTTTTTAGATATCTTATTGACCATTTTTTTCATGTCTAATATTGAAAGTTTTTGAAGAACAGGAATGGGTTTTGTACAGGACAGAGTTGCTCAGAAATGGACCCCAGGCATCGCTGGCTTCAATGAGCTAGTAAGACACACTCCTGCTACTGACTGATCTGGTGGCTGGCTTTGTGGTTGTTGTTGGGGTTTGGGTTGTTTTTTTTTATGTTCTGTCCCAGCTCTATAATCCATAAAGAAACAGAGATGTTAAGGTGTATTACATCACTGCTTTAATAGGACCTGCACAATAGAGAAGAATTGCTAAAATGCCTCTTTATTGCTACTTTTACATCCTCTTGCTGTAAAGCAGCAGGTAGAAACAGGAAAGGGAGTAGGGGATAACTGGAGCAGTCCAATAGCTGATATGTGTCACCAGCATCACCCTAGTACAACCATCTTGCCAGCAATAAATACAGGAGATACAAAGCAGCTTATAGCTACTGCTGTCCAACCATGTCTGCAAAAAGCATAAAGTGGCTGCAGTGCAGAAAGAGGAGTTTAACTATGATGCCCTGTTAGGCATATCAAATGCTGTAGCTGAAGCCATGCATGAATCACCCAGAGATGTCAAGCTCTCTAGAAGGCCCTGAGATATAAACAGGTGTAGAGGAATGAAGCTGGGTTAATTAGCATTGATAATATACAGCTGTGGGCTGGCTTCAGGGGCTGCGGGTTGACTGATGTAGACAGGGTGCAGCTGTGGCTGGTTCTGTTAAGTGGTTGGGCAGCCAGTGAAGAGAGAGCAGCCAAGGAAGAAAGAGGAGGAAGAAGCAGAGAGGAGAGAGAGCGTGTGCCCTGGATGAGGAGAGACTAGGAGAAGGCAGCAGAGGGACTGGCATGAAGAGTATGTTGGTATGAGATGGTAAAAGACCTTGTTGCAGCGTGATAGTTTGGAGAGTGCTGCGACAAACAGGAAGAACTTAGCAATTGACCTGGTATTTTTTTAAAAATGGAAGATATGGCCTCTGAAAGCTTTATCTCAATCTAGTCCAGTAGACAGATGAGTCACAACCTTGCAATAAGGCATACCTGCCAGAGAAAAACTGCTAAATCTTCCTCCCTGCTACTGCTGCTACCAGTCTTTCACAACCACATAGCCCTTCCATCTGTGGCACGTGACCTAGCTCAGGAGCACAGGCTCTCCCTGTCCTTTCCCTGCAGATACTCCCCAAGAAATCTGGTGCCTCCTCAGTATGACCACAGAGTCAATGCTTCCTAGTTTGAAATCACACCAATTTGCATCTCACACAATTGATATTAATTAATAAGCTACACTAAAGAGATCAACCCATCGCATCATCCTTTGATACAAAAATCAAAGTGGAATCACATATTTATTTCCCATTGTGGTAGATTGTCTTGTGAACTGATACATTATTTCAAATAGATTATGGTCCAGGTTTGATGTCCTTCCATGGATTATGTAAATCAGCATATACACCTACAAACAGCAACATTAACTATAGCATCACTAAAACATTTGCAGTTGAACAATTAAAAATTGCTTTTCTATATTAAAAGTAAAAGTATTCATTACTATAGCAGTAAAGTGTCATTTTAGACATCACCTTTGAAAATTATTTTTTAATGTTCAGAAGTATTACATATTTACAAGATTTTTAATTCCAATCATGGAAAAATATTTTCAGATTATAGAAATTCCTGATTTAGAATTGTTCAGGAACCGAATTTTATTTTGTTACAACCTGGAATATACACTATAGATTATCTTTTCTCTTGAAATCAGTTGTGAATTAAGTCCTGCTCAGCTAGTTATTAGTTAGATGAGAAAGAAGTGCTTTTTTTTTTCTGGCAGGATAGAACTGAAAAATTGCAAGAATCAGAAAGCTTATTTAACTGACAGAATAACTAGATTTGTTCTGTCAACTTTAACTTTTAGTATGTAATATACACCCTTGATCTAAGTGGTAGATGCTGTTCCCTCTATAAATTATTATCCAAGGGCACAATAGTAATACTAATTAATAAACAGGGACTAATGTTTGTGGTTAATTTGTATAATCAGGCACAGTCAGGAAAAGTAGCTTATTTAATGTTTCACTGAAGATTATAAGGAATCAATAGCAAATACTTTACTTATGTAGGAACTCCTAGACATGTTTAGGGATTGCTTGGGCTATAAAAAAAATTGATACTGCAATATCTTTGGGGCAGTGATTTCATTACATATTTAAATAGTATCAAGTATAACAAAAATTCTACCTAGATAAGATCTGTGGGTACTACAAAATACATGAATATATGAAAACTAAAAAATAAGAAACAAGCTACTATTATCTAAGTGATTAATTTAAAATAATTTGTTTACTTAGTATAAACTGTGAGTTTTGGTTATATTTTTCATGCAATATCTGTAACATCTATTAATGTAAATCTTATCTGTAATTATGGAACTGACTTTCAAGTTTTCCCCTTACAAACTGTGGTTCCATTTTCTTTTCACTGAACACATGTAAGTTCTATTAGTGCTAATGGGAGTTTAGTCTGTACATCAAGGCAAGACAAAACCCTTTTATGTTGAACGTTTAATTAAAGTTCTTTAAACAGTTTCATGTGTGTTATAATGTGCTAATTATTTTCATAGCTAAGAACTTAAAAACTTGGAGGGAACTAATAGAAGTTGACATTCTGACTACAAAATAAAAACACTTAGAGTGTGCATGTAGGTTCACAGATAGCCCAGATACATCTAGATACAAAATCAGGACACAGGAGGCAATATAGTCGTAATTAATTTTGAGAGAGCTTTTTGCATTTCATCAGTGCAACATTCATTATTGGTTCCCCAAACAATCAGTTAGGTCTTATTTCCATCTAATAGACAGTTGTGTTTGGCGCTCTATGTTTTCAGACTGCATCAATGACTTACAAATATATTTTGTGATGGGCACCTTTCATTTTTTCTTGTGGAATGTTGTATCTTGGTCATATGCCAGAGTTCTTAGCAATGGTGTGTGCATGCTCACTGAGTGTTGTAGCAACCAACAGTAAAATAAAATGACAGTAGAAGTACGTATGTAGGACTGAATGGCATCCAGAAGGGTAATAGAGAAAAGACAGCTTGGTGATTCAGTAGGAGCGGAGTTGTGCTTTGTGTGTTGTTTTTGTGAAGCTAGAATGGCTACCACTAAGCACGCTGACATTAGTCTGAGAAACAGTTCACCTGACTTATGTCCTACCTTCTCCTATTGCCTCATTTTTGAGCTGCAAGAGGGTTATAAGGTGTTTGAGGTTTTCTAGAGTCCATGATCATCTCCCTGATGCTTTAATCCAAAGGACATTAAAGAGTCTTCTCAAGCATCTACTCGGATGTACACCTGCCACATGATCTATGTTCAGGTATCCCCAAACCACATTAAAAGAGATGTTGTAGAGTATGTATTGGTAGACTGGCTGTGTAGAGTGAGGCCATGGATGGTCTCAATCAGTACATTAGAAATCACAGTGCACATCACATAGTTCATAGGAGGTACTGCTATTTGGATAGTAGTATAGGCCAAAACAATCTGGCCAGTTTCTAGGCTAGGAATTGAGACAAAGCTGACCTGCTCACAAAAGATCTGATACCTGCATCCACTCAGTGATAACATAAAATAGACTGAGGCATTTTGAAAACTTCAGTGTGTGGGAGGAAATGCAAAGCGAGGATTAACTCATTTTGCAGATATGCAATTTCATCATGCAGACATGATAAAGTCTGTTACTGGATGAAACTAATTAATTCTGCATAACACCTAGAAGCCTTTAAGGAGTGGCTAATGGATGTATGAGAACAGAGCAGAAAAGATGCCGTGTCCTAACAACATCAAAGTACAATGGAAGGCTTCAGGAAACAACACAAGAATTATGACTACACACATGATCTGATGTTGTTCAACTGTAGCTTTGCTCATTGTTGTAGATGTTACAAGATTCTGAAGCTACGGTTTATTAAATCACACAGTGGGTGACTGTGTTATTCTATTTTCACTTGGAAATACCACGATAAACTGGAACGACCATTTACTCTCACTGTTCCCTTGCCCACCTCCCTTACAAAGCAAAGGGTAGGCAGTCAAAAGTATCTTCTCAGTCAGCAGACTCAGCTGATGAGCAGCCCACAGCACTATCTAATCAAAGATTTGAGCATCAGAGTCTTAAAACTTGCACAGACTGTGAAGGACATTTTCTATGTTTATTAAATTGTTTGTACCTTCAGCTGGCAATTTTTACTTCTGGGTTTACTCTAAAGAACTTGTACCTAAAAGAGAAGTCACAGGAAATCTGGATTTTGACATTAGCAGGAACAGCACCAGTTCTAAAGTGGGAATAATAAGGACTATATATATTATTGTTCTTTGGCCAAGTGTTGTTAGACTGAACACCCATGAAGGGAAGCCTTTTCTCTTTACTTGTAGTACATCACCTCTTCCCAAGTTGAGGCACCAATTATTTGTTTTCAGTCCTTTTTGATTCTGTAGCTAATCTAAAAGCAAATATATCCTTTAATTTTGTTTCTGTGTGAGAGCTGGGAAGCTAAATGTTGACCAAATTTCTAACTGCCAAAACTAATAACATTTTAAAACATTGACATAAGGGAAAGAAATAGGAAACTGTCAGGACATAACCCTTAGCCATACTATAAAAGACAGAGGAGAAAGATGAAGTGTTTGAGTTGTAGAAAACAGATCCAAACTCATCTCCTCTCAGCATATGAGCCCTCTCTCTTCTTGCAGGAAGGATAAATAAAAAGGATATGCAAAGATTGCAAGATCTGTGATAGCACAAAAGAAGTTGCTAAAGGGATGATCCAGCTCATCAGAACTGCTAAAATATCTTTTCTTATCTGAACAGTTAATGACACTCATACAAAGTTACTCATGAGTGTGATACTCATACATAGTTACTTTGTAACTACTGTATCCACAAAGCCATTTGCAAAACAAGGTCTTACTGTCTACAAATTAAATGCAGCCTTGTGCTATAGTATGATAAAATCTCCAGGCAGTCTGAACTCTGCTACACAGATAGTCTGCCCAGCCTTCATCATCCGACTTAATTTCACTGTCACTAGACCTCCAATCTCTATATGGGACTACTGCCATATCATTCTCTCAAAGACAAGCAGAAAGCAAAACACTCTTCTTTCACCATCATGCATACCATTTCCACTAACAAGGACACCGTCTTCTTTTGAAGTTTGATTTACAGGTGCTATAGAGCCATTGTGCTGACTGCACGTCAGTCTCCAAGGAAACTAGTAGCATATATATTCTAGAAGCATCCCTAGAAGAAAAGGAGTGTTATCAAAAGTATTCTCAGCATAACCTCTGCTATGAGTAGACGGAGAGTTCAAGGTCTTCTGTTGAATGGTTGAAGGATGCTGTGTTCAAATAAAAGGCTCCTAAGGAAATAATAGCAGGTCAAGCTGGGGATCTAGCTGTTGTACAGTCTCTAGTTCTGAAAGAGTAAGAAATTGAAAAATAATCTATTCAAAGCTTTAGAAAGGCTTGATATTCTCTTATAATTCAGCCTAATTTTAGATCAGCATCTCCTCTGTATACTTAAGTATTAACACTTTCTGTAATACATTACCTTTTTGCTGCTATTACATTTCTCAGCCCAAACCATATCAGCTTGTACATCTGCATTTTAAAGTTGATGCTTAACCTCTATCTAGATTTTTATATAGCTCATTTAAAAGTCTGAATAAAAGCACAAGATATTGTATCTCAAACCCAAGGACTGCAGTCTTGTTTGTTTCCAGGAGCCAAGCAGCTGGGTGCCCTATGGCTGGGACAGCTGTGTAGTAGAAAGGGTCTGATATTGGAAAAGACATCACACAAAAGTGTGCACTTCCATAATCATTAAAAATTGTCTGTGGCATTTTCAGATTCTGTGCAATAAGAGCAATGCCATACTTGAATTTTAAATGGGGAAATAAACTCCCCTTTTTTCCTAAATTCCCCTGTAAATTCCCATCTGAAGAAGATAGGATTTCCTTTGTTTTCTTAATCAAGTAAGGATATTATTTATTTGATCCTAGTGGAAGCTATATCCATGAAGAGCTAAACTAATCCCAGTCTAAACTTTAAGTTATTAAAGCACTTTGGGAACATGTGAAATCAAAGGTATTACATAATATGTGGGATTCTCATTATTGCTGCTGTAGTACTGACTGTTAGAAACATAGCTGCTTGATATTGAAACTAATTTTCTCTTTTAGTGGCACAGTTCAGTATAACCAAACACAAATAAATGGAGCAAAAGACTAAATCAAACAAAGCAAATAAAAAGAGCAAAAGAGCACTGCCGATAATGTGTAGTTTTGTTCCCAGCTTGGATCCAAGTGGACCATGATAATTCCAAGCATTTCCACAAAATTGTTTAATTCCATTTTATGAAGGAGTTCAGTTTCATAACCCTTTCTGTCTAAGTGTGTATCTGAATAGACACATATAGCTACAAGAAAACATTTGAAGAATGAAGGAAGATTTAGGCATTAGCAAAGTTCAAATCTGATACTCAATATATTAATGGAACTGACTGGGAGAAGAAAAAGGTTAAAGAACTTTTAATGGGAAGAATAATGAAAATAATTAAAAAGATATTTCTGGCAATTATTTTTTTTATTTTTCTACTATTTTAATTGTGATTGAATATATTAAGTCAATAAAATGAACAATAGCATTGCAATGGAGTCAAGTTCTCATTTGCCCCTGTTGTACTGCTTATCTTCACCTTTCATATCCATGCATCCTCAGGATGAGTATAAACTACAGCTTCAGTCATTCTAATGGACAGAGAAAAAGAAGCATGTTGTCGTAATATAACAACATAGCCAATCTGTAATTTTCTACAGCGAGCCTATCAAATCCAGAAATGAAACAACTGTAGGTTTGGTAGCATGTAATAGAACAAGACTTGTATCTGATTTCCAGAAAAAGATTCTTTTACCAAATAACAGTCATGCATACACCTTAACCTGGTTTATATTTTCTTCTCAGAACTGGCAGTAGGACAAAATAGTATTGACAAAACAGTCTTGCCAATACTTGTTCCCAAATCATATACCTTGTGGGACATCATCTTGCATTTATCATTGCATTATTCTCTCATTATGAAACATGATTTAACACGACACTGTGCAACATGAGAATTTTTTCAAATCCTTATGCTACCCTTTTGCATTTCTTATTGAATTTGTCCTCCATTTGCCATATCAATAGACCTTTGTTATTTGATGTTAAAACATTTTAGCTAAACACAGATATATTTTCCCATTGATTTCCACATCCCACATGAAAACCAGATTAAATTTACTAGACTCTACCAAATGTTAACACTTCATGTCATAGTGGATGTACAAAAGCATGCATCCAAAATAGACAGCAAAGGCACTCTACCAGAGCCATAAAAAAATACTAGAGACAAAAATAATCAAAGGCCTTTTCATCATGATTTGCAGCAACTTTTCTACTTTCCTTGAAAAACATTTTGCAACAGAAGAGACAGCTTATAAGAGTCTGATATTCCTATACATAACAGCATCAATGTATAATATTTTCCTTGATAGAAAACACAAATCTATCTCAGAAAACACAGACAGGGAATCTGATATGCTTGCTTAGAATCACGTCCAAGTAAGGGAAAGCATAGATCAGATGTTCATAAGGGCCCGTGTATACAATAGCAAATACATTCAGATAATTTGTATATTCTTCCTCTATTCAAAAGGTGATCAAGCCATCAAATATCAAAGGAATGAACAAGCAACATGCAAATTTACCAAACTCAAATTCTACATTCTCTAGTGAAGGAGATAAATTGAGAGCAGAAGGTATTTTTCATCACCTGGCAAGGATGCAGATTTAAGTCAATATCAGAAAATTTGCTTGTAATAGTACGAAGAAATAAAGTAGTATTAGTAGTATAATTGCTCATTATAAGGCACTTAGCAAAGTGAATGATAAAAGTGACCTATAGAACCCAACAATAGTTAAATTTCCAAGGAACCTCAAAAAACGTAGATGAAATTATCCCATTTAAGACCTATTAACATTTGTAAATGCTTAATGGTTTTATGTGAAGAAGCGCGAGAGTTAAGCTTGCTTTTTTTTTTTTTTTTTTGCTATTGTGTTGGAAAATAGCCTGTGTAATACAATACTTGAGGGATAATTACTGTTCCTTCAGGCATCTGACCATATCATATCTACTCACCAACCTTTCTTTCAAGTGCAAAAGAAAATCCTGCTTGTATTCAAATCGGAAAGATATGAGAAAAACTCAAATAACTTTGTTGGTAAATTAACTTCTACTTCAGCCATTTGGTTAATAATTTCAGCCCTTCTCTGTGCACTTGGCAGTTACAGGAGAATAAATTTCTGTTGGAGTTCTGTTGTAAGTTCAAACAGCCTTAATTCTTGACCAGGTATTTGCACAGTAGTGATGCTGAAACCCTAACAGCAGAGACACTCTGATCAAATAATTTAACCAAATGCTTCAAGACACTTTTAAAGCTGCGAATAAAACAAGATATAACAATGAAATAGATTGGCAAATGTATCGTGATTAATCATATCATTTTAATTTTTTTTATTGTGGAATTGAAGGAAGAAAATAGACCACAGCTACAACAGTAATTGTGCACAGCAGTCATAAAATAGGTTATAGATAATTTGAGAATAATGCAAAATTAGTTCAGCAGTTATGCTAGCCTTTTTTTGTCTGGTTTAGATCAGGGTATTTACAGAAGCTTCATACCAGGTCCTGAGACCGGAGACATGCATTTTACTAACATTAAATTCATTCTCTACTCACTAAACTAGAGGGTAACATTCATATATTACCTGAATACTGAGCATTTGTTTTCCTTTCTATCTTGTTTGTACAAAATGTCAAACAATATGTCTAATACTTAAACAAAAGGGAAATAAAAAGACAGATCCTAGGAAAATTAGTGTTCTTGGTATAAACAACTTCTGGGTTCTATATAGATGCTTAATTTTACTGACACTTCCCACCATAGTTACTCAAAAACTGACACATTAATTATTTAGGTTAAGATTATGATAATTTTGAATATATTGGTTTTCCTTATTTTCCTTATTTTGTATCTATTCACATAGATTACACACGCTGACCAAAACAATTTGCTAAGTAAGTGATGATTCTAGCTTCCAGAAAATAGATGCAAAGGTTGCAAGGATGACCACAGGATCTTATTAATTTTGAAATTAGCTGTTTATGCTCAATGTAATCACAACTAAAATTATACTATTGCCTGATACAAGGATATTTCTATTAATAGAAAGAGTTCCTCCTTTCCAGCTTCCTGAAAGGCAGATTACATGCACTGGGCAGCCTGTACAATTTAAGAACATGATTTCTGCCACACCAAGTCAAGTCTCATTAATTTAAGTAGATCAGAAGCACTCTTCCATTGGGAAATACACTCTCAGAGAACATTACTCCTTTCTCCTCCTTTTGGACCCTTTAAGCCCAGCTATGAAATAGCCTTCCTATTTCAGCACAAAATCATTCAATCTGAACAGAACAACTTCTGAGAACCAAATAAATGTAACAGAAATTAAGATCAGACCAAATCTGCTGCTATATATCCTTTTGTTTCTGACCATTAACCTTCCCTCTTTCCAATTCAGCCTAAAGCATCATCCTTGATGAGAGGAAAATGTCTGATCCTGCCAGCTATACTATCCCAATTCAACTGAAGAAGACCAGCTTTTCATTCCCCCCCACCCCGAACAAATGTTTCAGTCATCAGCAAAGTTAGCAAACACTAGACTACTAGACTGTGAGCAGAGGCACAATCTTCCATACAGCTCAGAAAATACACTTCACCCCACACTTGTGTTGTAATCACTTGCCCACACCAGCAGGTATAACAAATTTGATTTCCATAGATGAGCAAAGCAAAGGCTGATATCATTTACGTATAATTTCCACTTGTCAACAGAAACAGGATGGTAATTCACATGTTTGCATTGCACTGTTTAAGAAGCTCAGCTACTACCCATGAATACTTGAAAAGTAGATTTCCCATAGGATTTTCCCCCCCTACTGTCTGCATCTCAGTAACTCAAAATGGGTTACTTACATATATATTTTTTATTTCTGTTAGGATTGTTTTTTAAGTGAACATTTTAAAACATTTCATTCTTCTGTTGAAATCTACTATTTCCTGACAGAAAACATCATATGACAAAAAGCTCCTATTTGAAAGGGCATAGTAGTTAAATTTACATTATTACTATATATTTGATGAAACGTTAAAGCACAATGTTAAAATCTTTCGGATTAACTGAGATGAAAGTTTATATCTCCCCAAAATCTTTTAAAGAAATTTAAAAAGGAGAAGTCTGAGCATGTATAATGCTTTAGGATTCATGAAGGTTGCTTCTTCTAGATCACCACTTATAGGTGATCTGAGGTAGACATGTCTCAACTTTTAATCGTATTTCTATTTTGGTATTTTTGATAAAATTATTTCCACTTCATATTTACTATTTATTCATCTTCATTCTTATTGCTTAAATGTGTTTTACTGTGCTCTTGTTACCTACAAGAAAAAGGACAGAAGAATAAAAGCTGTCACTATAAAAACTTCAGCAACCTCTTGATTTACAAACATCCATATCCCCGAGTTTACACTTCATTAATGTTCCAGGTAGTGTTAATAGGTGCTTCTGATGGGTGCACAGATATTGCATGGTTAGCTTTATTCCCTGACCTCTATGTTTGCAACGGTGGCCCAAGAAAGATCTAACAGATTAAGTACAAAAACCCTTTTGTTCCCAGATCACAAGCACCAGTCATGAAAAAAGGAGTCAGCTCTAATCCTATCCAAGGAATCAGAGCTACAATTTTTTTTGTAAGGATCTGCAGTATCTTCCCCACTTGTGCAGAGAATGGAGATTTTATTTTCTCTCCTTAGAACAAAACAAAATGCAGTGGTGGTGGAGACAGCTGTGTGGCACCTGAGAGTGGGGTTAACCTGTGAAGTAGAATAGCTCCAAGGATATCAGTGGCTCGTGGGCAGGGTGCTCATCAGGGATTCAGGGGGATGACAAAAGTCACAGAGCACAGGTCTCCCAGGTGCCAGTTTAAGTACCTCAACTACTCCCTCTGTGCTAGCTATGGTTCTTTCCTCTCTGTGGATTTGATTATGTTGCTAGACATCAAAGAGTTAAGCAATACAATGAATCTTCATGCCAGTGGTGTGCTTCACTAATTAGAAAAAGCTTCAGAAACCTATCCAGAAATCAAATAAATGCAGCTAGAAATATACTAAACTTTTGATGACATGATTTATCCATTTTCTTGATATCAAAACCCAAATACTATATATTGTTTAATTGCAAGTTATTTAAATTTGGGTTGCATTTGCACTGTGTTATTAAGTCTAACTGAATAATTAGATATATTTTTTGCAAAGAAAGAAACTGAGGCAAAAGGTTTACCTATCCAAGATACATGTAAGAGCTGTGAAAGTCTTATTAACGGAACTCTTACATACCAGCGTGTCATTCCTACACATTTTTACTTGACAAAGTATCCTCTTATATAAGAAATGTATGTGAGACATCGTAAGACTATTTCCTCTCTAGCAACAAATATAACATACCCTTTCTGCATCATGCATGAAGTACACCTGTCATTTTATTCAAATGAGTACATCATCATCCAAATTGTATCCATCCATCTGTCAGTAAAATTTAGGGGTGTATTATCAACACCATATATAAGGAATTATGCATGCAAATTCCTGCACATCAAAATGATTCAATACCCATAAGTATATTAAAATATTAAGAATTATAGTCAACATGGCAGACTTATGTACCTCATGTTCCACATACTTCCCAGACTTTTTGCTTAAAGCTTGAGAAGTAGGAAAGAAGATAACGTTTCATGGAGCAGCAAGATAAATGAAAAAAATCACAAAGTGGTTTTTTTGAGCATGAAACTGTAACTGCCATTCCCACATCCAGAACTGCTAAATCAGGTAATTACTACAAAGGGTAATATTTTTTATAATAACAGGTACAAAAATATCTCTATTTTAAGAGATCAAGTTCTTCTGTAGACTGGTCTCTTAAAACTTTTATTTGGCAACTGCCAAAGCACAACAAAAAAAACACCAGAAACCTTTATATATAAAAAAGTATGTATTCATAGTTATTATTATACCTGTATGTATCAGAACATGTGTAAATATATTTTAATCACTCCACGTATCATTCGATTTTAATAAAACAGCAAATGTTTTTTGCAGGTACTGCATAGGGACCACATATTTCTAACAGCTGTGTGCTTTAATTAAGCCCAGGAGGTAATAGAAAGAAGGCAAAAAACCCCATTCCCCGTTTACAGTATATATTCAAAGATGTGTGTCTCCTACTCAGAGAGATGTATCTCCCCATAATTTTGGTGTGAATAGAGGAATGCACTGGGGGAATGTGACATTTTCCAAATGCATATGCATAGCTAGAAAAATATTCTTTTTTTCCACCTGTAAGGAAGAAGTAAATATATGAGACCATTGGTAAATATTTTGGGCCTGACCTATTTCTAGTAGAAAGTAATACAATTAAACCCAGGCTTACAACAGGCGACCTAAGCTAAATAGTACTGTGCAAATTATGCTTTTCTTTTTCCACTTTTGGTGGTGTTATCTGGTTATCTCTGACAACCAGATACAGGGTCCTGGCTGCCAAAACACAAGCATCTGGCATTATTTTGGCTAGTGTATATTAGACCTCCTGCCTCCTGCTCCCTCCCCAGAGGGGTACAGCTGTGTCCTGTGTTGTATTTGCCAACCCTCCACAGGTAACCTGGATACCACAGCCATCTATCAAGGTACTAGCCCTGAGGTTTAAGCAAGTGACCCCTATCATCAACAGGTGACTTGTGCAAACCAGCCCGTGTGGTGAGGAGCATCTCCTTGTATCTAACAGCCAAAGGAGAAGCTGCAGCTGGCAGAGCTGAGAGCACAGCTTGACCCCACCCTCGAGGTGTCCCGGGAAGTGCAGCTCAGTAGAAAGGCTGCCATTTCTGTCACCCTGTTCCTCCACGGCTTGTTTTGTAACTGGTCAATGAAACAATTTATTTTGTTTAAAGTTTTGTTTTAAAAAGACAGAATAAGTCTTTTTTACTTAAAATTACTGAAAATAACAGCCTAGGAAACTTGTTCAAATTGAATAGCCAAAGATGTTTGACATAGTGTCCAGGAAAAAAAGCTTTCTGCAGGCTGTAATCCTCATTTGGATTAAAATCAGCATAATCCTCTCCACATTTCTGTATGGTTATTCAGTGTTTTAAAATTAGGATGCTACAAATTCCAGTAAAATATGAGTTGGTGAATAAGTGCAGGGCTGCTTGTTTCTTCCTCAGTATGTCTCAGTCACCGACTGCTGAGGTTTTGGATTTTAAACTTTAGCACATTAAGCATCAGCATGACACGTCTTCTGCTTCCCTGCTGAAGTGTATTCCCTGCTTCCCAGAAAATCATTAGATGCCATTATGGCTCACTCTATTATTGTAGGATTTTGCTGTCATCTGGATAGAAAAAAGGAAATGAAAAGCCACCTATTGTTTCGTTAATTTCAGTCAGTTGATCCCTGATACCAAATACTTCTGACTGAATGAATCAGACATCTGCAGAGCTGGTACATTTTCCAAATTTTGGCCCAGGTTCTAATACTTGTAATGAAATGCATAACTTCTGCTCTTTTTCAATAAACACTTCATGTACAGATGCTTTGTAGGGTTCCTGTCTGTAGGGATGATTACAACATAGGGTCTTTACCCTATAGGTTATAGGTTTATAGGTTGTAAATAGTATGGACTGGTAGACTAAGGTCTCACTTTTTAAAACATCTCTAATAGTGCCTTAACAGGTCCATGTCTTCCAGTGAAGGACAAATTCAGATTAAAAAAATAGGTGTAAAAAACTTAGCAGTGTGGCTTTATATACTGGCTAGCTAGCCTGTTGCCCTTTATGCCACACATTCTAAAAAACAAATCAAGCCATTGCTTTGATCACAAACCCCAGCAGGTTCATGACACAGCTTTCAAGTCTCCTAACGCTGATTCATTGTGAATGTGCTCCATTTGCTGCCTGGATGTACCATTAGACAGAGAGTGAGGGATGAGATCACATTGGCCTAGCTTAGTCTAGACTGTATTTTACTCCACAAGTAATGCCAGTGAAATCAGAGCAATATGCATGACATTAAGAGCGTCAGCTATGATAGATGGACACGACAAGGAGAAGAGAAGGCATCAGCAGAGACATCCACAGCACGCTAGTTCAAATGGCAGAATTTAGTCCACATACAGGTTCAACTTTCAAAATATGTTAGTATTTAATTAACAAGCCATTAAAAGGTTTTGCTAGCTCTTTTAGAACTGTATTGAGCAGTTAAAACAGAATTACCCAATGAGCAATAAAAACAAATCTTAGAGATATATAGAAAAATATTTTAAAGACAAAGGTTAAAAGCAAGGGTTCAGTCACTATTTATACCAAGAACTGAAATGAAATAATTTAAAATTGTAAAACTATTTTGGAATACACAAATAAAAATGTCTGATATGTGGATTTCAGCAGCACCAGCACTTAGAATTGTTTTTGGCATGTAAGGAAGCCAGAGAAGAGAATTTTGGAAAAGGGATGAAAGGTAGCCGTGCACATCAAAGACTATGACCTGTGATTAAAAGAAGCTTTAAAGTTAGCAGACAAATGTGACTGGTTAGGCTAATCACAGATCAAATTTTTCTTACACCTGCACTTTTATAAAGACTTTCTACAGCACAGCAATGCCATCTTAAAACCTCATGTTTCATATCTTGAGCTCTCTCCAGTAAAGCCCTAAAAAAAGCTTTAATGATGAGTAGTCTTTCAAGGAAAGAATAAAATACATATTTTACAGCCTCCATAAATTCATTCTGCTATAGTTTTTCTCACTACAAACTGGAAAATTTAAGTATGAACCAAAATAGACCAAAAGTCAGATGAAAGGTGCCTGTTCAGACAGAAGGCAAAAGAGCACATCAATATTAGAGATTCTTAAAAAAAATAATAATTCTATATTTATATTACATTATAAATGGCACACATTGTACCAAATATAATCACTTTCCTGTTTCTTTGTCATCTTTCCCATCTTTCCCCTGACACACTGTTTTTCCAGACTATTCAGTTTCATGAAGCAAGGAATCATCCGCACTACGCTTGTGCATGCAATTAAGTCCTTCTATTTTTTCAATAATATATACAGAGGCTCCGGCCCACAGTCTAGATCCCACAAGCTTAACTATGAAGCTGTAGACTCCACAGGATCACTCAACGGTTATAGATGAACAGGTGTGTCAGACTGATGGATTGTGTCCATACTACTATTTCTATAACAGAAGACTGTAGTGACTTCTTCCCATCACGAGAAGTCATTCTGTTATTTTATAATTTTGTTTTTAACAGAGCTCTCTGAATATTCATTGGAAGTGTCTTTTCTTTCAAAAACAATTCAACCACACATTACTTAATCAAATGCTGTGTATTAGCATTGTTTTGTGTATTACACATTTTTGTATGCACAACTGATCATCTGGATCTTATAACTGATTTTGTAGCATCAGTGTGAGACCAAGGCAATGGCTAATGATGTCATTAGCGAATTTAATCTCTCTGGAGAAAATGATCACTGCAATTTGCAAAGCACAAAGCCTAAGTAAGGCCTTAAGCAGTGGAAGATATTTGAAGGGTCTTTTTATTCTCCTCTGGGCATGAAATTTATCTGGTTCTAAACACAGACTCTAAAGGCAGAATAAACTGAATGCATACCTGAATA
Organism: Falco biarmicus; assembly: GCF_023638135.1. NCBI lineage: Eukaryota > Metazoa > Chordata > Aves > Falconiformes > Falconidae > Falco > Falco biarmicus. The sequence goes on from NC_079298.1 coordinate 25,690,294, forward strand.
TTTAGAAAAGACCAGTTACAACCAGATGCACTGCTTGTATAGGCTGACAGAGCTCCCTTGAAGTCAAGAGAGTTTAGCCCTTAAAGGATATGTTTCTGATACTCAGCCAAATTACTCTCTCAGCACACCATCCAAGGAACTGTGCAAAAGACTATCATCTCTGCAGTGCCTGTGGTTTGATCCTTTTTTGGCTCATCAGCCTGCCAGAATGCTAGAGCTTCAGATTAGAGATTTTGGAGACCTCAGAAGTATTTTCTCCTTCTTTGTACAATAGCAAATGCCTGCTATTTGCAGCCAGGATTCACTCATTTCCATTTCATGCTACACCACTATTCATAAACTACTTGCCAAACTCAGCATATAGTATGGTGTGTGGACAATGGTATTTCATTCTTTCTTTCCATCCATTGCAACAGTGATGTGTCATTAAAAATATAGGAAAAGGGGTAAATAAGATGGCTCTGTTTACAGTTCTCATGGTACAAGACAAAAAATAAAAATATAGTTCTAAACATTAAAGATGGTAAATATCTGATGAAGTTATTCTACCAAAGTAGGTAAGATGTACAAATTTTTTCTACTTTTATGCCCTTGGTAAAGTCACTACTTGGAAATTATGTTTGAAGATTATTTTTTTAACAATTTCCTTCCAACATGTGATAGCATTACCTTTAACAAGTAGTCCCACTTGAGTTTTGCTGCTTTTTCCTTCTACTTATAGCATTACTTCTTCCCCCCCCCAAGTCTTTTTTTCCTTTCTTTCAGACAGTATTTTCCCTCTGTCAATTGCATTTTCACCCAATGAAAATATCAAGTTTAGATCTGGGGCCCTTGACAGCAGGAAAACATTTCCATCATAAGAAAATCAGCAATGTAGAAGATGACAAAACTTGACTCATTGTTACCCTCTCTGAATTCAATGTTAGGCTGAAGCATGACATGAATTAAAGTGGAAAATTTAAATCCTCCTATTTAAATCCCCAAAGAACAGACACTAGGTCTATTGCAGTAACATCTGCAGATTGATAGTAAAATAAAAATTCCTACGAAAAACTCCCATCTCTTAATATCACAAGGAACACCTGCTTGCCAGCTCACTAAGCCTAGACCTGTAATGCCATTTCACTAATGGCTAATACTCAGTCATTTAACAGCAGTCTTATTGTAAACCTCAGACTTGTCATATGTCTTGTGTCTATTCAGATGTACAATTTACCCATCAGCTCAAATTTAAAATCTGCAGACTGCTTTCAGTACAATAGTCAAGAAACTAAAAACAAAGTATAGAAAAGAACATTCAATGCTGCTGCTAGTTTGCAAGATCTAGTAGGGCTAAAACTCTACTTAGTAGAAATCTACCAATTTTCAAAATATGTTGTTAGAACTGGTGGAAGAGCAACAGCAGAACTGGCAATAGTACTACAAAGCAATACTATCACTCAGTTGCACTTCAAAGCATCTACAGAAACCAAGATGAACAGTGCTCCAGCTAACTTCATAATCCCCTCTAAGCACACTTAGCATGGTTTTGAAAAACACACTGAGTTTTCTAAATCACCAGATTCTAGAATTTTAACAATTTGGTTAGAAGTTATGCAAATATTGTAGACTTACAGTAACATACATTGATAAGAGGTTAATCTTTACTGAGAAGTACATATTTAGCTGTATACAAACATATACAATTACAGACTACACAATCCAAGCACTAAATTACATTGCATACTGAATAGGGAGACTATATAGTAAGAAGTTTTAATTTTATGCTAGAGAAAAGCAAAAGGAAAAAATTAAGTCACAACAGAAATTCTACTGAAAATATTCAGTGAAAAAAACCTGGTTTAAAAATTTATTGCAATGTTTCAGGTGTAGTTAAATTAGCTCTAACAGGAGCCAACACTCAAAAAAAACACTTCAGGGCATTTTTGGTATATTTGTTACTCTATAAGAAATATTATTTTTTTTTTAAATATGGTAAAAAAAGCAGAAATTTTGTATCTTGACTATGCACATCTTGTCAGCCTTTCAGTGTAGCTCTCCATAGCTACACTAATAGACACATATTCTCTTCCTAAAGAGCAGGCTACTTTTGCCTGCTTTATCAGGATAAAGCAAAGAGGAGGGAGTGAAGCAGTCATTGGAAAAGGCTGCCCTGTGACTCTTGAGCACAAAGACGTATTTTTTTACCTACTGTATTACAGCCACAGGTGCTGAAAGCTCACCCTGCTGACTTTTGTCCACTGTAGGAGAGGGGACATACCTCAACCTCCATTAGAAAGTCTTATCTATCCCTTTCTGCAAATGAAAGCGGGTGCTTTCCTAGAAACCCCCCCACAACTGCAACAGTAAAGACAGATGTGAGTCAGCAAGCAGGACATGGGCAGATAAAAATTTGATGCTAGGAACATAGCAAGATTTGTTGCTTATTGGCGACTTTCCCCTTGCTGCTAATGGTTCTTTTTAGTCTCTACTGAGACAAAAAAAAAAAAAAAAAAAAAAAAAAGGGACATTTGGTATCTTGAATACTAAACATCATCTACAGGTAGAAAGATGCATTCTGGCTAAAAATTAGTCACTAGGCTACTTAACTGATAGCTAGTGATTGCTCTCAGCACGTGTACTATGGAAAGATAGGCAGACAGGTACTAAAAACTCCTCCTTGTCCCACACTCCCATATTTTTTTTTTCATATTTTTCACTGTTTTTTTCTTTTCTCTCTAACTGTGCTGGTTCTTTCATGGCCTTTTCTAAGTGGAAGGTAAACTAAGTAATGTTTGAGTTAGATGTTTGAATCTACTTCATTAAATTTACTTGGAAATCAGGCAAAACAAGTTTGACCTACTTTAGTCACTGCTTTTGAACTATTATTTCAGAGTGGACAAGCATAAGAGCTAAGAATATTTACTTAAAATTAAGTAATCACTTTATAGGTTTCTCCTTCTGGCAATAAGGGGTGTGTATAGCTGGTTAGCCCAATGACCATTTAAAGGAAAAATAAACACAAAACCGACTGTTCTATTCATTTCTGAGAAACAGTATCTGGCAAGCTGCCACTGAGAATACTTGTCTACCAAGAAATGCTCACCTCTTTTCTGACATGAGGATCACATTCCCTCTGCTTTCAGCTGCAGCCAGCTTTCATTCCAGCCACAAGTCAGGCATCCACCTCTAATTTACAGCTGCTCTCCCTGAGGAATATGCTCATGCAGCTGATGTGCTTTTACCCTTGTCACCGCTTCCCAGGTGCCCTGCACAGAGATGCAAACCCCTTTGCCATTCGGGGACATTCAGCAAAGTAAAGCCACACAGGTGAGAATCTTAGCATTAGGGCACTTGACATATAGTATTTGTGGGAAGAATGCGGTTACCAGCACTTTGTAAGATGCCCAAAATTTTGACAGTGAACAAGCATGCATATGACAACAATTAGACAGGGGAAGCCAAACATACAGCCTTGGCTGAACCCCTGAACAGTGGCAGGGAGGGGATTTGTTTCCTACTCAGCTTAACTTCAGCTCCCAAACTAAACCTGGGCCCTACTGATGCTGAATTCAGACTCCTGTGTGGGAAGTGTGTACAGCCCCCTGCGTCACGCCACTGTTCTCTATCAAAGATAATGAAACCACAGGTTAATAACTTGGGATTCATGTAATGTTTCCGTAGTAGCTGGAATATATCAGGAAAACTCTTGAAGTAACACCCTCCCTGCTCTACCCGCTCCCAGGATGACAGCAGAGAATGATTATACTCAATTACTTTAGGTCTTTGTTATTCAGCAAATGGAAAGGATGCAAATTAAAGCTGCCCTCCAATTAGATATAAAAGTAATTCAGATTTATTAAATTATTGCAGACCACACAGTTCTTGTGAAGCTACTTCTGAAGAGTGTGTCTTACTAAATCTCTTAAAATATATTGACTTTGCCAGCTTTAGTCCACATGGCAGCTCTTCCATTCAGTAACCAAACTGTTTCATGTAGAGATTAACCCAGTGATCCCACACTTGAAAGGGAATGCTGCAGGACTTCATTCATATTCTAGCACCAACATTCTGTTGGGAAAGGCTAATTAGTCCACAGTAATAACAAAGTGATGAAACCTGAAGCCTGAAGGAAATGCTGAAAGATAGCTCTGCTAAGGTTCTTCAGCCAAAATAGCAAATTTTATATATATACTATAAATAACTGTTATGTTATCCTACAGGATCCATGAAAGTATCAGAAACAGATGATTAAACCATTAGCTAGGTATTATATTCATAAATTGGCTGCTAAATGTGCAGCTTTTGGCATGGTGTTTGTGATATAATGTTGCTCTCTGTCTAAGAAGTGACAGTCCAAAACAGCTAGCAAGGCTTTTTTTATGGCAAATTAAACTGATGAAGAATTTTTTTCTTTATTTTATCCTTAAAAGCCAAAAGATTCTTTTAAAAAGGCTTCTAAGTCAGAAAAGCCATTTCAAGTGAATACAGTCTTCATATAATCTTATATTTTTGATGTACAGCTTTACAAAGTATGCAAGTTCTGACTGAATATGATTGTAAATTTCCTCTTTGAATTTATATAGCAGTGAATAAGTGTTGGAACTATTAATTATATCCTGTTTGTGAAATACAATTTAAAATACATGCACACATGCTTAAAATTGCTAGTATCACAGATTCAGACCACAAATTTGGAAAGAATTACAAAGGTACCTATTTTGCACAAATGAGTAATCTCAGCAAATGAAAATTTCCACCTGAAAAGTTAATTATTCTTAATTTGGGGACCAGAAGCAACACAAAGTGTCTACCTTATTAATCTTAATATTTTTAGAAAATTGATTCTGACTGCTTTTATTTGCCTTTATTTTTGTCCTTGATAGTAATCTTAAGACCTGAATAATCTTTGCTAATATTATGTCAAGGCTTGAATGAGAGTATCAGTGTTGAAATAAGAGCTTTTAGTTTTCTGCCCTACTAACTGGAACAGACTGCAGTTCAGATTTTCCCGACGCCACGACACCACATTTCCCCCTTCCTAGCATAATGCAGAGAATTAGACCTGAAAGTCATATTCAGACCATTTGCTTTAGACAACCAGTTCACGTGCAGTTTAGAGCATTGTCAAAGAACCTAGTTTTCCAAAACAGTATTGGAAAATGAGACTTCTCTGGGATACAGTTTGGAGTGCCAAAAGCCATGTATTTTCAGTGAGACGGTAAGAGTACCCCTAGGTGGTAAACACCCAAGTAACTTGGGCAATCAGTAGCACAGATCTTATTAAACTGTATTTCTCAAAGTCAGACTCCTAACTGCTCACGGTAGCAGGAAGTTTTAGGAGGCTGTAAGCCCATGCTCAGGCTCTGGAAGGGCATCTGTGCTGAATAGTGTCTCCATTCTGGGCTCGTGGACAGGTAGGAAAACAACTTCAAATGTTTTCCCACATTGAAAAAGACCATCTGCTATTTTATTCTGCAGTGGCTAATCAAATATTTGAGTATAATTTATTAGAATTAAGCAATACTGTGTTTCTCGAAAATAGTCCATAGGAGAACCAGGACAAACGTGTCTAATATCCCTTACCCCTTGTCAAGGGCTGCTGCAAATAACGGTATCAGAACCTGTGCCACAGAGCCAACTTGCAGGAGGCACCTTGGTAGGAAACTGGGGGTGGGTGGGTATTTCTGTTAAATTACATATAACTTTCTGATGAGTGACAAATATTTGTCAGAGAAATAGGCTACCTAAAACTCACCTCACATCTCCTCCCTCTCTCACATTTAGTTCCCTGCTCAGGACAGTTTTAGTTTAAGATCAAGTTCAGTCTTACAGTGAAATTCTGCGTAAAACTCAAAAGACAAGAACAAATGTGACTGAAGCCAGAGAGACTGTTTACCAAATCAGTGACTTTCACACAGCTCTGAACAAGCACATGCAGCTTGTCCAGTGGCACATATTGTTGTCTTTACTTGAGCTGAAATCATTTGACTCTCTGAAATAACAGTGAAAAGCAGATGAAACAGCTTTCTGTGAATAATTTCAATTTAGACATTCTTCCTTTCACCAGGTCAGGCTGCAGAGATCATTCCAACTCTTTCTTGCAACTGAAAAACTAGAGCAAATAATTAGATGCAGCAGTTAAGTCATAGATTGGATGAACTGTATGGGGCACAAAAATTCAGAAGGATGATGAGGTGAGGAACAGCAATGTGAAATGGAAATTGCTATTCCAAGAACTGAAGAAAACAGCATCTGGGAAATGACACCGTGTACTTCTTATAAGCCTGACAAGGTATGACTTAACACTGGAAAATAATTAAGTTTATTGCATTCTTCTTGTTTATTACAGCAAGCCTAGGAACCTGAAGCTGCTGACAAGGTTGTAGAAAAAGAGCTCATCAAAATCCTCTGTAAAATGCCCCAGATCAGCCTGGCCAAGTTCATAAAATTATGGAATAATAAATAAATGTCTCGATAAATAGATAATTGCCTCATTCCTGTTATAAGACAGTTCATGTAGCCCCCAGCTATACTGTCTTTAAAAAAACATTTAAGTAATCTTTCTAGAACCTCTGAAAATAAACAAATACTACTTATCTCTTCTCTAAAGCAGGAAATTGAAGTTATGAGATTAAAATATTTTTCTAAAACTAGATTTCAAGTCATTTGACTAAATTTCAAGTCATTTGCAAATAGGATTAGATCTCAAGATCCTAGACCAGCCTTCTGCCCAGTGGAGTACATGAACTCATCATTAAGCTTTGTAAAATACTTTCTTAAAATAAGAATTAAAAAAAAAAAAGAAAAGAAAAAGGGAATCACTTTAACTAAATCTGTGTATTAGAATGTGAATGTAGTAGTAAGAACAATCAATACAGTTTACTGATTAGAAAGGATTATATGCTGATAGAAAAATCTGATTAGGTGGCTGCACATACTGTGGACCAAAGAAATGTTTCATGAAAATGAGGGTGCAGGGTCAGATGCATGGATTATTCTGCAGAACATCAAACACAGAATTTGGTTTCATTGGCACAGGCTGTGATTCTGTGGGTAACATTAAAACAGTACAAAGATGTTTTTTCCTTTCCAGTTCTTCTTGATTTGTAGTTCTGATTCACTGTAATCCAGAAATTAATATTTGTTACAGGGAGAAAGTGAGAGGAAGAGAGAGATGCTTATCAGGGTTTTCCAAGGCTTAATTAATATTTGCAAAGCTCTTTGAGCTTCTCTGATGAAAGAAACCATAGAGGGCAAACTGGGTTTTTTATTATTATTATTATTAATTAGTTTTCCACTGAATTCACTGTGTCAATATACGAATTGTTGAACCTGCATGCTTCATCAATTGTACTGTGCTCTTTACAAGTGCTCTTTACAAGCTGCATTGTGGCAATTGACAATACAGGAAGAAATAAAACAGGATAAATAACTCTACTTGCAAGTTATAGACACAAGTTTGAAACCAGTATTTTATCCACTGATCTGGAAAAAATTGTTGCCATAGCAATGACTACGTTCGGTTGTACTGACTTCCTTAGATACTCATATAACTGTCCCTTTAAATACTGAGCTTCTGTATGCTTGACCATAGTTGTTTTGTTGTTTTGGGTTTTTTTTAAAAAAAAAAAAAAAAAAACAAAAAAACAAAACAACAACAAAATACTACAAAACCCCCAAATGTTCAAAAACCCCAAATGTTTCTTTTGGCGATTTACTTATTTATTAGTTTTTACTCTCTAGCCTCACCATGAAATACTCCCACGGTCAAGCGTGGTTAGATGCTGCTTGATGGGTCATGTGCAGCACAACTTCAAGCCCTGGTCAAAGGAACACTAAAAGCAACAGTGCAGCTGGTGTGGCCCAACATCCCATCCCTCTGCCATTCATGGTGCAATTGTGAACTGCTTATTGTCCCTATCTGCAAAGTGAGTATCTGCCTACTTTCATAAGGTGATCTATGGAAGCAATACAAATTTTTCCTACTAATCACCATCTAAACCTCCATGAATAAAATTAATTTGGAAGAAAAAGATCCAAAGCTAGAATTCATCTACAATTCAGTCAGCTTTGACTTCATGTTTAAAACCTAGAGTTACTTGTTTGGGTACCCACATATCTCATTTTTAACACCTCCACACCCTCCCTCTTTTCTTTAGAGACAGAAATATGAATTAAAATACTAATTTAAAAATTTCTCCCACCTTATTTCTCTTTTCCATTCAAAATATAAACCACCCTCACCACATCTAACCACATTTTGAAGTTTATGGGAAATAAGTATTTTTTGCTAATGTATTTTATGTACCTGCTTTAACTGCAGACAGGATATTTGAAATTACTATGATTCTTTATCATTGCAGAAGAACATCCAAGCATTTTTTGACACACCTATTACTGTTTTCTAATGCTGCAGAAGTTAACTTGCTGATTGTCAGCTCAGGTAAAAGAACATAGTTCCAGTGAAAGTCCATCTTCTACCACCGAAGAACTAGATTTGCAGATTTTTCAACTGTCTGTGATTCACTAGCAAAAGAAAGCTTCTTCCTATGGTGCATAACAGATATTCAAAAGCTGAGTTCCCATTTAGGAAAACCATGGTTATACATTTCAGGAAATGTGCATTGATTTATTTTCCTCTGTCAAAGATACTGAAGAGCATAGACTCTAAGGAAGAAAACGGCGTTATTTCAAGGGTCACCATAGTAGCCTCTCTTCTGCCAGTCATTCACTTCTATCAGTCACTACTCCTGCAGTCATTCCTTTATACAAGATAGTTATCCTGTTAGACACTACGCTTGCCTCCATTGTACAGATTTGGTTTTCGTTCATACTTCTTTGTCCCCTATTTATGCCAGAAATAAGCTGCATTGTTTCTCTGTTTGTAGGGACATCATTTAGTTTTCACTTGGCCTTTAACAAGGTTATACTCCCATTAAGAATAAGTATGTTTTGCCACCAACAGATTTGACGACTGGAACATAGTCATTTTTAAATTTAATGCTGTTTTAAACAAGGAAGAGATAAAATCATTATTATGAAAGTTAGACTAGCATTTGGAAGGGAAAGACATGCTTTTTCACAGCAAACAGAGAGATGTGTAATAACACATCCCAATAGTCAGCCAAGCGCTTTGATTATTTTTTTTAAGCATTTTCTTTTATTTATAAATTTTGGATTATAATGAAAGATAGCAATTGAGTAGGTTACATTTTTAAAAAGATCTGGCAAGAGGAATGGTAGTGAGGGTAGTGAAAGCTACCATGTGAAGTGAATAAACAATGTGGAGAATATATAGCATCTTTTATGGTTTGGAATGTTACATAAAACTTGGAAACCAGGGGATATCTGTCATTGCAGGCTGGAGAGGTACATGGTCTTGTGGATCCAAGGTAGTCTGTCCAAGAGCTCAACTACCAAGAACAGAGTCCTACAGAGACACTAGCTGATGTCCTGCAGTTACTGTTTTCTTTAGTAAAATGTGGCATCTGACTTAATGACATGTGGGGTGGTTATCTTAGACACAGAGCTATGCAGATATATAGCTTGCACATTCAAGAGCTTACTTTGCCTATTTTACTCCAGAACTTCTTGTAAGTATCTGCATTTCTTTATAGACATTTTAAAAGGCTTAAGGCTTTTACATGCCCTGTTCACACTGATTTTGTAACTCACTTTGGCTTCCTTGATTTTCAAGGAAAATCCATTTCAACCAACCTCATTTGTTTCTTTCCACTGACTACCAAAGGTGCTAATTCATTCTATAAAATACTTCTCAGTTTTATTACATAGCATGTTTTATGACTGTAATAATTGCAAGATTTAGGTCTTTAATCTTCAACACATCATTTCAATGAATCCACTTTATTAGATACATTGAGGGACTAAACTGCTTTTGTACCAAAAAAAACCCTGAAAGGTATCTGAATAGAACTCAAATATCAAATCACATTACATAATTGGAGATAAAAAAAGAATAGCTACATCATTCAAGAGATGCATCCCATTAGAATGTTTTCATTGTCTAAATGAAGGATGAGAGCAAACATAAATCTTAATTAACCATTTGATCATGTCTTTATAGGTCTTACTGCTTTGAAGCCCAACACCAATAGTTCTATAATGTTGGAAACCTGGGAAAACAAGATTCTTGAGAGTGCTGGTGCTTCTAACTCCTGAAAGCTAGATGTTGTTGTAATCCTTGAAAATCTTTATCAAATGGAATTAGTGTACTTAGAACTTAAAGAAAAATTTTTCACCAAAGTGCAGGCTTCTGGCTCCTGTCCAAGTAATGTTCCTTCTCTTCAGCCTACTTCTCAAACCCTGTATCTGTTCTTAGCAATGCTAATGATATCATCTGACCTTTCCCTCTATTCTCACTCTCTAAGGGTATGTTCATATTTGGAATTGAATATACTATTGAATGGGATCTGATATTTAACTCTGAAATATTAATCTTAAAAGAAACAAATCTGCACTGACTGGACCAAAATGAATGACTGTGCCTCACTAGGGTGGTTTATGTATAAAAAGTACCAAAATCTGCTGAAAACACACGGGCAGGAGGTCAATTACTCTAATTCAAGTAATATAAACTTGTACTTCATGTCCTTGCTTTGCCAGAGACATTAAGCACATGTAGCTTTATGTACAGGAATAATATTTAGTGTGATGGAGTGCTTAATTTTGTTGTTGAAATTATTTTAAGCTTAGAGCTTGTCATTATCAGCAATGCAAAATACGCTGACTTGGGAGTGACCAGTTGCCTGCATAGTCTGCCTTCTCTTGGAAGGTGGTCAACGAATGATGTCATTGGAAAATTTGAAGAACAGAGCAGACCTAAAGGTTACTTTCCTAGCATTTTCCCAGGTTTCAGATTTTGCTTCTCAGAGACTACCTCAGGTGAAGCGATGCCTCTACACTTAAGAACAAGCTGACTTTCTATATCTATTATAGCATATATATATTTTGTCTTGTTGTTGTTTGCTATATTACCGTTCAAATTACTGTAAAGTTTTCTTTCATACTGATGTCTTAGATGCTGCCACTTTTGCAATTACTCACAAAATACTTTGATGGCATAAGTATAAACATTTCACTCTCCCCCACTGATTCCAGCATTTTTAAATGCTTTGAAACAAATCTGAGCTTAGTAAATAAAAGCAAGTACAAAAGAAAATGAAATAACAACTTAATTGTGCAAATTTAAAGCCTCCTCAATGTTTTGGGGTTGGTTGGGGTTTTTGTGGTTTGTTTGTTTGGGGTTTTTTTGCTTTCAAAGAACCATTTATACCAATTCTGTATTTAGACACACAGAAACTCCAACTTACATTCATTGCTGTGTGAATTTTGTTAGTTATTTGTATTACACCAAATATTGACTGGCTTAGCCAAATGGAATTTTTTTCACTGCCTTTGTTAAATTCAAGTAATTAAAATGCATATTTGGCTCTCTTCTTGCCCCCTTTCAACTCTTTAAGAGGCCTTTTATCTAACTGAATAACAACTTCCCTGATATTCTGTAGAAAAGACTTCATGGAAATCACATTCTCTAAAGTAGGTCTTATGTTGACAGATTTACTCTTATTTCATTGGGTCTCTAAACACATTATTCCTTTAAAGATGCTAAGCATATCGTTTCATAGGCCATTTACCTTTATAGTTATGGACATTTTAGGACTACTGAAGTATTAAAAATACTAGATCTTAAGCTTTATGCCCTCTAAGTCTAAAGATAAATAAATAAGCTGAATGAATATGTGTATATACATCTATCTCTCTGCATACTATATTAGGCATGTACTGCAGCATTAGGTGGTATAAAGAGTATATCAGTGCAAATTTAGAATAACCTCATTAATTCTGGGTGGTGAAGGCCAAAACCAAATTATTTCTGTCATACTATGAAGATCTATACAATGCCAGTAAAAATTATTATAGGAAAGTTTTGCAGAATTGGATAAACTTGATTAATACTGTTTTCTTGATAGCGTTATGTGCTTGAAGCTGACACCTTAGAAGTCACAAAAATAACAATAAATTTCATACATCCAGTCTAGATGGACAGATATCTGCACACATTGCTAAGTCTGACTTATTTACTTTTTAATAACATTTTAATGCATGAATGAAATGCTAGCTTTTTAACAGTGGCATCTTACTAAAAAACAAGTATGTTTTACGTCTAGCTCAGCAAAATTCCTCAGTACTGTTGCAAAGCATATATATGAACCTTGCATAATTTTGTCTATATATTGTGCACCAAGGAAAACCCAAAAGACTTATCAACACTACAGTCACTTCTGTATCTATAACCTAGCAGACACATCAGAGCTGCTAGTTGAGATGACACTAGCAACACAGCCATGACAGCACAGGAGTTGGTCACATTATAGGGTGACTTTCCCTAAATGTTCTTGTGACAACACAACTGGCTTTAGATAAGCAATTTTAAAGCCAGTTTCCAGACATCTACAAAAGTGTAGGGCATCACTTCAGACTTCTTGTCACTTTTGGTTGACCAGATGGTAACAGAAGCCAAAACTTTTTAACCCTTCAGAACCAGAACCATTTCCCTGCCACATGATCTCTCACATGACAACTCCATGACAGTGATCTACATTTCCGTCTTCACCACGGCACATTACATAGGAAATTCTACTTCCACAGAAGCTACAGAAGACCTAGCCGCCAGACTTTCTGGTAAAAAATCACAGCACACCTGTATTCCATTTTCTACACAGGGGAGTAAAAAAAAAAATAAAATAATCCAACTGTAAGTTTATAGTAAGGTCAGCAATTTTACAGCCTTCAAACTGGCATGGGTCAAACTATCTCACCATTTGCTCTGTCATCCATTACATTTTCTGGAAGTGGTTATCATCTAAAGTATGACAGTGAACATTCCCCCGAGAGGCATTCTCTGGAGCAGAGGGCAGGCGGCTCTCCATCAAAGCCCATAGCTATGAAATATACTACTATTGCTGAGCACAATGAGCCAGAGTCTCCACTGAAGTCCCAGGGTAAAATTAATCTTTTTAAACAGAAATCTGCCCATTAAATCACAAGCCTGATAGGCCAGCAAAGTTTTCTTATAGAAACAAATTAAATTAATCTTGTTTGAAAGAGTATTTTATGATTTTTTTTAAAAAAAAGAGAGAATGAAATTTCCTTTTTTACTTATGTCATCTTCAATATAGATAGAGCTCACAGCAATATCCATAGTTAATATTGCAAAGCACTTTTCAATATAACTATCTTGCAGTTGCTCTCATTATACTACACTTTAAATGTTTGAGATTAAATTCTCCTTCCAAATGTCATTTTGAAAACAGTTTTAGAAAAATAATTCATCTATTTTTGAGAAAGGGGTATTTTTAAAATATGAAAAATAAATAGGTCATGAGAAGGTTCAATAACTTCATGATTTGCCACAGGACTTTGCAAAGTTCAGTAGCAATTTGATTTTTAGGATACTGGGTTGAAGGCAGCATATGCTTTCTACCAGCTGGACCTGACTGGACTGCAACATTCTGAATTATTATCTGCGCATGCTCTTAAAAGGGGACATCAAAATCCCCATAAAATTTAATCCATACTGAGCAATGTCTTTCCTTTAATAACCATGCCTAACTAGAATTTCTGCATCTTTTTGTTTAGCATAAAAAATTATGATCCTAGTAAGCAGCCACTATATAATAACGTTGGAGAAATAAGGTTTTTAAATGTCTTACAGAGAGAGAACTTTACATGAATAAGAAATGTAACTTTTCTAGATTACATTTGTAGTCTAGCTTGTTAAAAACAGACCAGAGGTTTTCCCTGATTCAGAGCAAACCAGGTAATAAAAATAGATACTGATACTTTTCATTTACCTAGCAATACAATTTATTTCTCCAAACCCTTCAAGCCATTTCCATTATTAACAAACTAGTTCAATATTACTGTAGATGTACAGGTGGTGTATGAATTTTTTTGTGGTTTTTTTTTTCCCCCCCAACATTTGGCTTTGGACACAGAGCTGATATTAAACTATTACTTATTTAAAAGGTAGGTCCATAATAGAAAAATTAAAGAGGAACCTGAATTTATCTCTATTCCTAGGTTTTACAACTACTGTTTTAATGTCAGCCACTAGTTTGTTATTTAAAAAAAAAAAAAAAAAAAAAAAAGCCACTGTAACCATAAAATTAAACATTCATTAATTATACAATCTTTCCTCTTTATTTTGTAGCTGAGAGAATCTCCATCCAGTGGCACAAAACACAGCCCTTGGCAGGACAGATTTTAAGGACACTTCCGAGGGTTACAAATATTTGTGTGGAATCTAAGTCTGGGTCGTCTAGCCCAGAGAAGGATTTGTGCAGCACACAGGGTCACGATTGAGTATACCTCCAGTCATTCTTCCCTCAAAAAGAAAGTGAGGGAGTCCTGATCTATGGCAATTCCTGGATTGCTCAGGCACAGTGGGGCAAGAAAGGATTCTCTTCTCCATAAACATTTTATTTACTGCCTTGGGAAAAAGGTTTTCCCATTAGAAATTGATTTAAAAGTGTATCTGTAGATTTTAAAGAGAAAGAGCTTCAAAGAGCTCACTGCTGTTACAAGCTTTATTGTGAGCTATATTGTAGTGCTACAATTCAATAATAGTTTGAGATACTATGCTGGTTTGAGGCATAAATTTCCTGTACCAGTCTCCAGTTCAGTGCTTAGGTCAGGATCATGAAGTCAGACATTCAATAAACAGTTATTATAAAAGTATTAGCTTTCCTGGGTCCCAAAAAGAAGAGAAAAGCAAGTCTAAACTATAAGTTATTTTCGTGGCTCAGTAAATCAAAGACAGGGTTTTGGTTTTAGTGAGCTATAGCTCACTCAGCAAGGTATTCCACACTTAATCTCCTCCAATCTTGTCATTACTTGTCCTTTTGTCACTACTTCTATAAAAGTTGCAGCAAACACATCAGCTAGCACAGGTATATGCAAAGCTATGCCATTTATCTTTAATCACAATAGCATTGATTTACCCCATCAAAAGCAGGCATCTTAGACTATACCTAAGGGAATTACAGTCTCACTTTAGGGAAAGTCTGATGATGTTTTTTCCCACTGTCACCTTCAAAATACCAATAAAGTTCCTTGTGCAAGTTACATTTATATTAGAGGACCTCATTTGAGGTGCAGAGGTGACCTGCTGGGTTGGGTACCTGGCGTGCCTGGTGTCTCGCTTCCTGGTAGATGGGCAGGCCAGTCTGTGCTCTGTGCTGCACATGGAGTCTGAGCTAGCCCCCTGTTAATGTGCTCACTGGTTCATGCTGCAGCCACTGGGCTGGTGCAGAGACATCTCCTGACACCCTTTCATAAAGGAGAAAGGCCTGGAACCAATGAAAGGTACACGCCTTCCTGCACTGTTTGGGAAGCTAGAAGCAGAGTCACAGTAAAGCTAAGAGCCATGTAACCCTGTCATTGTCATTCTGCTCCCAAGCAATTTCACATGGTCTGCCTGAGTGGCTGCTCAGTGCTTTCTGTTTAAACTATGGCTGTTTGGGTCTGCGTATTGGGTGCCAGATGGGGAGTAAGAAGCAATAGGTACATTTCTGGTTCAGCTGACTAGCTCTATGATCTTTGCAGGAAACTGCTTTCTTTTGCATCTGTATTTCCCCTACATTTTTGTCCATTTGGCCTCTTTAGACTTTTAACTGCTTAAGCAAAGTCTCTTCCAGTAGGCAGAACACTTTTTAACATGTGGTACTATGTATGAATAGCTTTCTAGAGGCTTGCTGAATTAATAGATAAGCAAGCAATTGATAGCATTGTTTCATAATTACTAAAATACTTTAAGGCAGAAAATTTGTACATTGTAGAACCCACTCTAATGTTTCATACTAGTTTCAAATGCCTACTCAATAATAAAGAAATGTCCACAGCTGTTGAATGACATCTTTTACTGTTTCTGAACATTGAGAATAGTTGTTCTGTCCTTGAATATACCTAAAATCTACACAGAAGGGTAAATATTTAGTCCAGTGTATGGGGATTTAGCTGTGTGATTTCCATTTGCATTAATAAATATAAATATTTACAGTATATTTCTCCCAGAATGTTTATGCTGAGATTTGGTGGAATAAGAGATTCGTGGGGAATAAAGTAGCAAAAAGGTACCCTCCCATCAAGAATATTGTCCAATATCAAACGCAAATAAATGCCTCACATAAAAGACCTTAGCTTAAGAGGGCCTTACGGTGCTTTACAATAAAAGCATTTCTCAGTATTAAACCAGTAATATGAGAGGTAATGCAAGGAGGAAAGTAGGACTTCTTGCTGCTTTGGAACTAACACTTCTGTACCATACAAAATCCTTGCTCTATTCACTTTCAGACTAGACCAAAACTTTGCAGAAACTGCAATACAACTGACATAACTGAGCTAGTTTTAAACTAGCTAGCTCAGGTACCAATGGCAATGTATCCATGGCAACACAGAATTCAGTACAGATAAATTTTTCGTGTACAACCTAATATCATACTGGTAGAATCCAGCCTTCTTAGCTGTTTCTGTAGTAACGTACATGACTGCACTGCAGCACAAGTTAAACCTCCTTAGAAGGAAATCTCCTTAGCACGTTCTACTGTGTCCCTGTTTCAAGTGCTGCCTTTTTATTGGGAAAGACAATAAATAGCATCCATAGAAAATTATGTATTTCTTAACTAACTGTACAGTAGTGAAAAAGCTTAAATACTTCAGAGATCACTTTAACATTTTAACACAGCCAACAGCAACAACACTATCTGAATTCTGTATGTCTATATCAAGTGGTGGCTCTGGTGCTTCTTCACTGATAGAGATCTCAGCAGCAGCAACACTCCCTGTCCTATTGTGTTGTGGGCCTGGGTTTGGTACTAGCCGATTTATGTTTAGTGCTGAGCCAAATATGACTCAAATTTATGTAGAATTACAAAGTCCTGGTGAGGATGGACCCTCTATCTCCAAGAAGAGAACTGCTCCTAGTTATACTAGTCAGGTGAACTTAGTTAGTTAGCACCACACTGTGTACACTAACATCACAAGAAGTGCTATTTTGCTTCTCCTGACCACACCCTTTAAAAAGGTTTCCACCAGAGTCTCCCATCAGTACTTGACAAAGCCACCTTCAAAGTCACACTGGTTTACTTCAATCCTACATGCATTTTCCTTTTAAAGACTTCCCATGACAGAGACCCTTGGGGAATAATTTTTCCTTCTTCCTTGTGGAATTCATCTATTCAACATACTACTGTAATTTCTAACAGTTAGTTACTTTTTCATTAAATTTTAAAGGTGGTGGGATTATTTTCACTTGCAATCTGAACTAAATCTCAATTCAGTGCTAGCAAAATTAACAGTAAGTTAAGAAATTCCCCAAATGACCCTAATTCCATTCACCAGCCAGAGTTTCACAGTGTCTGCTGTATGTTACCTCTCCTGCATGCTATCCTGACATCAGATGCACTCAGTGGCCATTAGAACTACATTTAAAATTAAATGCTCACTTTGCCAGCTGTGAACACTTGCTGTCCAGCATTTCTCCTAATCTACCTTTCTCAACTCTCAATTCTCCACTAGGATCAAGGATCATATAAAGCCAGCTGTGCAGATAACACAGTTGTAGCCAGCATGAATTCCCACAAGTCTTAAAGCTAAATTTCCATTTAACAGTTTAACAGCAAAAACCTAGGATTACAAGGATAGAGCTAATAAGCAGCTCCAAAGCACTGTCTGGAAAAGAACCAATAAAAGATTAAAACTGAGCCCAGTGATTAAATAGAAATATATATAATAAAACAAACACAGTCAAGCTATTGAACTCACAGCATATAGGCAGAGCAGCTCTTCCCTGAACAGAGGAACAGACCTTTTTTCAGTGGTCATCTAAGTTCTGTTTCCCTAAGAAGAAAACTAAACCCAAAAGCTACAACCTTAAATCAACAGATAATTCCCATCTAAATGGTGTTTTAATATCAGACCCTTCAGGTTTCTATTCCAATGGGAAATGTCACGCATGGGCAGCCTGCAAATGGCTTAACAGTTTTTGTTTGCACCAATGTAAGAATAAAACCAGCTACAGTACTGATACGGACATCCTTGATTTTCTTCATTTGTCACCAATTTATACTTTATAGGAACTGAATTATCTCAACTTTTTCTAAACTAATATCAGAAGATCAGTTTTTATGCATACCAAGAGTAACTTTGATGCTGTACATCACCAGCTTTTTTCTAAAAATCAGGCATCTCCAAAATCATTCTATGCCCTCTCATTTCAGCAGATGTTTGAAATGCTAAGCTGGTCTGTCTGTCTTTTTTTTTTTTTTTTTTTGTCAGTCCTCAAACAGTACGGGATGTAAGACTGCAGTTATTGCACATAAATGTACAGTAGTAATTTTTCCAGAGTTTATTAGGTAACCCATAGTCTTCTGCATAAAACAGATAATATGACGTCCATTTTACAGACTGCTAATTGAGGGAATTATTGTCTTGCATAGCACCAAACTGAAACAAGAGTAGTATAAATATTGCTAGGCCCATTTATTTAAACTGTATTATCAAAAACAGCAAAGAGACAGACCAAGTCTAATACAGTTTGAAATATTGGGTGTTTTTCAGATGAGAATAGCTCATGGAGCCACACATAGGGAGATCATGTAAAAACCACCTAAAGCAAGAAATGGAAATATAGATTTAGATGGTTTTAGAAATTTAGGAAAGAAAATATAAATATAGGTGTTTCATTGTGTTCCCCTACTGTTATCTGCCAGTATCACCCTGACTTCTCAGTGGGATATAAGGGACATTTCAGCACACATGAGTTAGAGGACAATTACATCTCAAATTTTAAAGCTGACCATTAGTAATGTGAACTTCTGAAGATGGAGTTGTCAGACAGGACAATTAATGGATAATTAGCATTAACTGTTGAATATTAAGATGTGTTGTCTTTCTTCCAGAATTATTTAATAAAAATAAAAATAGCCAAACGGATTTCAGCCATAGAGGTTCTTTGGAATTTCCTTCTGGTAGCAGCAGTATTGCTGCCTCCAGTGTGGTTATAGATCAGCTTCAAAGCTGAACAGCTACTGGAGTGCACTGTTCAGTCTCTGTGGTACCTGAAGTCCTAAACAAAATAGGAGAATCAATAAACTATTGTACATGCATGGGCTTAAGTTGTGGAAAGAGAATAAGGAAATGTGAAAACATGGGATTTAAATCCTCTAAATTAAATCTTATCCTTTTTTTCCTAGCCAGTAATTTCCTTTCTTCCTAGAGTTTGGCTGCTGCATACCCTCCAATAGAGGGTATGGTCCCATCTTAACTACATACATAATAATAAAAATCAGCTTTTTCAACTGATGAAGTTTGAAATACTAGAGATAGGGAAGTTCATATTTTCCTCATCATCAAGTAAAAGACACACAGAAAGTGTCAGAAATTTACCACAATCAATCACTAGGAAACTGAAATTATTTATGCATCCTCAAGGTCCAGCTTTGCTACCAAGAGCAAAAGACCACCCCTTTCATTTTACATAAACATTTGTTCCAGAGGAGAGTCTAGTGTCTCTGATTTCAAAAGTGTCATCATTCTATTGAAGAAAATAATAAATTCCTTTCAAAAATAATAAAAGACTTTTTCTTTCAATTTGAGCACAAAATACATGGTTCTCACATTTGTTCAATGTCTCAGGTTTTTTTCAGTGTATCAAATTAACTGTGTCTGCAATAAACATAATTAGACTTTCCACAGTACTGTACCCTTGTAGCCAATGCTCTCACAGTGCACCAGGTTTCCTATCATCACAAAACACCACCTAGGGAAGTGTGATGTTTACAGCTGCTTCTGTGCTTCAAACCTTGACTTTTTGCACCTCCAACACATAACTCGCTTCTTGTGATTTTTCACTTGAGATGAAGATGACTGATTGCTCAACACGTGTCATACAGCAGTAGACATAATCCCTTAACAGATCATGGAAGTGACACATGGGTCAATTAACCTAGAACAACAGTAACCAAGCCAATGAAATAGGAGGTTTCAGTTTTGTTTTCTGATAGAACTCTATGAAAGAAGAAAGAATGATGTTTTTTGCCAGAGTCCAAGAGTCTTGGTCCCAGTACTAAAACCTCCAACTATCTATCTTGAGATTTAGTGCCAAAAATATTTGCCAACTGGATTGATTATTCTCTTCAATAAGGTTTACTGATCATTTAGAATCCAAGTCCATGCTAACCTATACATTGTTAGCCATGAAGACTTCCTGTATTGGTATGGACTGCCTATCCAAAACTTTCAACTTTTTAAACAGAGAAAAAAGAAAAGTATCATGCAGTGTACCAAGACAGATAGAAGTCCTCAAGTGCAATAGACCCTCCCATGTCTGATAGTGAAACTCATAGTGTCACACAGCGATTCATTATGAACATTTCAGTTAATTTCTAATGATGAATGAAGGTCCAAATCCTATGCATATATCTAATGCAACCCCATTGATTGCAGATGTACTAGAATTGCACTACTGGTACAAAGTAAGTACCCAAAATACAGTTCTAAATGTTTGTAATTATTTTTGTGTATGTTTTGCTGATAGCCTATTACTCTAAACCAAGAGCAGATTGCTGTCAAGTGACATCCCTGAAAATCAGTAAGCATTTCGTATTTGGCAGTCAAGGCCAGAGAGGCATATTGATGGCTGGTGTAGAACACTGTAATAAAAGAGCTTGATTCATATCAGGAGGAGTGTATTTGATGGGAAATGTTGTGTTTATGTCAAGTATGCAGATTGAGTAGACAGTGTAAGCATCTTCATCATTCAGTCTTATCCACTCCAATAAACAATGCCATTTTGTGGTCGACAGGACACTGTTATTGTAGTATCACAAATGAGTACATATACATTTTTACATATAGCCACACCACTTTCCTTTGTAAGAGAAAATCAGGTTCAATCCCATTATTTATTTGCCATGAAATTGCCCAGGGTTACTAAAAAGGCCTTTGGGAGATCCTGGAAAAAAGCCTAGGTTTATTGTGTGTAAATCACCAAAACATTTAACCCTCAAAAACTGCTGAGTAGAGCAATATAAAATATAAATAACTTTAAAAGGTTTTCCATATAAAAGCTGATAAACCACAGGCTGGCTTTGTCTTAGTTTTGAACTTTTTTTTTAATTTTATCATGTAAATAGCTAAAACCTTTTTTCTAATAACTAATAAATATGAGTTGAGTGTTTACTACTGTATTTAGGCAGTAATATTATCTATGACTAGATAAAAGATTCACCAAAAATGAGATTAGAATTATGAAACACTAAGTGACATAGGAACACAATTTCTTTGGAAATGCAAGATTGATCTGGCGCCTGATTGTATTAGGTCCTCCTACTAATAAAAAACCTCAGACAAATACCAAAAGTGTGTTTTCTCTTCAGTTATGCGTCTACCTTAAAACAAATGTAGCAGTTCTGTTGTACTTCTCTGGAGCACCAGGCAGATTTTATCTGGCAGATCTGAAAGTAGCCCTTAATTTGCATATTTTTTGAAACATCTCCTTAATCCTTGTGCAGATAAAATTATTTATATCTATAAATACTGGGAAATCATATAAAGAAATAATTTATGTCAAAAGTAAAAATGCAGAAGTAAGCACTACTAAGGTTTGAAATTTTATTTTACAAAGTTTGGGAACCTTCTGTGCAGTCCCTTAATTTGAAGAATTATGTCTGTAAGTTGAAGGTACAAAGAAAGACTGAACTCTGAAAAACTCACCTAAAATCACCTAAAAACTTTCAATAGTTTAAATGGTCTTATTAGTTATGAATAAAAAACCCAAAAGATAAGCTGGAGAGAGTGGGAAATCGGATGGAAGAGAAATTGGAGCCAGTAGAGATGTTAATAATGGAAGAGTTAAACTGAAGTTTCAAAGGAGTTAATATAAATCACTTTCGAAGAAATGAAAGGACATGCTGCTGGCATCAGTAGATTTCAGCTCTCCAGTAGGATTAGTACCTCTCTGCAAAAGAACTTTTCTCTGGCTCTTCACCATAAAGTAGAGGCAAACAGGTCATCTGAGATCTCCAGTGGAGTGGGGCAGAGAAGGGCTCAGAGCCTTAAGCTGGTAGTCCTGTGCCAAAGCAATTCCCTTAAATCATGTAAAATCTGGGCAACCGATTAGATTGCACCAGCTTGTGAAAGCAGGCTTGCAGAGCTGGCACTGGCCTTGGTGGCAACTAACCCCTGCTATACACCCCAAGTTCAAACACTTCATTTGTTGAAAAGGTGACATCTGGAAATTTGCCTCACCGAACTCCAGATCTTGGTCTCACTTTACACATTCAGACAGCATAATCTGGTCAGACTCTTAAGTCACACTCTTACTGCAAATGATTATTTTATCCATAATTTTGGATGAACAAGGAAATAATATATCAAGTTTTACATGCAAATAATTGTTCTTATCTTACTGCACAAAGTTCCTTTTCAGACTCTTAGTCTTTCACTGCTGCCTAGAGACATGAGTTGTATTTGAGCCTCAGCTGCTATCATTTGCAGGACTGCATTTAGCCACCAGGCTGGGGGCCTTGTTAATTGTTTATCTGCTCTAGAGCCTACCAGTTGGCAGACCTAAAGGCAGCACATTGCACAGCTCATGCTTGATATTATCCTATAAAATAAAGTTATGGACTTTCATAGCTCCAAGCAAACAAATGTGTTGCACTCAGAATAGAAAGAAAATATCCACTGCTTCAGAAAAGTTAAAATCTGTCTCAATGACTTTTGCAAAAGAGAAAATATACATTGTAGCTATGCATAGCAAGTTTCTAGTTAGTGCTGTAAAAAATGACATACAAAATACATATAAACTACCAAAGGATCTAGAATAGCAATAATTTTGAAAACAAGTTAATTATATGCTGGCTCCTCCAAATCGCAATTGGTGATGGCAAATGGTCATTACACAGATTATTTTAAGTCCAATGGCACACTGGCAGACTGCCCTGTGGCACCCAAAGCAAAATATTCCACAGGGTGAACAGATAGTGTCCCAGGAAAAGAACCAAGAGCAAGACATAGCAAGCCATTCTCCATTCCACCTTCATTTGCTGTTTAATTACAGAGATTTTTTCCTGTACTATATTTTTCATGTTGCCGAAGTAGAGCAGGAATTTCTTTTCATCAGTGTAAGTATAGCTTGCTTTTTTAAACTAAATGGCTCTTTAATAAAAATGTCAACAAAAAAATAGAAGAGTGGCAGTTTGTAGGAAAAAATGAACAGCTCAATGCAGAAAATTGGAATTGGCAGCAATACACTGAAATTCTGTGCCAATGGTTTTTCACATATAAGATTACAGAGAACAAATAAATCAATTTTTGTAAACACATAAAGTGTTAAACTTACCCTGTCTTAAGCAGTCTGTAGCACTCTCAGAAACCAGGAGAAAAAACCTTGGAAGATCTGCAAAGGATTATAAAAGAGTAATACATATCAAAACCAACAGAATTGTAAAATATTTCATGATAGGAAGAGGCAATATGATATTATAGCTGTATGATACTATAACTGTGTATGTGACAATCTAAAAAACTAACTGAATATTGCCCATTTAGAAATGTCCTGGAGGATATACTGAGAGAATGAATGCTCTGTTAATAATGAGAGATTTCAAAGATGATTCCTGGCAAAAGCAAATTTAACATGGCCCAAAGCAGTAGAATTAACAAGAGCAATGGAAACAGCAAAGGGGAAAAATCCAACGACCAAAAACCAGATCTGATCTTAGAAAGCAAACAGTCAAACTAACTCAAACAAAATGAGAAGCTAGGTGAGAAGGGTCTAAACAGTTCCTTTTCTTTAACTTTATATATTAAAAAATAGTCCCATCATTTGTCTTAAGATCAGATGCTTAGCAAAGTAATGCAAAAATTAAAAGTGGTCACTAGCCTGGGAAAAGCAGAGTCCCCAAAAGAACAGAGGAAAGGAGAGCAACTGCCTTGTGTCAAAAAATAACAACTATGTTGCTTCAAAAATGGAAGAAAATGAGACTTTACCACAGTAAGCAACAAGAAGGCACAATAGCATGCTGGTGTGTTTACCACAATAGTATGTGGTAAGTTTCTCTTACCAACTAAAGTATATATCAGCTGGACAAAACCAAAATTGTAATATTCAAACTGTTTTCTTCCCTACTTTTAGTAGTTCAGGGACCAATTAAAAATATTGGCTATAAGAGCAAGTCCTCCTGTTAGCTGAATTGAGCTGTAGCTAATATGAATTAGTTATGATCTTAGCTATATTTTTCAGTTAAGATCTAGCAATTGGCAATCATTCTGGAGTACCCATCACTTTACACTTACCCTTATTTAAAGAAAGCTTGGAGGCTTTAGAGAGGATAGCAACTAATATTTATGACTAAGACCAAGAGCAGAAGTGAAATGACATACACGGGTTCTATATGTCTCAGGAGACAAGGCACAAGAAGTGGGGTCAGGTGACAGCAGGTGAACATGGTTTCACTATTGTCACTATTTTAGGAACACCACATACTAATGCTAAGGATGTCTTTGTGAACAGGCATTAGGTGAGCCTTAACATAATAGTAAAGCAGACATCTTACAATTCTAGAAAAGTAGGATAAATTGGTGTGTGTGGGTGTGTGTGTGTGTGCTAGAAAACCAAAGAAATAACCAAACTATAACAAATGTGCTGCTACAAACATTTGCAAGGGGTCTGTATGAGTGTATTAGATTGCCATATGGAATATTGTCTCGAGTTTTTCACACACACTGAAAATTTGCTGAAAGATACCCTGAATCTTGGATTCAGATTTGACAACTGTTTTGTCATTTTAACCTATGATATTAAATATCTGTCAGTGCAAAGAATGCATTTCAAACACTGGAGGCAGTAGGACTTTGATTAAAATAAAATGCATACTTTCATTGCTACTGGAAAAAAGCAAAGCTGAGCTAAATGACAGCAAAGGAGGAGATTCATCCTTCAGATGAACAAATCCAGTTCTTCAGAACTTGCTCAGACTACAGGCATATTAGGCATGCTACTCTTGCTGTTAACCCGAGAGTTGTCTTAAGACTGTAAGATCTTGGAATATAGGTGGCAGCCAGTTTCTGGTGGCATGCCTCAATGGTCACCCCTGAGTCGGACACTGTATAATGTCTTTCTAACCAACTAGACACTGGGACAGAGTACAACCTGAGCAATTTCAAGGATGACACCATCCTGAGGGAGTTCTCAGCATGGCAGAGGACAGGCAGGGTTGCCACACACAGGTGCCACAATAGACTGGAGAGGTGGGCTAACAGGACTCCCATGAAATCCGGCAAAAGCAAATGCAAAGTCCTGCACCAAGGACTAAATAATTACATGCAACAGGAGAGGCTGGGGAAGATGCATTTTTCAGAAAAGGAACTGGAGAATTTGGTGGACAACAAACTGAACACAAGCTGGCAGCATGCCACTGTAGCAAAGGCAGATGACCACATGCTCCATGACCAAGGCTGTAGCTAGATGATTGAGGGATGTGACTATTTCCTTGTATTTAGTACTCATGAAACTGCATCTAGAGAGCTGTGTTAGATTTAGGGTTTATGCAGTCTTAAGAAAAGCTTATTGGAAGGTCTCATTTCTGTCTTCCAGTAACCAATGAGAGGTGTAGAAAAGATGATCCATACTCATCCTCATCACATAAGTTACAACAAAGGAAATGTTGATTTATGTTGCAAGAATACATTTTCACAATGAAGGTGGTCAAACACTGGGAACACATTACTTAGGTGGTTCAGCTTCCATACAGCAGGTACCCAAAGCCTGACTGGACAAAGCCTTGGACCTGCTTTGAGCAGGAGGATGAACCGAAGATAAAATTCCCTTCCAGCCTGCATGGTTCTGTGGTAAGTGACAGAGCTTTTCAGAAGCATGAAAAGCTTCTTCAGCTCTCAACACCTGTTTCTTTATTTTAGTATAAGAAAAAACAATAAATCATGAAATCAGTTCAGCAGGGATGTCCCCAGATTAACATGGCTGAAAATACATCCACTCAACCATAGTTATAGGCAGGAAGACAAGTACATTTGCAATAAAAATATCTCTCTACGCTTCTGAAAGCCTTTTACCATTGTGACAGATCACAAATCACTTACAGAACTCTTCAAAACAAAGGCACACTGACCACAGCAGATGCCTAGCTACAGCACTGAGCCTAGTGACACATGGATGTATAATAGTCTATAAAGTAGGCCCTTCAGCAGACTCCTCAGTCAATTGCCCCATCTTGAATCTGCCTTTGTGGAGTGCCTGAGAGAGCTTTGCACTACTCATTAAAAGCATCAACCAGGTACAAAAGCACCCTTCTCAAAGGGCTGCAGAAGATCTTTTCCACTCCTGCATGCAGCAGTAAATATCACAGCACTAAACTAAAGATTAGAAAAGGTAAACAGCATTTTCAGAACAATCTGATCTTACCAAAACGAGTAGACCCTCTGTTAAAGATAATGGAAATTCCTTGACACTTCAGTGCAGAGGAAAAGAAAATATAGTGTGGCAGCTATTAATTTCACTCAAGTTTCCACTAGTATGGGTTGATGCCTTTCCTGTACATAATAATGTGTGCATAGCAATCCATGGCTGTCATGAGGATCCATCTAAGTGACCAGGCTCTCTGCTGCATGGAGCTTCCCTGCTTACATATGGCTTTTGGAACCTATTTCAACCCCTGAATTTCCAGATTCTCTTTAAAGGGAAAGACATTAAAGTATAGAAACTAACAATATTTCAGTTTATTCTAGGGTCTCTGTTACTCCAGAGACTCCAGAAAGTGGGGACTTGTTATTCATCTATACATAACAGGGTATTCTGTGAACCACTGATACTAGAAAGCCCAGGATACAAAGGAATGAAAACATGGTGAGAGGTATTTTTTTTAATTATACTTTAATCTGTATGGTTTAGGCTTTAGGAATGAATGAAGGCTTATTACAGTCCAGCCACATACATTCACATCTAGTGCAGCTACTCAGGTGTACAGATTGAAGTTTGATTCTGAAATGCAAATCTTAAAGTCTTACGTTATACGTAGGTAATTTTTTTCATTAGTCTCTTACTACTTACCTGATTCTTAAAATACAATTTTTTTAGATTCTGTATTTGCATTAAGTTAGAGAGATTCTTTTATAACTGCTCTCCTTACATTGACTCAGTAAAAACAAATTATAAAGTGAGAGTATAAGAATTCACTCATTAAATATGATGACCTTGCTCCAAGCACTCAGAAGAGCACCTTCCACCCTATGCAGCAGCCAGCAGTTGTCTTCCCTAAAGTCCCCTCTATTGACTTTAAATCTGCAGAAAGTAATCTCTTTATCAATTCTATCCCACAGTTCCTAATGCATTCCCAAAGAGATTGATGTTTTCTGAGTGTTCAGGTCTGGACATATAGCAAGAAAAAAAATTTAAAAATTCATCAGTTCAGAAGCAGTCAAAATAGTATC
Organism: Falco biarmicus; assembly: GCF_023638135.1. Taxonomy (NCBI): domain Eukaryota; kingdom Metazoa; phylum Chordata; class Aves; order Falconiformes; family Falconidae; genus Falco; species Falco biarmicus. Next base: position 25,717,807 of record NC_079298.1, read on the forward strand.
TTGATAACGTTGCTTTGCTTAAATATTTTTCATTTCTTCTTTTTTTGTTTCTATCTATCATGCACAGCCATGTGTGATAAGCAATTACAAAAGATCTTTTATGAAATTGCATTATGTTGTGTTATGCTTTGTGCTGTATGTGACACAAGATGTTTATCTTCAAAAAGTCAAGTAAATTAAAAAGTGATGGTTGGAGGATAATAAGTCCTAGTCATACAACTATTGACACTTAAAATGTTAGGCCTGATTTTCAAGGTAATATGAAATGTAATAGATCCTTTGCTTGCTTTCTTTTCTGGGGTTTGGGTTTTTTGGTTTTTTTTGTTTTTTGGGGGGTTGGGTTGGGTTGGGTTTTGGGGCTTTTTTTAGTTCAAACCCCTAGAATATCAATTGTGGAAAATATGACAGTGGTGTTAATTACTTTCATGCAAATCTAGTCTAGAAGTGGCTAACACAAACCAGTTACGCAACTGAGATTTCCTTGAATTGTGCCCCAATTGAATGTATTCAATAGGTTTCTTGTTTATTATATTAACCATTGTGGCTAGCACGATGTATCATGCTGAATTTTGTAACCTGACAGTATGAAGTCAAAGCAGGGAGAGGGGAGTTCAAAAATAATTCACTTAACTAAAATTGACATTTCCATTCCTGACATTAAAATACTACTAAAAATCCAGGAATTTTGCCTTAAAAAATATATAGCTTTTCATATTATCCCAGTCATTTGATAACTACAAATTCTAAGTAGAGTTTACAGTTCTAGAAGTCAAGCAAAATAAACATCAAATTAATACTTTGGGATATTTTCACAAGTCTGCTAGGACTGATGCATTTCTACAACACCTTCCTGCCTTAGCAAGAGACAAATCATCAGGTGGCTCATTTGCTTATATTTTTTGTAGATGACCACCACCCTCCCACCAAACAAATGTTTTCCAGCAATACCATAGACTTTTAAAACATGGAATACATAAAATTCCTTTGCAATGGAAAAAAAAAAATTCCATCAGAACATACATTCACAAGTATTTAAGATCCGGTCCACTTATTCCCATATGGCTCACAAGTATTACTCATAGCATTCTCCCTAAGCAAACCTTTTCCTCTCTATCATTCAGTTTGAGACCCTTATCCTGTGTGTTATGTCTCAAGAGTCTCAGTGGTCCATTACCTTCCAAACTTTTTGCGCAATTTTCTTTTTCATCTTTAAAACTGCAAGATGTTCCTTCACTATCCTCCCATGTAGGCAGAGTAACTTCATCGTTCACTCAACATCAATTCTGAACTGCCAGTGTGTCAGAGGACTGGGAAATGATGAACACTGTATTCTAGTTTCTAAAAACTGTGCAAATAATCCATAGAATTGTGGACTTATGTGTGACATATAAAACATCAATACAACATATGAGAGTTTTATCTATGAGCCTAGCAAACAGTTATACAGATAATTAAGAAAATAAAATACCTGGCATATCATCAGCAAGTTCAACTAGTGAAATAATTTCGGTAACTTGAATTTCTTAGGGTGTGAAACACAACATGAAAGAGAACCAGGTGATCTTCCAGAAAATCTGTGAAAGGTTCATAGGTTTTACCAAAATCCTAGCTTTCATTAACCAAGAAAAAAATATTATTTGCAGAAACACAGGAGCAGCACAAGCAGTGATTTGAATTGCTTGCAGACAGTTTTCTCCTCCAGACCCAAAACAGGCCAATGAAAGCAATTCCAAATGGCACATCCTCCCACCAACTGAATAGCTGTACTGCAGTTATGTTGAAGACCTGAAGGGCTGATTCTTTAGCCCTTTGAAGAGATTGGTCTCTTTTACTTCAAAATATCCCTTAGAAACGTGTCAGCAATTTACCATGGAGATGTGAGAGAAAGGAGAAGTGGATTACTGGTGTTGGAATATTGTTTGCCAGACATGCCATAAGATGAAGCGTTTGGTAGGCACAATGTCAGGCAGCCCAGCAGCCACTGTCCACCATATGGCAGGATAAGACGCAGGTCCATAAGGGAGCTGTTAGCTCAGCTTGCAGCTGGGACAGCCAAACTGGGCAACCTAGGAGAGTAGAACTTGCAACATTCAGTCTCCAAAGGAAAGGTTCGTGGCATCAAAACAGCCTGAAAAGTCTGGGAAGAGCTACGTGGCAGCTCACTAACCTGGCACTGTCACAGCTGAAAAGGCTGGCTAGAAACTATGCAATCTGGCCAGCTTTCCTGCCAGACCTGGTTTCCACCAAATGTTTTGATGTAATCTCTGTAATCTTGAGAAATGTTTTGATATCATAGACTCATTTTCCAGGGAAAGGCCACACAATGGAAGTGAAAGCTGCAAGTCCAGAAATGCACAGTAAGAGAGAGAAAAATTTAAATCCATTTTACACTAATTAGAATTCTCTGTTCACAAAAATCAGCACAAGAAAGGGACAGAAGTATTGTTGTGGACAGCTCAGTGAAAATTTCTCTCTAATATCTAAAGAAATCATAGAACAAAGAAATGTTAGGTTGACCTAAGAATAAGACAGAATATAATATCAAAACTTATGCATATCTTTTCATACATTCATATATTTTGGTAGTGCCTCAAACACAGTTCTGGTCACTTTACCTAAAAAAGATTATTGGAAAAAATGAAGGGGGCTCAGAATAATCAAAGGTTTGAAAAGACATTCACACAGTCAGACATGAAGTATTTTAAATTATTTCCTATATAAAGCAAAGGAAACAGTAGGAGCAATAGTCAATACATGTAAAATACTGAATTTCATAGAGAATATAGATAGCTTCTGTCCTTCAGACCTTACCAAAATCACTCATTAAATGAAATTAAACAGTGGTAAATTCTGGCAAAAGGTGGTAGGTGGCAGATGAGGAAAGAGTAGTCTAAGCAAATACCACCAGAATTTTGTTCTCTTTTTATTTCCACCCTCTTCAAAGCAATAGTTTTGGAGCTGCTATGAGAGGAATCATTTGGATCTGGGCCTCAAATCTAAAATTACATCTGATCTGAAATAAACAAACAAACAAGCAAGCAAAAATCACCACCAACACAGCCACCAGATAAAGGCATTTGGGAGTTAAAACTAAGTTTTCCAAAATCTTTAATGCTGCTTCTTATTTGATTTACGCCACCCTTTCATCTTTACATAAACTGTAATTTCCAAAACCCTGATTCAATGAAAAGCCCCTAACAACTGGACAGGTAACAAAAATTGCATGGTTTCTTGAATGCAAGTTAAAATGGAATAATTCACATGTAATCTTAAATACTCATCCAAATCCAATAATTTATAAAAATAGAAAAGCTGATAAGAAACTAAACTGGCATTGGCCAGCTAAAGGAAGCCAAGATTGAATACTGGCAATTCATTACTACTGAAAATGATAGTAAAAGCTGTCTTTTCAAACTTTCAGTCTGGAAGTTTCCCATTTCACAGCCTATGGATTATAGAGGATGCTCCAAAGACCATTTAAACCATATTTTCAGGAGAACTCAGCATGTATGAAAGCAGTAAAATAAGTAGTAAGATTTGTAAAATAATTCTGTGGCAAGGGACAAAACCTGTCTTGAAATTTGACCTTTCATTTAAATACTGGAAATACAGGTCATTGCTTCTGAAAATTTGTTCTTATTCATTTTGCTGAACTTTTAAAACTTTGAATTTGAGATAGTTTGCCCTTCCTCAATTTTTTACTTACATTAATATCAATGCCAAATCTTCTAACGTGACTGTAGACTGTACATTCAATGTTCTATTCCATTAAAAATATTTAAAATATACTATGACTTCTCTTCCTTTTTCTACGCTGGCATATATGTTTTTGGAATCTGATGGTAGTTCAAAGAGGCTAACAGGTTAGAAATAGAGAACTGTAATATCTTACACATCTGGGTAGTGATAGCACCTGGCTGGTGTTCAGTTAGGGCTGTGAGCAGGTGATTGGGCAGCTGCCCACACTCTGGCTTCAGGTGCACCTAACTGAGCATAATGTGAGAAGATACTGGACATGCCATGAGAAATTGTTAGACATGACAGATAACAGGATGAGAATCTGACAAAATTTAAAAGATAGTACCATAGGGATGGCAGTATTTAACTGACATTTTAGGTGGAGTTATGTATGAAATGGCCAAACTTTACAGGTAACCGAAGAGCAGTACTGGGGACCCTATGGGGAGCAAAATTTTGCATAGGAAAAAGCACCTGCATAACTGTGTCAGTGATACTCTATGAAGACAAGATTACCTAGGTAGTGGTAAGCACCAAACTTGGATACAGATGTAGCAAACTGAGACTAACGAGGAACAAGCAATTAGGGGCAGGTTGTTTATATGAGAGGAGATCAGGGAAGAGAAAAGGAGGGACAAGAGTAGTGAAAAATATGACAAGGAATAGGAAAAGGGATAGCAAGGTACATCAGCACTGCCCAGGAGTACCTTGTTGGGTCAGGATAAGAGTTTCAACTTGTGACCTTACCTCACTGCCAAACCTGTTTCTGTGACCAGGAGGAACGGAAAGGAGACATTTTTCCCTTGTGGGTACAGGTACATCTGAGATAAAGAGGTTGAGCCTCCAGATATCAGTGTGGCAGCACCTATTCCAGATCTGATAGCATCAGGGTCTTCCTGGGCACTTCCTGGCAGGCTCAGCTTGCTTTAATTTTCTGTAGAGGACCAATGGCTTACACCAAAAAATGAAATACCTGTAAAGTGAGAAATATTGAGTTATACCCAAAATGTTCTGATTCAAGGGTGGGGGAGTGAGGGTGGAGGGGGTGGCATCTACTGTTAACTTGTAGTCTACGTGATTCTTAGTCTCCTTAGACAACAATTGTCTGAGGAGTAGTAATTATGGAAAATACTCCTCAGCTAGTAAACTCAATCTACAGGTGAAAACAAAGACACAAAGCCCAAACTGTCCCTTAGAACACAGCAGTGACATTTCTCCTTTTTTTTTTTTTTTTTTTCCATTCTTTCTTTTTCCTAAGGGGTGGCATGTGTCTAGGGAGGATGCAAAGAGTAGGAAAAAAACCCCCATACCCAATACTGGAAATAAATCCCATTTACATGATGATCACCGAACCAGACAGAAGTTTCAAGCAATAAAGCAGCTGCTAGTGCTGTTTATTACCTCCTTATGCTTGCACACAGATCTTGGTAAAGGATTTGAGAAAATTAAATGTCTAATAACAGCACTAGTATTAGCTGAGACAGCTACAATGTACATATGGTGGGTTGGCCTTTGCCGGCTGCCATGTGACCACCCGTCACACACTCACTCCCCCACCTCAACAGGACAGGGAGAAAATAAGATGAAAAGCTCATGGGTCAAGATAAAGACAGGGAGATCACTTGCCAATTATTGTCATGGGCAAAACAGATTCCACTTAGGGAAAATTAATTTAATTTGTTAACAATTAAAGTAGATTTGGATGGTGAGAATTAAAGACCAGAATTAAAACAGCACCCCCCCCACCATATTTCCTAGTCTCAACTTTACCCCTTCATTCCCGACTCCTCTATCTGCTCCCCCCGCTCCACAAGTGGTGCAGGGGTGTGGGGAATGGGGGTTTATGGTCGTTTCATACCTGCTCCTTTTCTTCCTCCTCACACTCTTCCCCTGCTCCGCTATGGGTTCTTGATAGGCCACAGTTCCTGTCAATAGAACCTGCTCCCGTGTGGGCTTTCTGTGGGCTGCAGGGGAATCTGCTGCAGTGCCCAGAGCACCACCACCTCCTCTCCCTCCTCCTTCTCCAACCTTGGTGTTCATGGGGCTTTCTCACACTTTTTTCCCCTCACATCTCACCGCCTTTGTGGCGTTTTGCCCTTTCTTAGGCACACTCTGACGGAAGCGCTACCAGTTTGGCTGAGGGGCGCAGGCGCGCTCTGCTCTGAGGCGGGTGCGGAACCGGCTGGAACCGGCTGTGCCCGGTGCGGGGCAGCCCCAGCCTCCCCTCACAGGGGCTGCAGCCCCTCGCTGCCCCTGCCTCGCCACAGGCACCCAATACATATGGCTATTTTCCTTTGCAAACAGTGTCATGAATGTGATGATTTATACGAGGAAGAGTAAAAAGGTTGGGTTTTAGGAAAACGGGAAAGTCTGCTTGACGTATGACACTACGACTGGCTGTCTTCTCTGATACCACAGAAGTATCAAGAGTAAAATGTTGTCACAGGGTTAAGTGAAGCTTTATTAGCATAAAACCTCCTTACCTCATAAGCCACTACACATTAAACTGCTCTTGAACTGCTCAGTATTTACAGCCTTTAAGATGAAGAATTTCTGATTTTGTTTCTAAATAATGAAGCACTGGCTGCTACCACCATCCTGTCACAGTCTCTTTACATGACTGAGACTGCCCTCCTTGACACCACTCAATTAACCCACCATCAAAGTATGCAATCAGAGCAGACACATGGCAATACACATCATAAATGGCTCTCATGTATGCTCACTCAACTGTTGTAGAAGTAATAGGCAGACCTCACGTACTAAGGGCTCACATAAGGCCTTTATTTTTTATTCTTTGCTTTTTATCTGTGCTTAAAACCATCTCTGTAATAACATTCATTATGGCCTCTCAGCTCTGACAATTCCTCTTCAATCAAAACAAGTGACCATAAGAAAACATATTAGTTTTACACAACGGACAGAAGACACGTTTGTAATTAATGATTCAAGGAAAACCCTGAAAATGATCCTTCAGTTAACATGAATACAAATTATTTATGTGCCCCTTTCATACCATAGAAAATGTTTGATAACCACTTTCTTCATATAGTGTCATGCAGTTTACATGTAGATTTCTAAATATTAATGAAACTGGATCTACCCACTGTGAGGGTACAATTTACTGTAATAGAACATTTGAACCAATTAATGATCTTAATGCTAGCATTCAGTATCTTTCTAACTTGTCACTGTGAAACAAAAAACTGTTCAGGTTAGAATTTAGGACTGTCAACCCTACCAGGTATCAAAATTATTTGCAGGATACAGATTGTTCAAAAAGAATGGGGACACAATCCCAGCTAACTTCTGGGACGTTCGTGGGTCCATCTTCCTTGCTCCACAACAGCAACATCGTATAGGGCTTTGAGCAACCTGGTCTAGCAGAAGGTGTCCCTGCTCATGGCAGGGGGATTTGAACTAGATGATCTTTAAGGTCCCTTCCAACCCACATCATTCCATGATTCTGTGATACTACAGGTGATACCTACAGAGCATTGTGCCAAAGTAGAATTTGGAGCTAACAAAACCATTCATTAAGAGAGTATTAATAATCTAATTGCAGAAAACAACTACATCCTGAATTTGGAGAAATATGAATCTGTTTATCCTATCAAAAGGACCACACCTTTTCTTTCTCTCAAAGACAGCATCCACCCCTGTGTGACAGCAAATACTCTAGTATTTAGAAAGCTCTAGTTTTATGCAGTGACAAAAAACAATGAATTGTATTACTGAGATTTCTTGAACATAGGAGTATTTTCCCATGTAATAGACTAAGATAATCATCCCTGCCATAAGCCTCCTCACTTTTCTATGCTACCCACTCAAAAACATTAAGTTCATTAATCCTTTCCTTTAGCAAGTATTTAGGCAGAACAATAGAGGACAAAAATAAATATTTATAATGAAATCTAGATGCACAAGTATCAAATGCCACCATAGTTCACTATTTTGATGGTGCTGATCTTTGACTCCACAATGCTATATTCACTACTTTCTTCTAAAGATATCCTCCACATTTAATTTTTTAAAATACCAGCACATAACTATTGCTTGTCCTTTAATGATACACTGTACATCTTCATTTAAGGAGTTACAGCTAGTACTTCTTACTGATCTTCTATGAAAAAATGGCTGTTACTAACTGGATTTTACAGGAAGGGAAGCAAGGCAGAAGGGAAGACAAAGGTTCATGTGTTGCAGCACTCTCCAAACTATCAAGCTGCAACAAGGTCTTTTACCATCTCATACCAACACGCTCTTCATGCCAGTCCCTCTGCTGCCTTCTCCTCATCTCACCCCATTCAGGGCCCACTCTCTCTTCTCTTGCCTCTGCCTTGGGTGCTCTCTCTTTGTTGGCTCTCAACCACTGAACAGAACCAGCCACACCTGCACCTTATCTACATCGGCCAACCCACCACCCCTGAAGCCAACCCACAGTTGTAAATTATCAATGCTAATTAACCCAGCTTTATTTCTCTACATTCATGCAGCAGGATTGCATGGCTAATAGAACTTGACCTAGCCACTAACATCTCCGATGATATCATAGTCAAAGCAAATTTGTACAATTGCCACTGAAGTTGATATTCTGTGGTTGGAGTCCAAATCCTACTTAAAGGTTCACAGAAGGCTTAATGGTCACAAAAGGAAGCTCTGAAAGTCACTGCCACTCCTAATGCTTGTCCTTATTTCTCAAAGCTAGACACAATGCTAAAATTTCTGTTCCCAAAGGGCGTCATCTGTAGGCTGCTGAAATGATTTAGCCAAAAAAACTGCTACAAGAAAATTCCCCAAAAGTCTTTTCCCAAAGGAGTTATGCTCAACAAGAAAGTTAAAAATTACACTCTCCTATGCACTTGAGACTCCAGTAATTGATGCCAGTGTTCCAGTGGCCTGTAGGAACCATTGCAGACAGTGAGGAAAGAGGAGCAGGGTTTCAGTAACACACTCCAACAACATCTTAATGTGTATCCCATGTCCAGACATAAAAGCAAAGTTGTTATAGACAGAAATTAGAAACCTACACTAGAAATTCCTCCCATTCCCCATCCTGATTAATTTAGAAGATTAAATTGATATAGCGCAACAATAATCAAGATTCCTGAGTAAGCCTGCAGGTAAAAATGAACATGACTACCAAAATGACATGATACTATAGTCACAATTGTTCAAATGAAGGTTTACTTGCTAAAAAAACAGAATTGTGAATATATTAAAATTATTCACCTAATTCAGCCAATACTGAAATTCACTAATATATTTTTCAAAAAGATGGAAAAATTTAAAAAAGCCTACTTTCAAAACATACAATTCTAAAAAGTTATTTTAGATCAAAATTCTGGTCATTTTCTTTTCAAATATTAAACATACTCCAGAAATTAAACTATTTTATTGGATTTCATGGGTAAACCATGACATGAAAAAAATAATTATTCACACGGTAATTATTTTACAAGAGAATGAAAAAAACTATGGCAAGAAAGTCCACTTAAATTCCATACAAGAAAACGAGAGAGGAACCCTAAAGTAATTCCAGACCTTTAGCCTATTATGTGAGGGTCACTGAAAACTCTAAGTCTTATATCACAGATTGCAGTTGAAAAAAACACTTTGCATTTGATCCATAACTTTTCCAAATTGAGCTAGTATCACTTGATAAGATAAAACACTTGATAAGATAAAGTGTATAGCAGCACTACAGCATGACATTTCAGATGTAGGACATTGTAAACCTGTCATTTTTACCCTGAAATCCAGGAAAACTCTGCTTGTTTCTTGCAGCAAGTGACTAAAAAGAGGAAACAAAGCAAAGAAATTAATGCCAGTTAACATTTTCTATAGTGCAGAATGATCATCAATCTCAGCTGACACTAGCCAGAAATTCACACGTTCATGAAAAGTGGAGCAAGCTTCCAGGCACAGTAGGAAACCTACAGGCATTCCTGAAATTTTTAACTTCAAGCATTTTAGTTAGTGTTGCCTTTACCATAAATATATAGAAACATTGCACTAGAAATTAGTTCCTTCTTAAAAATAAGCACATTTTAGTTACTAGCATTTATCCCTGAAATTTAACTGCCTTCATTTGGCTTTCATTTCTATAAACCAAGCGCTTTTTGTTTTGCATCCAAATTCTCACAGATATGGGTAAAGGTAAAGTTAACTACAGCTGAAGTTATAGTTTTAAATCCAATTCCGCTTTTTTCCTAGGAAAAAAATCTTCAAATGGCTTGCCTTTGAACTGCATTTGCTTCCTCAGCCTCATGTACTACAACCGCATTAACTAAGTAGAACAGAATTTGTTCCTTTGTCTTTTTGTATAGCCTGAATAGATGTAGATGTAATAAATACCACCAAATCATTGTAAAAAAAGATCAATTTATTTTTTACAGCTTCAGTATACAAATGCACTTATAGCCCATTACAGCACCAAAGATAAAAAAAAATAAATCTACATATGCATAACAACCAATACCACAAGTGCAAATTCAATCCATAAAACACATTTTTAGCTATGCATGGCATTTTATTTTCTATTCTTTAAGTATTTTCACAGTGATTGCAGATCATTGGAAAAAAATTAACGTAATTCACAGCCTCCAGGCTCCAAATGACAGGAGGTCTCTTGCTGTTTCCCTAGATGATTAATAAATTGTCCTATAGGTCTGGGAAGGTTTAGGAAGAAACATTAAAATATGTATTGTTACAAGTTTGTAGACATGTAAAACTTATCCATCACAGGTGAGATGCAGGACTGGCCTGCTCTGAAATTTAGGAAAAAGACATTCTTAATCTATAAAAATTACTAAAATATAATGGTTGACAAAGTTTTAGACCACCAAACCTCAGCTATCAAAAAAGGATTAAGATAAGGGCTTGGACTGCAAATGGTGACTTGTAAAAAGAGTGAGCTGGTAGCTATGGCTGAACACTTTATGAAGCATCACTAGCACTAGTGTGGCCAGAAGACTGGTTCCAGAAAACTGCAACTTTGTATTTCATCAGTCCAGTAGTTTTAATGCCTAGCATCAGCTTTGATTATGACCCACTTAAGGAATAATCCTCTTCCCCCATACACACACACTACAATACCTGGCATGTGTACTTAATCCTCTGATGAATAAAAATAAAAGCAACTGTTTTCGTATTAGACCAACAATCTGATGAAAAAGTGGATGCATGTTATTCTCTGAAATCTGTTCTAAAATGATAACCTTGCAAACACGGCAATACCATAGGTGATATGAAGGTTAGGAGACACGGATATGCCATTCCTTTTCTTTTTCTAGCCTCCCAAGTTTTAGGTGGATAGAGGTAGGATTATCCTTTCTGAACTCTCATATGGTACAGTTTTTCTTCATTAATAACATTTCATCTTCCCAGGAAAGACTTATTTAAGCATATTGTCTGATCCTATCTTCAGGTCAGTTCCAACATTTTAAGATTGGAATTACCCTAATATGTATCCTTTGAAATGGGTTTTGAGACAGCAGATTTTACCCCAAAACAACTACAAGATCTAAAAATGGCTAAAAATATTTAACAAAATGCTGCTTAAGACTGAGTTAAAACTGAATCCATCTGGAAACTGCCAAATTCTAATGCCTGAAATATGCCATTAAACAGCTTGCAGGGAAAATGTACTATATTTTCATTAAATATATACTTTTTTAAAATATATACTTCTATTTCATTAGAGAAAAGTGTAATAAAAGATTTCAAAAGTTTTTTTCTAAATTAAGTATTCTAAAAAGTATTTAAGAAATACAGAGTTTGTAATAGGGCAGAGACTGTAATATATATGTAAATAACCAACCAAAACGCAATCATCATTTGAAATAAAGTAAAGGAAAAAAGATGGGAGTGATCCCTCTACTAACAGTACTTAGGTTCCCAAGGAACTATTTCTCCTGTGTGGCTAGGAGACCAAGCATGCCTGAGGCAGCAGACCATGCTCTTTGCTTTCCCTGCTCTATGGTCTGAGTGCCTGTGCACATATAACATGACAGAAACATGCTTCATTTTAATATAACCAACGGCAGTAACATTTTCTGCTCTACCTCATCATAGGGATTCAAAACATTTGCATATGAATCTTCCCATCTTACAGAGAGCAAAGAGGATCTGCCATGTTAAGAGAGGGAAGTCAAAGGCAAATTAAAAAAAAGGGAGAATGAAAGAGGTTGCGAGCACACTCTCAGCTGTTTCCAGGCCCACAAAGAGTGTTTTTAAAACAGCATTTAGATTGAGGCTGTGGGAACTTTCATGTAATGGTCCACAACAGACAAAACAGCTGCAGCCACCAGTGATTTCCTTTGTACAACTTCAACATCAGGATTATAACCATCAGGCTAGCTAATACAGCTCTGTAGTTAAAAATACATATTTTCTGGGGAGCTGGTATAATATTTTTTTCCTCTTTCCCCCCAGTTCTGCTTCAGTTTATGTTTTTGTAGTAGGGTATAATGACCATTACGCACTACATAAAATAAACTCTTCAAAAGCACAGAATCCCAGAACTACGTTAAGGGCCAGATTTTAAGGCAGAATATTGGCCTTTTGAGCTAAACAGGTTACAATATAAGTTTACCTAAATCGCCTGTATGAAAAAAAATCCATGTGTTATAAGACAACTTCTTATTGCAATAGTGTTTTGGGTCAGCCAGGGACCTTGCTCTTCTCACCATCCAACAGGATTGACACATATTGCATTCAGTGGGAATGTAAAGGTCATGATGATGCTTTACTGTTGCACCGCTGATACACCTGTAGCTATACTATGGACACAAATAAAATACTCCAGCAAGTCTGGAGCCTGACTTGACAAACAGGGAACAAAAAAACAGCTCGGTAACAACTCTCCTCCTGCATCAGAGAATAAGGATTTTGGTATTTTATTTGGTCTCTCAAGGAAGAGAATTGCTAAACAAGTTATGAAGTTGCATGCTGAGTTTGCAACTTAATCAGATTGGAATTACGCAGAAGGAATCCAGTGCAGTAGGAGAAGCATACAGTGTATTACTTTAAAACCTCCCATAGACTCCTGCTAATCATGCCCGACTACTGCTCATAACTTAAATTATTCATTGGGGAGGAATAAAATTTTAATCAATAAATCCAGGGTCAAGTCACCCATAGTAGAGGTTCAGAAAAAGAAGATGCCTTGAAACTCAGCTGTAAAATATTATATGTTTTGAATGAAACCTTAATATCTTCTCTTGTTCCTATATTCATTAATAATAATAAACCACAACTTCACCTGACCTTTACCTTCACAAGTTTGAAAGACAGTTTATGAAAATCCTTAACATTACTGGATTTCTTTACTACTACTTCAGTACTTAAAGTACCTTTAAGAATACTTAATGTTACGAACACAGCTCTTGATCTTCCCCCAGAGCTATTTGTAAAACTGCAGTTATAAGAGAAAAGCTTCTAAGGAGAGTAAAGTATACATAAAGGTGGTCACCGTTGTTTACTTTTCGTCTTCTGCATTGATACTTAAATGGTACAGCACTAAATTGCAGTATGTATTAATATTACACCCCTTTCATAATTGACAGGGCCATAGGCAAGTGTTAGTTATTCTACACTGCTGTAATTGTAGCGCAGACCGATCACTCTCCGAGTCTGTGGGAAAAGTTGGCAGTCAAAGTCACTGCATACAGCAATCATAACAGCACTGACAGGCTGCTGTCAAGCAGGCAGGGGTATTCTGGAGACAGATAGCAGAAATGCCAAATCTAAGACAAATGCTATTGGAATATGTAATAAATCATATTAGCTGTCTGATGCTTCTCTTTGGTGTATCGATTGTAATTAAAATCAACTAATTAGAATCATAATCACGAGGCACTGAAACCAGAAACAAAGATGTAAGCTACACAACACGATCATGAAGTGTTTCATAGCAATCAAGTCCCAGCTTCTCCACCTATTAAGGAATTACAGGAACTAGTAGGCTCTGCATCAGGTTATGGAAGTGTCAAACCGAAGCACGGATATATAGCCCTCATCTGAGCAACTGCATGTAGATGCTATATTAAGATCTTAATTTGGGCTGCAGTTCCAGAGAGCTACAGCAGCCATTTGGAGGTGGAGAAAGCATATTTCACCTGCAGCCTCGCCCTGGCACAGGCAGGAGACATGTACACTGTTAGGGGCTCCCTATATTCCGAAGGCCTGGAGCCAGAGGTAAGGATGACCTATAACCAGCTGCAGGGGAGGCAGAGGGGAGCCCTCTGCAGCAGGAGAAACCCGTGGGAAGTTAGTGCCTTGCAGCAGAGGTTTTGTTTCTGTGACTTGACCAGATATTTTAAGCTAACCGGGATCAAAAAACCACCAATTATGCAGCTGGACATGCAGAAGCTTGTCCTTTCTTACCTTAAAAATCTGTTAATTCATATCTTACCATATTGAGATGCATTTGCCAGTTTTGTGACTTCCCATATCCATCCACCACAACCTGAAAGATTTAACACTTACCATGTCATGTCATGCAGAGGACAATAAAATATAGTCATATTAGATATCTATGTACAGTTGGCTAATCAAATATACTTATGCATACTAGGAATACCATGACAAATTTAGACAGCCTTTCAGGTGTCCTGAGATAACTCTTAAGAACTGCTAACTCTTTTGAATTTCTAGCACTCAAACAGTTTCAGTCCCCTGACATGAATATTCAAGATACACAAAATACAAGGATGTTCCAATGGTTTGTTTGAACAGAACCAGAGGAATAACTTGCATCTGGAAGCAGATGCCATGCAACAGCCATGAGAATTTTTGCATTTAATAGGGTTTGTATTTTGCTATGAACCAGTGACTCAATATTACATCTTCATCTTCTTTTCATGCCAATTTTACACTAACTTAACTCTATTAACATACCCCTTACCTTTCAATGGCTTATTTCAGATTGACATTAAAGTAGATGAGACAGAAATCAGTCCTATCTGGGGCTGGTTCCTAATACGTTGCTGATGCTATCATGAACAGCTTAGAATAAATATTTTATTATTTTATTTAACCTGACACTTCATTTTATTTACTAAAAGTAGAATAACCCACAGATTTGAAAAAAAAAGTAATTAGAAGATTTATAATAAATTTAATCTGCACTAAATATACATGCAGGGGAATGGTAGTATCAATGATAATCCATTCATACAGTTTTAGTTTTGCAATTCCACAAAAATTTCATGTATGCTAATTTTGCAGCAACTGTAATTGCCTGTTTTTAAAAGGTCACGGAATTTCATCTCGCATCTCTCTTAACTTAGCATCATTACACCACCAATGAAGACAACGTGACTCTGGGATTTTATATGCTTCGCCAAAATACTCTAACTCATCTACTTTCAGGAAGGAATATTCTATCTGCAATCCATATTCAGACACCCTGAAACGATGCCAATTAGCTAAGAGATTAATGTTAATAGTTGCTTCTGTAGGTAGCTAAATTGGATGCAAGTGACTAAGTGAAGACATTTGTATTTGAAATGATTGGGCCCAAATCTAAATACAAAGTAATTGAAAACACTGTGGAAGATAGCCACAGCTAAAGAAACTGATCTGCTGCAAAATTGAGATAGTGGTAGCATTCCAAATAACTTGTCTTCACATTATGTGCAGATAAAATTGAACCTTAAGTGTTCGATTATGGATCCTGAGACTGCATAACACTAGGGAGGAGTAGAAGTAATCCTACTTGATTAGAGGCAAAGAAAGAGCCTGACAACCTTAAAGAAAAGATGCCCTTCATTTACTTTCTATCCACCACTGATCACAGCCTTCCTGGGATGCAGCCTGGCAGGCTCATGGCTCCATCCTCACCTTTGTCTCTCTCACCAGGTACTCATAGTGGAGCATATTTATGCTCCCTGTGCTGAAAGGCTAGTTGCATTTGCGTGTCAGAGGGAGAGTAAAGGAGTTCCTTATGTAAATATAATTTAGGCTTAAGACTAATGGTGCTGATGCTAAGCTTTGTTTGTGGTGATTAGTGATAGTTCAACTGACATAAGGAAAATGTGTGGCAAGGGTAATGAGGTTAATTAACTCAGTGGAAAATGAGTCTATATAAGATAAACATAGCTTTATCTATATTGCAGTTTGCTCATTTAGTATCATCAAGAACATAGAATGAACTGTTCTGCATGTCAAAGGAAGCAGCACCCTAGAAATACTCTCCATGATTTCATAATAGCATAGCTAGACATATAACACAAAAATCAGTTCAGTATGGATAACTTATTAAGAACATGCAATTAATTTAATTAAGGTAGAGACTTATATTTTTACTTCCATCAGTTCTACAGCAAATAAAGGAAACCAGGAAGAAAAGAAGAAATGAGAAAACAAAATTAAATGTATGTCTGCTTATTTAGAATTTTAAAGACACTTTTTACTGGCATGCTTTCCTTTTGTAATTGCATATTTTATATTTGGTAACAGATTTGTAAGTGGCAAAGTTGAGGTCAGTGAAGCTATGCTGGTTCTTACCTAGCAAATTTGTCAAGATGACCACAAAGGCAAAATGACATAAACAATTAAAACAGAACTTAAAGCAATTAAAATGGAACTTAAACCTTGAACTTTCAGGATCTGGGGTTTTGGTTTGTTTGTTTGTTTCCCCATTTCACACTCCTGAGTATATGAAAGGCCAGCATTCAACTAATTGGGTTCAATGAACAGATCAGATTTCCAAAATAGACAAAAAATTCTTCACAAGTCCAAAAATCTCCCAAACTATTTTGGAAATAGATGAACCAAAATACAGAAGATATTTCCCATAATATAATGAACGTTAATTTTTGTTTTCTTCACATCACATTATTTCATAGAAATAGAAAGCTGAGAAACTTGCTATCTTCTTTCCTTCCCTCTCTTTGCTTCATATGGGCATAACCTTTTCTGGCGGTAATAGGAATGCCAACACTATGTGTTTCTAATAAAAGAAAGAACCTTTTTCAGATTGTACACCAGCTGCTGAGCAATTCTACAAAGTTTCATTTGAAAATTAACATGCTTTATTGAACACATTCTGTAGCTTTTTTTTTTTTTTTTTTTTTTGGCATGAGTGCTTTTAACATGATGAAACAGCAGTTTCAAAGAGTCAGCAGAAGGATCTCTACTAACTCTGCCAATGCTTCTCCAATTACATGTCGGAGTGGACTAGAACTCCTCTTGTGGTAAGGAGGACAACATCGCTTTAGAAAAAAGTGTCAGTGAAGCTCTGCCATTTTGCATGAAGTCTGAAACATTGGTCACTACAGGAAGCAGAAATATTATGCCCAAAAAACCCCAACTGCAACCCAAGAAAATGGGTCCTTAAGGATGGTTTAAAAGTACAAGTTTCATACAAGTTAACTCAGTTTAAAAACAAAGTCTTGGCCGATGGCTTATTTGGAAGCACAGAAGCAAACATGTCAGGTGTCACTAATCAATTACAAATTGATACATATGTACAGCCAAAATATTGTTTTAATTTCTCAGTTTCTTATGACCTTTATTTCCATTTGTTGAATTGTAAACCTAGTGCTTTATTTTCTTTTTCATCAGACAGTGGATAGGCAAAAAAATAAAACCCTACCCCTGATTCAGTCTTGTTTCTCTACAAAAAAATATGCACTCTGGGAAAATCTCAGACATGTACAACCACAACCATTGTATTTGGAGGCTTTTCCTCCTGTTCCTTAATGTGCAGGCTAGTGATTATTGCCAGTTTATTTTCCAATGGAAAACTGATTATTTACAAGAATAATTATTATATACATTGTACCAGGATCCAGGTAAATGCTTGTGCGAGTAAAATCTACATGGGAAAACACCCATTTTTGCCTATCACTAGTAGTAAATTGGACAGGGCTGTTTTTAGTAAAATATTAATATATTTTCATTAAAGTTCATTCACAGTTGAAATAAAACAGCACAGAATGGAGTTGACAAATGCTTTTTACATATGCAAAATTTCTCCTATCAGTGTAAATTTTTACTTAATTTTTCTTTTAAAACATTTCAAAAACCTTTCAAACAGAAAAAATACAGGACGGAACATAGTTTGCATGTAGACAATGGGTGAAGTAGGTCACATTCTTAAGCCAATGTCTAACAAGGTCTCATAATAATGATACTTAGCAAGTATAGGTAATTACAGATGTAAATTTGCACCAGCAACAAATATGTTCATGATTTATGGCATTTAGGTATCGTACACCTCATGTGTAAATAACATAAATTGCATTCAAAATACTAACAGATGCAAAATTATGAAAATGACAAGCACAAAAGGGAATATCTACTGATAGTTAAGCTCATGTTTGTGAAGAAGTGGCACTTGCTGGCAGGAATACCTCAGAAAAAACTTGCTCTGTATAACATGGAAGTTAGAAAACATGGAAAAATACTTGGTGTTAAGTAAACTTAATCAACTAAAGTGACTAAATATTTATATCCAAATATTCAATATGGTGCACATATGAGATCAGCTTCAAAGATAAAGCATTTTAGAATGACCTAGATTTGCATCTTCCCACACTGTTCCCTTTGATTCAATAGCATTCTTCTGCATACAGTTATATTAACATCTATCTTAATGTTTTTAAGACAATATTTATATAAAAAGAAAGACAGCAGAGAACCTTAGCAGTAAAGTATGCAGCTGTTCTTTTTGCCTCAAAAAGCAAGTAGAAAGAAAAGTTACTTTTACCAAAGGCACAGATATTTATTTTAGTAAATACATGTCTGAAGATAAACCTTGAAGATTAAAATGGGTTTGAAAATTCATAAACACAGGCTAACAAATTAGTCTGCCTTTTTCAGACTAATTTACATGTTCACAACATTAGTAACACTATTAAATAAGCATATATGAAAAACTATGGTAGAACCAGTCATCTGATATATTTGTTTTCTTTCTTTTTTGTGGTTTTAATTGTTTTGGTTTGGTTTGGTTTTTTATAAAAAGCCATTTCCTTCTATCACCAGGTCTGGAATCTTAACTCCTTGTTCTGGCTGCAGTGTAAGCCCACTGACCCTCATCCTAAAAGATGGCAGAGAGGGGAAAAAAGAAATCAGTAGCACTACTTTGCAGCGTTACACTGATTATCTGAAAACAATAAAAATAAACTGTGCTTTTTTTCCAGTGATCTCACTCTGTGAAAGTGCAGAGAAATGTTAGCTTGCTGCAAATGAAAAGATTTGGCATTTTCACTCAGACATGGAAATGTTACATGAACAACCAGAAACATACGTTCTGAAAAAAGCAAGGCATTATGAATACTTTCTGTGTTGCAATATGTCCATAAATAATATACCATAACATGAGTTACTATGGTAACTATTTGGATTTGAGATCATTGGGGGGGGTGTCCACTACACAAAAAAAAAATAATATATATATTCACATAAAATATATATCTTTTGGCAATATCAGGTAAGCCTGATTCCAACCTGACTACTATTTTAGGTTTTGTTCCCTTCTCAAAAATGACAGTGGGACAAAGCACTTTTGATTCAGCAGGCTTTTCTTAGGTCACTTACTCCACAGTGTATAAACAGGTAACATTTAGGGGAAAAAAAAAGCTGAATTTAGGAATCACTAAAGTAGATCCTTTATCTGGAAAATGCTCTGGTTGGGCAAGTTGTGGGATAAAACATTTCTTCAGGAACAGGTCTTGCTTCCATCTATAGTATATTCTGTAAAATCCTCAGATAATATTACATATTTGCAAGCATGAAACACAAGATGGTTCCTAATGTATTGGCTGAAGAGGCAGCAGCAACAGTGTTCCAACCTTAATTTGTAGGTGTGCAAAATATAAATAATATCATAACCTATTTTCTTAACTAAAGAAAAAAGCAAAGAAATTGCCAATTTGTTTTGAGCTTAAGGAAACAAAAAGCATCAGCAAAATGTTGAAAAAAATAAATAAGTTAAATTTTCTTATAATGCAATTATGGTTCTGCATTGGTCCATATCACTGAAATTTATTTTCAAAGATAGGAAAGAAGGGAAGCCACAACAATAACTTCTAAGAATCGCTACTATTCAAAAATTGTATTTTCAATGTGATAGTCAACTGTTTGAAAACTTTTCCTAGACAGAACAGTAATTCAGTAATGTAGCTACATAGTGCCACAAAAGCTAGACATTTCTGAAGCTACTTGTGGAGGGCAGAAATAACATGGATAGAAGAAATAACATTCTAAGGAACCCAATACAGAAATGGCCAAAATCAACAAACAGTACTTCCTCTACACTTGAATGCATCTGCATGTAGCAGTACATGCATATGTATGTGTATACACATAAAATAAAATGAGATTGAAGACAGGCAAACAACCTATGTCACTCAGCAAATATTTTCTTATATTACTCTTAGGCACTTTCATAAAAAATACTGTGTTTAAACACAGAAAGAAAACCCCTAACATAAAAATTAACTTCTCTCTCTGTTCTCTGATTAATACCTTGAATTTCACCTGCATCCTTTTAAGCTGACTAAACAAAAATATGAGTGAACAAAAAAGCTTGTTAAAGCAGTGTGGTGGGTTCAGAGTTCCCATGTACTTTTAGTCCTTGTAATCTACTTTTCTTAAAAAAAACAACCACAAAGTGAATAGTTAAACAAGGACTAGTTTTGTACAAAGCCTAGTGGTGATTTTTGTAGTACATTTTTTCTAGTCTTCTTTCTCACTCTTCTGTAACAGCCCAGGAACACACAGGCCCAGAAGCCACAATCATTTAGTGTATTAAAGACATATTTCTCAAGGCAAATTTAACCAGGGCTCATGTACGTGAAAAAAATAATTCCCAACTCCGCTATCCACAGCCTCAGTGGTTTAGGAAGGAAGTGGTGTGTGTCAAACCACCCCTTAGCACAAGGCAGAAATTTGTCCACACAAGATTTAACATATTTCTGCACTCGATATTGATCATGAAAACAATTTGCATTCTGTCTTGTGCAAAACATATGAGAGCTTTTTGATATTCTAATTGATCATTGATATGCACAATAGAGGGCAGTTATTCCTAAAAATTTTTAGGAGAATTATCAGAGGATGTGATGCTTCATTTGCTGGATAATAAATGTTCCATCATGGTAATATCTGCAGGGAAGGGTATGTTTCTGAAACACTTTTCTAGCTGGAGAAATGGATTAGAGAGATTACCATTTCATCAAAGTGGCAGAACAGTTGAGAGAAAATATGGAAGGAAATTTTTGTATGATTTCTGTCGAGTTGCTATTTGTCAAACCCCACTGGCATCAATCATACTATATCTTTTCTTCTGATGCAATCACATCAAAAAATATGAAGTTTCTCTTTAATATGCATGTGTTAGAGTCAAAGAAGAGGCATAGTATGGGAAGAGGTTGTTTCTTTGAATTGTATAATCATCTAGATAAGAAAGGTGCAGATGATAATATAATTTTAATTTCAGTTTTATAAGCAAGTAGTGGGGGTCTTTTCCAACATTAAAAAGATTTCTTTATCTTTATTAAACTTTCTATAGCACATTTTTAAGCTAACAATGTATCATAATTTCCAGCAAGGTACCTGATCCTGTATATAAATAAGGAACACATTCTTAGACATGAAATTCACATACAAAAAACTTGAGTAGTCTGACATTCTTGAAGAATAATGGTGATTAACATGCCTGGACTGCATTCAGTCAAGAACTCTCTTAATGGATTTTGGAGAAGGCATTGCTATCGACCCATGCAACCCTGTAGTGAAGTCATTAAAGAACAAGAAATATCCAATAAAAGGATTTGCTGCACATAAAAAAAAATATATATATAGTTGCTGAATTAGAACAGGGAAGCTTAGAAGCCAGATCATAAGTTTTTTTTTTATTTTTGTAAGTGTCTTTTTCTATGTTTTATTATATTCTGTTTCTCCTCATCTTCCTTCCCTCTTCCAAAGTTTCAAACAGAACACTTCATTTTCTTTAGAAATTCATATCCAAAAAAACATAGCTAGTTGTAGGATGATTTCCATATGTTGTTCAAATGAGATTTGAAAGGCATCCAGAATTTAAACTGGTGGAAATGTTGCTTACTGCCAGTGGTGCTGTGTCTATTAGAACACATAAGGATTGCGCTTAGGATATAGCATATAGTGGAGAACATTTGTGTACCAGAGTGAAGAACTGAAAAGAAAAAAAAAAAAAAAAAGGAAAGAAAATCAAATAGATTATCACTAAATGTTTTGAAAATCAACATATGTAACAGCTTACCTGAATAATCACAGCTCTCATGTGCATTGTGGATTGGCCATGCAGAACTTTGTATTCAGGCTTCCAAAAACTAGACACCAGAGTACAAAGACTACAGTACCTTTGAAATTTTCCTAACAATAGAAAGGATGCAAAAATTATAGCATAGAGAACAATCACTCCTAAATAGTGTTTGTCAGAATTTCCTGTGAGGTATCATAGGTCTTTAACTCCTTGTTAAAAGGCTACACCATGTTTGTATTTTGTTTAGTTATTTGCATGATGTAAAAATATTACCTAGCAATTAACGTATGTAGATTCTATCATAGTGACACTTCTCTGCAGTGAATTCTATGTTTCTCTGCAGATGTTTTTGTGTCTATAATTAAGCGGTTTTCCCCTCCCCTCACCCAGTATCTAGGTGTCTCTGTAGACAGTGTTTAGATCTGTATTCTCTCCTTACAGAGGATGTTCCATATTCTGCAGCTGTAGTTTTCCAATTGTTTCCATGACTTGGAGCATAAACCTGGAAGAATATAACCCAAACTGACCACACTACAGTGAGCTGTCCCTGGGCAGCGCTGTGGGATGCTAACTCTCCAACATCCTCAGCAGGATTCCAGTGGAGACGGCACATATTATGTAATATTACCATGCGGTACATGTTTAAAATTGTTGATTATTCCTGATACATGAACAGAATACATTCCCATCCTTAATCCATGCATTGCCTTCAATGCCAGACCTGGAGCAGTTATAAAACAGGGCTAGCTTGAAACATGATATGGTTTTGCCTGCTGATAAAGTCAATCAGATGTTTAATTTGGTTAAATTAATATGTAATCAGTTAGGTGTTAAACAACAACATTCACACCACTCTACCTGATCTGCCCCAAACATTACCTGAGGGTACCAGAGATTAAGCCCCGCACACTTTCAGAAGATCTTTTCTGTATGTCATAAATACATGCTTTATCACAAAATATTCAGTCCCAGTGAACTCATAAGAGGATATTAATTCTTTCTTCCACATTTTATAAAGACTAGTACTTTCAGTGATGATATCAAAGTAATTTCACAGTATGGTTGACTGTACTATAACACACATCTATATTTTTATGTATTTCACTTCTCCTTAAAAAAAAGTTCCCCAAAAAGGGCAATTACATTGTGCTACATTCTTGGGATAGTTTCACAATAATACACTCAGCAACTCAAAAATCTTGCATGGAAATGTGCTCAACTGGTCTCCTTGACCTATGAGACAGGAGTGGAAAAGATGAAGCCTTTACACATATGTGGAAAATTCAGGCTCAGTTCCTTGGTCAGAGTGCTTATTTGGTGCCCAGGAGTCTCCATCCAGCTGAGGGAGACCTGGTTATTGAAACAATTGCTGACTTTGGACTTTCACTGCAGACTTTACTGTGAAATCAGTTGCAATGTACCAGTGTTTTATATTCTTTTCTACGCCAGGAGCAATGCACCTTGATAGTTCCAGTTTCATTTTTTGGTTGTTTCCTTAAGTTTTTAAATTACAAAATTAATAAACCATAATCTGAAATCAGAAAAAAAAATATTAGTTGAATAGAATGTATCATTCAAGATATTCATGTTCTAAGGAAGAACTTTTGTAATCTCCGTTTTACACAGCTGTAGTAACAGCTAGCAGGTTTTCAGATCTCTTTAAAAACGAAACCAGCTCTAAGAAAATTAAGAAAGTGTGCTACTATAAAAAGATAGGTCAAAAATGAAGCTTTTTAGATAGTTTTGAGACTATAATTCTTCATAGCTTTTCAAAGGTATGTTTCATTATTTAATTTTCATAACCTGTCAGCTTTACATATTTACTATCTTCTCTCTTCAGTTTTCTTCTGATGCCATAGAACTGCAGAAAAATGTCTAGAAAAACTGGCAATTTTGTTCTTCAAAAACCAATGCTGTTTTCATTGGCATTAATGTTTAGTTGGGAAAATACATTTCTGTCTCCATTCACCAGCTGTTTGTTCTAATAAGGTAAGTTTTACAGGCAGAGAATGCACTGTGCCAGGCATATGTAGAAAGTGTTTCTGCACATGTATAGCTTTTGGAAAGATATATTTTCTGGTTTTTTGGTGTTAGCTTTTTTTTTTTTTTCCCTCATGCTTTGCCTCCTATAGTGCTATCCAGAAAAGACAAAACAATTTCAGAGTGAATGCAGTTGAAGGGCTTCAGGTTTCTTTGCTGAATACAGCATTCTCCAGACCCCCAGTTGCTCAAAAGTGCAAGAGATTTCTGCAGCACTACTGCAACACAATTTTATCAGAACACCTGAAGATGAGCTGTCAACAGCTTGAAACAAGAGGGGTGAGGAGCACACCAAGGTACTCTTAGCACATCCAAGCATAGCCCCTGTCAATGAAATCCTCTGTAATCACACTTATGGCTCAAGATATTTTTCCAGGTAATAGAAAAACTCCATTTGGAGAACAGTCATGCAAAAACTCTTAGGCTGTCCCTTGGCTCCCTCCACTGTAGGTACGAGCTGCCTGCCTTGAGAACAACATATCCACACTGAACTACCAGAATGGGTTCAAACATCCATCTCCTTTTCCAGCATGGTACCTATGAAACATGATTTGCAGTGCAGAAAAAAACTTTTATTGTTGCACATATTAGTTTATCATTGGTCCACTGAGGCATGCAAAACCTTTTGAATTCTTTGCGAAGACAACAAAATTGCAATAAATATAACACTGCCAACCGCCTGCATGCTATAAAAAGGGAAAAGAGCAAAGCTTGAAATTTTACAGTGCATTCGCTGGAAAAAAAGACTGTATTTAGAGAGACCAACAGCACATGTCCTGGTGGCCTGCAGCTGTCTGCCAGGACAGCTCCTGTCAGATCCACTTCCTCACTGTTGGAAGAAAATGACACTGATTAGGGCCTCCTATCTTGTCTGAAAGGGAGGCAGAGCTTCTAGTTTCTTAATGCAAAGTCACTGCTGTGGAAAACGTTTCAGATTTTTCTGGTAAAATTTCTATCTTTCAGTAGGGTATTTTCAGGCAGCATGTTATTCAGCAGAGTCACTCACTCCTTGAACTACTATTTTTAAAATTTAATCCCTCCTCCAAAACACATTTAGACAATGGCAATCTCAGAAAGAGACATCGTCTTGTTGAAAGAAAGTATTTTTAATCAAGGGCCACAGATTTTTGAAAATCTTTGCTTCTCAAATTTGCCTCTCAGAAGATAATTTTAGTAGACATTTGCCAAAAGAATGTGATGGCCCCCAAGGCCACAGTTACTCTGCCAGAGACAGACCTGATGTAAGAGGTTTCTGCATTCAACTCTCTGTTCCTGTCCTTCCACCACTGCCCCATCGGTGGCAGTGATTGAACTATGCACATGGCAACACTTTACAGTTATGAAATTATATAGTTAAAAACAAACCAAAGACAACTTTGCTTATATTATGTTATTTTAAAAGCCAGATAATTTAAAGATTTAGTTTATATAGCAGCTGATAAGATACTATGTTTTCTAAGAAGGTAGGGACTTGTACTTAATTTGGATCTACTGCCAGCAAGGTATTAATACGATATGTATACATGGCCTTTTCTAAAATCCTCTAGTTCTGCTATTTTGCTTTCTACTGTGAAGAGATTTCCAAGCCCTCATTAAACTTATAGACTACCCTCCTTTAACTGGAGCTGCAAGCGTAGGGTTGATGGGACCAGCCACAACAAAGCCATGCAGAATGACCTGTTGAGTTCATACTGGCAGAAGAAGTAAAATTGCATTTTGAAGTGAAAAATCCTTCAGTTATTATCTCTGTAATTAGCTAAAAATTAACCATATTTTTATGGCTAACAATCACTCAAGAAGGACTGAACACCAGCCAAGATAAGAAAAAGAAAGCAAATTTGCCCAAAGGGATTATCAGGACCTCACTCTCCAACAGAAACTAAGAATAGGATTATATAGTTAGTTAAGCAAAATAACAATGGCAGTAAAATGGTTGAACCAGCTTTTAAACAGCACCATAAGGAAAGGTGTGATAAATTGGCCAGAAATACCACATGTCTAAGCCAAAGGGCTGAAATCCAATAGAAGAGAGACCTGAGGAGGATGTCTAAGGAAGGACAGCCACAAGCATTCCTATTTTTTTATTTTTATGCACAAATAAAATAATAGATAGTTGAGAGATAGTTGAGACTGTTCTAATAATGCAGTGACTGATTGTAATCTCTGGCTGCATACACATACAGAGCTAAGAAATGGTTAACTACCTGCTTCTCTCTTTTAAGGCATATCAGGTCATGGACATAACACTATAAAAGTATCTATGAAGAACACCTCGACCTCATTGCATGATCAAACACTCAGACTTTTCAAAAGAAATCATAACGCAGTTTTTTTCTGCAGTACATCCAGGGAGGCACATGCATTGTTGTGAGACTGAGTATTCCCTGGAGCGTCTGTGGACTGAGGAAGACTTAAAGGAGCTTGGTATTAGGGCAGCTGGAAAGAATTCCACGAAATAACTACAAGAACATCTGAAATATCATCAAAAAACAAACCATCTCCTTCACAAAAATATAAAAGCACAACAACTACGCTGATTTTTAACATCATTTTCTTATCCCCAGTATATAATCATTGAGGAACATGCCATGAATTCTGTAATTTTTCTGGTAAGCTTTCCTTTATGCATTAAAAGCCAAATAATTCTGCCTGTAGTTCCACCCATCTGGATGGTTGTACAACATAATGTGACCCTAAAATACAGTAATAAAAAGAGCAAACCTAACATACAAAACTAAAAACAGCATTCCTGCAAAAAGCCAGACTTTGAAAATATATTTTAAAATATCACAAATAATACCAATGTTAATGCTTCACACAAATTAATCCACCAAACTAGTAACATGGCTAGTTATTAAAGGTGCCCTTGTTGTGCCAGCTCATCACACTGTGACCCCAGTGCCCTTTGAGATCCTGTCAGTGGTAGTTCAAAGCCTGTCAGCATATTTTCCATCTGGCTGATGATGACAGAATTAAATCATGCCCAACATGCTGAAAACAGACATTCTTCTGATTTCGTCTTTAGTGGCCCAAATAGTACCTTGCTTCAGACTGTAATCACCCTTTTTGCTCCTTTCCTGTTCCTTCTCTTCCTGCCCCAGTTTAATGACAATGATACTTAAAGGCAGCAATGTCTCAGGACTTTTGCAGCTTTCCAGATTTGTTATTTTACTTCTGCAAATCTTATGGAAAAATCATCAAACAGTACAGCTACAAAGCTCTTGTTCAGTTTTCCAAAGTTACCAAAGCCAAGAAGATTTCACTAAGAATTAAATATTTTTTGTTTCCCCACACATACTGTCCACATCTTGGAGGGTAAGATCCGATCATCTTGCATAGTATTTCAAGCTATTAAAATAATGATGAAAGTCCCCTGAAGGAAGTTATCTTATTCTTTTTTTAAACAGATATCAAGCTGGTAGGATTTTCATTTTCTCAAATATTAATAAAGGAAGAATTATAGTGCAAATATATGTAGTATGCATCTGTGTAACAACTGACAGTTCACTAACTAACAACTGAAAGACTAACAGGATTTATGCTACTGCCCATCTCTGCACCTTAACACTTGCCTTCTAAGCACGACAAGTAGGTGATACCTAAACTAGGCTGCACGAATGAACTTCATTCTACAAAAATCTGTGAAGTCCAATTGCAAAGCAAAGACTGTAACAGGAAAACTTTTTGCTAGGCTGTAGCATGGATTTTTCTTAGAGTCAGTAGAATGCCTCCATAAGTAAAATGAAGCACACACACTAAATATATGGCTCCAGAACCTATATGCCAATGTGCATCAAAAATGAAGCACCTTTATTTCATGCTGATGAGTTGTGGCTCAGTTTCTCCCTTACAGTTAATTATTTTCTAAAAGCTATCTAAGACACCTGACAGACTCCAAACCCAAGCATGCAGAATTGCTGTCAGATCTGACTAATAGATGACTTACCGTCCTGACCTCTGCCATCTTCTTTTCTAATACCTTCTACTTTCAGAATTTATTTTCTAAGCAGAAACAAGAAAATTACACTTTTAAAATAGAAACTAATTAATTAATATAATTATGTTGGATAATTGGAAAATTTGCTCTGCCTTGACTGGATTATTTGATATTTTCACATAATTTCATAGTTACAACTATAAACCCAGGAAAATATATGCTTATATTTCAACTCTGTATTTTTTTAATTGGGATGAGCAAATGGACTAAGTGCATTGAAAAAGTTACTTTCTCATTATACAAGGGAATATCATAGAACCATTGGAATGGTTTGTGTTGGAAGGGACCTTAAAGATCATCTAGTTCCAGTCTCCCTGCCACAGACAGGGGCACTTTCCATAGACCAAGTTGCTCAAAGCCCATCCAACCTGGCCTTGAACACTTTCAGGGATGGGACATTCACAACTTCTCTGGGAAATCTGTTTCAGTGCCTCACCACCCTCATAGTAAAGAATTTCTGCTTTATATTTAATCTTAAAACCATTACTCTTTGTCCTGTCACTACAGGCTCTGCTAAAAAGTCTGCTTCCATTTTTCTTAGAAGCCCTCTTTAACAATTAAAAGGTTGTTATGAGGTCTCTCTGGAGCTCTCTTCTCCAGGCTGAACAACCCCAGCTCTCCCAGCTTGTCTTCACAGGAGAAGTGCTCCAGCCCTCTCATCATCTTCATGTTCCTGACCCACATGCAGGATCTTGCACTTAGCCTTGGTTGAACGTCACAAGGTTTGCATGAGCCCACCTCTCAAAGTTGCTCTGGATGACATCCTGTCCCTCCATTGTGTTGACTGCACCACTCAGCTTGGTGTCATTAGCAAACTTGCTGAGGGTGCACTCAAACCCACTGTCCATGTCACCAATAAAAATGTTGAACAGCACCGGTCCCCAGTATGGATCCTTGAGAAACAACACTCATCACCAGTCTCCATTTGGACATTGAACCTCTGACCACAACTTTTTGAGTGTGACTGTCCAGCCAATTCCTTATCCACTGAATGGTCCACTCATTAAATCCACATCTCTCCAGTTTAGACACAAGGATGTTGTGCTGGACAGCGTCAAAAGCTTTGCACAAGTCCAGGTAGATGTCATCAGTCGCTCTTCCCTGATTTGTCCTTAGTGAAGCCGTGTTGACTGTCACTGATCACCTCCTTGTTTTCCATGTGCCTTAACAAAGTTTCCAGGAGGATCTGCTCCAAGATCTTGCCAGGCACCGAGGTGAGACTAACTGGCCTGTAGTTTCCCAGGTCTTTCTTATTTCCCTTTTTAAAAAAGGAGGTTACGTTTCACCCTTTCCAGTCTGTGGGAACTTCACCAGACTGCCATGACTTCTCATATTCTATCCCCAGTCTAACTATCAAAACCCAATATAATTATTCAGAAAACAAAGGTATTTATTCAGTCTTGAGAATGTATAGTTTATAACTCCATCTTGTTTTTGAAAATAGAGATCATCACTGGAGTTTGCAACAATACAATTTGTCATCATGTAACATTTAACAGGTATCTCTGGTCCCATGTTGTAAACATAGTAGACACTGGAACGTCAGAGATGTGATAAGATGTAAACCAGCCCATTTTATCTAAAAATCTTATATGAAGAAATTAGACAATATAAGTTCTTTTGTGTGTGTGTTAAGAATAGTTCCGAATGTAGGAGAATACAGAGACCTTTTGAATTTGGTACCTAAAAAAAAAAAAAAAAAGGCATGGTTCAAAAAATACCCATAAAGTGAGTCATAATGTGGACGGTTTCCCTTTTCCACTCCTTTAAGAGGGAAGATGTAGATTAAAGCTACTCTGAAAACATTGAAGATTTTCTACTACAAACAAGTGTTCTGGAGGTTATAAGGTAAAGAAAAACATTCCCAGCTGGTAAACAAAATCTTGTGCATCTTCTAACCATATTAACTTTAAACAAGTGGAATGACCATTTTATTAACAGATACTTTCTGTGCGAAAATTGCATACCCTTAACTCAAAATTTGAATGACAAAAGATTCTGTATGAGTAGAATTCATCTCTCCAAAACTATTTCAAGACATCTGTTTTTTACAGTTTGGTAAGATTGGGACTTCACCATCAAAAATAAATTACTTGTTGCAAACTGGAAATACCTCTTTTCCACAGTCACTTGCATAGCATATGTGACTTTACATATCATTATGACTTCCTTTTTGTTTATAACCATAAAGGCAAACCTTTTACCACTGCATTTTTGGGAATTCTTCATGTTGATTGAAAGACGGAAAAAAATGCTCTGAGGATTCGGGATTTAACAGGTGATATCTACCTTTGAGATGCAGCCATAAAGCCACAAGAAAGTATGAACAGAAGATATTTGAATTTACCTTTAACCATTGTTCTGTCAAATGCTGGAAATTTATTGCTCTGATTAGGCTCCAACAGGTCTCATCAGTTTAATGGAGTTAGCCTACAAAACAGTTTTGAGATGCTGTTCACCTGAACAGCTGTTTCTGTCAGCATTTCAGTCTTCTCTGGAGTAGGATGATTAATCCCATTCTGAGCATGTTATGGCTGTTATCTTCTCAGAAGCATTTCCTGTCCTCTGATTCATTCAGCCCAGGAGTTGCAGCTTTTATTAGCTCAAAACATTTTTTTATGTTTTTTTCTTGGCTAAAGACACTAAAACTAAAGTTCATGTGTTCAGGTTTGGGTTTTGTCATTTGTTATTTTGTTTGGTTTATTTTTCCTTAGATGAATCAGTAGAAAACCCTTTCTGATGGCTACATTCCTAATTTTGCCATGTTCTTAATGGAAGTTAGCTAGTTAGAAATTTCTGAAACACAGAAGTCAGGGACATAGAAGGGCACACAAGCAATTTCTGAAAGGAAGATGGATGGGGACAAAAGAACCCCAGTAAGCTGAGTGGCTCTAATTCCATCTCTTCACCTTCCCTACAAAAAACCTGCTTTGTTATCTTTATTTTTTCTTCTTATGACTTTTGCAGCAATAGATCTAAAAGTGGTAGTACTGGTTGGTTCCAACACATAAAAAAGTTCATGCAAAATTTTTAACAAATAAAAGTGTAGTTAATAGATGTTCAACTCCTGAAACACCTTGGATTCAATGTTGTCTTTCAGGTTTTTTGTCCCGTAGAGTCTCAAAGGACAACTAACACCCTTACAGATATTTTCAGGTATCCTTGCTTAATCTTAGACACAGGAGAAGCTTGATTCTATCAAAATCAGAGACTATACTGTCTTCCAAAGAAATTTCAAGTTTTCAACATTTCAACATTTTCTTTGAGTCAAAAATTCATACATAGAGAAAGATTTTGTTACGATGTTCAATCATTGGAACATAGTAACAGAACATTTAAAGGACAGGTTGAACAATGGACTTTGTTCTCTATCTATGGTGATGTAAATCAAGAGAAACCCCAAATTTAAGTAGCTCTCAGGTTTCATTCAGGTGTAACTAATAACAGTTTTCAATCAGTGAAACTAAGAAAAATTGAGACATGTTTTATTGATCTATTTAATTAATCTCCTCTTCAGCCTGTTCTATTCCATATGAAAGGTCAGTGAAGCCTCTGTACCACCTGGTTTCCTATGCACCTAATAGCTGTGTGTGTTTACAGCTAAACAGCATAGGGCTGTTGCCTAGACTAAAACTAGTTTAGAGAAAGGTGCTTCAGCTGCAAGCTGCTGGTGCCCTAAGGCTTTGTTTCCCTCTTTCTTTGGCATTCAGACTGCTGATAGTTACAGTACATTTGACCTGAAGCAACTATGTATTGAGAGTAGGCTTGTTCTACGTTTATGTCCCTAAGCCCATTTAGCTGACTCCAGTTACCTTATCAGTGAAACCAAAGATTCTGTTACTGACGTACAGCAAACACCATCTCAGCTCCATCTCTCCTCCACTAACCAGGCTCCTCCTCTTAGGCTGATGCTTCTGTAGAGAGCCGGTATTCCCTGAGCTTGTCTCACTCAGCAAGCACATACAAATACTTAATTGTATTGCTAGCTCATCCCTCTCCTCTATTACTTGCTTCAGTTTCAGAAAAGTGTTCATGGGTATCTCCAGTCCTTGGATCTTTTCTTTTCTGTTTCCATCAGGCAGCCTGCTGGCACATAAACACACCTTCTACCCTAAACTAATCATGCACACGCACAGCTCCTGCATCTTGTCACCTCTGTTACCTCTATCATTCCTTGGATCCTCTCCCTTATTTTCATGGTTGCCATCTTCCTTATTCATGCCAAACTCCCTCTGAAAATCCAGAACAACTCCCTCATTTGCTCCTTCCTGCTCCAACTCCCAGAGGTTGGTGACTACTCTTAAAGGGGTTTACTGCAAGTCAGCCCTAGCTGAAGGAGGATGAGTCCCTCATCCTCTGAGCAGTAAAACTTTTGCTTCTCAATAAGAATGCACAGAAGAGCGATATACAGACACAAATTTACCGATCTCTAATATACAGAATTTTCCTTTCTCACTAGAGGACTGGCAGATCTCACTACCAGCAACAAAAAGTACTTTACACTGTTAACTTTCACCAGTGTCAGTTCAACTTTAAAGTAAAAATATGAAAAAATTCTAAAAAGTCATCTTCATTTTTTTAACACACTCAGAAAATCAGAAAGAAAAATAAAAGAACCATCTGTTTCCACAGAAAAAAACATAAGATCTTTTTAATGCATAATATATAAGACATAATATGCTTCTTAATGGAAATACCATGAAAAAATGTCATATGTAAGGCATAGAAAGCAAATGCATGAAAGCTTTTATTGTATTCAGAATATAAATAACATTAGTTATACTGCAGGTACCTTAAAGAAAGGTCAAAAATGGGTGAGAATTCTAAATACTAATCAGTTACATGTGTTAAGGACTACAAAAAAGAACATCTATTTTGTCTAGCTAAATTTTTTTTAATGAGAATAATCAAAAAAGCACAAGAAAATTAATGCTTCGTAGTGCAACCCGGGAATTAGTAGCCATCTCAACCCTAAAGGTATCTCTACTCTGCTTCCATATGCGATATCTTCACTTCTCCAAGGCTGTGATGTTACAGTTTACATTTTCTACATGTTTATATAGTCATTTAAGATGAGGTGAGATTTTGGGAGTTTCACTACTATAATTGGATTGTGGGACATGACAGTACCCCATCATCACAGTATGTCATTCAAAAACATATTTCCAGAAATGGTGATGTGGCTTGCTTGTGTTTCTGGACAGGCTGGACTAGAAGACAACAAAAGCGTGAAGGGGGGGAAAAGAAAAAAAAAAAATCTTTCTCAATACTTTTCAAATATTTTTTGCTTTGATGGAGCTATACTTTTACACTTTGAGAGATAGATTCTTAAGCACTTGGCACATAAAATCCTGGCCAGATTTTTGTCACAGCTTAGCACTGAATTGTTCCTATTTACAGAACTTACAAACAGATTTTCAGATTTCAAAATAGCTCACATATTTGTTCAATTAGTGAAAGCTGTCCAAATTTCTGACCTTAACAAGCATCAAAATTCTGAATGAAAAATTTATTTGTGCTGTTTGAAAAACAATGGGGGAGGGAAGCTGTGAGTTAGACTCATTTTCTGTTCCCTGGTTATTTACTGAAATTTAATTTTAGCTAGAAATTTCAAACCAGATCTCATTATTTTTAGTGGGGAAAGACGTAACACTATTCCGCTGAGTTTCAAGTGTATTCCTTGGAGATAAGTTCTAAGCAGACTGCTGATTCAAAGTTATCATCCCATTCATTTTACTTGATACTGAAAGCATATCTACACTTTTGGAATTAAATACGTGACTACATTTTATTTGACATATGTGGGCAATAAATGAGACCATAAACATGTGATAAGTGCATGGCATAATATCTAATAAAGTGATATTATAAGGTAGAGGAAAACTTAATATTTTCAATTTCAAAGTGCTTCATGAAAAAAATAAAGTAATATTGGCTGGAATACTAAAGAGTTGAGAAAAACATCCAATTATGGTCAATGATATTTAAAGGGAAAGTACTTGAATGTACAGAATACAGTCCTATAAGCAATAACACTAATTTCATTGCATTATGGTATATATTCCTTTTTGGTCAATTGAATACCTGAGTCTCTCCTTAGTCAAAAACTCAATTTTTATTCCTTACTTGGTTAATAAATATGAAATTTATTCTATGTCATCCTCCTATGACATAAAATCAAACAAAGATTCTAGGAGGATGTTACAGATTCTGTTTCCTGTAAAGTAAGAGCTTAGATCCTGGAAATACTGATATCAACTATAACACTGGCAAATGTTCCAACTGAAGCTGGGAAGAGTGAGTTACAGTTCATTCCTGCCTCTAGTGAAACCAGTGCTAGAATTTCAGATTTTCTACAGTGAAAGATCTGGAAGTGACTAAATGGAAGTTTTTTGTTTGTTTGTTTTTAAATCAAAGATAATAAAAATTTCTGTGTAGCAAGAAAAAAGGAAGTGGCTCTGACAGAAAATTTTGAAGCGGTGGAGAAAACTATCTCATCTGCCAAATGGCCTGGCTGGAAATGTCATTTAAGTCTTTTATAGTGTACTTCCTTTTCCAGTGTTCACCTATGCCTGCTAAACTGTTATTGTATGGTATTTTCTTCCAATATCATTTGTCACTGTGGAATGTAAAAAGCGTTTGTTACAAAAGTAAGAGGAAAAAAAAGCACTAGACATTTTTCTTACTGTTTTGATTAGTTCACTGATCATTGTATTTGTTTTGACATTTTACTACAGCATAAGCAGGGATTAGGTCTGAAAAAGAACTTCAAAATCCTTGCTGTAAGTCTGTCGTTGGATCTAGACAATGTTGGATGTATTTTGCTCTTTTCTTGGCTATCCTGCCCTAACCTCTTATTCCACATACTGATTGCAAAGTTCATCTTTACTACGAACGACCTTCCTCCATCTGGAGAGATCAGCAGAATCCATAACCTGACAACCTTGCCTATGCTCCAGACCCTCACCAAACCCTTCAGTGCACTGTGCATGTGAATTTATACCATAAAATATACCTGACTGCCTGAGTGAAATTTCTGTTCACCACTTCAAAACCCAGTATACCAATAAAATGGGATACAGGTATTACTGAAAGTCATTCATGTTTCTGCCAGACTTTTTTGCACATAGGTGAATTTCACTTGTCTTTCATGTCCCCCAGCCCCACCCCCGCTCATCCTTGATCTAAGCTATAGCCTGTCTAGTGTACTTATATCTCAGCTTGTACCCAACCAGTCTATTCAAAAAGCTGCTACTAAAATTATCCCTTTCATGCTGGTCAGACCCTGCCGGACATTCATATTCAAATCAAACCCTTCATCCTCTGCTTCAAGTTCACAGTTCTTCTCTTAAATCCAAGGCCCAGAAAAACACAACACATATCTACAGCTTTGTTCTCAGTTTGCTCTGTTCATTTTAAAACTTCTCTTCTCTCCATTACGTTCTTCAGACTTTCATATCTATTTTCTGTACTGTCCCTTAAGTTTAGTAGTCTCTCTTGCTGTCTGGATATAAAACTCGTCAGTTCCCAAATTTAGGTACTTCCATAAAACACATTTATTTGAAGGGGTGGAGGGAGGGTGGTGAGAAGGGGAGTTTAACCACCACCTCTGAGCCTACAACAAAATCTAGAGGATGAGTCACAACTGCATTGTCTCAGACTTCATTACACTTCTGAACATTTTAACTTTATATGAGAGACTTTTACCTTCAATGAGGGTAACAGCCACTTAGACACTCAAAGTGCAAGTCATCTTGCTTAAAACAACAAATACAGAAAACCCAACCAACTTCAGTCTAAGTTCTCAAACTATTATTTTTAGAAAATACTGCAAATCTTTTGCAAACCTGTTTTGTTGTAAAAACAAAACAAAACAAAACAAAAAACAGGAGAGTGTCTTTTTGTCTTGCGGAGTGTGTTCTTTGTTTTATTTTAATTTCTGACTGACTGAAAGGGCTCCCAATTCTGGCAATCCAAAGAGAGGGCTGATAAAAAATAAAACAACAATCCCTATCTTAGGCCTAACTTTATACTGCTCCAATTTCATCTCCTATATCACTGAATTCAATTAGCTTGCATCTATTTTCATTTAATCTATTTAATCTCTCAGCACTCAGCTGAGACTGGCACAAGGCACTGTTGTCATTACCCTGCAACTGCCGCTTGCTCACCCACGCTTTTCATCACCAAGGGAGTACATCCTTTCCATTTCGTACCCATCAACAGCCCAGACACCAAGACAGAGATGGAAAAAGGAAAAAGATCAATTAAAAAATCAGTTTTATGAAACTCCCCACCTGGTAATGTTTGTTCTCAGGCACAGACTTCTGTGTCACTGAGGCTCTCGCTGTGGCTTCCCAGGGTTATCACAACAGCTCTGAGAGTCCATAGGTGCTACCCAACATGATTTTCATGCTGAAAGCTGGAAGAATATCTGTTCCTTCACTATGCTTCACTTTAATTATCAGGTCTCAATTAACACCCTGCCACTCTTTTCTGTTTGCTCTGCTTTGCTCCATTTCCTGCCAAATGAAAAAGAGAGAGAGAGAGAGAATAAGAGTTTCAGAACCTTAGTTTATCCAATAACCTGATTCTATATATGAAAATACATTTTTGCCTTTTAATTCTTCTGCTAATTATTTTCTGTGCCCTGCATTCAGCATTTTCCACAATTTGCCTATCAATGACAAAAAGATTATCTTTTTCATGTTGCTGGCAGAGAGAGACCCGAGTTAAATCCAGTCTCTGAAAAGATGCTAAACCTCCATCTCATTTCCCTCAGCCTTATTTCTTCCTCTTACTCCCCGACTCCTCTGTGTTACATTTTGTTATTGAATGCTTCATGTGAATAGTTAGCTGCAGCTACTGAAAGAAGTTAATTCTTAAGTAAAATTATGACATATTATTAGGTTTTTATTGTATAAAAAGAGAAAATCTTTAAAGATCTTATGTTTAAATCTTTAAAGTATTAACAAATGTTTTATCTAAGGATCAAACACCTTTTGAAGAATGATAGGTAAAGCACAGCAGATGCTCTGCTGGCTTCAGCTTACAGAATCTCTCTTTACTTAATGTGCTGCTTTTTTTTTTTTTTTTCACTGTGTGGAATGAAGATTTAGAAACTCTCAAAACCACAAGCATTGGGGCAATATAATTCACTAAGTTTCTACAGTAGCATTCAGTTTTCAGAAGTCTACAAATCCCTGGGAATTTTTCTGTAATTCTTAGCTTTATAGATCATAGGCAGGATGCAACAGTTTAAAGAAGGCTGTTAGACAGCAAAAAGTCCATACAGAAAAAAAACCACAACAAAACAACACAGTAAATCCCAGAGATATAACTGTGTGTGCCAGTATGGTAGATTAAATAACCAAATATCTTTTATATATGAGGGAATGCTTATTTAATATCAATATATGTTCTCTCTCTATAGAAGAACAGACTAGATCTCTCAAATTAGGATGATACATCTGCCAACTCTCAGTATAGCAAGCCTTTTTTCCCAACAAGATAGGCATTACACCCATGTATAGACAAGGGCACCTGGTTCACTTCACACCCGCATGGTCTGTTTCCTGGATATGGGCTAAAATCTGGTCCAGAATTACTCCCCTTAAATGACAAAGTACACAATGCTACTTCAAGCAGGCAGAAATAGTGCCATCAGGATAAGAAACTAACAGATACAGCATGGAAGATGACACAGGGGAAGCAGGACTAGTTTAGAAGGTTTTTTGGTATTTGCTTTGGTTTGTTTGTGGGGTCTTTGGATCAGTTTTGGGGTGAGTTATTTGTTCTTGTTTTAAGGGGGGTATGGTTGTTGGGGTTTTTTAAAGACTGTATTTGTAGCACTGAAACAGAGAAAAGGTCTTGTTAATCTCTCCTTTTTCAGGTCAGTGATTCCTCCCCCAACCCATTTAAAGACTTTATTGGACGTAAATAATCAGCTCAATAGCCAAAGCATGGGTAGAAATTTCCACCCAGAAGATACACACCTCCCTCAAAAGCGTTTTCGGAATCTAATTGTCTGTACATATTTAACCAAAAGTTGTAAGACTGAACTTAACAGCCCTTAGCCTTTCAGCTACATTTAGTGCTCAGACTGACTGAATGAGGCATAAAGCCAGCAGCCCCAAGCGTTTCACGGGCCAGGGCAGTGCTGAGGCAGTGACCCCTGGGCTCACCCCTGCTAGGTTTCTCCCAGTACACATCTCCGCTGCAATCCCTTCCTTAAGTGCTGCACTCTCCTCCTTCCCAAAGCTGCCTGCTCCTCCCATCGAAGCACTTCGTTCATCTTCCCCGGACCCTGGCCACCCTGCAAGGGGCACTGCACAAAGCCCCTTAGGAGACAAACAGCACTGGGAGAGGGGCTGGATCCCAGGCTCTGTAAGACAAAAACTTGCATTCGTAAGTCATTCTAGCTTAAAGATCTCAAAGTCTGGCTGCAGTCTGTTCTACAGGGGGGTTAAGACTAAAACCAGTTTGACAGCAGTCAGTCTGTCTGTCAAGACTAAAACCAGTATGCAACATAGACATCCCCTGTGACTCAAGGTTCATTGCATACATCAGTTCCTCATCTCATCACTCCTATTCACTCAGAGCTGATTTTTAACATGATTAACAGGTTTTTTACATGTTTTTACACACAATTTCATTTGCACAGCATCTTATGCAAATTCTTGCCATTTAAAGAAAAGTTACTACTAATGTTTCTTTTGACAAGTCAGATATTTAATGATAATGAATAAAGTGAATAATTACTATACTGTTCCCTTTAGAAATAGCTACGGGCAAGTTAGATGGCCAGAAAGGGAAGCGGAACTTGTTTTAAGGGTGTGATTCATTCATAGAGGGAGGTAGCAGGAGGGCATCATTTGCAACTGTAATCTTTAGAGAAATTATGGTGAAAGGACCATTAGCATAACAATACCTATGTCCACCAACTACAAGAAATGGCACCAGGAAGACTGTCCTACAGCATTATGGTAAGGCAACTGACAGGGCAAGAAATAATTGCAAAAACCAAATGAGTACAGTTTTTTCTACTTCCTCCCTGGGGGAACACTACACCAAAGTAATATGAAATTAGTCATTATTTACATAATTGCATCCCCTCCATCAAAATTAATGAAAATGAACTATTGTTTTAAAAGTACATTTCACATTTAACCTATACTCATCAAGAATAAAATAATTACACAAGTTACGAGGTTATTTGGAAAAGTCAGTTACACTCAGTTAAAAAAAAATAGTGAAAATTTCAGTAAATACAAAATATGTAATTCTGGAGTGGCGTCTCACCTTTCCTGTACCAGGATTCATGGTCTGAAAAGTGGTACAACCATGGAGAAAGCACAGCATATTTTCCACATAGACTAGGGATTGCAGTCTCAGATCTAAAGACCAGTCAGTGTGCAACGTGATCACGTAGATGTTACTTAGCTGCATTGGTTTATACCTTCCAGCAGAGCTAACAAAAATATCTGCCTTTCACACACAAAACACTTTCCTTTAATGTATCATTTCTTTGGGTAGTTTCCTGTGCAGCCGTTTCCTTGCTCTAAGCTGAAATAGAGAATTGCTGAAGACCAGATTTATCTCCTAAACCATTCTTTAATCACTATCCTCCAAATGCCCATTAGAAGCTGCTCTTAAGCAGTTTACAACCTCTCCATGCTTAATTGTTCAAGAAATGGTTCAAAAAATTGTTCACAGCAAGTAAGAAGATCTGTGCCTCCAATGGGAAGTTTGGGAGAGCAGAGTTGGCCTCAAGAGACTCAGGGCAATGATGAACGTGACTCTTCTTATGCCCCAGGGCTTGGCTGGGGAACCCCCACAGAACCTGCTCTCTGCCCTGTTAGTTTGGAGGAACCAGTTGCTCCCTTGCACCATCTCATCAGTGCCTGGCCGGGCCCAGCCCTCTGCACTGGAGGTCTTCCAGCACACACAGAAGACAGGGACACGCACAAGATTAAAATTTTCATTTATTTCACAAAGTAGGCAAATAGTTTTCATCCAATATTGTCAGGTAACTTCCCAATATCCATACTCATAAACATGGAGCAATTGGTATGTTCAAGCCTTGATGATGTCATTTATGCTTCAGCTGATAAAAAAGCCTGTCTACTTCTGAACTCCCAGAGACGTGCTGCACTGATGAGAGAAGTATCGGAGCACCAGCAATAGGAACCTTACAGGTTTCAGCAATTGTACTGTAAGTAGATGCCTTTTCAAGTAGAGTATTGGAGCACGGGGAAGCAAGAGTGGTCCCAGTTTCCACAAGTCACTGTATTGTAAATTGGAAAACTCCTGCTTCACTTGACCAACAGACTTTCAGTCTTCGAGAACGTCTCTCGTGCTGTAATATTCAAGATGCATATTATACAGGAAAAAAAGCAGGAGTCATAATGCTGCATTAGAACTGCACTCTAATTTTTGTCACAGGTTAGTTAGGTGGAGGGTGCTAACAGATAATTTAGATTTCATATTAGAAGGCCTTCTTCAGTAGTTACGATGTTTCCATTGTGAATAGTTTAGGTAAAATTCAGTTAATATAATTCATTATCAAGAATAAGGCTTAGGAAAAAAACATCTGTTTTGTCTATCCTCAATTGAACTTTGAATAGCACCAGCTTCGCACTGTTTTGGAACAAAAAATTTTACACTGGGTGGGGAAGTAAAAGGCCTTCCCTTCTGCCTTGAATCCACCTCTTGCCATCTCCATGAAAATGCATCCAACCGCAGTCAGAGTACAAGCTTCCAAAAGCAATCCCATTTGCACAGAGCTGCTACAATGCTGTGCTCCAGGACTGGTTCCTTCTGTCGTTTCTCCTCTCCATGCAGGCATGGGCACCTGTGGCAGTGCCCTGAGCTCCTCCAGCCCCATTACCGATTCACAGCAAGGTCATAAGAGAAAGAGGAAGCTAACTGCCTGGAATAAGAGGATAAAGGTAATGGAGCAGAAACAGAACAGGAAATATGAGACATTTTAACATTGTAACTGCATGCTCGTAGCATTTTTTGGCCCTATGACTGTCTAGCCTAAGATTCAGACCTCTTCTAAGTTAACAACTGCATAAGCCCCTGTACGTTTCAGGGTGTTTGTGTTTCCTTCCCTCTGGGGAGCACTGTTCTCTTTCTGAGAAAGACAAAGATAACCTCACATCAGTGTGACAGAAACTTGGGAACTCAGTTGAATCTTAGCCAAATCCCCAGCTGAGATTAGAACCGAGTCTGAACCTCAAAGCAAGGGTAAATCTGAATTTGTATCCTCAGCTTATGCTTGAGCTCAATGCAGGCAGCCAAAAATCAATGCACTAAAGCTAAAAGCTTCAGCATACTGAGTCCCCCAACCAGCTTATTTCTGATTTTTCACCTCCTTCCTTTGGCTCTGAGCAGTACTTTTCAATCAGTAACATACTGGTGTCACAGGAGGCTGTATATCCTCACAAACAACCCCGAGGACACTCATTAACCCAAGGAATTAATTTTAGATCTTGTCCATTATGCAAATAAGAGGTACAATTTGTTCTCTTTTTCTGTGTACCATTGATTTATGCAACTCCTAGTTAGTCTCAACAACATACTTTTTAATTAGAAAAAAAAAAAAAAGAGAGGTTGCAGAGTTCAAAAGGAAAACTGAACCATAGTTTTTAATAAATAGAAAAAGTAGGTGCAACTGCACCTAAAAGTGTGATATGGTAATTATATTGACCATATAACTTCTAGTCAATGTTAATTGCTGAAGTAAATTGGATGGAATGAATGACAAAATATTTATTGTTCTAGGATTGATTACACAAGCAAAATATACTTATTTTGATATCCCAAAAAGTAGGTTGTTCACTGGGGATTTTATTCAATGACAGAGGTTTTCAGTACCTCAAACCATACCCTTGCTAAAATACGCAGCGGCAGGTCC
This sequence comes from Falco biarmicus, assembly GCF_023638135.1. NCBI lineage: Eukaryota > Metazoa > Chordata > Aves > Falconiformes > Falconidae > Falco > Falco biarmicus. The sequence goes on from NC_079298.1 coordinate 25,759,762, forward strand.
TTCCAAATAGATTAGTTCTCACCAGCCCATTCATACAACTTGGACCCAGCTGCGACTCAGCTGCTGCAGGGGAGAGGCAGCGAAGTCTCCAGCCACCCCCACAAAGGCAGGCTGCTCCTGGATCCACCAGGGCAGCTCCAGGGCTCCCCACATACTTCGGTACCTGCTGCTGTATTTCTCAGCATTTGTCCTATTTTTTTCAGATAACACAAATAATAAGCTGAGGAACTTGTTGAAAAATACATACGTAAAACCAGTTTTCCATGAAGCTCATGGAAAAGCTTGTGGCAAGCCAAAAGCAAAAATAAATCTGTTGAGATGCCGTTACTGCAGCGATAGTAAACCTGTAGCACAGATGCTGGCATTTGTAGATGGTGCTTCATCAGTGGTACACATACTTCCTCCTGCTGCTGCCCAAATACCAGGATATTCAGGTAGGAACAGGGGGAAGACCAGAAAATACGGAAAGGTGGAGGAAGGAAGAATTCTGGAGGATAAAAGTGTTGGGGGCCATCATCAAGGAGAGGAAAGGACTGAGTATTAGCAAGAAGCAAGTTTTTCCTCCACTGAACACAAGTAAAGCTTCAAGCTTCCCCTTTGATTTTTGCCCTCACAGAAATGCAGTTCACAAGAGCATGTTTTGCATAAGTGATTATGCAGATTTTACTATATCTTCTCATCAAGTTTTTACACTCTGGCCAGTTAAGCACAGAGTGCTCAGGATCATAGTTACCATGAAGTTTCCTCAGAAACTAGACAGAAAAATAAGAAAGTAAGTTAAGGCCACCAATAAAGACAAGCAAAACCCATCTTCATCCAAAAGCCATAAAGGAAGGATCTAATATACTTTCTCTAACTAATAGGAATGACTCCCCCTGGAAAGGCTGGGAGTAAGCAGAAGAGACTGATGTTTTGACAAAGATGATAATTAGGAAAAAAAAAATCAGCTAATCATTAAAAGTTAGTATATTTATTTTTTAAAAAAAAATCTAATAGAAAAGACTGTATTTCAGTCTGAATTTCAAGCAACATGCAAGTGTCTGTTGTCGAAGTGCAGAACTGTCTCTCCCCTCCCACCCCAGATAACATTTCTTGCCTGTTTCCCTTGCGCCACCGCCCCCGGCGCAGCCAAGGCAGGCTGGCAGAGGCAGCAACCACCACAGCCAGGACTGCAGCTTGTCCTCAGTGCCAGGAGGAGAGCATGGCGAGTCCATGTCAGAGAGGCAGAGGAGGTTGCCAGAGAACAGTATGGGCAAGGATATATCCTATAACAACAGGTACCATCCCTCCTGATGAATCAGAAACAAACCCGGTAAGCATTGCTCCTGTGGTCAAAACAGCTGGGTCATGTCATCTTTGCAACAGATGGAAGAGGCACCCTTCAACCCAAGGCACTCTGTCTGCTCCCTATGATGGAGTTTCATCTTGAAACCTTTCATGTCACTTCAGCCTTTTTGGAAAATCATCCAAATATCTGCAAGCCTCTGCAGATCATCCATTTAGTTCGGCAGATGGGAAGGCCTGTATACATGGTAACTCCAGCGAGTCTGTTGCAGGGGTTAGCACCATTATTTTGATGCATACGGTGTATTATTCCACTAAAATTCATAAATCCCAGGTGCATTCAATTTCAGTTTGCCAAAAAGCCTCAAAGTAGTCATATGAACGGCAATTGTGGGCACATTAGATGGTTGCATTTGCTCCTCCAGATTCTGGATATCTTAAAAAAAAAAAATAAATAAAATATATATATATATATATTTAAAAAAAAAAAAAGCTGCTTGTTTTCCAGATGGGGCTGCAGACTCATTTGTAACCTCCGTATCTCGTCACACACTTCAGTAACTGTGGGTGGCTTCCTTTTCAAGTACATTGATTGATGTGGTTACTGGGCTTACACAACTGGTTTGAAAATTATTGCACACTCACCAAGAGAGAAAGAGTTGCCATCATCAAACTCTATTTCTGACCAGAAGTTAAAAATCTGGAAAATACGTGTTTCTCATTTGCTTTGCAATATTAAGTCAAATATCCAGGCCTTTTAGTAACACATAACAAGTTCAAAGGTATCACATTTTCTAGCGAGACAAATAACACCATTCTAGGTTTTCACCCCTAGAATCAAGTCTTCCCCTCCTCTAAACCTTAATGTTCTCTGCAGACTTAAAGACTTCATTTTTAGTCCCTCAGCAGCAAGAATGGAAAATTTGAATTAGCTAAGCTAAAACACTAGCACTTTGCATAATTAAGCATTTAAGAAAATCATACAGTTTCTTTTGTATTTATTTCTAAATGACATTATTTTACTTAGTCACTGCAGAAAGTGTTTGATATTTACCTATAACTAAAGAGAATTGTCACGTGGGTACATCAGCCATCTTACTAGGAAAAAAAATAAGTCCTTAATTAACCTCAAGTTAAGCCAAATAGATGAAATAAAGAAAAGCTCATACCACATTAATCATTTAAGACCTGCTCATATTTCCCATTACAATCTCAACTGTTCTGCACACTGTACCGCCTGTTCCGGAGTCATCCTATGCTTTCTGACAAAGGCATTCCAACCCTTTAGCAAATAAACGTGATTGGAGTCCTCCTGGTCACATAAATTCAGCTGCTGATACTGCATTTCTCTAACAGGACATTATGCAAATACTGCATGTATACATGTGTAAGCTATTAATTTTTTTAATGTTTGCCAGATTTTCGCCACTAGAAGTTGGCTTCCAAGACCAATTTTTAAATATATATCTCAAATCTCTAATACTTATTAAGATACCTAAAGGTTAATCACTTCAAAATCAAATTACTTTGCCTTCTTAAAAAATACTTTTTGCACCCTCCAATGCAGAACAGATTTTTTTAAATGTTGGGGGTTTTTGTTTGTTTGTTTTTGTTTTGTTTTGTTTTTTGATGGAGAGTTTAGGAATCTTGATACAGCTATGAGATACACACTTACGGAGGCTTAAGAAGAAAATGCAAAAGCCTAATGTGAAGCTATATGAAGTAAGAAATATTCTGTACCTAAATAAGAAAGATAGTGTATATGAACTAATATCTTCCGAGTCCAGGTTACAGTCACATTGCAAAGTTCCTTTACTCCCTTTTAGCTTCCCTGCTTAACTTCTTGGGTGACAGGGAAGGGCACTAGAGTGGATAAATGTGGGAATGCTTCTCTTTTGTGGCAATACAACTGTGGTTTAACTAATTTTTTTTTTTCCAATAAGGTAAACTATGGAAAGGACCTGAAGTATTGTGAAATATCCATCTTTGCAGTTACACTCAGAATTTGACTGGAAAATGAGCCAGGTGACCTCCAAAGACCCTTCCACACTAAATTATTCTGTGATTCTATGAACTCTGGGGTTTACCATCTAATAAAAGAGTTGATTGAAAGATAAGTATTTGCCTGTAGCTTTGGACAATTATACTTTAAACTAAGCAAACCTGAATGTGATCAGCCACACTTAATTGGAAGTACCTCTTGGACAGGGGCTGGCTTGGGGCAGAAGCCTCTCCACCTACCAGCAAAAGAGCTCCTGCCACCAAAAGTTTTGCCAAGGCATCCAGAGCTGCTCCTCAAAGCCTGCCTGCCGTCTGCTCTCCTCCTATATGGTGTTTCGAGTTTAAACATCTCATCAAATCTAATTTTTCACCACCAGAACACAAAAGCATCATATTCCCCTTCAGTGCAGCTTTCAAAATGCATAGATTGCTTTTTAACTCATTGGGGCTTTGAAATGTTTTGCAAAGCATTTTCTGTATAACATCAGTGGGAGTTCACTCAACCCACCAGTTTAGCAGTTCCCTGTAGGGAGGGGTTCACATGTTGAGCGGCTGCTGTTGGATCAGTTCGTTAATGAGCATGGCAGCCCAGAAGGATGACGTGCGAGACGCCGCTACCCACCCATCTGGAAATTATTTGGACAAGTAAAACTGCCCTGCATGTGTGCCCCTGTCCACGCTGGGCACAGATGTGGCTGATCTCCAGCAGCGATCTCAGAAAGCACCAGCCAGAGAGGAGGAAAAGGGCCAAATGCATGAAGCGGTTCCCTTTGGCAGCATCCCCAGAAATGTTTTACTGGCATTTCATGCACTAAGATGCTGGCAGGTTTACAAATGGCAGATACTGAAGAACACACCATTGTGATACAGTGTGGTAGCAAAGAGCTGGACTAATGAGATCCCAAGGATTGTCTGATTACTTTGGCTATCAGAATTATCTCCATGGATCACAAGCTCTAAGAATGGAAACCTCAGCTTTTCAAAACGTGCATATCAAACTACTTTAAATAGATTTAAAAAAACAACCAAACCAAACCTGAACACTGAAACCAAGCCTTTCCTATATTTGATGAAAGGGATGAAGACAGTCCCTGCTGAAGAAGACTGCCTAGCTATTGAACACTTTGATTATCAATGATGTCAACAATATTCCTTACCTGTGTTGGAGGTATACTGTTCTCTAACATATACATCCCCTATCACAAAATTCTTACTAGGGAAAGCTATTCAGTCACAGCAAAAGTCTGCTTGTGTTTAAAGAAGGCAGCTGAAAGCTCAAAAATAGTTATAAGGTACGTCAAACACAGCCAGTGCGTTAACCAGTCACTTGCCTTACTCTCTTGAGGGCTGTGAAATATTCAGTTTTACTGCAGGAAAAAGAGACTAGCAATACAATCACTTCATCTGCCTGTGCTTTCTGTCTGGGATTTAATCCTGCATATAGATACACAATATTATTCCCAACCAAGCTATCTGTTTTGCATCACAAAATGAACCATTCCCTATTTGAAGGGGCTGTCAGTTATCTGTGTTTTGTTAAGCATAAAAAGCAATACTTTCTATTTCAAATCCCAGACTGCTGACAGTGACTTCTTAGAAATCTGAATAAAGTGACTTGAATTATTCAGAACAGTGAGTAGATTGGATTATCCCATTGTTCCATTTCTACAGTTAAATCAAGACAAAAAATGACCTTTTGGTTAAGTAGATGCTAACATTTGACCCTGATTGAGACTCAGGTAGACTCAACCCTTGGTTCTTTAAAGAATAAATTATCATACTCCAAAATAAGGGAGGTGAAAAACAGGGTAATCTGAAAAGCATTTTAGGAACAAGAGATGAGATACTCCAAGCAGATGGGACATGTTAAAGCAGAATTTTATTGGTACAGGCCTGCAAGAGAATACATCACTTGGATAAAACGGAACGCTAATAACAGCTGCTAACGTAGCCCAGAATTAATATAAGTGTTTCCAGAAAGCAATTCAGTTGGCTGAGAGATATATTGGGGTTTTTTAATCAGGTATTTACTCTTTTCATTTGGAAGAGACATGTTATATCCCTGTATTATTCTTCAGCATAATACTTTATTTCACATTAAATTTCTCATTTCCCAACAATCAGCATGGCTGATTCACAGCACTATGGCTACTCTGTATGTGCTGCAAGTACAAGTCATCATTTATGAGGGTTTTTTCTGCAGCCTTTGAAACTTATTCTTTCAAAACAGAATATATTGCATTTTTCAGAAAAAAAAAATTCCTAGAGACATCTGCCCCACCATAAACTTATGACAGAATTAGTACTTCAATATAAAGAGATCAAGCAAGCTAGAATAAGACCTGTCCATATCTACCCAGAGATGCATGGTAACAAAGCCCTAAGAGAAAATATCATGACACTAGAAAATGAAACTTTAAAACGGTTCTGAAATTCTCTATCATAAATTGAGATTCTGTTTAAAAGGAGTGATACTGTGAACAGGAAAGCTGCATACAACCTGTACTTTATGAAAGTGTTAATATTTGAGACATATTTATCTCTAAAGCATTCTTTTTTTCCCGAAAGCAAAAAGATGAGGAAAAATATCTAACAACTGTCTCAAAAGCTAGAATACAGATTTCAGAAAGCTAACATGTTACCTAGAGTCAGATTTGATAGGCAGCTTTTCACTAATTGTTTTGATGTATTCAGAGGATTACACTGATATGTCTCGAGTTTGCTGGAGTCACTTCTACTAAGTAACCCAACTGATTTTTTTTAGTACCATTGGACAATTATATTATGAGTCAAGATAAGTCATCAACTTGCCATTTGCTACTGTCCAGGGGCTATTGCATGTGATATTTCAGTGAAGATCCATGGAAACACCAAACTATCCAAAAGTTGTCAGATTTAATCTCGAAAACACGTATTAGACCTGGATCTTAAAACACATTTTAAAAGAATTTCTAAAAGCACAAACAACTGTATTCTGTGATGTCAGTAACTATGTTCAGTAATATAGATTACTTGGGTAGCAAATGAGGTTCCTCAGAGGATAACAATAGTAGCCCTGGAATGAATTCTCAAAGCAACCAAGGAAGCAAGCCAGCTCTCTTCTCAAAGCCACCTTTTTCTAACACACCCATAAACAACAAACATTCACCAACATAAACATCATCTTGCCACAGGAAAGCATTGCAATGTTTATACAAATTTCCCATGGGTGGAACATGATAGAACAATCTATATGTAACAGATTAGTCACATTGCTAAGTGCTCTGCTGCAGAACACACTGGGCCACTGGTACAACTAAGATGGAACAGTCCAGGCTCAACACTTACCTAACAAAACAGAGTCTCTTGATTTTTATAACATAACTTTCCTGACTGCAGGGAAAAAAGTAAATCCTCTTTAGGGAGAAAAAAAAAAAAAAAAAGAGGGTATAGAGACAGTGTAAGTAAATACAGTATAATAATAACAGCCGAGTGCAGTAAATCTTTACCACCAGGGAGCTGAGGAGGAAGCTGGGTGGCAATGAATACCAGATTTCCCTAACTTCCCCCAATTACAGAGATAAAAATAAACTCCACCAGTCCAGAAGACTGTGTTACTACATTTTGTACACAGGTGTGACAGTTTGGAGACTATGCCCACATCAACGTTACAATTCCACATTTCCATTTGATTTGGGAAATAATCTTTAACATGGATTAGAGCATTCTTCTCTAGCAGCAGCTTGATACCTAGGCAGAGACCATGTCTGGAAAACCCTGACAGAGAGACCAGTGCCCACATTTACTGAATGGCTCAAGCCCAGAAAAAGAATGGATTTACTACAAGAAATGCCATTAGATTTTCAGTGAGTTTCTTCATCCAAACTTAACTAAGAGTCTAGGACTGCTGCTGCACATGCACAAATATAAAGCACTGCCAGTCCAAAGCCAACACAACAGTCAGTTTTAAAGGTGATTCCTTTTGAGCCAAAATTCCAGTTCACCACCAAAAACAAAAGCTCAGCAGGAGGAAAGGTGGAGAGACCAGACCCATAAACCATCTTCCAGGAAACCTGCAGCTCAGAGAGCACAGGCAGCACTCGGCACAACTCGGGGCATCACAACCAAGCAGGCAGGTGGACTCTAAGGGAGCCATCCCAGCTACGGGGAAACCCAGAGGGCCAGCAGCTGTGTGCCAAGGCCAACAGAAGGACAGCAGACACAAAAGGCTGCTCTGACCACAACTGTCTTCGAGAACCAGACCTGGAAACAGTGACTGACAGCATGTGCTCACGTACTGGATCTGCCCATGGCTGTCCAGACAGCACCACACTTGCTCTTCTAAAAACCATCCTGATGGTTATGTTTTGGAAGAAGTGCCTTATGAGGCACTTGCATAGGGAAGAAGTACCCTGAAACTCATTTTCCCTTGAGCTTTCACCATCTCTACAGGAGTATCTACTTTCAGCTAGGATCTACATTTGCCTTCATTTTCTTCATCCTCCTCAAAGCAAATGATGTCCTACTTAGTGTCTCCCGAGGAGCAAGGGCCTGCAAAAACAATTTGTTTAGCCAAAGTAGGAGGTACTGTTTAGTGTTTTAACATGATTTTATTTTCTTTTTTTTTTTTTTTTTTTTTTTGTTTTTCCAGAGGAGGTTCAAATTTATACGTTTACAATCTTTTAGCATATCTCAAAACCCTCATTTGAAACAGTATGCAAATCAAGTTTCAGTGTCTGGAGTGCTCAGTTTGACTAAGTATTCTATTTTAACAATTTCAAAAGTTGATGCTCTGTGCTTTACCACTTATTAAGTAAATCTGTCTCATATATATATCCTTTATAAAAATTTAAGCTCATGCTCTTGAAAAGTACAAGCACTAAGAAAAGAGGGGACACCTACAGGATAAAAGATGATTAGAATTGTAAGAGTTCAGGCAATCCTTATTCTCTCTTGGCTTTTTCAATTATGCCAGGTTTGGGAGGGAGGGATTCAACCATTCCTCCAGTGGCCCACTCTGCATATAAGGCAGAGGCAGCAAGCCATTAATACTGAGAGGAAGAGATTTTATATCTACAACGTACTCTAATACACTTGGAAAAGAACTATTCTTGCTTACTACTTAACCTCCTATGCAACTATGCATTGCTTACAAAAAAAATGTCCCAACCTTATTCTAAGTGCTGTACAACCATCAAAAGGCTTGTCAAGTCCATGGCCAAGTCCTGGCTTGGATGCTTATTGTGAAAATTACAGTAATAATTATAAAAAATTCCTATCTAATAACCATGTTTCCCCTTTACCCTAATTTACAGAGCGCAGTTTCCCAGGCAACAGACTAGTCCAGAGAGTCTGCAGACCTCTGAAAATTTTTCACTGAAAATATGAACCATTGTAAACTGAACTTACATCAGCTGACACAGGCTTGCTTTTCTTAGCCACCCGGTGCGTACTGCTCGGCAGTAATCTCTGTACTTGCTGTGATGTATGCTTTATACGTCCAAACCCAGTATACTAATTAACTTTGATTCTTTAAGGCAGTAGAGGACTTTTTCTGGTTAAAAAAAAAAGCATAAAAATGGGTGCACACAGGCTGGTGAGCCCCCCTCACTCCCTTCTTCCCTACTGCTTTCCTAAGTGCACACAGAAAGGAATAACCTTTCAGAAACCCCGGATCTGACATCTCTTAATAAACTTGTGGACTGAACTGAATAATTTGTTCTGCCCCATGAGGTCAAAGCCTACCTATAATACTAATGAAAGAAAAAAGACAAAAAAATGGGTATTTGTGGCATTCAGAATCTTTGTAATATTTGTGCTTCCTTAAGCATTGGAATTATGTGGAAGAAGCAATTTAGTTACTATAAGATTACTGCATTTAATTAGGACCAATAACAATGTCAAAAAAGGAAAATGTACCAATTCTGTTAGCTGTGCCTTCGTTGCTGTAAAGCACACCTGAGGAGAAAGCAATCTGTAACCTGCAAACACACGCACAAAATCTCTCTGCTTCCAAGTTGTCCTTTGTGAAGAGTCTGAGATAATAAACCAGGTCTACTACTGAGCTTCACTGCTCTATGCACATTCCTCAGCTCAGCTAAACGTACATCATAGATAAAAGTAAGGAGCAACATAAGAGCCAGTTATGTCTTCCTATTTTGGAATATTATTTTTTTTAAACTCTCTCAAGACTGATGTAAACTGTGCCCCTTGAAGCCTGATGCATGTCATAACCTGTTTTTTCTTACATTGGTCATGTATCTTCTTCACAGTCTTGCCAATGAGGCAGTGCAACAATCAGCGTGTCAGAGATTCCTCACAGCAGTGAAATTCCCATTTGGCTCCGTAGGCTGCTGTCTGCCTCCACGCACGATGCAGATAGAAGACAACTTCACAAACTGAAGACAATTTACCAAGATCTAAGAGTCGAGCTGAACACTAAACATGGATTTCTCTTACAGATCACTCACACATGCAGTCTTTGACATCAAATTTCTCTGTGGAAAATTGTCATATACAGCATGGCTGAATATTCACTTCTAGGTTGTAAATCATACATACAAACTCACTTTTTTTGTGTTAGCCACTATTGCCTATTTAAAAATAGTGGTTTACAATGAAAGAGAAACTCAGGGAAAGACAATCTGAAATAGATTGCTTTTTTATTATTATTTGTTCAGTTTGCCATCATAAAAATATGGGGGTTTATCTTTACTATCGTTATTCTTTTCTGCAGATCACTGTAAATATAAGCTAAGATGTGATACCTGTGGTCATATCTGCATTCACCATCACCATCCCAGTGTAAAACTTTTAAGCCTGGCCTTAAAATACATTAAGATTCCCGGAGCTTCCATCTGAGGGCAAACTTTGTGCATCTCAAGATAAGTGTGTATGGTTTCACTGGGTATCAGTCAGAGCACTATCTTTTATTTAACAATTCTGATTATGTTGTATGAACTGAAGCAAGATCCAGCTAATGTTTTTGGTATTTTCTGGATATTCAAGATAACAGAAATGAAAACTTTCCCTTCTTACCGGCCTCCCCCTCTAAGTCAGTCACACTGTGTATGCTGAAGGAGTTTTGTTTAGAAAGTATCATAGGAACATAGTCACTTTTTAAAGGTGGTTACTGTTCAACTAAGTTGAAAATCCCGTATGAGAGAGAGGTTTTTAGGAAAGCACAACGTCTATTTTTCTGTGTACAAAAAGAGATGGGCAATAAAAGGCAATTAACTATTCCCTTCACTCCTTTTATACTAAGCAATGGCTTTTCCCAGTGTGATAGATGCCTAAAAGCAATGGCTGCCAAAGATTAAAGGCACAAGAGCAATTAACGGTTCAAATCAGAAGTGTTAGCACACCAAGGTGGAAAGGCTGTGAACTTCTGCTGCGAATCCTGAGTTTCTACTGCTGAGGAGCTCAAGTTTTCCCACTTTCCCACTTTCTCGTTTTTCTCACTTTCAGGTTTCCACTGCTGGGAATTATAGGGAGATAATATGAAAAATTTAGAACCAGTGTAGTGTCACCATATGCAAACCAGAGTACTTATGTACACCAATGTTTTCCAATAGCTTGTAATTTTAGAAACATCTATTTGGACTACCAGTAACCAAATTTCGTTTAAATTCAGATTTCAATGTGAATTTAACTTCATTGTCAAGAGGCATTTTACAAAAGAGAAAATAACAACTGATTAAGAACTTGTGGAAGAGCTCTCAAGTCTGATAATGTCCTCTACCAAATTGCCAAATTGCTCAGGAGTATAAAGCAATATTGAAATGAAAAGGAAGGGAATTCTACCTACAGGCGCAATTGCATATAACATACATTTCTCTCTACAAAAGTAAGAGCTACTGACAAATACCCTCCTTGGAGAAAATGGCAGAAAAGAAGTGCAAAAGCAAGGCTTTTGAGAACTAGTACAGGAATGTCAAGAGGCAACCCTGGCAGGCCGCTGAGGTTAAAGAGCTAATTAAGAAAAAATGGAAATAAAGAACAAACAGTTTATGCAGTCAAAAGACTTCACTGTGGCCATATCCTTCTAATCTGGGAACCGCAGGTAATAGGTCAATGGGAAACATAGAGCAAATCTATAATATGAGCAGCCTGACTGCCAAGTATATAAAAGCTCTCAATAGTCACAAAATTCAAAATTCAGCAATTATTTTTCTTTCCTTCCTTTTAGCTGTTGTCATCTCATGAGAAGGAGTCTTGGTGGATCTCAGCCATCCTCCAAGGAGGAGGTTGACATCCTCATTAATTATGATGGGCTCTCTTTTAAGCCCTAGCAGTACCTTCTGCAGGGTGTAAGATCATGCTAACTCTGGCAGTCTCAGTACGACACTAAGCTGTTAATGAACCATTCTTGTTTTAACATGTTCACGTCCTGTGAAGAAACACTAACATAGCAAACACTGTCGTGATTGCTCAGCACTCCCAAAGCAACTTCACAGGCACCAATGTCCTGAGAATTTGGCAGACAGGGAGGCAGTCTAGTGTTTATACTATATGGCACATGTATGAAACATTTCTACACTGACAAAGCTAGAAAAGGTGGTCCCAACTGTTAAGCAACCAAATATCAGCTGTCGTACTCATCAAAATCTGCATGTGTCTGCACCTCCTTGGATGAATGTACTAACGTACCTTCCCCAGGCACCCACAAACTGGCAGCTTGTCTGAGAAATTACTTAATGTCTTTAGACTTTCTCCTCTCATTCTGTTAAGTAGCTGACCACTCTTTGGCATGGAAATAATGCTTATGAACGAGGCAGAGGAACCACAGAGAAGTTTCATGATTTCAAGATGTACATACAGATACAACAGGCAATGAATGCATCAGGGATAACCCTGACCTCCTTGCCTAGGCACTGCAACCTGCCACCCCCATACTCTTTCTGCTTCTCACCCACTCAGCACAGACCACATGGTGTCAGTCTGCTTTCAGTGTCTTGTGCATCTCAGCAGTATAGTGATGTAAATGGTAACAGTTATACCTGATTGTGAGAAATAAAGGCTCTATCCATAAATATTGTAGAATTATTTGTTACTGCTCCAAGTTTCTCTTCATACATTTCTTTTGATTTAAGACAGAAAAATAGAATTTAGTAAGTCCTCTGAAAAGTCTCTGGAGAGTTGTGCGCTAGTAGTCACAATTTCTATTTAGGCTTCTAATAAAAATAGCAATAGAGCTACTGGGGACCTAAATGCCTCTCTGAAAAGTATCAAAGTCTCAGTATTTACTGGGCAACTACACAGAGATTTCTGATGAAAACCAGAACATTCCTCAAAATACAAAGAATTACCTTGTATGTTAGTCAGTAGTCCTGAGGCCCTCTGCATTCGTGTGAGATAGGAGCGATCTAGCTGATCTCTCCAGCTCTCAGTCAAATTTCTATTGCGCTGTCCAATATTAAGCAAAACTGAGGCAGATCCCAATGTTGAAGCAAGGTGTACAAAGCCCATCTGTGAACTGCACTTGGCTCATCCATGCCCTAAGAAGCAGACTTAATCACTTAGCTGAGGTCTGAGGGGAAAGCATTGTAACTCCAAGCCAGCAAACGAGACACCCCCACTATGGGAATGTGAATCTTAAAATCCCACATCTTTCCCCGTTAGTACACTGCTGGGAAACAAACCAGACTCATTTTCTCCATTTTTTATGGAAGGAGAGAGGGAAGGTTTAAATTCCATTTCACAACAAGATGGAAAATAAAGAATGATTTATACCTTGAAGATTTTTAATAAGAAAAAAATCCATGTTATCACCCATTTATAATAATCAGTATTCCCAAAGCTAACTCATGAAAAAGAACTAAAAATCACCAAATTTGCCAAGGCAAAGTAGCTTTCTTCACATAAACAACTATCCAGAAATACAGGATAATCTTAACTTTGTATTTGCATTTTACTTACACTTAATTAGTTAAACTGTTCGTACTACTACTTCAATACATTTCAGTGATGATTTAAAGTTCTCCTTTAGACCGGTACATTATCAGATGACTTGAAAGGTGCCTTCAACTCTTCTTCCCCAGACCCTTTTGCCCCTCCAAACACGCTCTCCGCTCCCCTGGCTCCCTGTCTTTGTCTCACTCTTCCAAAACATTCACTCTTCTTGCAAGTTTGCGAAGTAAAAATAACAAGCTACAGTCTGCTAATAGTCTTGGCTGCCCAATCCCTAACAACCGCTCCTGGCTCTCCTCACACCGCTTTCCCTGCTGCTCGTGACATCCAGTGAGTCATCGCTGGAAAGCACAGCCTCTTCCTCTAACGCCGGCTGCTCTCCAAATCAACAACAATCTGCAAACTGGAAAGAATATCATTTCTCTTATCTCTCTTTCTTAGGAGGGAACAATATTTCTGGGCCAGCCCCTATGTTTTTTTCAGGTCTCTTAGGGTTTCGATGGTGTTGTTCCTTCTCCCCCACCCTTGAAAATTACAAACACAATTAAACCTCATTTTCAACTAACAGTGAGCAAAATTTCATTTCTATGATATCAACATGCAAGTTTTACAGGTGGGGCAAACTAAAGCAAAAAATCCCAATGACTTCATCAGTTCCTCCTAAATCCATATATTCTTATGGCACTAGATAGCTTAGAGATGTAAGTTATGTTCTTAATGTTTTGGTAGAAATAATTGCCTCTCCACTGACAACTTGTCAAGTTTCAGGATGATGCAATATGAGAAGACAGAGTATAATCTTCCAGGTTTGTAGCAGAAATACACCTTACAGACCCTTAACTACTGCAGTGGTACTGAGTGCTGCTACAACATACACTGACAGAAAAAGTTATGTTATCTGAAGTAGAAGACGCCCCAACCCCTACCCAATAACTTTACAAATTATTCATAACATAAAAAAATACAAGATGGAAAGTAACTGTTTCTCACAGTGGTCTTTCGTATGTACACGAGTCTTCAGCTTCCTAGATCAGTTTTATCATGGGTTTGTTTTGATTTTTTCTTTTTTTGTTACCTATTTCTATCCCTGTCCTTCATGAGGGCTTCTCTACAAACCTCTCATCCTTACGATATCAGGTGTGTAAACAGGCTGCTAAAAAGGGAAGGATATTAAAAAAAAAAAAAAAAACCTAAACAAAAAAACCTCAACCACAAACCAATAGGACTGTGTGAGTGTATGTATATACACACATACCTGATAGTTCCTAAAGTCTGCTTCTAATTGTATGTCTGTAAGCAGAGTATGCACCAAGTTCCCTTAAGCCTTTGTAAGTAACAGAGTATAGAGCTGAGTATACACAACTGATGTTTCCTATGTGAAATCTTCTGTTCATCTCAAAGTGACCTTGTTTATTCTCAAGGGGTAAAGAGCTTGTAAGAAAATGTCCACATAAAAGCAAATGGAAAAAGGGAACTTCAGATCATAATCAGAGCCATGACGTATTCTTTTTAGGTTTGATACACACACAGAAACCCTTGAGGTACTTTTCACATACCACCACATAATGGGAATAGCCAAAGGTCTGAGAATGAGCATCCAATGAGTAAAGAAAACCATAAACAGGGCAGTCTTCTGCACACACATGTTCTGTCACAGCACCACATTTGAGTGCGATGCTTCAGGAGGTGGCCTGGGAGCAGCACCCACATGAAACTGGTCGCTGGTCGCCCATCAGCACTCTGCAGGGTGGAGGGTGGATGCACGGCATGATCAGACACCATTAGAAAGCAGCACAACAAGGCACTGCCAAGTGCATCCTAGTGATTACAATGTGTGCTATTGTGCATCTAGTGCTGCAAGGTACAGAAAGCTTTCTGCCTAAGAAAATCACTGCTAAAGACAATGACACCAAGACAGAGATGTCCTCCAGGGCACAGCACAGATCAGTCTATGCAACAGGAAGGAGAATGGAGGTGCTTTGCACCTCTGAAGGCAAACTACACACAGTTCAGCAAAGCCTCTTAACAGCAGAAGTGATTCATATTCCATGGCTAGCTAGATCAAAAATGCCACAAAAGGTTAATCCCTGCTTCCAGGAGAGGCCAAGAGATGTGCACAAAGGGATTAGGCAGTAATCACAGCAGATTTCTAAAATAATGTGATGAAACAGTCTCAGGTATCGAGGCATGCTGGAGACAAACCTAGGACTAGTGCCCCTGTTAAAAAAAAAACCAAACAAAACCAAAAACAAAAAAACCAAAACACGGTACAGGAGAAGACACACAAATGATACAGTCCTTGGCAGTTGGGGAAAATGCTGCAAACCTTACAATCCCAGCTAAGCCTCAGAAGAGGCTTAATCAAAGTTGCCCATTTTTAATGCTAGAAAAGATACAACCACCTGTTTTTAATTCAGTTGCAGAGGCATGGACTATGTGGCTGATCAATAGAGTGACAGACTGCTTTTCCCATGCCAGCTGACTTAAGACGTTGAGCACAGAGGTCCAAAGGAGAGCACAGAAGAATTGAAGTGATTGACTAATAAACAAGGATTTGAACCTGTTTTCCTGCCTACCCACAAAGCAGCAGGAAGGCAGAGCTGATAGCGCACCAAGAAAATGTAATTAAATTAATAACAATTTTTCTCATAAAAAATACCCTTTCATTAAATACCTAAACCAAAACCCGTTCTAAAACAAGGTCAATTCTGATACATCTCACAGCTGAAATAATTACTGGATAAAAAATTAAAACATTTCAACCAATATTTTTCATGCTTATTAAATAAATACAAAGACAACACCTTCCATTTGGGAAATACCTGATCTCTTATTGCCAAATTATAGGAGAATATTGAGGATCAATATGTATGTCTTGTCTTTTGGTTTTTCCTAAGTGCCTGCTCCTGATCTCTGCTAGAGAGAGTGCTTAGATCTGAGTAAGCATTCGCTCAAAACAAGTCAGTTGGAATATGGCTCCAGAGGTCTGGTAGTCTGACCTCTCACTTGCAGGAAGACCACAAATGCTGGAACTGGCCAGTCATAATATTACCTAAACAAGTCCTCAAAATTTCCAGGGATGAAGAAATATTGCACAACCTTCCTGAACAACCTCTCCTAGTGCTGTACTATCCTCCTTGCAAGGAAAGTTTTCCTAATGTTCAACTTGAACCTCTCAGGTTGTCCCTAGTATCCATCGTCCCTTGTTTTGCCAGCTCTAACTGGCAATATTAACTTCCCTCATCACCTCCCTAACTCTCTTCATGCTCAGCCCAAACCAAGCTCCTGTTCATGGAGCAGCATGAACGACTATATGCTATATGCTGCCTGTATTAAAAATATGGTATACTTATGTTCTTTAAACTCTCAGCTGACAGGATTCACATCACTTGGGTATGGCAGTAGGCTGGCATCCATGCGCAGCTCCAGGTTCAGTCACATCTCCAGTCCAGTTGACTTGATACAAAGGCAAAAGATGCACATACGCACTTATAAAATACTTAGAATCATAGAATCATTTTGGTTGGAAAAGACCTCTGAGATCATAAAGTCCAACCATTAACCCAGGACTGCCAAGTCCATCACTTAACCATGGCCCTAAGCACCGCAGCTACGCATTTTTTAAACACCTCCAGGGATGGTAATTCCACCACCTCCCTGGGCAGCCTGTTCCAATGCTTGACCAACCTTTCTATGAAGGCATACTTCCTGATCTAAACCTCCCCTGGCACAGCTGGAGGCTGTTTCCTCTTGTCCTGTCACTTGTTATCTGGGAGAAGAGACTGAAACCCACCTTGCTACAGCCTCCTGCCAGGTAGCTGTAGAGAGCAATAAGATGCCCCATGAGCCTCCTCCTCTCCAGGCTAAGCAGCCCCAGCTCCCTCAGCCGCTCCTCATCAGACTTGTGCTCCAGACCCTTCCCCAGCATTGTTGCCTGTCTCTGGACACACTCTAGCCCCTCCATGTCCCTCCTCAGGGACACAGCACTGTGCCGAGCACAGGGGGACAGTCACTGCCCTTGTCCTACTGACCACACCGTTTCCGATACAAGCCAGGATGCTGTCGGCCTCCTTGGCCACACTGCTGACTCATGTCCACCTGGCTGTCAGCCAGCACTCCCAGATCCTTTTCTGCCAGGCGGCTTTCCAGCCACAGATCCCCAAGCCTGTAGTGCTGCCTGGGGTTGTTGTGACCCAAGTGCAGGACCCGGCACTCTTCCTTGTTGAACCTCCTACAGCTGGCCCTGGCCCATCAGTCCAGTTCCCTCTGCAGAGCTTTCGCACCCTCAAGCAGATCAACACTTCCCCCAGCTTGTGTTGCCTGCAGAATCACTGAAGGTATGCTCCCCTCTTCTTGCGGACCGGCAGTTTGCCCTTCAGCTTCTCTGTCAGGAGGAGTCAGACACAGCCTGGACCTCACTTTGGGAGGCCACATGGCTACGGTTCTAAGCCCAGCACATACACAGAGTATGGTGGCGACAGAGGGAAATACAGTGCTCTTACCTTCCAGATAAAACTCTGCCTGTTAAGGGTTATACTGAACAGTAAAATAAATCTTTGATAACTATATAGCTGTACCAGAAAATAAAAACTGTTTCTTTCAAGTAACATGCTTAGTGTTAGGTTTATGTGCAAGTCAAGAATGGGGTTACTCACATGCTTACAGTCAAACACAAAGACTTGCTGGACCAGATCCTAAGTGCCTCCTTTATTATCTCCATATCTCAAAATTATGATTGCCAATTCAGGCTGCTCGGTTTCTCCATGCTATTGTATTTCCTTCTATGCTGAATAGAACTTTTTTCCTGTTAATTTTAGCAGACGTTTTAATTTATTCTTTATATTATATTTTATTAATGCCTATCACACTGGCATCTAGGCAGATGGCCAACTTCAAAACCAAACTTTTATAGAGAAATTAAAAGAACAGTCAGGCAAATGGGTTCTTCACAGCTGGGAAGCTGTTACAGTATGTTATATTTATAGTATATAAAAGGTACTTGTGAACAGAACAGATGGTAACAAGAATTTACCTGAATTTGGATTTTTCTCTGAATTTTAGTAGGTCCTTGCAAGTCTGACATTTGGCAGTTTTATTCTTTCAGTCTTTTCATTTTCTCTTCTAACATAGCACATTCAGGTTTTCAGAAAGAGATACATTTTTAAACTCTTCAAAAACGTCTTTTACAAAGGTTAAGAAATAACTCTAAATTGTTAATGAATCCAGCAGGTCAGCAGATTTCTCATAATCAAAGTTATAAGCAGCTGTGGTCTCTTCCACAGATGTGATACAACACATTATAAACACATGCCTTCCTAAATATACAAATGTGACCAACATAGCAGCTCACGACCCATGTATTTCATAAACTATTTGAAAGTAAACTCTTAATTTAAAACCCATTTAAGTTTTAAGGTTCAAGTCTAGCTGGGAAACTGGAAAATGAGAGCAGCTCTTAGAGCAGTTTCCTCATCAACTGTACCCGAAGCACAGCCTGCTCCCTTTCTGAGGTGACTAACAGGTTTCCACAAGAACCCAAAGCCTTTTGGGGTTTGTGTCATGATTTTTGTATATACATAGTAAGTACAAGTTCTTTACACTGAATGGTGTACTTTACATTTGCAACATACAAGTCTGTCAGCTGAATTCAAAGGACAGATTTCCAATGTGCAGATGTGCATAAGTTCCCCACCTCCAGTTGAGTTAGAAGCAAAAGGATGTTGGTACTTAAACTTGAAAATCCTCTTCACAACAATTAAGCTGTGGCCTGATGACCACCCGCTGGAGTGCTCTGTGCTGTAAGGTCTCTTCACTTGGCACAGCATCACTTGCAGATTGCTAGAGTACCTTTAACAGCATTTTAAGGGTCACATTGTGGATATTTCAGGTTGATGTAAACAATTCATTACACGTGATATCTAGCAAAGTGTGCTATATTACAGAACACACGCAAAAAAAATAAAAAAGCATTAAGCTCAAAATCAACTTTAAACAAAAAAGGTAAAATGCTTCTATAAAAATTATCTTGGTTACACAGAAAATTTCTAGTTACCATCTTTGGTTGATTCAGTAGTTAAACTTTATGGCTCAATATCCTAAATGAGCCTACCTCAGGCTTTTATGCAAGCATAAATACAGATCACTGTATTGGAGATCACATAACATTTGTCTGTTCTGTTTTGTGTATAGTTGCAATACTTTGTATTAATAAACTAAAATATTCATCATAAATTTGCTCCAGAGGGACCCATGGGCCTTTACTGTGGAGCCACAGAGTCTGATTAAATATAAGAAAGTATATTGTATTTATCTCTTGCTTCTCAGATGGCTACAAATTCAGTAGGTTTCTCCTAACAGGATAGCTCTGAACTCCTATAATTCCATGCTTGCTTGTGCAGATCAGCAACAGATCTGTTCAACTCACTGCATGCCTCAATCGCCTAACCTGCACAAGAAATCTACCACCTATATACAGAGAATTCATACAATATAAGCTTTCACTAGGCCTGAGTTTTTTGGTCATGAAATCTAATTATATGTTAGGATTTAAGGAAAAAAGCTATTTGTATTGTTGCCACATAACTACATTAATTTCCCTTTCCACAGCGACAAACTGCATTTTTCTTGTACTGGGTAGCCAGGGATGGGTTGTATGTCACACACAGCCTACCTCCTCCTGAAAGCTTTACAAGGAAACCATGTATCTCTGTGTTCATAGTCTCCCAAAGTACCACATTTTCTTTCAGCTTAAATATGTATTTCACCAGGCTTGACTATGCTGTATTGCATGGAAAATGTATCAAGGAAGTTGCATGAATTTTTGTTCCCAACAAGTTTTCTGAAGTTCATATGTATTAGACGACCTAGGTACAAACACTGACAGAAGTGCAGCCTTTTTCTTAATGCTTTTTTGTTACAGATCATTCTAGAAATACAGTGTTTGCTCTAACTATTTCAACACTACTGCTAAAGTAGGTAGTATATGTTATTAGTCAATTTTTTAAAAAATATACAGCAATTGATATACGGTCTTTAATTATGAAACATATATGAGAGCATGGGAGAGAATGCAAAGCAACCAGAAAGACATAACTCACTAACTTTTAGTTACTTCCCAAAATTTAACCTTTATTTTGCAAGGAAGTTGGGATCAGAATGGAGCTGACAGCTGGAGCTGAATTCTTCCTCAAGTTCAGTGTTATTAAAATTCTAAATTAATCTCAGATTTTTCCTTTATCTCATAAAGATTAGCCTTCCAAGTTCTGGTGTTTTCAGAATTAATCAATTCCACTTTACTAAACAGGAAATTGCTATCTGGAAAAAACTGAAAACATCTAAACTCTTCTCCCTTCCCTTGGCTCACTTATTGAGGGGGTTTTTGTTTTGTTTTGTTTTGTTTGGGGTTTTTTAGGTGTCTGTTAAGAAAATTTCTTCTTAGCATTGATGAAAATGAAGGAAAAAAAACACCCAAGAAACAGAAATAAATAAATAAATGCATACCTCAAAAAATCCCCAATCAAACAAAATCAACAAAACCCAAAACAAAAGCAGCCAAGAACAAAGTCTACGTCTCATATTTCCACTGAAAACACTTTGGGCCAGATTCAACAAAGGCCTGAAGGACTTAAAAGGTAAAGTGCTTCAGGGCTTTTCTTTTCAGCATCTGACAGCGATGCGAAGGCAGCAGGTCCCGTTCGGAGCCATGCAACCCCGCCATGCAATCCCACAGAGCAGCAGGAGAGCCGGTGCCTCACACAGCGGTCAGAGCAGCCGGGCTGCTGCGTGGGAAGCTTCCCAAAACCTTTCGCTAATCACTGGGAAACAAAGGGGTGAACACTTAGAACCCTTCAGCTGACCCACCCAGGACCACCAGAAATGCAAACAGCTTCTCTTCCCACACTTTGGAGCAGTGTAAGAGCTGTGGGGTCTTGCCTGTAAGGACCTGGGTCCGACTGCCAGCAGTCCTCTCCCTGGCTGGCACCCTGGCTTGGGCTGAGCAGGGATGCAGAGATGTGCTGTGGCACCAGCCTTGTCAGCTTGGGGATCAGCCAACACCTTGTGCTGTTGAGCCTCCTTGCGGCTTCAGTCCTCTCAAGCTCAGACATAACCCTGTAACCCGTGGCGCAAGCTGCAACCTCCACCTACAACAGGGATGCTCTGGGGTATGCACAAACACACAGTTACTGGGTACCCTCAATAACACCGCAGCTCAAGCAGGAGAGCTCAGTGAAGTCTAGGGATTACAGAACAGGGAGCAAACTAGGGCTTAAATTCCAATTTAGAGTCCTGAAAACCCCTTTTCAGTTACTCCCTCACCTCCAAATTCAGTCTCAGAAGCAGCTGCTGTGATCTGTCCTGGCACTGGTCCCAAGGGCCCGAGTCTAATTGCCTTTACTAACCTTGACAATATTTTTCACAAGGTGAGTTCACTAATATTTAGACTATCTGCAGTGGAAAGTATTGCTCAAAGTGAGCAATGGTGGCAGAATCTATTCCAGGGGAAGGGGAAAAAAAAAAAAAAGGAGAGAGAAAAAGAGCAATTGCAAACACTGTGGAAAACTTAACATGGGCATTTTTAGCATCAGAAAATTCTGGAGGCTTCCAAATAAACTCATAATTCAGAAGCATTTGAGAGACAGCAATGCATCAATAATAGATTTTTAGTAGGTTATATCCTTGAAAGAAGGTAGATGGTATAGCAGACAAAATAAAGTTGTTGGTGGCCTAATACATTGCAAGTGGTTTGTCACCTACAGCACTGCATTCTTTACAGATATCTAACACACACACACGCACACACACAAAATCTCTCAAGTGAATTTATTGACTAAAACCAGTTCCACAGAACCAATTAGTATCTTACACAGGCTGCCCTGCAAGGCTTATGAGGCCATCCATCACTTGTCCATTTAACTATTTAGCATTTGTTCCAGCAATTTGTCACACTGTCAGAACGGTAGCATTTCTGAATAGGAGTTTTTGGTTGAAAGAAATCTAACTCCGATAGTGCAGATATTTCTTTTTTAATAAGACTTACACAAGATTTATGTTTCTATTATTTTTAACCTTAAGCATCTTGTCTGGAAGGTAAGGTTAATTCTTTGTATTTCAAAGGTTCCACATTTAAATCAATTGTTTCATATGAGAATTTAAAAATATCATGCAAAATGGAATTGCTTCAAACTCCATCAACAATTCACAGTTCTGACATCATAGAGTACCTTATCTTGCAGCTGCAGTGCTTACATTTTTATCACTTTTCTCATCTAGTCATTTGCTTTTACATTCATTTCTGGTGACTTTCTTAATTTCACAGCACCAAACGAATCATAAAAAAATACCTTTCCATTGAATGAAAGGCAAAGTATCAACGTAACATTAGCACGTCTACTCTTAAGGTATTTTAAGTTTTTCAGGCTCTATACATCTAAAAGGAAAGGAAAAGGATTTCTGCAGAGCTTCAATTACCCACATCCTAATATTTATAAATATAAATTAACTTGAATGTACAAAAAATAAAATGCAAAAGAACTATTTCAAGCTCGACTATCTCAAACAGAGTATTTGATATGTATAACACAGGTACTGGGAACTGTTTCAAAAGGCTGGCACTCGCTGTAAAACACATCCAGAACATTTTGCCTGAACAACATGTAGGAATTAGACTAACACAATTTCTACATTAAATGAAAACAGCTATAACGAGTATGTCAGGCAACCTGTTAACACCTTGTCAGAGAACTCTTGCAGTCCTATCACACACGGTTGTATGTCCACACACCTGCTATCCTGCCACTTCACAGATCCCACCAAAATGAATAGGAGTTTATTGAATAACCTTTAGATTTGTTTATTGTTTCAGAAGCAGGACTCAGTTTTTAATGGTGAGAGCATGCAGATCAGAGGTCTGTTTTCCTGATACCCTGTAGAGTTTCCCGATTTAGATTTCTTATAAAGCGGCTGCAGCAAAGAAGCCTGGGAATCAAATGCCATCTCTGCATCTGAATGCTGTTAAGCAGCTCCCATGGCATTTCTCCCCCACTCTCAGTGTGTGGCTGTCACTAAGCTCACTCCCAGAGATAAAACAGCAAATGTGAACTCCTGTGGGAAAGAGCGTCAAGTAAAAACCTTTCTTGAAGCCCTAAAAATGCTACAGCTTAGTCAGTCTTTGGGCCTTCAATCATTGTGCCCATCTCCCCTTCTACACAGAAGGTTTTGCAGCATACGAGTGTTAGGTAGGGATAACCAAATGTTTAATATATACAGAGCAAAGTGAATATCTATGTGTAAAAGGCTTAGTAAATTTCACTAGATAACACTGATACCCCCAAAACTATTCCCTCTGCTTTGCTGACTAATATTAGTGTTAAACTCCCGACAGTCTCAAAGCTGGTTGTCTGTCTGTACCCATTTGTGTCTATAATAAATAGCTTCAGTCAACTGTACTGGTATCTGCTAAATATCACTGGTTTGTTAGTCTGTCTGTAGAGGATGTACCTACCTCAGATCTAGGTTACTCCACCTACATAAAAAATGTTCTTTAGAGCTACAGTCAGAATGCCACAGCAATTTTTTCAATACTGTAAAAGCAAACAGGTAGAAGGAAAGAACCTGAAGGACAGACCATCAGCTCACCAGTGCCAAGGAGTCGGCGCCGGGCAGACACAGCCGAAAGGTGCAGTCAGAAGAGACGTTGTACATGCATGTGGGGATGCTGAGCCCAGCCAGCAAGAACGTCCACCTGCAGGTCTTGGGTCTGTGTAACACCTATTTATTTTTCTTTGGAAGGTTTGCTTGTCTGATTTTTTCGATAACTTATTCAACATTAACAAACATAAAATAAACGTGTAAAATTATTCCAGTCACAGACACCAACAGGGAATAAAAATAAATAAATAAATGCCGAAAACAAAACTTTGCTGGTGTTAAACACAAGCCTGTGGGGAGAACTGCCCACAACCAGCAATCCGTCAGTTCATCTAGCCTCTGTCTTTAGGGAGAACTTGAAAACCTATCAGTAACAGGACTGCTAAAGAAAGCCACAACAAATGTCATGGGCTGCCTTGGGCCTAGAGACAGTGGCAATTCCTTCTGCCAGAAACTTGAGGAAGTTAATAATTAACCAGACAACAGGGTATTATAATTTTCACATTCTTCACTCCCCTCCACACTCTGCCCCACCCCAGAAAATAACGTTACTAAAATCCTCTGCAGCTTCTGATTTGCTTTTCATTCCCTTTTGTAAAGGAAGTTCCAGGTCAGCTCCCAAAAGTTGCAGAAAAGATTTTTACGTTTAATAGTCCAAAGTTAATTGCCATTCATTTGGCAGATTTGATACAGAAGGCAGGTCAGAATTAATTTCTTGCTTAACGAAGGCTGAAATTCACATTTAAAGTATAAAAAGGCATAGCTGCTACTGAAGTCTCATTCAGAGTGAGATGATCGCAGCAAGAACTTGTCCTGAATATAAAAAGCATCTGGGAACATGTACTGACTCAAACAGAAAGATGGAAGTTGAAAGAGAAAAATAAGAAATAACCCAAATTTGTCATGAAGGACCAAATCCACCTCTGCCTGCCTGTGTGTAGCTGCTGTCAATGACAAGAGAATTGAGCTCTAAACCACAGCTTCGCCATCAGCCAGCACTCTGGGCAGCTCTGTGCACAGCTGATTGGAGTCACCTAATCAGGTCAAAAAGATTTCACAATGGCTCTAAGTGTGGTCGCTATCAGAAAGGGGGCTCAGAGGTATAGAGATCAATTACTGTTTAAGTAACATTCAGCGAGATACATTAATACTTCCATCAAGATGGGGAGAGGTATGTAAGACTGAGGAAGCAGAGGCAGGATTTCAAAATGAGTACAGCAGCGCTTTTGATGATAAACCTTTCTGGAGAAAGAAACCAGTGGAAATTAGAGAGCATCTTTAATAATCGCATTAAGTATAAAACTCTCCTGAAAAAGAGAACATGGAACTATGAAAGTTTACATAAACAAAAAAAAAGAACACAAAAATGCCTTGTCCTAGGATGCCCTACTACAATGGAAATATTCTTCCACACTTTCTTTTTACCATGCATCTACCTTTTGCCATCCATTTTTGCTAGTCCCACTGCTAGATTTTTAAGGTCACTGGGAGGAAGAGGACACTTTTTTCATTGTGTATATCATGTCAGATTAAAAAAAAAAAAAAAAAAGAAGAAAGAAAGAAAATAAGAGAGCAGTGTCTAAGGCACTTACATCTTAAAAATGCAATTTAAAAAAATCAGCAGCTTCTGTCTGAATCTAAAGATAAGCAATATAGACACGTTGCTTTGACTTTCACTTTCTGTAGACATTTTTTCTTGTATCCTTGTTGGGTTTAGGTATTTTTGCATTCCTTTGCCTGTCTCTCCAAGAGGCTCCACTTAATAACATTGTTGGAGTGTACCTGCTGCAAAGTTAGGCATATATAAATTGCCATTTTGTGAATTCAGGCAATGATTTGTATTTTCATTCCTTTCACATATGGAAAAGTAAGTAGAAAAGCTAATTCTGAAGCCAATAATAGCATATTTACCAACAGGCATCTTTCACGTAAACAGGTCCTCAAGTTTAGGCTCAGAGGAATGTCTGAAAAGGACCAATGTACATAAGCAATGCTGCTTGTTGTGTGCATCAAGAAAAAAGTTTAAAATGTTCTACTACACCACATGGATGGGGATGGATGCACTGATAAAGGAAGTGTCAGAGGCCATATTACTATTCCTCCGTTTTCTTCCCCTACTCTTCCTCTCACACTTGCTCTCTACTCCAAAAGTACCTACAGCTCATTGAATTCTTGAGATAAGATGGAAGGCAAAATTCTAAATTCTGTAAAAGCCACAAAACTAATATTTTAGGCAGCAGCAGAAGTAACTAACTGGAGTTCACCCTATTTCCAAGGGCTCGTTAAAGCCATACAACCCTGCTTAGTTTGGAAGTAGATAAACTATAAGAAAGTATGGCTATAATAGTCATGTTCACCCAGGAAGCAAAACATACTGCTAAAGCCATTCTTAGACTGGTTTAATTGCATCCATACTCAGAACTGTATTGGTAAAAATATTTCTACATAAAAATAGAAAAAAAAAAAACCAAAAAAAAAACCCAACTTGCAAAGGCTGTGTACTGGCATCACTTCAGAACAAAACAAGCCTTCATATACATATAATCTATAGGAAAAAGATTGTCCTGTACTGAAAGCATGCTGGATGTCAGCAAAGATCTCAAAGCTGTGAAGTCCAGCGTTACCATTTCTCCACACACTGTTCTCTTATTGCCTGGGCGCCACCGGCACTGTTACTACCAGACTGATCTTTCTGACTCCATCTATGACTGAATTTTCAAAGCTTTAAAACTTGCCTTTACAACACAGGACTGAGCAGTTAGCAAAATAATGTTAGAACACAAAATATATTCTAAAATGAATAAAAATGTCACACACATATCCAGTAAATACAGTCAGTTTAGAGACCATCAGAAAAGACCTGAACATGCATATATAGAACTGCAATTCTGACTTCAAAGAATGCCTTACAATTTGAATTACAATTCCAATGAGATAAGAGGCTTTATTCCAAAATCATCATAGTTTATCAGATAAATGGATGGTTACCCAACACAACATGGCATGAGGAATTTAGTGAAGGTGTGTATTGGCCTTAGAGAAAAACCTTGGGAAAGTACAAAAGCCTATGTATGAAATGCTTTTTCTTTTCAAGTAGTTCTTGTTTTTACAGTTATTCTGGCAAACAAAAGTTGATGAAGCTATGTGATGGGGCAGCTATATCTTTTATTATATCTGAAAAAATATTCTTCTTTATCATGCTTTTCTCAAGAAAACTCAAGAGAGGTAGTCAGATTCTAGCATCCAGCATAACATCAGATTAGTTAGAATTTCAAAATTGTGTTGAAATTGTTGAAAGTGCTTGGACTTTTATTCGGCAGTTCTTTAACTGAAAAATAAAACATGTTATTCAAAGAAAAAGTCTTTTTAAAAAAAGATTAATCATCCTTGTTTCTCATTTAAAGCCTGGGGATGTAGTAAATCTTTTCTCTGTTCTCAAATGGAGATATTTCATATTAAAAAGAAATAACAAAATAGTTCTCATCTTCTTTATAAGTTGTCATGAAAAACAAGCCATCATAAGAAAAAAAATAATTTCACGTTTTTCTGGGTCACTTTTCAGCAATAACAGTAATGATAACATTTTTCTGGAGCTAATGCAGAGTCTGATCTCTTGATGGTTTATCCACAGATAATGCTACCTACAAAGGTGTTCTTGTAATGCTACTTGGGGGGAAGAAGAAAATGAAAATAAATGTGAGCAAAAACCCCTATTGTATTTCTCCTGCATTTTCTGATTTCCTTTGCAACCTAGCATCTCTAACTAAACTTACTGCAAGTTTGGAAGCCTCACACATCCAGGAACTTGCTTGTAAAACGGCACTTCAAAGCTCTAAGCAGCTCCTGTTCCACAGCTCTGGATTTAATAATTTCCTTTAATAGCCTGTGTAGCTAGAAGCATTTCTGCTAATATGACTGACTTAGTACTAGCCTCAGAACCTCCCTTCAAGCCTTACTCAAAGCTCATGATTAACTGATGCTGGCAGCAATAAATGTGGTCTGCATGGATTCTTGAGGTACAACATTTTTCAAGTCTCATTTCTACATTTGATTGGTCTTGAATCTTCTTTTCCATAAACCATTAAAATTTATAAGGGAATTTGTCCATTTAAGTGTTACTGGATTTGGAAAAGAAAAAAACATACCAAACCAAATCAGAAAAAAAGAAGGCTCATTAGATGTAGTGAAACCTGTGGATTAGGCGTGGATGTACCGCTGATTGGAAATGTTGCCTGATGCGCTTCATTCTTTTGTAGACAGGAGGAATATGTTTCGTTTTTGAAAGCAAAACAAACTGAAACAGTGAATTCCTTATAAATTATGTGCATTATTTCTTGATGTATTTGTTAAACCTGTGGAGAGATTATAAGTATTTCAAAACAGGACTGTCTTCTTCCCATATGTTTTTACAGTGCCTAGTTCAAAGGAGTGCTGATCAATGACTCTGATGACACTATTGCACAAGTATTTGTACTGTTTCTGTTTCCTTGACTGCATAAAAAACTTTGATAAAGAAGATGATAGAATGATTCACCTAGCAGCTGAGTAGAGGTTTTTTTGTAAAGTTAGGAACAGCTAGAAGGTTGGGATGAAGAAATGTGGAAAAAAAAATTCCTCAGGATACCTAACAGAATAAAGCGTTGCCGACAACCTAAGTTATTTTTCTACCCTTGGCAAGACCTTCTGTCTTTAATTTAGTTTTGATAATTATATTCACATGAACCGTACCCATGTGCTGCAAAGTATGCCACCAAATTGTCCTGTTTAATAGCCTCGGTACTTGGGCTCTAGAAGGAGTTTTGCAGGCTCTTCTTGACAGGAAAGAGACAATAATTCAATAGCTTCATCGCTTTGAACTATGTAACTAGGGGTTTGGGAAAAAGCCCGTATTAGAGCTTAAAAATTAAGCACTAAGACTGCAAGTTAAAAATACATTTACTGACAGTATTGCTCTCCAGCCAATGCCTTTTCCCAAAATACTGTAAATTAACAGTACCTTTGTGCATCTCCTTGGCAAGACCTGCTTGGAAAAGATTCTCAAAATGACAAGTCTGCATATTCTTTTGTGTCTTGCAACTGCGCTTGACCACCAGAGTTTGCAATGAGGAACAGGTGGCCATGAGGAGGGACACAAAACTAAGTACAAGCTCCACATGCACTCACAGCTCATCCACAAAGAGGAGCTGACGAAAGCAGTAATATTCGTCATCCCAGCCTACCACTTCTTCCGGTTCACGATGACATGCTACGCTACTGCATTGGCCTGCTTTGTATGCTGTCTGTCATGGGGAAGAGCTATCTGTCACAGGCCAGTTGTACTGGCCATCCCACCAAACACTCCTGTCATTCTTCCTACGCTGAGCTGGCCTCTTTCTCAGCTGTGCTTTGTGCGGAGAGCCAGTGAGCACACACACGTGGTGGGGAGCGACCACGGTGACCAGGCTGCCCCTGCCAACTTCTGGTACATGAGAGAGAGGAGCAGCAGAACCAAATTTCTAGCCCATCTATCCCTGTAGCACTGCCACTTCCCTGAAAGGACAGGTTGCATAGCCTGTCCACAACTTGATATAAGGCCCATAAGGAAAGGATCCAGCATGGATTTTGGGTTTTCTTAAGGTTTTTCTCTACAGCTAAATTTAAGAAAAAGGTCACATGCACCAAACGAGCAGCATAGCAAAAAATATGAAGCTAGATGTCTGCACAAATGTGTTTTGTTACTAACACACATGTGCCTTTCCTACCTGTTATTAATAATTTTAGCAAGTATTAAATTATACATTAACTAGCAATGTTGAAGTGCAGCAACAGTTACTAACTGCCAGCTCACTTTGGGGTCTAGGGGCCCAGATATGAAATTAGCCAGGGGACACAAGATCAACCTCAGCTGACCAAGACAACAATAATCTCATTTACCCTCATAAAACATTTTTTTTTTTTTTTTTTTTTTCTAATTTTGCCAGGATTTTCCTTTACCTGTGACATATCAGAAATCCCTAAAGGAAGGAGAGCTGCCAGCACCCACATGGAGACTTGCAGCTAGTTTTCTCCCAATCCTGACCGGCATGAAGCCATGCCCTGCTGAGGAACCAGAGAGCTCTTTCCCACTAGTGCAGGGAGCTGCTGCACA
The DNA here is from genome assembly GCF_023638135.1 of Falco biarmicus. Classification (NCBI taxonomy): domain Eukaryota; kingdom Metazoa; phylum Chordata; class Aves; order Falconiformes; family Falconidae; genus Falco; species Falco biarmicus. The sequence goes on from NC_079298.1 coordinate 25,789,709, forward strand.
AGGGAACCAGCAGCCATTTCATTTCTGCAGAAAACTGAAGTACCACCATACCAACATTACTTCATTTTCAAAATCTTCTTGCTACGCGCTGCAAAGCCTTTAAAGCAAAGCAATATTTGAAACATGTTCTAATCCTTGTGAAATACCAAGAAGCCTGCCAAGAAGCCTAAACTCTTTCATCAGATAAACAGTGGCCCTGTTTATCTGCTTCTCCTCCCTCTTCACTCTTTTACCTTTCCCCTTCCTTTCTTTTTCTGTTTCCCCTTCACTCTACCTTTTCCTAAAACTTTATCTCTCCTCACCAAACCCAGAACTGAAATTCAAAGGCAGCTTGTTGCAGTCCTTCCTATTAACAAGGTGTAACTATGAGTGTGGAATGTTGTTTCTACAAATATTCAAATGAACTAAACCTCCACTTTCTATGTGTATGTCTGTGAGCATGTATAGATCACTCAAAATGCAGTTAGTAATTTGCTAAATCATTATTTTTCTGCACTATCATAGGTACATCTCAAAAACTGAAAGAAAGCTGAGAATATATGAGATCATAAAAGATATTAAGAAACAATTATAAAATTAGACGGCAATGTAGCAAGGGAAGAAATGGGACAAAAGACTTCCTTTAAGAAGCACAAATAGAGTTTATGAGGATTTTATACCATATACCTAAGCAAAGTGAAAAATCTTTAGAATATTATTAAAATTAATTGAGAATCACTTTAATTCTGCATTTACCACTGTAGTAAATAGCCTTCTTTTAGATAAGTTATTTAATGTGATTAACCAAATGAGTACTTGCTGGACCCCTGTATTTCTCCACCTGAACCAAATGTAGGATTCTCTTCAAATGTGTCACCAAGCAGATACCTTACAGTTAATTACTGCAATAATTACTGTTAATTAATAATGACTGTTGTGATTTCCAGTGGATTCCATGAATTTGCTTGCCTTAACTGAGATAAGGCTCTAGTCATCAAAAAAACCTGAAAAAGCAGCTATCCTTAGCATTTAATTCTGTAAAAATTTCTGTAAATCAGGAACTTTATTAATGTTCGTAACACCTCTGAGGTAAGAGGAAATTTCCGTTTGACCTTACTAAAATGGAGGCTTTTACAGTACACAGACCTCCAAAAGCTGTTGTTTAACAGCACTCGCTAGCAACTTTAATACCTTATCTTTCAGGTTTTCCAGGAGTGGAACCCAGAATACACCACCACATATCTCTGTCTCATTTCTCTCCCCACAACTTGGCAGGCTCCCCATCATTTAGGGTAATGTTTTTTTCCAAGAAGTCTATGTCAGCTAGCATAGCTTCCTCCTCTTAAAAGCAATGCTCCAATCAAAGAAAAACAATCAAATAAATTGTCCCCTTACACATAATGTCTCTTCTCCCTTTGGCCATGTAAAGGATGCAATCCATCCTTGTCGTCCAAAAATCTAAAAAGCAAATCTGCTTTGCTATGTAGACCCCAGAGTTTAAGAACAAGTTGGCTGGTAAAATGCATATGGTTGGCTGCCAGCTTCCTCCTCAAGATCCCAAAAGTATAAACATGCTTGGCACTACTCCGTTTTCCCAGGATTTAAGTATAACAGAAAACAAAGACTCCTTAGAGCAAACCAACAAAAATAATCTAGTAGCTTTGTATGCTGTTTAAAAAGTCTTTAACTAACATCATCTCATCTAGTCCAAACTACTTTGATGTACCTCCTCCTTGCCACCATCCTTTTCTTGCCATTAATTTCCTTTGACTACATTTGAGAATCTATGCCAAGCACACATACCGTTTCATGCGTGAAAGTTTTAAAAAAGCTTTCCATTGATTTTTAACAATTCCTCCTTACTACAGAAGTCATCACATACAGCCAAGAGTCAAAGAAATAGAACAGGGTAGATTCATATTGAGAACTACATAAGTAAGACATCAAGTTTTCTATTAAGCAGCAGTTTAGCATCTTGGAGCAAGCAGGTGTTCTGCACTATGTAATTCCAGCTTGTCCCTACCTATACAGTCAAAGGAAGGCTCACAGCCAGCAGGGAGATTCAGACATAAGCACAAACAAAAAATTAATCTTTGGCTGTTGGCAAAAAGAAATAGTTGTTCTCTTAATTGATAATTTCAAATACTAGGAAGCAGGTCTCTGAAGAAAATAAACCATGAAAATAAAAGTCTGATGTTCATTTAGCTGGCTGAATCCTGTGCTGACATTATTTGCCCCTTATTTCTGACACAATTCTACAGTAATTTTAAAATTCAGCTCATTGAATAATTAGAATTATTTGCTCACCACTAACCCATGAGGGCTTAATTTCCCTTTGGCAGCTACCCTTCCCATATTACTTCTCAAGATGGCCTTCAACCAGTAACTTCAGGCTCAACGCTAAAATGCCCAAGACATCTGAGCCTCAACATCAGCTAGAGCGAAGAGTTGTCTCATAAAATGACTCTTCAATCAGGAAATACTAAACAAAACCAATTGCTGAATCGCGTTTCTTCTAACAAGCTTCTAAGTCATTATGGAAAACTTGCTTGGTTTCCTAAAACATCATACACTAAATTCTGAATTTCTGGTCTTCCAGGGTCAATCCAAGCATCCCTCACACCCCTCTTCCACGGCTACCTCTGTTCTCGCTCCCCATCAGTGCTGCTGGATACCTGGACCTCAAAGTCTAAGGCTCAGCTTGCTTTAAATTTGCAAAGGAAAAGTATAAACACTTGCAAAGACAGTACTATTAACTTTCTACTTGACAACTGCTAATTTTCCCTTCTCACAACAAAATGGTTTTGTTTGGTTTTTTTTTCCCAGCCAAAATCTTTTAACTCTTTTGCAGCTTTAGGCTCAATTCAACCTGACTAGTACCTCAGAGCAATGGTTTTCATGATGTGGTCTGCAAAGCACTCAAGGTTTTTGGGTATCTGTAAGGATAATTTCAAAAGAAAACATTAAAAATTCAAGCTGATTGTCAGTGAGGCTTTAATTGACTATACAGAGATCTGTATCTTCAGTGGAAAAAGCTGAGAGGTTCACAGATCAACAAAGTTGAAAACTTCAAGCCTATAGAGTAAAATACAAGATGTCTGAAGTGACTTGTTAATTTAGACCAGGCTTTCCAGCTGCAAACACAATGAGCTTCTCTCTCATTTTCCTTCACTGAGCTGTACAAGCAGCTGCCCTACAGAACAGGAACGACTGCAGTTCACATACAACTAATATGGCCTATAATGACTTGGGCCAGCAAGTGCTGTCACTTGGACTCCTTGTCCTAACGAACAACTCTGGTTTTGCACTGTCTAGCTGCTTTGGGCTCGAATCAAAAAAATAACATGAGAGAAGCTGAAATCCACTATTTTCTCTCTTTCCAGATGAACTCTTGATGCCACAAGCATGATCTTAGCAAACCATTCTCTCTAATTGCTATGCTAATTAATATATCAAGAGGGGAAGCTCACCTTACCCATTCACACCTCCACAAGTCCCACACCCCCCAGTAAACCTCTGCCCCTGTCTTTTCTAGGAAACAAAATACTAGTAGCCCAGGTGTACACTATTTCTCTCCAGATACATACAGAAATATACATTTGGGCTCTATTTTAAACCATGCACAGGGGTAAGGGGGGAAAAGTGATTTGGGAAAAAATTCTATTGCACCAGTAAAATGAAAACTACCTTCCTCTCATTAACAACCCTCATTAAGGTATCCTCTGCCCATTTCATTGCTGTGTTTATCTCCTTCCCCTGATGGCAGGGATACTGAATAATGACGAGCCATCAGGGCTCAAGCCCAGTACAAGGCTGTCATTTGGTTTAGGTGACAGAATATTAGTACCTGACCCCACATTGCACACATAAATGGCACCAATAGTCAGACAACATCTGGGGACCAGTGTGTAGCTATAGGGATTGCAATGGCAGGTTTGGACTTTAACAAACACAGAGATAGGAATGGAAACTTTCCTACAAATAGAAAATGGAAGATTGTGAAATAATTTAAGGAAAATACAAGGAGCCTACAAAGAATCAGAATCTCAAAATTACATATGTATTTGAAATAAATATTACAGAAGTTTATAGAAAGCAATTCACAGATATCCCCCTGATAACATTATTGTTCTCTATAACCCAAATGGCATTTTTTTATGATGCAGGACTGTGTAGCACAGAGTCTGTGGAGAAAATATTCTGCTGGATTGATGTTTTGTATCACTGTATTCAATAATAGAATCTTAAATTGCAATAAATATTGGAGTAAGTTTTCAGCATATAGGGAAATGAGCCTTCATCAAGGCATTTTCTAACATGAAGATATAACAGAATTTTAAAAGATGTTTCCCTTTCCCACCCTGCACACACCTGAATACAGTGAAGTATCCTGGGGTTTATTACCTTTTAAAGGCTGCTTTTAGTGCTAATTCTATATTTATATGTATAAATCAGCTTTCTAAAGCATTTTGCAACCACTGTCCTGCTCTCCCTTTTAATACACCAAGGAAACAATAGCAAGAGTAACTAGAGAATTGTGCTATATAGATTGAGCCACACAGCAATCTGGCACCATCACCCCTCTGGGTCATCACCTTTCTTCTAGTGACTGGCAAATCTGATCCGACACAGCTCTGCTCATCTCCTCGATGGCCACTTCCCTCCCTCAGACCTCCTAAAGGCAAACCCCAGGACTCTGTGCTTTGTCCGACACTTCTGCTTCTGAGGAGAGGCTAAGCATTTTCATGAGGAGAGGACAGAGAGGTGAGAGAAAGTGTCAGTCATCACTAGAAAGACTGCAGTCCCAGCTGCACTGGTGATGAAGGAAGAGTATCATTTATGTGACTCCTGCATAAATTCTTCTATTTTCAGCTTGCAATTTTCTAGGGGGAATAAAATAAATGCAGAAGGGTTTGGACACCTCTGACCATTATATTCACCAAGTTTACTCGTTGTTCCAGTGACCCAATTTTACAATATTTAACAGATTGGGGGGAAAAAAACCCCAAACATGTTTTCTCAAAAACAATACAACATATAGAAACCAAACATATGCAATGCATTATTTGGTCACTTAGAAAAACATACTTCTCACTCTCCGTGTCAGCATCTCACCTTTATATTTTTAAGTGTTTAAGAAAAACTACAAGAAATTCCCTTGACATAAAAATATTTTTTTCTCCTGAACCCAAGGTGTATATTATGCACTGTATTCCCTGGTATCCAAACTAGACAAAGGAGCATTCCCATGACCACAGGGTGCAATGGCAAAGCTTTTCCAAGGGAAGTATTTCGGTCAAAAAGAGAGCAGAGAGATGCCAAGAAGAGATCTCTTCCTGCATCCTGCCTTTTTGCATACCAGCAGACACAAGAGACAAAAAATGCTCTGAGCAACGGGATGCTGCCACCAAAACAACATCTACAAAACTTCCCTCCCTCTTCTGTGGCTATGCAGTTGTTCTGTCAAAAGGAGATCCTGTAAACCAGTGATAGACAGGAAAAAATTTGCCACTTAAAAGCCCCATTCTGCTTTTCAAATGTTAATGTTATCAATCGGAAAAGACCAGAAACATATCTCTGCAAACACGAGACAATTTAATTCTTCCACGGTACAGCAATCAGCTTTATGAGCACCAGTTTGCAATGACAGTGACACTTGTTCTGCCACACCATTGCATTCGTTGTCCGTTAGCCTGGTGTGTTTTATGAAATGGATTGAAGCTCTAGACTAACTCTGACCATACTATGAAATACACCTGATATGAAATACCTTTATTTTTTAATTAACATTATCAAAATTAAGAAGCAACAACTCAGGAAAGAGGAGAAAACACATTGCTATATTTGTTGCATATGTTTCTCCATGTTGTTGCTTGTCTGTGTTATTTTGAACATTATCTATTTAAAGAAGTTGTATGATATATAGAAGACAGCAGGTAGAGTGATTGACTGAGAGTCAGATGTTAAATTGCCATATAGCTGTGGAAAGGATAAAAATATTTCTCTACCTCAATTCATTCCATAGGAAAAATCCTCTCCAATCTTGCATCCTGTATCATTTTTACACTTAAAGGTTTCAAAGTGAAGAGAAGGTATAAAGGGTAATGTTTTAAAATAAAAATACACATTTTCACAGCTTCATTTTCTTTTTATTTTTTTTTTTTTAAAGAAGAGTATAATATTGAAGGAGAAAAAGCCTGCTTGCTCTCAGTTAGGTTTACTAAATCAGTCATGAAGGCAGCTGATCTAAAATGCATCAGCTGTCACCTGCTCAGTCTCAGTTTGACAGTTCAATACCTCCTCATCTTCTAAGAATGGCAGTGCTGAGACCTGAGTAAACCGTGCCTGTATGCAAACTGTCACAGAGTTTTTGGCATATCATTAGGCCTGACCTCCATGGCTGCAGTGACAACAGGGAATGTTACAGCCAGTTGTCAAAGTTAAAATTAATGTACAGGTCTCCAAATTCAGCAATGGGTGAGGTAAGTCCCATCAGTGGTGGCTGGCTGATGAGCTACATAATTGCAGCAAGATAATCTTGCCCCTTTGTAGAATGTAAATGTATGTCACGAGTTCAAGGCACATCTCTCTACACAGCTATAGGTATATATATTTTCCTCTCAGCGTTTATCTGGGCCATATATGACATCTAAATGTCAGTATATCCTAGTTATCAGCTTCAGGTAGTAAAAGGAAACATTATTCAGGGCCATGAAAGGACAATCTAAGACACATTCTCAAGCAGTGACAGTCAGGGTCACACTCACAGTAGTTAGAAAAGTTGTACCTAATCATTTCAGTAGCCCAGGCACACAGACCAACACAGCATCTTTTCTCACTTTGAAATGCTGCTTTCTGCCCTGCTGCAGCCAGTGGCAGGAGCCTGTGTGACTGTAGCATGATACTTCTGGCAGCAAAGGAGCCCCACGAGGGCTGAGGGCAGCCAGCAACGTGCCTCTATGTCCCCAGGCCTAACTTGGCCAGGTAGTCAGCTTCAGAGCCATTTAACACCTAAGAAAACATGTTCTGAATAAACAGAAAGTAGGCTTAAAAAGACCAAAATTCACATTCAGACCCCCACTCAATTTTTGTGGTATTGCTTACATTAAACATGTTTCTGAGCTGTGGCAAAGCTTGTCTGGTTTGCATCACCCAGTGAATCTCCCATCCCATCCGTACGACTTTACTCAGACTGCAAATCTCTTGACTTGTTGCAAATCACCCACTCTAAAAGCGCTAAAGACCCTGATTCTCCATGACTATCCAAGCGTTCATAATCTTCCGCTAATCTATCAATATTCACTTCAGGTGTCAGATATAAATAACTTCACTGAAAACACTAATTTTAGAATTTCTTTGGCTAAAGCAATCATGAAAAGCAACATGGCATCAAAACCTGGTCAACCAGAATAGCTACTAGACATATTTCCATCCTGGAAGAACCTGGATCAAGGAACAGTATCTATATCAAAACCTTCCAAATACTCAGGAGCTGCCAGCAAGACATGGGATATTCAAAAGGAGGACCATCACACTTACTGATCCTTTTATCCAGTTATCTTTTTTCCATGATCATAAAACCGATATAACAGCGTAAAGAGTTATACAGCACTGCTATTCTTTTTCCACTGTCTCTAGCCATCCATGGTATTGGCACTGCTTAGGTGGGGAGCAGCTTGATCTCTTATCTTAATAAATATTGCTGGTGCTTTTCTAACTCTCTTCCTTGAGGTTTTCATAAAATAAGTGTGCACCTCATGAAGGTATCCCAGGGAGAAATAACTTCAAATTAACCTAGACTAAATTTCAAAGAGCTTTCATTATCTTTAGCAGGAGGGAAAGTTACATTTATGTAACAGTTTTCCTTTACACTGCATCACTGGGTAGACATCTAGGAAAAAATGAAATTTTGCTGAGAAAATACTGCAGCTCTTACAGTTTACGTGGAGGGACTTGAAGCAGTCATGTTAGACTCCACTACAAGCTTAAAATTAAGCAACTTTTGCTTACCTTATGTTTCCTTTCCACAGTTTAAGTATTTTCGTAGAAAGTGACAAATTCATATTCAGCTTTTGCATTCCCTCAGTCTTTTGAAAGAGAAATTTTGAGCATCATTCATATTGATTAGTTGTATGAGTTAATAGGAGTCACAGGTAACAAAACCTCTTTATGTCATCTGTGAAGAAAAGAACAGTAATAGAGGTTGGATATTATGAAATTACTTCTTTTACATAAGCAGTTTCAAGGTATTTACATCTATTTCAGTGTAAGAACCATGGTGCAGAGACTGACAGAACTTCAGGAAGTGCTGTACTCCCTGCAGATCTCTCCCCAGAAAAGAAAACATTGCAGATCATCTGAGAAAAGTTCTCACTAATGATTTTTTTTATATTTTATGACCACTAGTCATGTGGCTTGTATATAAACAGTCCTTAAATGTCTCTTTCAGAAGCTAAACCTCAGCTAATGCTTCATTTAGCTAAAAATCTTACACATTTCTTAACAGTGATCAAGGTACAAATCCTATTGGCTTAATCAGGTCTATGAAAATATAATTAAAATAAAATCAACAGGATTAAATACAGATGTATTAAAAAAAACCCAAACCTTATCTGCAAGAAATGAATGTATGCTTTAGAGTAGTTTGTGATCTAAAGTCACAGCAAGGACAATGTGTCACAAGTATTACCTGAACATTTGAATGCCACGGTGGTATTAAAACCCATTTGCTAAACATCACTACTACCTCATGGATAAATAAAGCAGCCTGTAGCTCCGCCTATACAAGCTTCCTCAATTTTTGCCTTTGTATGGTGAATTGCAATACGAAATACATTTCTTCTGAGCTTAGAAATTCTGTAGTGGACAGAACTTGATCAAAACCAACTCCTACTCATTAAGATGTCTCCACATAATTCATTTGTAGTCCTGCTTCATACTGCCATTCATGAATTACGAGGTCATTCCTAACTGAAAAAATATTTCATCTCATGTCATCTCACTGTCATATTTCTCTACAGTAGACTTCTCCACTAGTCAATCAATAGTAAAAGCAGACACAAAGTCCAGCAGTCCAGCAGATATTTGAGCTTTTCTTAAATCTTCGATTTCCTTATGAGTTTGGTCATTTTCTATTGAAGACAACATGAGGAATAGCCCTGAAACCCAGCTGCAGATTGCAAAGTGTAAAAATACCACCCTTCCAGTAGAGGACACTATAAACCCCTTCAGACGTTACTACTCATTTAGAGAAACAGCTTCTCCCCACCATCACCCACTCCACCCCTTTTCACATTTCATTTTTACTGAATTTCCAACCACATATCCCCCGGCTTGATGCTTTCTATTGACACACCACCACATGGGAGGCCATAGAAGTTGGGTAGCAAACAATCAAAGAAACAGACTCAAGACAGTAGATTTTTTTTTTTTCTTTAAAGGAAAAGAATATTGGCAAGCCTGTGTCTTAAAACAGTTATGATAAGGCAGGGTTTTCTTTCAACTTTGGTTTGATTTGCAATGAAGAAGGTTGTGAAAATGCAAAATGGTTAGAAGCACATATTGGTAAATGTCTGTATTTTGGCAATGTTTTATCCCATTCCTAAGAGAAATAACTGCCGAGGTGAACATTCTCCAGGTGTTACAATACCCATCTCTGGTTGAGTTGCAGCCCTTTGGCTGTTAGCTGTTTTCAAACACAGACATATCAGTACGCAACCATACACTGATATGTCTTCTCCCTTTGCTTGTTTTTTCCCAAAAGAAGAAACATGTTTTCTTAGTACTTATAGTGAGACAATTGACAGATCATACAAATTATTACACCTACACATAATAATGAACACAAAAAGAGCCAAACATGCAAGACTTGACAACTTGGAATTTTCTCTTGTCTCTGTTAAAGTATCCTGCTCAACTTTTGGGAGAAGGAAAGGAGAAAATCTCAAGAAAACTACTTTTTTGTATCAGCATTAAGAGGCTCAGACATATTTTACATTAATGACACAAGCAGTTATTAAAAGATTAATGATTTCTTAACAGTTGGTTTATTAAAAACCAAATCAGTAGACTGTGTAACAGGTTTACAGGCATAGTAGGTCTAAGTGATTTTAACACTTTTTACTGGCACTGGTGAGCACTATTTACGACACGATACTCCTGTATGGCTATAACGTATGTATATCTGTTAATCATTTATAATTCTTTTATCAAGCAGTATCTTTTTGTAATAACAGAGTTTTTACAGAATTTAAACTCACCTAAAATTTTCTTGCTTTTCTCTGCATTTTGTCTGCTCTTCTGGTTCCTACTATTGTTTACATTGCTATGTCTCTAGTTACTCAGCCTCCTTCAAATGAACACATACTTTTGTGACATAAAAATGCTACCATTTTGCTATCTCCTCCTTGAAGATAATTGAAAACAACTTCACCTTGCTTTCTGTAATGGGTACAACAATCCAGATGCCACCACTGTAGAGAAAGACAATATACTATAAGCTTTACCATTAGAATAAAGAGAAAAATCCACAGCCATTGATTCTTATCAGGCCTAAAGTACAGTCCCTTCCTCTCACTGCTGTTTTGGATAACTTGGGAGGACTCATCACTGCATAGATAGTTTCCATTACCGTGAATTTTTAGCGGAGCTTAGTTTAGGTCACTGAAGGAAGAGTATTCTAAGTATGTCACAACTTCATTTAGTTTTCAGACACAAACAGCTGCGGAAAGTATCACAGATCTATGGCATGAAAAGATAATTACAGGGTGGTGAAACAAAGTTAAATGCAGTTACTTAAAGGTGTGCAACAAGGAATTATTGTTTCCATGTTTCATCTGTTTATAAAACTACGACTTGAGGCAGTTATAGAAACGTGACAGTTCTATCATCTCCATGGTGCTCAGACACACAGAAATCCAAAGTGTTCAGCTGAATTTCTGACATATGCCAGTCCCTACTGCAAAGCCTGAGTAATATTCTCCGTTCTGTAAGATCTTCAATAGAAGGAATCCCATACTATACAAAATTGGCATACACACAGAGTTACCAGTATTTTGCATTTACAGTGCAATGGATGCAGTTTTCTTTGTTACATCTAGCACCTTCTGAAGTCAGGATGTCCCATCTCCCAGTTCTTCACACCAGTTCTTTCTGAAGGGATGGGTAATGGACCTGCTATGGGAAAACCCTAGCTCAGATACTGCTCCAGACCCTAAGAGCCCAGCTGCAGATCTGCTGGTCAGGAGTGGTATCACTGTACAACATTCCCGCCTTTCTTTTTTTGTTTCATATTTCAAACCAGATTTACCAAGCTACAGGATTCTACTGATGCTGCTTACAACTCCTTTTTCATATCAATACCTTTTTTCCTTCCTGTCTGTTTTTCCTGGGATACATTACTAGCCGCTATCCATTAAACACTCTTTCCATTTTGTGGCCACTTTAGTGTATTTATTCTACTTGAATTCAAAGATTCTACTCAAAGTTTTAGGAATAATCAGAAAATAAATTGTATAATGTGCATCTATGTACTTATAAAGACAGTTTAAAAATACAGATTAGAAAATATGTTTGGAAGATAGCTTTCAGTTCTGTAGGAGTATTTCATACTGAGAAACAATTTTGAGAGAAATAGACCTTAAAAGAGGAAAAAAAAAAAAAAAAGAGAATAAACTACAAAATAGCAACATAAAATTCTTCAATAGCCTGACAGATGTATTTTTGAAGCAATGCTCCTTTCATTTGGAACTCTACAGGGACATTTACATTTTTGACCCCATTGTGAATGTCACTGCATGCTCTTAGCTGAACGCAAACATTTGTATTGTTATTACTGCCAATAACAAAATTTCACTGTAGAACTCTTAACAAATGGATCTATTTCATTATAATTACGTGCTGTCATTTTCTGGTTTATTTTAATATTTTCATAAGATAAGTAGCAGAGAGTCTATCTGCAGTTTGTTCTTTACAGATTTTCTCAATGGAACTAGATTTCAGCCTTCACAAAATGATTGCTTTGAATACAAATTGTCTTGGTATTGAAACAATTCTTGAAAAATTACATATGTTATTTACAGACCTGTATCTAATTGCAATTTTTTGTATCTGAATTAGATTTTGAAAACAGCTTGTCAAATAATTAATAATAATTAGCAAACCAAAAGATGTTCAAAGAACTTTGTGATGGAAAAATGTTATAAGCCCTTCTCCAAACAGAAAAGCATGCGGTGCTTGGAGCCATGGCTCAGGTTACTGCATGGGAGCAGACACAACTCTAGCTGAGACCATTCCTGCAATGAGTACAGAAGAGCAATTGCTCTCATGTTTATCATCTATCTTTCCATTTATACATAGTGGGAAGAGACCGCCCTTTCCACCCCCCCGCCCCCTCTCCCTTCCCCCCACACACACAGGAACACAACACCATTGATGCTCACCAATGAAATGGGAAGCCCAAAGGGAGCCAGTGCTGACCAGCATGCTCCCAGTCCCACAAGGAACAGCAATAGGATAAAAATTTAAGGAACTACTACAATATCAGAATTCTTAATGCTACCATTAACTGAAAAAAATTGCAATGCTAGGACGAGTTGCATCTCTTTGTCCAGATCCATCTTCTCCCAAATTTCACGTAATAAATGAAGACTATGCTTCCAGTGTTTCTGTTCATCTATCATCATGTCAATGATTATTACGGCATTACAAAACAAACAACAGAAAAGCTTAATTTCAAAGAAGATTTATGGTGAGTGAAACACAATCAAACTTGACTAGATGAGAGTAACCAAATAAATCTGATGTTTGCACAAACAAAATTTTTTACAAAAAATACAGGTTTAACGTATCAGTGCTGAGTTATTGCAGTATAATTGCCAGTGTAGGAAGGAATTAATACTGGCTAATAAAATCAGAATCACATACATTAACCAGATAAAAAGACTATCATGCAAGCTATCCAACTGTCATTATAGGTTAGTCCTCTATAGCATGACCTTCAATACTGCCCAAGCTAATTCTACATGCCTGCAACGTCTTAAATGTTCTGCAATTTAAAACTAATAAACTTAAAATAACCTGCAGTTTAAGAATAGTGGGCTGGGGGGCAGAGGTGGGTGGAAATCACAGTAAAAATTCTGAAGACTAGTGTTGAATCAGTCAGGGTCACTGTCTCTTAAAGACACAAGAACTGCAACAACAAAAGTGGGTTGTTTTGGGGTTTTTTTCTTCTTTGTCTGAAGTTTCTGATTTATCTTTTTCTGCTTGGATACTTAACTGAAATGAACTATTTTATATAACACCAGCATGATGATGAAAGAGTGCCAAATATAGGGACATGCCTGAAATGGGGATCTATGCTTTTACACTGCTGAGGGCATCTGTCCCACAGCCACAGTTCAGCATCTCTGTATGTTTTAGCCACTGTCATACAAAGCTTGGTCATTCCTATAGCCCACTCTGCATCCCCTCCATCTTCCAGCAAGAACACAGACAAGGCCATGTGAATGATGAATTATTATTTTTTTTAAGTGGTTTTCTGTAATTTCTTTGAAGAGAAATATGCTCTCCCACAAACAAGTAGCATGGCAGGACGAGGGAGAGGCTCCAGGCACACAGGACAACCACAGCACCACTGAGAGCTTTGCAACGGAGAACGTGCACTTGGCATGGACCAGCTGTGTTATTAGAGCCAGCTGTCAGCTCATCAGCCACCAAGCAAATATGTGCTATTAGTAGCAGAATGCAATGACGATACAGACCAGGTTGTACCAGAATTAATAGAAGTTATCGCCATGAAAATGAGATTTCTTAAACTATGAATTATAGGAATAGTGATCACATCTACGCTTCCAATAGCACAAAATGTATTTAAAGTGGCCTGAGATTTTAAGCTTGCCATGAAGACATATATCTTTGTAAACACTAGCTCAGCTAGTTACTTTGCCTTTCTTTCTCATCACAGTGAAGTCAAAGGGATAGCAGAACAAGACAAGCCATCTTCTAGTAAAAAGGCCACTTCAGAAAGTGAGAGCATAGGGTTTTTGTCAATGGCATGACTACAATCATCTGAAGGATGTGAAAGACCACAAATTATTCTTCCCAGGTCCTATCTACACCGAGTGCAGGGAAGTTAAAGGTGCTATTTGAAGAACCAAGCTCCTAATTGAGAGTCATTCATCCTTATTTAAATTATGACAAGCATACAGATCCTAAGATGGGGAAAAAAAAAAAACACTTTAGGGAACTGGAAAAAAAATATAAAAAATTAACCAATGTACAGGTTGTTCAAGTGCAGCGACCGATGCACTGCCCATTCATCTGTGTTAGAATTCATCTGCAGCCTCACTTTAGTTTAATAATTTGTCCATTATTTGCCATAACTGAACAATGTCAGGGTCCTGAACCTCTTACAGACTAAACAACGTCAAAAATCCCTTTTCACAGGGACAAAGCCAACACTGTATTGTCTGCATAGTTTACCATTCCATTTTAGGGGGTCTTAAATGGAACTGCAAATGCCCTTGAGCAGGAAATCTCCATGGGCTGAGAAACAAAGAACAAGACTTCAGCCCAGTAGGGCTTTCCTTGTAAGCTCTTTATGCCATACATTTTGCAAGTTCTCTATACCATAAAATGAAATACAGAAGAGTGGGAGGAGCATGTATGGGAGCTGGAGAACTACATTATTTTGCTTCTGTATCATTCAGACACTGACCTCCATCAGGCACGCAGTGCAATGGAGAAAGACAGAAAAAGTGCGGGGGTGTAAGAGGTCCCGCATGGCTTCAGAAGGACTGGCACTTACATGGCAGTAAATACAACAGCATAATTTTAAATTGATATCTACAAACTGTAGAAAGCAATCTTCATTATTGTCCCCTGTTGTGTGGGCACATGACAGCCATGGTCTGGATCTTGGTCTGTCTTGAAAATTGATTACTGTTCACAGGAAATTATAGGACTTGTGTTAACTTTACATACGTCTTCCCTGACTGCAAGATGTATGGCTGAAGAGGTATGAGATGCTTCATCTAGAACCCTGTCATTTTTACAAAAAATATTCAAATTTTTAAAGACTGAATTATCTGCATTTACTTAATTCTGTCAAAAAGTTTTGAAGGGTGATGAACCACGAACTAAAACTTTAAGACCTCAATGTATTGTATGATAATGAATCCAAAGTTATGATAATGGGCTATTGAGCAGATAATTACACATTCAAATAATTACACATGGGTAGTAATGGGGGTTATAGCCTAAGTTATAGACCATTATGTCTATTCTGAAATTTATATAACAGATTTTAACAAAGAATACACCAGGTCCCATGCTACATCCAGCTTCCACAAGGAAGCAACACAGAGTGGACACATGTGACACTATCGCCACCCTCACAGCCACAGCAGTCCTCCTTCTTCCAGCACCAGAATGACCCTTTCAGAGGTCAGGAATGTGAGCAGATATGAACAAAAGGCAGCAGTATCTGATATCATTGCTCCCAAATCTTCCTGTGAGTAACTAAATGATGAAGCTTCATCTAATATGCTTCACTCAAACAGAACCTAACTTCAAGAAATCACCCTGGTAATTGTAAGATTCACAAGTTTCCACAAAAGACACGTTCCTCAAGACTTCTGTACTTGGAAACACCACAAGTAAATCTGAAATCTCAGTTTCAGGAGGTCACAATGTTTAATAAAGCTAGCTTTGCCTTTCCCTCCATAATAAAATAGTAAAGCAATGCAATGTTTCAAACACATTAAATAATACTCCAGTCTCATTGAAGAACTGACCTCAGTGTTTAACTTTTAAGGTTCATTTAAGCCTCACTCTATTTCATTCCAAACAGCGAAAAATAGGCAAGTATAAGAAAATCTAGACATTTCATATTAATATCATTTATCATTCGTTGGAACTGCCTTCCTTTATTTGTCTTATTTGTTTGCTAAGAACTCAAGAAGACAACAGGAAATTCATAGAAAAGATCAAACATACAGCAATACAGGCTTTTTTTCAACTATAGAAAACCAGCCAAAGGAAAAACATAGTGGAAGGGGCGGGGGGGGGGGGGGGGGGGGGGGAATCTTATTTATTAAAAATTACCATCTAAACAAGGTAGCTGATAGGACAAACTCTAACACATAAATGATATGAGACAGTTGCTGCATGTGTTTTATTCACATAATACTTTCATTAGTGAGCAGGTAAAGACAGCCCAATTTTACAACCTGAATTATTTTGCATTTCTGTTTGTGAGGGGAGGATCAACAGCAGTTTTCTACCATCTTAGAATTAATCACACTGCTATATAAATCCTCTATATTTTAGCAACTCTGGAAGTGTGATTTCAGGAAAGATAAATAATGTATGAAATTGAAAAATGTCATTCTTTTAATATCTTTCTCGTGAAAAAGAAATGCAATTACAAGTATAAAAACTGATTGTAACCTTCTTTTAAAGCATTATAGAAGTTGTCATTGTTTAGTTAACCAATTCAGATTCAGCAAACGTGACCTACCATATCCTGAGGGAGAGACCTATTGTAGCAGTAAGCAATACATCTCTACACACTTGTAATTCAAAGGCACTGAGGCAAAAACTGTCAAAACATTACTAAAGTCGACAAGGATGTATGGTTCATTAGTCTAGGAACTGATGTGTTATGGACCTGTTTGTGATCAGCCTGATAATTTAAATCAAACTGCAAGTTTATGTAAACCTACTAGAACTGTATTATTAAATTTCAGATCATGCCTTCAACAAAGGCAGCATAATTGGAGACATTTATCACAAGGCCATAACTAAGCCCCCTATCATGCCAACTTAATCAATAATCAATTTATAAAATATCATTACTTTAATTGAAAATCTCTAGCTTTTTCCCCATATTGACTTCGAAGGCCAAACTGCAGCGTAACATCAGTGAACCAGTCTTTGTTCATTAACACAGAATTAGGCTGTAAATGATTCAATATTTACAAGTGGTTACATGTGTAGAAAAGAGTGATCTGCAGCTGCAAACGTAGCTGACCCCTTCCCCGTGCTGCCGTAAGCCTGTCCAAGCATGTCTGATGCTGGCAGCGGTGCACACCTGACACCACTGCTCTTGGGCCCCCGCTTGAGCACACTACCTGAGCATGAAGTCTCTTCATCCCCCACGGCTTCACACCCCCTCAGAGTGACACTTAAAATATGCAGGACATATTACTGGTCTACAGCCCACCCCGTTGTTGAAAGAGGGCAAAGACTTTTGTGCAATTAGATTAAAGAGAAGATGAGGGATTGCAGAGCTGGACTTGAGATTGCTGTCTCAATATTTCCTTCATTGCAACGTCACTGCAAAATAGATCAAGTTCAACTCCAACAGCAGTGTTTGCATATGTGATTTCAAGTGTTAAAGATTTTCCCTAAGAGGCAATCTCCTTCCTTCAATGATATTACATACCAATACCTGCTTTTACAAGGTGAGCTTTCTATCTAGAGAAAAGAAAAGGAAACTGGAAATGATAACATGCTGAAGGACTGTAAACAACCAGTGTTACCAAAGATAAACAGATAGTTCATAAAATACCCTTAATCCTCAGCATAAAACTGCAGTTGTCCTATAGTTAATTACTTTATTATCATTTGATATTAAGTTTTTCTGCATATCAAGAATTATTCTATTAATATTGTATCCTGTATTTTGGGCATAGAAGACCATAATTTCAAAGTTTGGTTTATCAAGTTTGCACAATCCAGTGAAAGAAGTCATCACTGCCATTCTGCAGCCCTGAGAAGTTAAAAGGAGGTACTGAGTACTGAACCTGTAAATCTCTGCTCAACTCATGTCTTCCTCACCATGACACGCTAGAGCTCATTTGATTAAACACAAGTTTCTGGGATTTTTTACAGCTTTTAATTTGTTAATGAAAATTATTGCATGAAGATGGGAAGGAAGGTTAGCCTGAAAATATGTTTACCTTTCAAAGGAATATTTTTCCCAGGAAATTTATACAAAAGTAGTTTATAAAGTTACACTAGATTTAACTATTTTACATTTGTGTGATCTTTCCGAGTCATCATTAATTTAAAAAAAAAAAAAATTCTAAAAGAACAAACATTTTGCAAGAACTACCATCCTTTAGTACTCGGTAACCTAATACTGTCTCCCACAAACCCAATTTCTGCAGGTCAGAATGTGCCTAATGATAGAGTGCATGGCAGGCGTGTGCTACGTCTGCAAAAGGACTACAGGTTTCTCTCCTCTCCTTCAATATGCAGAGCTCCTGGGAGCCTTTTAGTCAACCAATTCAGAACCTGATAAACTAGACAAACCAATAGGTTTAAGTACCTCTGCTAGATTTCACCATTGCTGTAAATGTGGGGGGGTGGAAGAACCTGCCTGCCTTTTACAGGCTGGTTGTATGCTAGCCTTTGTGGGCACATGGAAGGGGGGCAGAGCAGGGGCACCACACAGACATACAAGAAATTAAGAAGTGGCAGTACACTCCAATCTTTCTGAACAAAGAACTTGCTTCAGGGTGCATACTTGTCAGACTGCAGCTTTAAAGGGCTATTGGTGTGCCAACACAAGATGTCCCAAATTCCAGAAGGCTTATTTTCATGCATGTAGCAACAAACTATCAGTAAATAAATAAAAGCAAAAAACTCCCACAAAAAACACAAGAAAAAGCAAAAGCTATCTTCCTACTCAATAAATAAATACTTCAGTTATGACTTAGCCATAACATGAAAAGCTCAGGGGCCAGCACTGCTTTTCCAGGTGCAAGGTCCATTAGCCACAGCTCAGACCCTGCTGATATCTGAAAGGTTGTCAGATTGCCCCAAAGATGCCCTGGGAACAAATCAGATATTGTCTGGAACATCTCATTTTGCTGAGGGATGAAAATGTCTCCTTGTAATTGAACCACTTCACAGTACTATTGCACAAACTGCAAAAAGGGTGTTTCCCTGCAGGCCATGATCAGAAGTCATTGAGGCAGAAGGACTTGCAGAAGACTCTGGAGAAGACAAGAACTTAAAACACCAGCTTTCTCCAAAGGGTTTCCGTCTATTACCAGCATTTGCATTTCTGCCTTTTTCTACCAAATTAAATTATTATTCCTATACAGCATTAATTCCATCACTTTTTTTTTTTCTTTCATAGTTGTTCCTTTGAATGTCAGTCCGTGTGGAAAACAGAGATGTGCATGCACAGAGCAGCAGCTCCTAACTAGGATTGCTTTTGAGACATATTGTTTCAAAAGACAGTCAAAAAAACCTTGGTTTCTTTAAAGTTGTTCTACAGTCTGTGTACCCGTATTGCTCTTTGATGTCAATCCCTAGAAGTAGTGTATAAGCAAACAAACAAACAAACCAAAAATAATAAAAGAGTTCATGGCATGCCTAACCCCTTTCCACAACACAGTGACAAGGCTGCAGTGATACAGGTTCAAGCAAAATGCACACCTGCACTGAAGCACAGCAGTAGAGGGAATATAATGACACAGGTCCAGAAAAAAAGTGTGTGTGTGTGTATATATACTTATAAGAATTTCCATATACTATAATGGATGGAATTTTTTATCTTGGAAATTCATGAGAAAATCTCTTGAAACATGTAGCTGCAAGCTTTTATATTAAATTTTGATTTGAGCTCAGGGTTACAATGAAATCAGCTTTCAAAGCAAAAGAGCTTAAGTTTTCTCTCTCTCTCTCAAAACTAGATGACACAATGAAGGGTGTAAGGAAGCTTGTCTTAGTTTACCACCTTTGGAAGAAGGGGCAGGCAACTCTGGAGGACTATAAGGATGTCAGAAGGTTTTGCAGGGCAAAGATTAGAGAGGTGAAAGCCCAGCTAGAACTCAGGCTGGCCACTGCTGTAAAAGATAAGAAAAAAATATTTTTACAAATACACGAGAAAAAATCTCGTGAGGGACAAGGAGAATCTGCATCCTTTATTGGATGTGGCGGGCAACATTGCCACAAAGGATGAGGAAAAGGCTGAGGTATTTAATGCTTTCTTGCCTCAGTCTGTAATGGTAAGACCAGTTACCATGTTGGTTCCCATCCCCCTGAGCTGGAAGACAGGGACAAGGAGGAGCAGAATGAGGTCCCCACAGACCAGGAGGAAACGGTTAGAGACCTGCTGCTCCGCTTACACATGCACAAGTCTATGGGGCTGGACGGGATCCACCAGAGGGTACTGAGGGAGCTGGCAGAGGAGTTTGCCAAGTCACTCTCCATCGTTTATCAACAGTCCTGGCAAACTGGGGAGGTCCCAGCAGACCGGAGGTTAGCCAGTGTGATGCCCATCTACAAGAAGGGCAGGAAGGAAGATCCGGGGAGCAACAGGTCTGTCAGCCTGACCTCACTGCCAGGGAAGGTCATGGAGCAGATCATCCTGAGTGCCATCACACGGCACATGCGAGACAACCAGGGAAACAGGCCCAGCCAGTGTGGGTTTATGAAAGGCAGGTCCTGCCTGATGAACCTGATCTTCTGCAACAAAATGAGTGAAAGGCTGTGGATGGCGTCTACCTGGACCTTAGTAAAGCCTATGACATCATGTCCCACTGCATTCTCCTGGAGAAACTGGCTGCTCACAGCTTGGACAAGTGCACTCTACACTGATTTAAGAGCTGGTGGAACAGCTGAGCCCAAAGAGTGGTGGCGAGTGGAGTTACACCTGGCTGGCAACCAGTCACAAGGGGTGTTCCTCAGGGATCAGTGTTGGGGCCAGTCCTGTTTAATATCTTCATCAATGATCTGGACATTCACTCTCAGTGAGTTTGCAGACAACATCGAGCTGGGGGGAGTGTTGATCTGATTGAGGGTGGGAAGGCTCTGCAGAGGGATCTGTACTGATGGGCTGAGGCCAGTTGCATGAGGTTCAACACGGAGAAGTGCCAGGTCCTGCACTTGGGTCACAACAGCCTCACACAAGACTACAGGCTTGGGGCAGAGTGGCTGGAAACTCCTGGCAGAAAAGGACCTGGGAGTGCTGGCTGACTGGCTGAACATGAGCCAGCAGTATACCCAGGTGGCCAAGGCGGCCAACAGCATCCTGGCTTGTGTGAGAAACATGCCAGCAGAACAAGGGCAGTGATTGTCCCCATATGCTCAACACTAGTGAGGTTGCACCTCAAATTCCATGTTCAGTTTTAGGTCTTTCACTGCTGGAGGAATGTAGAGGTGCTGGAGTGTGTCCAGAAACAAGCAACGAGGCTGGTGAAGGGGCTGGAGCACAAGTCTGATGAGGAGCGGCTGAGGGAGCTGGGGCTGCTTAGCCTGGAGAGGAGGAGGCTCAGGGGGCATCTTATTGCTCTCTACAGCTACCTGAAACGAGGTGGGGGTAGGTTTCTTCTCCCAGAAAACTAGCAAAAGGACAAGAGTTACACCAGGGAAGGCTTAGACTGGATATTAAGAGAAATGTCTTCACTGAAAGGTTGGTCAAGCATTGGAACAGGCTGCCCAGGGAGGTGGTGGAATTACCATCCTTGAAGGTGTTTAAAAAAATGCATAGCTGCGGTGCTTAGGGCCATGGTTAAGTGATGGACTTGGCAGTCCTGGGTTAATGGTTGGACTTGATAATCTTGGATGCTTTTTCCAACCTGAATGATTCTACGATTCTAATTTCCCCAGAACATTTGTGTGATTTCTTGCATACACTTCTATTTTTCAAAAAGAAAGTCAGTATCACAGTTGTGGCAATGCATCATACTTGCTGAATTTTACTTGCTTACTCATTTTGAAGCAAAAGTTTTATGTGGATCAAACTTTATAAACATTTTCACATGAATGTTAGCAGGGAAAGACTAAAGGAGTTAATATAATATTATTAAACACGTCACATTGCATGGTATCTTAATAATTAAAGATCACTTTGTTGATGGAAAGAAGTCCTGGGTGAAATTTAAGTGTAGGTACTCCAAATAGATATATGCATGAGTAAACATTTGCTGCAATTAACTGAAGACCACAAAATCACCAATGAAGATTTTCGTTTAATATCTTTTTCTTCTGCAACTTAGATAAAATCTGTGAGTTTTCAGATTGACCTATATCAATGCAGAATACTGGAGAAGTCTTAACAAGCAATTATTAACTTGGATTTTAAAATATATGTTTCCACTCCCCCCCCCCCCCCCCCCCCAAGTCTATTCTCCTCTTTCTGCCTCCCTTCCTCACTGAGCAGCACATTTAAAAGAAGATGAAGACAACCATTTTCACAAGACTCCATTTGAAACCAGCCAGGGTCTTTTTGCTTTAGCTGTGAATTCCTGCTAATTTAATTTTTTGCGCTATCTCTTTTGCACAAACCTCAATATAGTAAGTATGTATACAGCAATTAAAACTGCCTACCTGCCTGCTGGATGTAATTACAATTTTAAAAAGGTTTAAAAGAGCCTTGTTTTTCTCACCAGCAAGCAGACTCATGCTAGAACTAAGTAACACATCCAAATTAGTGTAATTTAATGACTCAATGAAGTTGTCATAGTTCTCATTCAAAATGCAAGGGAAAGCAGCCCTTAATAATATCAGGAAGACAAGTATATTTCAAATTCTGTTCTTCTCTGGGACTTGGTCTTCAGTTGGTGAGTTTAATTTTTAAATATACCTCAAAGGCCACCAATCTTAAGACAAGTTTAAAAAAAGAAAATAAACATTTTCTGTCCCAATACACCAGCTGGAATACTGACATTGAGAGAGACCTTACTTAAGTCTCTCCCCTGCCTAATTTATCTGAGTTTGCACCTACATTTCTAACCTTCATGCTGCCTGGTTTGTCTGGAAGCTGAAGTAACCACTGGGCAAAGGCGTTTTTGGGAAACTGAACGATAGCGTCTAGTGAACGCTGCAATCACTGAACTATTTGTGGGAAGGGGCCCTTGAAGAGAATCACTTACTCTTGCTATGCTTATGTAGAAACCAGTCCCACAGCAAGCAGCAGCAGAAGGATCACGCTTAGTCAGTCAGCTCTCAGGTGCCCTGGTTTTACCAGCACAGAAACCACTCGGAGCTTTGGAAAGCAGAAATTCAGACTTCAAAAGAACATTCGTTTTGGAAACTGAAAAATATCCTAGTGTGGGTATAAGCCCAGCTGAGGCTAAAGGAATCCCATTTTAGATTTAGATACTTAAAGTGGCTGGCAGGTGCCCGAGTCCTATAAGGAATGAAGGTTTATGTCTTTACCACAAGACCGACTTACGCTATTTCCACTTGGTGTATCCCACTAAATACAGCACAGCTGTAGTGAAATAGTGCTTGAACTGGACAAAGGGAGCTGTGCATTTTAAATCTCTTTTCAAGGACACATTTAGCATCAGAGATTTTTATTTGCAGCACTAAGACATACAACAAAATGTTCCTTGTTCCAGGATGTAGACCAATGTAACTGGGGCTCCACAGAGCCCTGACGTGCAGCCAGCCTGTAGGGAGACTGCATTAAGAAAACATGATAAAAAGCTACAAGTGTTCACACCAAGTTGTCATGTGCAGTTTTTAGATTAAATTTGTCTTAACAAGGAAAAGGTTGGGACACCACTTCTCATCTGCCTTACACCAACAGAGAACTGTAATTCACAGCCCTGGGAAGACTGACCAGGAGCAACCCCTGTCCTGCTACTGAGCTGCAGGGGAAATGGCCGTTGCTCTGGGTGCCGTAACACCCACTGCCACACCAAGCCAGACGATGCCCAGGGAGCCCAGCAGCTTTACCTGCATAGTAACCCAGCGCAGCAAAGAATACCCAAGGCTCAGAGTCTCATTACGTGCAAAGAGGAAAGCGTGCCTCAGGTGTAAAGGCAAGAAATTTCTGTTAGAACAACTGGAATCTTCACAGCCTAGTCAAAAGGTTTTGTCCAGTTTAATTGTTACCAAAAAAAATATCTTATTATACAATAAAATATTATTGCATAATACAACAATTTTAATTGTATAATATATTATAGGCACATTTCCTAGTATAAAACACTTTCTCTGATACCATGCTTACCCTTCCACTGACCCTTGGGCTTGTAACACCACAGCTCCCGTTTGGCAGGGGGAATGCAGCCAATGCCACCTGTACTCCAACTCCACTGCAAGGGGTATGATGTTGGCAATGATCTCTCCAGGATGTACTTAAAGTAATTTTTATGTGCCTTCTAATGCTGTTTTAAACCTTGCTCTTTCTTTAATAGTTTAGATTTATTGTATATAGCAGGTTTACATACAAGCTACTTGTTCTTTTCTCTCTTTGCTGACCCAACATCATTTTTACCCAAGTCTGCATTTCTTTAAGTGGCCAGTGGCGAGTTATTTAGAAGCCACAGGGTCTCTGGTGCCCACTTGTGCGCTGCTTCTCATCATCCCATAACTGTACTCCTTCAATGGGGTATGCTGTGTCCCCACCTCCAAGGCCTGTTCACTACACCATTACATTCAAATCACTAATAACTTGTTCTGTGCAGAATTACTACTTGTCACTATCTTTGTGAAAACACTGTTGTATGACACAGACATTAGCAAAATTAAATTTAGGCTATTAGAAAAGTTACTGTTACATCAAATCCAAGCTTAAAAAAGGCTCAAGACAGGTCATGACAAGCTGATTCAAAGTAACCGTGACAAGCCTACAGCCCAGAGGCCTTGCAAGCTCAGTACAAAGCCTGGGTCCTCTTGCTGCACCGCATGCAACAACATGCTTGTTGGGCTAGAGAGCTACACGCTCCCTCCCTTAGTACACAGTCCCTCCAAGCAGCCCTGCAGAAGTTGGTCCTGTACTCCCAGTCCAGCTCATTGCCACAAAACGGTACTCTGGCAGGATCCATACAGGCATGCTCACTCACAGACATAATCTGTCTGTACAGCTTCTTGATATTAATCTTGATTTGAATGCAGTGCTCATTTTCTTCAAGGGTATATCCACCATACAACATACATACTAAATATTTGCAAAACAGTTCAAATCGTTGAACTTCTGTTCAGATCTCAGATTTTTTCTGTTCTAGACACTTAACCACACAGTCCCCAAATTATATTCTTCAGAGTACACCTTAGAGAAAGCAGAATATAGATGAAGCCTTCATTTTTTTTCCTAAAAGTTTCATATATGTGAGAATGAACAAACATCTAAATATATTTATACATTTAAAGACACAGATGTACTTCTATCAGCCACTTCAAGGAGCCACTTAGATATTCATTTACAAAAAACCCACACAGAAAAACCACACCCCACAAGAAAAAACACAAAACCCCACCACACACACACAAAAAAAAATTCCATCCCACTTCATTACTTACTGAATGCTTTAGAATTTATATTATCTGGGAAAAAAAGCTGAAAAGGTGGGTTGAGTTGAGAAAGACCTCTTGAGCAGTAAAAACTGCAAATGATAATGTTTAGGTGAAACACACTAGAAAACATTACATTTAATATCTTAGTTTCTTGAAACAATTATTTGATATTTTAGAATTTTTGTGTTGATAACAGTATTTCTAAAAAACAGTTAGATAAATGCAATTAGATACACCTCATAGTATTTCAGATGCATTTATTTAACTTGCTTTATCAGGGAAAAAGAAAAAGCAAGAATAAAGGAATATATCTGCAACTAACCTAAGAAAGTTTATGAGGTGTTAGAGTTTTCTGCGTAAATTTTAAACTGTTTGTTGCTTTTTGCTGAAAACATGTGTTTACTGGTTAGGTTGTAGTATAGTATTTGCAAGGGTAATGAGCTATTCAGTGTCATTCTGACTGAGCTATTTGTGCCTAGTTAATGCATTTCAAATGTAATTGACAAATTAATATCTCTAACTTTTCCCATTAGCAGTATTAAATAAGGAAATTGCTGTTCCAGAATTGTAACCTTTTTATTTATTATACCAAACTTCTTTTGAAAAGTGTTAGTTGGTCTAAGTTTTCTTCCAATAAATCAAAGTGAAAGAAAAAAACCAAACTTGTTCCTTCTATCTTTGATTGTTTAGCTGAAGGAATATGCAAAAATAGAAGATCATAATTAATAAAATTAATTCTACTGTTTATATTCAGGTTCTCAATATTGTAGTGCTCAGTTTATCACTGATCAAGGTTAATTATGTATTTTTTAAAAAGTCTGCATCATTAAAATATAAAATAACACCATGTGAAACATCAGTGTTTGCCTTGTTGACTTCAATACCAACTTCCTTCAATACAAAGGCCATGTCTGAAATAACTTTTTTGAAACTAAATCTTTTCCACAAAAGACCTGTAAAAGTACAGCACCCTGACTAACAAGCCGTTATATCTTGTAACTGAGGGGGTCTGTTTTTCCTCCATTTTTAATACTTGATTATGTCAATAACAAACAGCAAGCAAAGACCAGATCCTCCCTCCGACTCAAACACCAACTCCTTCCAAGGGCCACAGGTTAGACTTTTTGCCGTTTCTTTTGGACACATATTTGCACATGGCTGTTTCTACTGGCCAGCTGCTCACCTCAGAGGATGGCAAGATGAGGTTTTCTCATCCCTTCACAGATTAGCTATTCCTAATCTTTATATGATTCAAGGCTGCTTCCTTTCAAGGCAAAACTGAATGACAAGACTGGCATCTTAACAGTGCACCACCAACAACCTTACTATTATTTCTTTGCTGCAAAGCTTGAGGTATTAGGAATACATTTAAGATTCATTCATATTTTATAATACTGAAATAAAGAAAATCCCAGCCTGTTCTTCTAGTGGAGAAATTGACTTCAGGTTTCCCCCGAGTCAACAACAAAGTGCATTTCAATACTTTTGGTCCTTACTAGGACTTCAGAGCCAAGAATTTCATCATTTGATGACAACATTTACACCTTTAGCTATTTACTGTGAATAAATAAATAAATAAATAGTCTACGTAATCTACGAGTCAGCTGGATAACAACTCTGATAAAAGTAAATATGCCACTATCATTTTGGAAATAATCTAACTTAAACAACAAACCCAAACCAATTGTATTCATTGATACAATGTTAAGATAATTTATACAAAGTGTTTATAACGTGAATAATTTCATAGAGAGGAAAAAGCAACCTACAGTTCACCAAAATACAACTGTAAATTGATTTTAAAGATTTTTATTACATACCATGCAGCTTAATTAAAATGGTTAATTTCAGAAGAGTTGGTATCTTCTACAGAAAAATACTGCATATACAAAAACAGTTGTTAGAGGAAAGTAAGACAATGTTACGGGAAATCTACTTTTGCTCCTGCACTTCAGGTAAAAGGAGGAGAGTGTTATTTAAGAACCAAGGAGCATATTTGTTTTATATACTGTAAAGTCCCCACTCGAAGACACTCACAGAAGGTTAAAAGTACCAGTAGTGCATCTGATTGTTGTTAATAAGAAAGTTTTGGCTTGCTGTGCAATAGTCCAGAACAACTGGAAGAATCCTGTGCCCTAGGTAAGTGAACTTTCCCATTAATAAAATATAATTCCTTAACCTGGAAATGCTTCCAATCCTACAGATCAGAAAATGCAATATGACGGAGCTACTGGAGTAATTTCTATGAGTTCAAAGTCAAGCATAGAGAGAGAAGAATGCAAATACATCCTCCCCTCTGCAGATAAAACATGCAGAAAAGACTTTGCTGCTGTGAACCCTATATCCTTTGTCCTAAGAAGGGGCTGGCTAGATGTCTCAGCTCTATACGCAAAACTTTGGTTTACATACATCTCATATCCCAAAGCCACTGAAGCATCTTGTTGTGACACCAGGCAGATAAACTGAAAAAGCAGACACAAACACGATTATGCAAGCCCAATAGGCAGCACAATCTCTGACTTCTCCTGTGCCACAGATGTTGCTTTGTTAAGTGATGGTTGAGTATCTCTGCTTTAAAATGCTTGAACCAGCACAAGTGCCACTTCATTCCTATTTGATGTTTTCATTTGGCAGGACAGGTGCTCTTGCTGCACAATATCCCAAAAAAGAATATCTAAAATATGTATTCACCAACATCTGTCTTGCTTTGACTTACATGCATACTTAAGTAGCTTCTTTAAGTATGAGCAAAAAGTTTTCCGCTTACTTTGACCTTCTAAAGAAGCTCCATGAGGCTGTATGCCAAAACCCACTTTTATAGAAAAGTAACCTTGACTACACAAAATGTGGGCATTGTAATTTGAGCTGGGGGAGGGGAGGAAAAAAAAACAAAACCAACAAAACCCATCACAAAAAAACCTTCCAGCATCTCTAAAAATACAGAGCTTAAAGCAATATATTTTTCAATTGACACAGTATTTTGGAAGCTTTTGAAAAGGATATACCACAAATATATTGAATATATTAACTTTTCAGTTGTAGGTATTTACACATAAAGCTTGCATTTTATTTCAGCCTATGTCAGAAACACCAATAGGTTCATTTGAGAAAGCGAATTTGATTTGGGGGTTTGGAGGTTTTTGTGTTTGTTTGTCTGTTCCATGTATCTAGTACAGCTTAACTTGTGTAGCAGCATTTTGCATGCTCCTTAAAAGGTACTATGGGAGGTAGGAAAATAATTTGCTTACTTATCTGACAGTTTTAACTGTCACATATGACAGTATCCAGTCCAAAACCTTTTACAAATAACATACAAGATGTATTCCATCACCAATGAAATGAGGAAAAAGAACTGCATGGGGAAACATAGCACTAGAATCACAGAACATGGAAGGAAAGTGAGGAAACTGAAGGGGAAGTTAGTACCATAGATGGCTGCATACTAAAGTTACATACAGGTTTTTTAATTGGGAATTTGGAATAAAAATGTTTCCTTCACCCCTTAAGAGCGTGTTAGTAACATAAAGAATCACAAGTACAGTATGATTTTCTGCATACTCCTGTACGTGTTCTTGGAAGATTTTATCCATTTATCTGTATAGTGAGACAGACCTACAGAAATACATGCTTAAAGAAAAAAGGACCCTAGTCCAGCCCTACTTTATATCTTCAGTCTGGCAGAAACATAGCAGTTGATGGCATAGTAACATTAATTGGCTTAACATTACCAACCATATAATCAAAACAACAGGTTAATTGTTTACCTAATCCCTAGAAATCAGAAATATTTCTTTTCTCCAAAGTAAATTGATCTCTTTGATGCCAAATGTGAAATAAGAGTATTTCTCAACTTCCATGGTTTTTGCACTTGTTTTAGTAAAGCATGTGCTGGAAATAAGTACTGAAGAGCTATTAATTTTTAAACACAGGATACATTTTTATATTGCTGTTTATTCATAAACCTAAACATCAGCTTGAGAAAGAGACATGTCGTATCTAAGTATCAACATGAAGCAACTGTTGAGGCACAGCAATTCAAAGTGATAAAAAAGTGGGATTTTACCATAAATTTTTCAGTGGGAACATCATTAGTCCCATAATTTACTTAAAGCTCTGCAAAAATACAACATCATCATACCAAAACCACAATGGAAGTAGAGGCATAAAGCAGAAAAAGAATTCAAGTCATGCCAAATTGATAATACTAGAGTTAAGTAAAAAAATATTTAATGAGCTACTGTAGTCTTTCTCAGTCCATTAATGTGATATTCGGGAAGGTTTTTAGTGGTAGGATACAGTAATGCAGAATGGGAATGTTAAACTGCTGATGTTACAAACCTTTGGATAAAGAAATGCAAATGTAAGGACCCTGGTCTCTCAGGATGCTTGCTGGAAGATATGGCTTTGTTTCTATTATTTGATTATTCATTCTACTTTACAGTGGGAATAAGAGTTAACTTGTCAGTGAATTTGCTGCATTTTTTACTAGCAAAGTAGCAAAAAAATTAAGACTTTTCTCAGAGTGCAACAATAAAATTTAGTCTGAGAGTTAGGAAAGAAACATAGAAATATCCAGACCCAAAAAGCTTTCCCCCAAACTATTAGATATTAATATTCCATCAGTCTAGCTTAGATGCATCTCAGAATTACATGCAAAAGGGATTACAAAATACATTTAATGAACCTGAAGGTTATTTGCCTTGTTCTAATTTTTTTTTTTTTTGAGCAATTGTAACCAATCTGTTAATTAAATTTACAAGTATTTTTGTATTTAAAAGTGATTACATAAATAATGATATGTAGTGATAACTGCTTTCTGTCCATAATGACAGAAATGAGAAAAAAAACAGAAATTGAGAAATTAGACATGTGGACAGACAATAAGAAGTAGTATTCAATGAGGGAAAAGCTGAGCTAGAGTGTTTAAGAGAAAACCAGGTATACAATGTGAAGGAAATTATTTTAGTAATTTTACTGAAAGATGTTTAGAAGCAATAATGGATAGAAGACAGACATGTTCATAATGAAATATGACACTAACAAAGGCCTATATACAATTGTGTGTAATTTTTTTTTTAAATCACACTGAAGTATACGTATCTGAAAATAGACTGTTGAAGTCTACATGTCTGAAAATACTCAAAAAGAGAGGAAATACTTGCATTCTGAAAGAATATTCTGCAGAATATATTTCCATTATTTCTGCAGAAAAAAAGAATGTAGATTAAGCATTAGAAATTACAAGCCAATGGCTAGATCTGTTGATCTACTCAATCTCTCAAAGAATTGGTAGGAATTTCATAGCTTGGATAATTTTAAATAAGATTAGGCAGATTACTGGGATCTGCACATAATTCTGAAAGCCAATTATGGAAGCAGAAGAATCAGAAAACCCACACAGTCTTTATCCCACTCCAAATTTTAAATAAATTATTCAAACAATACTATCAATGCTGCAAGAAAAAAAACAGCTACCTAATTAAGTACTTCCCTTTACATAATCAGGTTTTTTTAAAATTTACATTCTACCAAAAAAATAATTAGCAAGTATTTGTACACAGTATAGAGTTTAATTTTTAATATTGCTGTAGATGTTTGAATATTTAAAGGAGAACATTTTCATTAATGACTACAACAATAAAACAATTTCTTACAGATCAATTCTTGAACATCTCATCCTGTTACTTGATCCCTCAAACTGCAATTCAAATGAAAATAGATATTACATAAAAGGCTTTCTTACTAAAATTTTTTGACATGCATCATCATCAATTCCCTGAGCCAGCGGGTTTTCATGGGAAAGACAGACAATGGCTTTCATAACAGGAACAAGGTAATAATTGTTGCTGCTTTCACTTTGATGGCTCATTTTATCCATTTTCATTATCAGGGATAAACAGCACTTCTTTGGGGATCAGTGTATTTTGGTGAGCCTTGTTCACATCCACAATTAGGTTTGTTACCAGTAGGGCAGGCACATCTCCAGTCCTGAAATTTTTTATAATATTTTAAAAATTCACGTTGTTACAGATATGGCCCAGCCTCTCACAGGAGATGGAATTTGCAGGCATTAATGTAATATACGTAAATACATCCTAATGCAAGATGTACATAGTTGATTCACCAGTTATTATTATGCACAATGAAGAGATTGCTCTTTTCCCCAAGACTTCACAATTTTCAAGAACAGCAAGATATTTGGGAAGAATTAGCTTAAAATTTTTTTTGGTAGTCAGAAAGACTTGAAACACCGTGAGTAACTTCAGCCGACCACAGCTAACATTTCACTTTTTTCCATGCTTTCCAGAAAATGAGGGGGGTTTTTTGTAATGAAAGCCACCCAGAGTTTTCTATTGACTCCAGTGCACTTAGATTCAGGCCCGTAAGAAACACCTGATATTTTCAAATCTTACACACACACACACTACACACTTTCTTTCCTCTCTTCCTTTTAATATGGTGAGTAAAAACACCAACAATTCCCTTAGCAATTATCACCAAGATAATAAACATTTTAAATCCAAAAGGGATAGTCTTAGGATTATAAAAAGACATGGCATTTCTCTGAACAACAAATAAAGTTCTTCTCCAAACTAAACCAGCCCTCTACTATAAATTAAAAGGTCTCATCCTAGTTTTATTTTAAAAGTCTTCATATTGGATGCTATTAAAAATAGGGACTTCTTTGCTGTGCTTCCTTCCCTCTTGCCTCCAGAAAAGACGCTTTTTGGAAATACTCAGACAGCAGAATCTGAGCCCTCTTATCTCTTTTCTGAAAGCTGTTGTGCAAGGAAAGGGCAAGTCCTCATCTTGCTCAACTGGCATTCAGTCTCTCTAAAAGTTTTCTGACTACATCAATATTTCAATCACCATCTGGGCATGAGCCATTTGATAATTTGGTGGTGAGCAGCTTACCACCCTTTTGTTCTCCTAATGGCAATTGAGCTGGTAATAGGAATGCATTTGCTACCAGAAAATGGAAGAGATCCTGGGGAATACAGACTTTACAAAAGAAGGGACTTTTAAAGGTCTCATATAAAGGCATAATAAATGAGACTTGTTAGATATTATCTATAATGCACTACCATATATAGTGTGCCAATACCCTCTAGTGGATGCAGTTGTCTGTGTTTATGTCACCTTGTATTAGCTAGTGTACAAAGTCCTAAGGATCTATCTTTTCTTCTAAAAGATTCTCCTGGCTTGTGTGGAAAATGATAGCAGCTTCAGAGCAAAGGTCTCTTTAATTCGCATTCTGCACTCTACTGTGCATGAGGTTTAGATAACATGGTCCCTACAACAGCTTCTCCGTCTCCCAACACGCGTAACTTGATTCAGATCTGGGTGGAGTTTTATGAAATGCTGTGTGCATTCATGTGGGATAATAAATAGATATAACTGAAGGCAGCTTGACACTTCTGTATTTATTCTTTTCTGTTCACCAGCCTAACAATATCTTCTGTTACCATAAAGTGACTTATGTAACTATGTCAAGCTCAGAACATGTCGGAGAGGCAGCTTGCGCAAGCCAGACTAAGGGTGAGACAGAAGCTTCCATTATCAGCAGAGAGGGAGAGTTAAAATTGATAGCCACACATAGATAGTATTCTGAATGGGTAATGTTTCTTTCAGCTTCAAGACAAACTCCTTGTGAATTAGTGGATATCCCTACAACTTATCTGTAATCATTAGCTATCAAACAGCAGAGAGGAAAACACCACCCATCTTACTGGCTTGCAAGCGGGTACTAGTAAGTTTGCAGCTAACGCTGCAAAGTAAAGATTCTATGTAGCACTTCCTGGAGCTGTTGTATATATTTATAAATTTAGTAAATGTGTCTGCATAAAGGCAAGAGACTGTACTCAAGGAATCTCTGGCCTTCAGCCCAAAATTCAAGTGCAAGATTTTAGAAGGGCAGCTAGACTACATGCATGTGTGTGCTGAAGACAAAAGGAAAGACCTATGGTGCACGAAATTGTTTCATCAAACTTAAAAATTAATTCCACACCAAAACAAATAATTTACAAGTTATTTATACAAAAATGTTACTAGAAGAAATAAATGGTGGCATTGTACTAGATGTTTTTCAAAAGCACGATTAAAAAAGCAGCCATGCTCACAAATAACACACCATCTAAATGACATCCAAGCCTCCACTAGAATTTCTTGCCAAATGCACTGATGGAAACACTTTCTATTATCATACAATTGTTTTGGTTGGAAGGGACCTTAAAAATCATCTATAGTTCCAACTCCCCTGCCATGGGCAGGGACAGTTCATAAAGCACCTCAGTTTCTTAAGAAAGTAGACCCTACATCTTAGAAAATCATTGTTGCACACACAGTGTTACGCACCATTATTTATATCGCATCAAGTTTTCTGCAACAAATAAAAAACAGTAGCCTTTGTCTGATTACTGTGTAGCCTATCTAGACAGAACCCAGATAAATGTTGGGTTATTATAGGGAGTGGGAGAAAATAAAGCAATGAACAGTAAAGTAAAATGCTGTATACTCCAGATCTTGCAAAACCTAAGCAAATAAACTGTAATTTGAAACTGCTCATGTTGTTCTACTTTAAGGGGCTAAACACCCTCCGTAGAGGAGCAACTTTTTGTTGATGCCAATTTCTTGGCAACTCAAACCAATACAGTATCAGGCAGTTTTTCATTTCAGGGATGAAGTCAAGCCAAAGAGGACCTGAGTAGGTCCTGGAAGAATAGCCAAGAAAAAAGAATATGTTAAGGGCGGGCTTGGCTTCTGCTGTGCTTTAGAACAGGTGGGAAAACACAGTACTGACAGAATTTGTAAGTGGCTTTTTAGTCTTTAATCACCATTTCACTCTTAAATACATGGGGAGTCTGCAAAAAGTGCCTAATTAATCACTACTAATAAATCAAAATGGAAAACATTTATAATTTAAGAAGCAATATTATTCTGGGTTGGGGTGTTGTTTTCCTGATTATAATTGCTTTCCCAATCAGATACGTGGCCAAATCCAAAGCAGGAGAGCATATAAATAAAGCAACAGCAAACAAATGTTAGGGACACAAACAGCTGTCTCTACCACAAAACAATACAAGATTTGGAGTGTTAACAGAACTGACCGCAATCAATGCTGAGATTTAATCTGGTGTTTCAATGATCAAAACTGATTTGTTTAAAAATTACCCATAATTAAAGGGCCAAACTCCCAAAAGAATGTTTTCATTTTATCCCCTTGGAAACAAGCAGTGTTCAGATCTACCCTCCATAGGAATAATAATCTCCTGTCAAACAAATAGCAGAATGACATCTAAGTAGGCTTCACAACATGAAAAAAAAAAAAAAAAAAAAAAAAGGTAAGGACATCAATGAACAGGGATCAAATAGATTAGGATATTTAACTAATTATTACAGTTCAACAGCACAGTTCTATTTTAGCACTTGCTTCTCTAACAATTCATTCTGTGTAGGGGTATTTAAATTTTAAAGAAAAGACACCCTTAGCTAAGTGTTTATTATACACACAATGGAATGAAGAAAAACATATTTCAATCAGATTTATTTCTCTGCTAAAGGAGTACACTAATAACAGTATACTAGAAGCAAGCTTAATCCAGAGGAAGGATCCTATGTCATTTAAGACCAAGTCAGTCTCTGTACATCTATTACAAGCAGACTGTAGATCACCATTTCTCATGAAAGTTTTTCTCTTGCCAGAAATTTCTCTTTGCTGGGCTTATGAAGTAGGGAAATAAACCCATTGCAAAAAAGTAAAATTGAGCACTTATAAATACATAACAGAAAGTTGTACTGGCACACATCCATTGCAAGATGAGGAAGAGGAGAAGTAGTCACTAAGTACTAAGCTATTCCCTTTCTAGGTTGCACTTCAAGTGAGACCCAAGAACAAGAGCTGCTACCCAGCCTGATAGCTGCTTCATGACCTGTTTTTAGCCCCTAATCGGTTTTCACTAGAACTGAAAGCACAGAGGCACTAAGAGCTTTACTTGGCAGCATCCAGATCAGAATTTGGCAAGAAATGAAGGAGGCTCTCATCCCTAGTTTCTCCCTGCACTGCCATGAGGTTTGTCCCTGGCACCCACCAGGAGCCACACAGCACCCAGAGTTACCCTGGGGGACAGCTGTAGCCCTCATGGCTGTGGCTGCTGCTGCTCTGAGGGCAAACATAGAACTGTCAGTTTTGGCAACCAGAGACACTAACAAGTAACTCAAAACTAATTCTAAGAGATTAAAAAACCACAAAATTTGCCATACCTGATGCTTAAAGCCATCACCATGTGTTGGATGCTTAATTTTGCCTTTTAGAATGGCCTTACAGGAGGCATGACAGGGGAGATGATCAAAGACAAGGCAAGAAGTCTGGAGGATGACTGGAATTAATTTTGTTCCCCCAGTAAAGTCAGAGTCATGACAGCACATAGTCACTCTCAACCTTACATCCCAGCTCCAGGCACACAGCTTTGTGCCCATGAATATGGGCATGGGGAGGGGGCGGGGGTAGAAAAAAAAGAAAAATCTTTTCCTTCCTACATCCTGGCAGCAGACCAAAAATCAATACCAGTTGCCTAAGTAAAATCTCACCCTGACAGGGTCTCCCTGCTGGCTACGCAGCAATACTAATAGTCTTGTAGTGGTCTTTAGACAACACAGGGATGTCAATATAATTTTGTTCCACTTTTCTTGCTTGCCAGCTCCCATCTGCAACCAATTCATAACCTTGGTTACTCATACCTTTGCAGAAATGGACCAACTTTCCACCTACACATTTAGCTGTCCCTTTCCTCACTCCAGTGCTTCTCTGATCACTGTGACAGCCCTTGCAGTGTGTCCCTCTAAATCTACTTTGCCTTTAATATTTCAGTAAAATGCCAATGAAAACTGCCTTCACCTCCTGGGAGCACAAAAATCTTCTTTTCTTCTTCAAGAACAGTAGACAAAGCCTATTCCCATCAGACTAAACAAACAAGCTATAGAGTCAGAAAATCAGGAACATATATTGAAGACTTCTCAGATCTTAACCTCGGAACACTTCAGAGATATTAGTTAACTCCTTAGGGAAAATATCCTACTTTATAGGGGAAAAAAGTTACATACGCATTTAGCAGAAGTGCTGGAGAAATACAGCGCATACCTTTTGGTGTGCAACAGCACGAAACATTCTAAGGCCTTGTATCTAAAATATTTACAGTTTCTAAGCAGGCAAGTGGCTGTAGAGAAACTCTACAGTTTTTGTAGAGAAACAAAGAGGAACACAGCCACCTATAAGCAGACAATGTATAGCTGGATGCTGAACACATCTGTGAAGAAGGATGACCACCTCACAGTCAGCACAGCAGCCCTTCCCTCAGGAGTGCTGGGGCTTTGGGAGCCATTGCTCCCAGGCAGGGGTCCACTCCTGCAAAACCACCTGAATTAATGCCCAGAAGCGTGCGAGAGAAATCAAGCAGTAATATATAATTCATTGGTCTCACAAGGCCACTGTGAAAGTTAAACAGTAGGGGAAAAAAACCCATAATAATTCTCTCTTGGTTTCATTAGGTTTTCACAAGGCAGGCGCAGCGGGGCCTGGTGGCCCCACAGGCCGCAGGCCAGGCCCCAGGGGCCACAGCCACCGCAGCCACTGCCGCTTGCAAGCCGAGCACAAGTGGAAACAGCACACAAAACTTGTGGTAACAGAAGTATCACGTTCTGATATATCTGATCTCTCTCATAAAAATGTTGTCTTTAAACAAAGGAAAGCCCTACGCCGCAGATGATAGTTCCAGAATACAGCCCAAGAGCTACTGTCGGTGTCAGCACTCCACCAGGCCTTGCTTTCCCTCCTTCACCTTGAAAGGCAAACACAACCCTTGTAAACAGAGTATGTCCTCTGGCATGATACCAACACACACCACAACACAGCATTTGTTTTTTAAAAGCACAGTGCAGCAAGCAAAGCAAAGAACATGTTATCAGATGATGCTTTCTTAGCTGAGATTCAAAGTTACACTACTCTATTTTGCTAGGCAACCATAAGGATGTGCAGGATCAATGGTGGT
The DNA here is from genome assembly GCF_023638135.1 of Falco biarmicus. Lineage (NCBI taxonomy): Eukaryota > Metazoa > Chordata > Aves > Falconiformes > Falconidae > Falco > Falco biarmicus. The sequence goes on from NC_079298.1 coordinate 25,826,998, forward strand.
CCATGACAGAAAAGTTTGGGAGCAGCCGCTCTGCAGATTTGGAATACCAGGCTGTTCCTCATCCCCGTTCATCCAACCATATCTATTCCTTTCCTACCTCTGTGCACCCACCCTAATCTCCAGCTATTCCAGCTGCTTAGGAGAGGCGCTCATACCCTCAAGCCCTGACATTCAGTGAATCAGCACCTCCCTGTATTCCAGAATTCATTTGCAAAAACTGTAATTGCATCAGACAGAAACCTGGTGCAAGTCCAGCTACATTCAAGGGCTGTAGGAATTGGGTCCTGTATTCTGTAGCTGTTGCTAACTATTGTTTTGGATCAGATGAGGTTCACCAGAGTGAAAAAACAACAACAAAAAAACCCACAGGTTACAGGTATTGGTTTCAAAGACATTCTCCTGAATTCACAATGCAGTAAGAATCAGTCTGGCAGAAAGTGAGCAGACCGAGAAGACTTTTCTCCCTTGCTGCACTCTCACTAGAAGTCATCTTTTCTGAACTCCTTAAACACAAATCAACCTGAACATTTCTTACAAGTATTAATATATTGTTTGTGGAGGGTGAGGATTTGGCCATGGTACGCAGAAATCTGCGGCCGTTGCTCATACTTTCAGGCACAGTATAGAAGAGTGGTTTACATTTTTCCATAACCATGGCCACTTAAAGAGTTTTATTGCCTTTTTTGCTTCCTACGAGGCATTTTGAAAAAATATGTATTAACAATTTCAGAATACCATTGCTACATGGAGATATGGATTCTTTAAAAGCATTTTAAGAAAGCAAGGAAAGTGAAAATTAGCATGTAAAGGTCTTATGTGAAGTAGCAGCATAGGGAAAGATTAACACCTTGCAAGGAAGAAGCGGGAGGCAAATGCACTGTAAGAGATGAGAAGACATTCAAGAAGATCACAAAAACAGCTAGAAATACTGGGAATCATGAACGGGAGGTGGGGAGGGGCAGATGATAGTCTGAGAATTCTTATTGCATGCATGGAAGTAACATACACACACCACTCACAAATTAAATTCAAAAGTAAAATACACGTTTGTTTTATTAGGATGCACCATCTTATTTTGCTACTTTACATTATTCATGTATACACACCTTTCAATTCAAAGTCCTTGCTAATAATATTCATTGCAGGCCTGCTAGCAAAACTGCTGATAAAGCCATTTATATACAGTACTGCTTTTAGCATGTCAGCATATAATTCAATAATTTTTAATTTTATTTCCAGTACAAGTGTTATTTATCTTTAAATAAGATGCTTCACAGCAATTAGTAGACATCCCATTATACTAGTGTAGAACAAATGGATTTAAAATTGTTTATTCCATTTAAGCTTGATACTATAAAAATATAAGAAACTGAATTATCACCAGGATAAATGCAAAATATTTCACTTTTGGCTAACTTAAAACTAACAGTAGTTTTCTTCCTGAGAGCAAAATTAATTAGGCCAAATCCCTAGCAGATACAAGTTATTCAAATTTGTTTACTCCAGCCTACACTGTCTGCAGTTCAAATTTTAGATAATGACCTGACCCAGGACTCGCACTCACAGCAAGCCCTAGCAACAACTGATAGGATGAACCTATCAAAAATTCTTGTGTCATCACTTAAAGTTAACTTATTGACCAAACCCACCCCCCAAAAAAAACCAAACAAAAAAAAGTCACTCTACTTAGAAAAAAATAAGAAACTTCCACAGGAAACTAGAACTTTTCACACTGATTTTTCACTAGTTTGCTTACAAAAGTAAAATATTTGTGAAGATTGAGAACTACTATTTCACAAGATAATAAACCAAGTAAGATTCAGACTGAAAATAGGGATATTTCTTAGAGAAAATAGTATTAAATTCTCACTGGGACAAATTTGCTCAGAATTTGTTATTTTGCCCAGGGCAAAAATGTCACATTGAATTTATGTGGTAAGTGTTAGAACTGCAACCTCTGTCAGATTTGGACAAACTCACCTCAAAAACTCATGTGTAAAAACACTTGGCAAACCAGCTTTCTCACATCTACAGATAAAATAAAACATACAGTCTTCAACTATGCTGTAATTAATATGGTCAGCTTCATTAATGAAAAAGCCACCTTTTCCAGAATGCTTATAAAAGACAAAGTGAAGAGTATTATGAGCTCCTCCATGTACTTAAGCTAAGACCAACATGCGAAGCACACATTCTTCAGTTAAACTGTCATTGTATATCTCTCACACACACATATATATATAGATATGAAATATGAAAGCTGACAAAATATTTATACTGTGCATTTGCATTATAGGCAATTCTTCAGGGAAGTGATGTGTTTTATTAGAAGCCCAGCTCCTGAGTTTAAAAATTATTATGAGGATCAGCTAAAAGAAATAATATAAAGCATGGTGCCCACCTCAGAACAATCCAAAGCATAGGACTGCCAGCACAGGAAAGGTTTTGCTTGCCGGACCAGTACATGGCAGCAATTCATGTATACTAATTCAGTATACTAGCACCTGGCCTGCCTCAGAGGCAGCCATGTACAATACACTCCCAAATTAAAGCCTAAAATAATCCAGTTCCTCCAGAGCAGGAATTCAGAAATCCAAAACGTACAACCACAGTCATAGGGGATTTCATCAACAAGAATGCAGAATTCAGAGTTGCATTAATTACCTGGATATCGTATAAAAAGAAAACAACATGATTTGTATTAATTACAGTTCAGGAAAAGTTGTATTTAATCCTCTGTAGAATCCATCTGCTACTAATACAAACTCCTTAGCCAGGTGCATGCATGGCCTAAGTAAGGCCAAAAAAACTTCAGATTCCCAGTAACAAGTAGATAAAGGAGTTGTGCATGCAGCTACAAGTTTTGCATTCCTAAGAATGTTACCAAGGTGTCCCTGCTTAATGTCAAAACATCCATCATACAGCTTTGAACTACTGATGATATAATGCATGAAGCAGGAATCTAGGAACAGACAGAATGTCCCCAGTTTAATATTTAATCATATTTATTTCACTTATTTTGCAGCTCCTAGAATGAACCAAGTCAGACTATCAAATGCAATGACACTTACACATTTCCACTATCTTTATAGTAAAGCTGGTATTCAAAACTCAACAGCCCTGATGTATACTAGTAATCATCATTATTACACCATTAGTGTAGTTTATTCTAAAATTCTTTTAATTTTAGGAAACAAAGTTTGAAAATTTCCCACCAGTTTGTTATTTATATTATGTCCTTACAATCTTCATCAAAAAAATATTTTCTAGAGTAATCATGAATAGAAGGCTTTATTGTCTAGCATGTTGATTTAGGTTTAAGTTAGTGCAGTTCCCACTACAGTGTCCTGGAGTATGAGGCTTTCAGTCTTGCCACGGAGTAAGTCAGTAGCTTCAATCAAAACAGAAAGGAAGAACAAGATTTTTTTTTTTATTACAGCTTGATGCCTTTCATTTTTTATTTCAGCATAATTGTATTAAAAAGACAGACTATTATGATTTTTAAGTCTTAAAAACAGTCCAACACAAAAAGCAAATTCAGGGATTTCTCTTTCAGCTTTGCTTCATACACAAACACACAGACTTGTACAATAAAAGGAGAATAAGCTGTACAAAGAAAGCAAAGCAGAAGAGTAGCCAAAACGAAGCAAAATTTTAACTTCAAAAACTTCCAGCAAACATTTTTTTTTCACCTGAATTTTAAGGGACGGGGGGGAGGCAAACATCAGCTGTCTGGCCCATAAGCAAGATAAGACTTTCAGCAGGATCAAATGCTCTGTGTACTTCAGAAACAGTTAGGATCTGAATCTGGTGAGATCAGGGATCACGCTCAGAGCTCACCTACAAGTCTTTAACCACTAAGGGAGAAAACCAATCTGTATGTCCCACATAAAGTCCCAGAGCAGCTCTTGCCTCAACAGCTGACCAAGCACTCAAATAAGAGTTTAAAAAAACAACGAACAAAAAAACCCACTGAAGACATGGAATGTGGACTTGCCTACTTAAACTGAACAGAATATCAACTCACCATAACCCTGGGTGAAGGATCACAGAGAAAACAGCACTCCCGGGCACAACCTACTCTTACCTGAGTCCAAAGGAAATTATCCAATCCTCCTTGTTTTAACACTGTAAGGAAGATTCATATTTTCTATTAGAAAGCACTGTCTTGCTCTTTTCCTAGCTGTTGGCCACAACTGAGACTTAAATAAGCCATTGCAGAGGTAGAAATAACATCTTGCAAAGAATCATTAGAGGCTATTTCCTCTGTTTTCCTATTAAAAGATACTTTACTATCTCAGGAGTGACTATGTAGTGCGTGACCACCAGAAAAGAAAGCATTACATATCACTATCACATGACAAAGAATCTGAAATTGAACTGAAAAAGAAAAGAAAAAAAAAGGCAGTAGAATGTGAGAAAAAAAAAGTTTTCATTTTCTAGTGTATTTGCAAAGACACGTTTCAATTTTACTTGAACAAAGATCATTAAGTTCATTAGCCTAGCTTTGGGTATGTGGGTACCCAGAAGTAACTGTCTTATTAAGTCCACATCTGCACAAGCAGCTCAGCTGCTTGTTTTTCAGTCCAGTCTTCTGAAGACAACAAAGTAGTTTTTCTTATCTCCTCCTTCCTCCAAGCCTAATTTTTAACAACGTAAAGCTAGGAGAAGGAGAGTGAGTTACAACTACCTAAAGCTGCTCTTGCCAAGGTCCTGGGCAATGAGAAGACCTGTAGTAAGAGCAGGAAATCACCAAGGCAAGACTTGCTGCCTCCCTGCTGGAGGACAGCTGACCTGCCTCAGCATCTGTGAGACTAGGAAACAATTAACCCGAGTCAAAGAGGGTCTTGTAAGAGTTAAAGCAAAATAAACAAACAAGATTGGCCAAATTTGGGTTTTTTAACTGTGGTGCAGCAAAAACAACCGAAAGGAAACACCTGCCTGCTCTGTCTCCCTCTCTCCAACAATAAAAACAGAACAAAAAGAATTAGAAATCAGCTCAAACCCTGTTGTACGTCGAACTCCTGTGACTTCTGGTCCAACCTCATTATTTTTGCTCATCCAGTTCACTTTGTTTTTTTTAAACAGTTCCAATTCCACTTACTTTAGATCAGTTGCATCATTGTATACAGGCATAAATGGAGCCCTGAAACTCTGCAACTTCATATATTCAGGTGAAGGGCCAAGAAAAACACTAGGACAGTGTGAGAAGCTCCACGGCCATTCCACATCCTGTCCCCAGCAGCTTGAGCACCACCACCATGCTGGGGTGGCATGTTGCTACCACTGCAGCAGTGGCTGTGCCCCACATCAGAGTGGGAGGCATCTGCCCCATGTCTTCTGCTCTACTGCCCACTACATCCCACATCTGCCATCCCACAGCTCAGCAGTGGCAAAAGGCTTCGATAGACAATAATTTTTCCTGGATTTGCCTCAGAAACTGTTTCACATCAAAGAAACTACTGATGAGCGAATTTCTAAATGTTCAGAGTTCACTTAATTTGGATGAGCCCTGAAGCATTCACAATTTTATTCAAGTCGCCCTGCCCAGGATCTCACAGCAGGAACAGATTTCCTTAGCAGATTTTTGGTATTGCAACTTTCTATTCTGGATGGGAGTGTTGGGATATGCTCCTATACTTATAATTGAAAAAAAAAAAAATTGAACGTTTCTGGGCTTTTTTTCTTTTTTAAAAAATAAATTAAAAAAGCCTGTGTGGCAAATTGTCAAAATTTGTACAGGACAGCCCTAGTTTCAGGTTTCTTCAATCACTTTTCATTGTCAAAGTTTCAAGGATATATTTTTCTTGTATTTTGTTAATAGCTGTTTTTCCCTCAGCTTTAGAATGTCCTGAACTCATATTGTTCCATCAGAAACAAGGCTTGTACTTCCTCCATCCCATCCCTCTCTCCAGAGTAACAAATATAAACCAGAAAGCACACTGGTTCAAGAAAAGCCTGATTAAAGTCACTAAAGTCTTAAGGCTTCACTTTATATTTCTCCGTGGTGCCCCAAAATCAAAAAAAGCTATTTTAAGAATTTTTAGTCCTCTTCTTCCATTCTCTCTACATCTTCAATCTTTTATTGCTTAAGAATGTCTTCTTCCCTCCCTTTAAAGGCCATACTGCTTTCCCTGAGAGATGAGCCTTCATTATACATAATCACAAAATATGTTTTACATGAGTTCAGGCAGCAGCATCCTACCCAGGTCTCCCAAGCTACACTCAGATTCACAAGGTCTCCCAGGTTGCTTGTAAGTAACAAAAAACAAATTCAGACTGATTCTCATTTTCACAAGTGTGTAATTGCTTGCATTTCCTCAGGCACAGATCCTCTTTGTTATTATTTGTGTGTTAGTTCTGCAGGTCTTTAAGTATAACCTGGAACAGTTATGCACTGACGACATCATGCTGTCCGTGCTTACGGTATTAAATACACCAAACAGAGCTTACCAAAACAACCTCCTAATACAAACCAAAAAACTCATGACCCAAATCAAAATTTTAATTTCCCTTAAAATTTCTTTATCACGCCTTAAGCTTCATACATAAATTCAATAAATGTGTTTTCACATTTTACAGATTATAAAGTTCCTGTAGATTTATAATAAACACAACATATAAAAACCCAAACACCACCACCACCCCAAAATATCAAAAACAAACAAACAAAAAAAAACACAACAAAAAACAACACCAACAACAAAAAAACAGAAACAAACAAAAACCCAACCAAAACCACTAAGAGGCCAGGATTAGAAACATTTAATTTCTGGCCAGAATACAATCGAGGTACAGTCACCTGAACTACTGTTCTTACTCTTGAGCTCTTCATTCATCAGCTCCTGCGGATTCCCAGTTTATATCACTCTCATGATAGATCACAACTCCAAAATACAGTGCAACAATTCGTGCAGAAAAAGAAAATCACAGGCTATTTCAGAAAATGCGGGCTGTGCTGTCTGCATGGGAACTTTGTTTTCCTAAAAATGGTTTTGGTTTTTTTTTCTTCTAGATATTTTGACAGATGATTCTCAAAAATGTTTATGGCACAGCTTGAAGGAAACAATATAGATATCATCTCATTACACACACACTGTAAAAAACAGTCTTTTACTACTAAGGGTTCAGAAACCAAAACAATGGGATGGATAAAAGGAGAGAAGAAGGGCTATTATCCCTACAGGTACAAGCAGTTACAAGATCCCTACAGAGATACAGACACTAAGTGACATGCTGTAAAGCACAAAAAGTATTTGACAGAGATAAGAACCAAGTCTCCATACTCTCCCTCTGTTGTCTCCCCACCAGTCTTAGCCACAAGAACATCCACCTTCAAAACAACCAGGCTAGGCATCTTTTTACGATTTCTCAATACCAGATGCATAGACAGACTTGGAGAAGCTGAAGAATTAATTTTGAAGAGCCTTGTTATACCAGCAAGTGTTTGACAACCACAGCAAGATCTGTAAACATTTAAGTATTTGCAAAATGTGACCCAGTTAGTATCATTAGATAGATCCATACCATAACATTATATTGCCATGAGAAGCCTTGTAATAATTCAGATACAAAAGGAAACCCAACATCCACAGACAGGTAAGGGAGGGAGGAAACTGTTAGTAGTCAGAATCTCAGAGGAGAAAGACAGGAGGAAACACTCATAGTGGGTTTTATTGCTGTTTTCCTCACAAGGAAAAACAAAAGAAAAAAAAAGGGGGGGGGGGGGGGGCGGGGGGGAGAAAAAAGCAGTTGTTTGCCCTTCCCCTAAATCAGCTTTTGCAAGATCGCTTATACATAGATAACTTTAGTCAATTAAGAAATCCCAAGCTGTTTGTCTGATATTCCCAATGTCTCTGCTGTTCAGAGGTGCAAGTCTAACTTAAGCCAGAGCCAATTTCGAGTTCCTTTGTAGTTTAACTCTACCAAGAAGCACAGATGTAGCAATGGTCTCATTATGTATATTACCTACAGGTTTCATGCTTGAATCCATTTTAAAGTTCTCCTTGCACCTCCCTATTAGCTTAATAATGAAGAGCATATCAAAGAGTATGTTGCTAAGTTGACTGAAAAATTCAAAGCACTCCCAGTGAGACAGAGCTGCTGAAACCATGAAGTATCAGCATTCACTGAATTCTGTTCTCATTGTGATATTGTTAGTTATTGTATTCATGACCAAAAGCTGAACATCTGAGACAGGCAGAAGGGGACAAGTTTTGCATCTTTGGTGACAACAGATTAGCCATTGAATGTAAGAATCAAAAATTTATCTAGGCAATTAGCTGTCTGAACATCGTTTGTCTCAGCTGTTTTGTACTTCATCCTAAAATCTGATAAGTGCTTATTGAACATTAATTTAAACAACTTACCTATGAGCAAAGGAGAAGTATCTAGTGATTACAGCACAGACCCTGAGCTATTACTACTGTAGCTTCAAAGCAAAATTTCATTATAGCATATGCTTGCATGCAAAGAATCTCTGTTTCATTGGCACCTGTTACAATAGCTATGAATTCTTATTTTATTTAATAAAAAAGCAGTAGGCTAGACTTCCGTCAAAATTTTTTTTGAAAAAATGTCAACGTCTGGAGAAAAGTTAAAATTTCTATACCAAAGCGTAAATATGTGTGGATAAAGTATTTTCTCACTACATTTCTGGCTGCTGCTTACCTTCAGTACTGCTCTTACCCCCATCTGCTAGATGATGCTGGTGTCAAAGCTTGATTTTCTAGTATTCTCGCCCTTGTATTCTAGTTTCATTTGTCTTATAGTGATACTTGTTTTATAAGAAAGATAGCAAGTTAGAAACTAGAGAACACATGAAAGCAATGGGATCTCGCTGAGCAAAGGAGGTTGGGTAATTAAATCATTTCAACAAACTACTTTTCTAAATGGTCAAAGAACTGCACTGCAAGAAAAACCAACAGACCGATTTAGTTTTAGAATTTACATTTTCATCCCTAAAAAAAAAAAAAAAAAAAATCAAAGACAGCACAAGTTCAGCCTAGATGTATAACCAGAATTGGAAGTATACAGTAGGAAACTGTTGTGTTGTGAAAGGCCTCAGAAGCCAGGGAGAGCATGCCAAGACTGGAAGAGGAACTGCTAAAAGATGCCACTTCAGAGAAGCGTGTGGTCCAAGAGTTGAAATAAAGCTGCAGGAGTTTGGATGAGTTGTTATTGAGCAGGACAGAAGCTGGTAGATCCGCGAGAAGGCTATTTCAGCAGGGTGGTTCCTCTGAGCTACTCAACGTAGATACACAACTGACACTAAAAAAGACCTAACTGAGGTTGTTCAAAACAAAAACCTTAAAGAAACCCAAACAACAGAACCAGTCCACCTTTCTAGCTACCTCAGGTTTTGTCATGCTGGTGGGGTTTGTAGAACTCTGTGCTCAAGTTTCAAAAGTATATAATTCAGCAACAGATGAATATCTAATCAAATAGTCTTCCACCTTCCATCCTCCCACTTGCTATCCTTGGCTCAGCATCATGCCTCAGCCAAGCCTGTCCCCTTGCACACAAAGAGAAATCAAAGGCCCCATCATGGTTGTTGCTTTGAGAAGGATGGCTCGAGGTGAATAATATCAGTGTTAAAGAACTACTGCTAAAGAGAATCCCAGTGTAACAAAAATTCACAGATAGTACAGTATCTCATTTGAAAGAATTTATATCATCAGTTAAGGAACACTTTTAAGCAGAAACAAGAAATATTTTACTGCCAGCATCCTAACAGTCAGAACTGAAGTATAATCATTGGGACCACCCATGTGTTACTTGTCATACATAAACTTTGCACCAGGCAATTTAGTTGATGGTATCTACATAAACTGTAGGCTCCCATACAACATGCAGACACAGAAAGACTTTTGTTTTAGTCTCATGCCTTGGATTTTTATTTAGGAAAAAACCACAAACAAACATCTGCAACAACTCACCAGACCCACTGAGCTGCATACAGATGAAATAGTTTTTGTAGCACATGGAGATTGTTAGCATCTGTTTGTCATGGAAACTCAGGCTCCCCAGTCTTGAGAAGAGAACAATAGAAAATAAGTAGAAAAAACTACAGACATAATGGTAAGCAAGCCATGATATGGAAAGTAAAAGGTACAACCCTTTAATACATTTTCAGGGAACACGTCACCTGCTGAGGGAAATACTGCATCCCACAGTTTGCCACAGGATTTCCATCTCTCCCTTGTGCAAATAGCCAAGGTTGGTAAGAGTAACAAACATACTGACAAACATACTTAACATCTTACCATAACAAATGGAACTTCTCCCAGCTGAAACAATATCATTCCACTTTGCTTACTGAGGCATATTTAAGGCAGGAATATCCGAGTTTCTTTTTGGAAAAAATAAAATGGGCTGAAAGATTTCAATGCATTATGTACACTAGCAGGAAGAATTTTGAGACCAAAAAAATACCTTTCTATTACAAGTGATGACATCTCCCTTCACAGTACCTACTGCTTAGAGAGCTCTGTTCTCATCATCAGCTCTCCCCACCTTCATGGCACAGCAGATTCAAGAAGGAAGTGGAGGGATTAGTTCCAAAACAGGAAGGAACTACTGCCAAGATGCAACAGCTCAAAAAGAAATAGCTGTCCCTGTACTACCTATGAAATGTTCTTCTATTTTATTTGTTATTTTTGAATATTTGAGTTCCTATCATGTATGGCTGCAGAGAGAAGCTTTACTTAAGTGCACTCCAAAGATCAAAACCTGGAAGATGACAAAATACCGATAATTAAAAATATTTAAGGCCTCATTCCCTCCATCCTCTTTATCTGTGCGTTTTCATTGGTGATGTTGCTGGTTCCAGCTACTCTAAAATGCTGAATGCCTCGAGAAACCACACAGAATCCAAACCATCACAGGAATGAATGAACAGAATTCTGATATTTCCCCATATAATAAACAACGGAAAAACAGTAATATCGGCATAATTGTTATGCCAAAGACTGAATTTCAGTGACATTCAGTGTTTCCCAGATAGAGACAAAGGGACAGGGAGAAAAGAATCTTATCATAGTCTAGGTACATGAACACAAACTTTGGATCTGATCACAACAGAAGGATTGCATTTCTACAGTGTGTATTATTTGTTGGAGAAATATAAATGGGAAAGCTTTTGTGGATAAGACCAAGACACACAACTTCAGCTTCTAAAGGACATGAAAATATTTTTAAATACATGCATGCACATAAGTTCCTGGCTACATTGCCCAATAAGTAGTTAATAGATTCATATTTTCTTTTTCAATATAGTAACAGTAAAAATATAAATTGCATCATCTCCTTAGGAACAGCAACATTTAATGCCCAATTCCCATAGCCATGAGGAGGCTTGTAAATATTTTTATATACTTTAATAGCATCCGATTATAATTTTGTGCTAATTGCTTTAATCAGCCCAACCTGAAACGTTATAGTATTTTTCCATAATTAAGCAATACCACATGACAAGTAGTGCTTTTCAGAGCTATTATAGTACTTTCTAATGCTGTAATAAACAAAGATCATGCATCTTAATTATAACCGATAAAAATTCCATACACATTTAATTATATGCTACAGTGAAATTCCCATAACTTTAAAAAAAAGCTCTGTCATGATTATTAAGATGTTGCTAATATGAGCTCACACTAATGGGCTGTGCCCACTATTAATGTCATTGCAAATAGTTTACATCAGGAATCTGTATCTCCAATTTAAATGTTAATGGACTGAGTCTTTTTCATTTATAGAGCAAGAAAAGGATAAAGCCACTGAAGTCAATGAGATTATGTAAAACTGCTAACTAGGATACTACTGGCTCAATCTCCAAATGCTTAGTATGGAGCATAACAAATTCTTACATACTTATACCCCCAGGTCCTGTCAATACAAAGAAGAAAAAACAATCCTCCCCAACACCACTGGTACACACTGTATTTGAATCAGATAGAGCAAAATCATAGGTCTTTTGCATGAATGAGGCTGGTGGAAGATCATAGGTATCTTAACTTCCGTAAATCACACATTACCTTTAGGTAAAAAGTTAATAAGGCATGATTCAATTTAGCATGTGAAACATGACCAGACACAAAGTGGTAGCACCATACTACTCATCACTCCTGCAGCTCTTAAAGCAGTAGCTCTTTCTCTGAGGTGTCTATACGGAGGAAGAAGAATGATGTTCTTCTATTAGCTATGAGAGTTCATTCTGGAGGTCACTAGTGGATACCTCCACCATCACAAAGCTAAAAGTTTGAAGATATATCACACGTGCTTTTAAAAAGGTGAGGTTAACGTTATTCCATGAACAAACCCCCATTTCTGAAGTTTGTTATCCCCTCCCAGTGGGTATACAACATGATGCCCACTAGATAAATGCCCTGAAGTCCTTGGTTTAGAAAGGTTAAGATCAACTCTACCATTATTCAGACAGACCAAAGACTATTCTTTTACACTTGGTAATGTGCCTAGATAACCTCATGGCAACAAATTAGATGATATAAAAAGAACCACGTCTTTTTAATAAGTCTGTCTGCAAAACAATGCCTAGAAAAATAATTTGTCATATTATGGATTGTAACTAAAATCTGAATAATCTTCTAGTACCCAAACCCTGAAATATCCATAAAATATTTTGTTCCCTTAAATTGGATAGTTTTGCATAAAAAACAATGCTTAGCTGAAGAGTACACAGCTACCCCATTTCAGGTACTTCCTATTCTATTTCAGTCCTGAACCTTCAGATAGCCAGAGAAACCAGGCTCCACTCTAATTTCCTCCTCAGCCTCAGTGAAACCCAGACACCAGCATGTTCTCTTGAAGCCTATTGCCAGCTCCCATAACTTAGATCAGTTTGTAATAAATCCATGATGAGACTACCATGGGACAAATCTCACAAGAAAATGGAAGGATATTCTACCCTTCCCTAGCCCAGCACTGTTGTACCCCAATTTATAACCACTGTTACCATGCAGCTGTAGCTCACATTTGCAGTCTCTGCTTCCAAGAAGTTTGTACAATCTTAAGCAGGATTTAGACTGTCTCGAAGGAGGTAATTGTGTTGTGCTTCCTGCACTTCCCTTCTATCATTGCATTCTTCCTCTCACTGTCTCTTTGTTTTTTACTAAAAGTTTTAGTACAAGTCTTTAGTATTGACAAGTTACAAGTGTTAATTAGGCCCACTGGTGTGCTGTTCTACAAAATATGTACCAGGTCCTTCCTTGCCACAAAAAAGCTTATAAAATATTATCTTTTTTTTCCCCCTCCATTGCCTTTTTTTCTCCCTGCCTCTTGCCCCATTTTTCTTTTCTACCATTTAAATTTAACACAGATTTTTGCAATACCACTTTATTAGAACTGCAAGAGCTTAGAGAAATATCTGTATGAACTTCTCTATTCTTTTATTTAAAACTCCTCAAGACTGAAAAAGCATTATTAAAGTCATGGGAGAAATATCTGAGTCCCAGCCAGCAAAGTTAAGAGCAAAGTTCTGGACTTGGTGTTCAACGCTGAGTAAGGAGACACAGTCAACATCTCTCCTGTTTGGGTTATAATGCTTAAACAACACAACTTGAGACAGTAATAATTTAGTGACTTCTTTGCTAATCATTGCTAATGCCCCAGGGAGATTACAGTATTTAAAAGATCTTAGACTACTTCATATTCAAGACACTTCTTAGAGCAGACCTACTTTCCTGGCCAGCGGTGCTCTCAAACTCTCAGCCACAAGCCAGAATGTTCCCTTGTGTGACCATCCTACTGTGTTATGCATCAAAGTAGGGCAGTTCTAAGGAGAAAAGATGTAACGAGTTCTACTATGCTTGGTTATGCCTATGAAATTGTAATATTTACTTCTCTGACTACAGAAGCTTATGATGAGTCCCACATCTCCCTCTTTCTTAGAAGCTACTTCAAACTTTCCAGGTAATTTTGAAATTCAAGGCTGGCCTTTGCAGTCTCTTTTCCTCTCTTTCCATTTCAGAACAGTAAAGGTCAAATTTCCTGCAAAAAGGTACTAGAAAAGAAAGACATTACAGTGCAGGACAGCCAAGTGCTTGATATCTTTATTTTAATCGGCAAGATGAAAAAGAATAGTTTCTGAAGGTTCGGTAAGTCCCTAAAACAACTAGCAAAGCGTAGTTGCCTGAAGATTAATGGATTCTTCCCTAATCCCCTTTATAACAGATGGACTACCATAGACTATCGGTGATCCATGAACCACAGCTGGCCCACATCATTTTAGACAATCGGGGATTAATACTGTCAAATTGTCAGTCTCCTAAGAGAGTGGGACTTACTACAAGAGAATGAGCTTTCATTATGGTATTATTTAAGTGTTACTAACCTGACCTTAAGGTTTTCTGGAAAAAGAGTTTTTCCACCTTCACTACATTCATCCACTGTTGTGTCACCATTTAAACTGTGAAGGCCCAGTTTTGCCCCTACAAACTTACATGTAGTTTTGATTGTCTCTAGTGTGAGTTAAGTCCAAGTACAAATGTACCGAAGTGGAGTTAGTGATAGTTTTACTACTCTGAGAACAGATTCATAATAGGTACTGAACATTCATTGAATACGGCACTGGTTTAAACATCAAGCGATTAAGAATCCAATGCACTTTAAGAGAACGGAAAGTTAAAGTAGGTATTTTTTTTTCTTCATAAGCTAAATCACAAACAGTGTTTCTGCTCCCCCTGCAACAGTCGAGCGCATCACTCTCTGTTAAAGGCTTTCAACCCAGACATCCTCTGAACTGCGATGAGATCACATTGGTCACTTTTAGACCAGCGTACAGGCTTCTGAGGGCCTCACGAACAGGCTGGCAGTTTCTGTTCTCAGCCAGGGATTTTCCAAGGAGCAAAATAGAGTGCCCTTTTTTTCCACTGATTCCATAATACTGAAATGCTCCCAGTGTGAGCAACCATTTCGGGGGTCTTGCTCCAATGAATGTTTCTTTTTTGGTTCCAGTACCCAGCCCCAGACACCAGCAGACATCCAAAATCTGCTTGCAGTCAATCAGAATTTGAAGAAAAATCTACAAGTATAAAAACAGTTGAAGAAAGAAAACAGGACTGTGTCATATAATTGAATATATGGCATTCCTGGAATATATTACTGGCATAAGCCAGGTGAGAATTTTATAACAGGCAAAGAGAGGCCTTAGATTCCTTCCTTATTTTAATGTCTCACTCTGGATGGCACCTGGACTACTTGTTATTTAAAGCACTTGCTAGCATCAGTGAAGGAGTTTGATAGAATTTGTGCCTGATCAAGATCTTCACAATGAGGGCCATAATGGATCTCCCTGTCCTTGTAATGAATATGCTATTGCTGGCCTCCAGGAGTATCAGGATATTCAAGTATCTGTCAGCAGAGTTGCTACAAACTTTTTACAGAGTTTGCAAGTGTCGTTTCAATAGCTTTGGGATGAAATGTGACCTGTTTTCATCAGAGCGGAAGTCTTTCAGGCTGTCTTTGGGAAACAGACCAGAAATAGAAGTGTCATCTTCATTGTAGATGCAGTTTCTCACACCAAACCTAATTTAAACCAGAAATATCACAAACAAATCTAAAAGGTGCAGACTTAAAGTCAAGGTTAGTAGTTTTACACTTGCCAATCAGATGCTGAATTAATGTTCTCTATTACAGAAGAGAAAGGAAACACAGTGGCATTTTTGGGAAGGGGCACTGCTGAAATATGCACTCCAGAACAACAGCAAGAGACCTGGCTTTGGAAGCAAACTCATCATGGCAGGGCTTGCCTGGGTTTGAACGGCAGCATTTGGCTGATAAGGACCATCAAAACAGCAAGTCGCTGGTATGGCTTGTCACGGTCCTAACCGTGCAAACTCTTCAGCACAGCCTGTCCCAGCTCTTGCAGTGAGCTTCAGGGGAGTCAGCTCCACTCCCACGTTCTTTCAACGTGTCTAAAGATTTGCAACAGCACCTTCTGACCCATGGAGACCTTTTTTTCCTACTGGAGCAAGAAAATATTGAAAATGTGTTTTCAAAGAGCCTAGATTTTATTGTCTGTTTAAGCTAATAATGACAGTTTATCACACAACAATAAAAAAATACTTTTTATTTGCATTTGTTCTCCAGAATTTGTCTCATCTTTGTATAGTATCATAAATTACTTTATAGCACCATAAATAAAGATAGGAATCATATATACTAACTAATCATATCTGAGATTATTTTTTTAGGCCAGAAGATGGTCAAAACTTCCCAGCTGCATTTTCACAGGAGTGTTACACAACGATTTGCTGCAAATTTTTGACTTTTTGTAAACCTGTATGCAATGCACAAATTCCAATTATTTCTGAAAGCTGCAGTATGGTTACAGACATCTGTTTAGGAACTAACCAGAAACACTTCACTCTGAGCAGAATTACTGCAGCAAAAGTGTTCAAATAACCTAATGCATACCAAGAGAATGCACCATGCCCCCTGTTGACACAAAACACCAAAATGTTATAAACCAGCATCTTCAATTTTAGAAAGCAGTACACTTCTGGATCATTAATCAGTCAACAAAGAAGATTTCTTTGCAACATTCCTCTTTTCTTGCTCTCAACACTTCAGCCTTTGGTGACAAACAGAGCATACTGGACCAACCTTACTCTATGTTCCCTTTCATCATTCAGCAAATTATGGCCTACATGTTTCCAGGCTTCTGCAAAGTCTGCATTTGTGCTTCTTACTCATACAAGCAGTAACACTCTTCAGTGTGAATGTCAGTGCCAGGAACCCATAAGATGAGACAGTTAGAGGAAAAGATGAATAGAAGCTACTATCATAGTATTTCCATGTGACCTAGAAACTGGGAGTTGAAACAGTTTCTGACAGTGTGAACTCAAGATTTTGCAATCGGAGGGCTCATAATAGATTCTGAATGCCAGGCAAAGAGTGACAGGTTACTTTGTAGGATATAAGTGGTTACAAGAAATTTTTGCAGAGAAAAAAAAAGTTGGAAACACAATGGAAGAACCATTTTAGTCAGCTGGGCTCAAGCATTTTTAGGTGGGTTTCATAATCAGAAAATACTTCAACAAATCTATTAAGGTCTAGCAATGAGAGTTTATTCTGTGCTAATGTAGTAGTAGTGCAGGTTATGTGAATATACTTCCACATTTTTAACATCAGTGTTTCATCACTGTACATAAAATACAGTTGGGTTCGATCACTTAGTATTTACATATACTGATATACTCATAGATAGTCCCTGATTTTGATTTTTGAAGAGACTTACCAGGGTAAGGCATTGTGTCTCCTAGTTTTAAGCACCGCCCATGCCTTCAGCTTTCCCAAACGTATAAAAGTTTAAAAGCATTATGCATTTTCTTTTTTAAATTGGTAGGAGTGAGACTATATTTTCCAGTCATCAAAAAAAAACCAAAACCAAACCACAACTGGAACACGAAACTCAGAAACATTCAAAGCTTGATGAATTTAATAATCACAATTATAATTTAGCTATTCGGTTCCTTTGCCATTCTTGAAAACACTGATATTCCAAGCTCTTCCAGAGGGGGAAAAAAAAAAAAAAAAAAAACAAACACCAAAAATATGCCACAACACTGTCTCGGTGGTTCACCTTAAACAGCTCTCTCAGCACCACAGCGAGGTAAGCCATAGATAATCACCTTTTGATGACTCTTCCCTGCCCAACCAATACCAGTTGAAGTGACTCAGCAGCAGTCAGCCCAGAAATGCAGCATGTGAAACAGTTTCCGAACCAAACCACACAAAGTATTGCAGAGTTTCCATCTTCTAAACTTAATTTCAAAGGCTGGTTCTACTTTGAATGCAATTTAAGATGACTGGGGAAAAAACAGTGTTTGAACATGTCACAGTTTCGGAAAACATAAGTACTTAACTTCTTGCTAATAGCTTAGAGTGGTCTGTTTGATTAGGCAGGGGTTTTGTAACACAAAAGTAGGATTGGATTGGGTTGGATAGATCTTTAGTCAGAAACAAATTTTAACAAATACAGTTTCAACACTCTCCATGGAGAGCAAATACAAGCAATGTTTAGCTATCAGCACTAAATTCTTGCTCAACCCATACTAACAGAGTATTCAGGAAAACTGAATGAGGAATAAATTGGATGAGTTAAAGTCAGCTCCTGGACAATGCAATAATAAGCTAAGAAGAAGAAATTTGGATCTGAAGAGCTCACTAAGTAATTAACTGCCTAATGAGACAATACAGTCATTTATAATTGGATTGCAAAAACCTCTTCATAATGGCAATGAACAGATTTACAGTCCATCCTTGTTTTAGGTAGAAATTTCATTGCAAGTATCTGATGCTGTCTTTTAAAATATGTGTACTGTGTGTCAGTCATGTCATCACATCTGATAACTTCTGCTAAGAATCTGCACAATTCTGGTGACACTTAAGGGGATTGCTCTTTTGGTTATTAAGAGAATTCTCATTTCAGAAACTCATACGTTGGACATTTTCTGGATAAGTCATCTTTTGTGTTCAAGAGAGTATTTGCTTTGCAGTCTAATAGCATCTTGCACCATGTTACTTTACTCGGGAATTATTTTAAAAGAAAAAAAAAAAGTAGAAGGGGAAAAACCAAAAAAAAAAAAACCAGCAGCACAAGAAGCTTACTTCTTACTTGGTTTTGTCTCCCAATCAATCACCCACTAGTTGAAGTACTAGGGGGTCAGTTGTTTTCTATCACTGCAGAAAAGTTCAATTTCATAGTACTAAAACTCAACACTTCACAGCAACAGTTTTGATGGCACACCCAGGTAAAGCCTTTAAGATATAAAGGAGAGAATACCAGGAACAAATACTCTTCTGAGGCCTTGGGAATTGGATTGCATAGAAAAATAAGACCTCAAAAGCAGTATAATAAAGGCATTCAAGATGATGGAAGTGCTCAATAAAACAGAGCTTTAGATATTTTTATACTGATGAAATAAAAAATTTAAAGGATCACTCACAACTTAAGAAAGAAGGAATAGCAAAACATAGGCAGAACTATGGTTAGGTAGTTAAAATATAATGTTAGTTATTTCATTTATTTGCACAAGAAATATAAGCACATACACTACAACCATCGAAAGAGAGACGCCAGAATATGACTTCCTGAATGGTTCATCTAGCCAATATTACAGTTCCTCGAGGTAGAATTTTATGTGTTTTAAAAAAGGTACTAAAGCTTCACAGGAGTCACTGCAGCTACAGAGATCCATAAGGGAAGACGTGTCCCTCCTATAGTTGTGGAGTTACCCCACCTCCATCAGCCAGCACCTTGCTTTGGAATGCTTAAATCTATCATTATCTTTTCTGATTAATATCAAAATTGCTGCTTGCTTATCACATTAGTAAAGAAGCTTTTGTGTTGTGGAAAAGGCCAAGAAAGATCTAATGCTAAAGTACAACAAAACAAAAGAAGCAAACATAGAGATTTCCATTTCTGAGAGAATACCCTTTCAAAACATTTTCCCCCAGGGCCACTGTAACAGAATGCTGTATTTAAATCAGCAGGTCATACGCTAGAAAATGGCTTAACTGCTAATTAACACTAGATGATATACTGAAAATTACATGCTAATTAATTCTCTGTAGATCTAAGTGCCCTTCCCTCTATGTCATTTTCAATGAACATATTAACATGAGGAATAGAATGGCATTAATTACTAATTCATATGACAAACATGTGAAGCTATATTAAATACTTGATGGAGGTTAACTAAAAAGGAAGACGTGGGTCAAAGTTGTCCACCACAGGCCATGGTATCATAAAGATACCACACATCAAAAAAGAAGAGGGCATGTATTAGACAGTCAATCTTCCTGTCAGTTTGATGTTGTTCTCTTATATTAGATTTTCTTGAAAGACAGTAATTATTCAGAAAATAGGATTTGGCTATTCCGAATACAATAGTGAAAATCCCACAAAAGGAGAGCAAACAAATTGAAAGGAAATAATCTTGTTCTTTTAGGAAACAACATTGATTACAGTTTCTTTACAAATTAACTGTTAACTATCCACACATCAAAACAGTTTGAAAATGGCAAAGAAACGGGGCAGGCGTAAGTTACAGAGGTAGCTAAAGAATCAGTATTCCAAATATTGGTTCTGCACCATTCCCACTCTCTAATAAGAGAAGCATTTTAACTCACATATGTACAACATCAGTACCTACAGCTACTGGTTTAGTATCTTTTAATTCTGAGGTCTGGAACTACCTTAAATGAAGTAAAATCCCATCACTAAAAAGATCAAGCAATTAAATGCTAAACATTGCCCATGCTTCTAAAGGATCTCAAATTCCACGTACTGACTATAGGTCAGCCCAATTTAGGGTTTCAAAAAGTGTACAGAAGTAGTTACAATACTAAAATTACATTCTGTGGGTCATATAATGATACACCTACATGCATGCCTATTTCTGTAGTTTAAAAAGTTGAGTTTCTCCCTTCCAGTACCTTCTGATGGAAGTACTGGTAATTTGTTATTAGAGAAACATTAGCTGCCAAGGCAGATCCAGCAATTATTTTCTTTGCACAGACTTTGTTTGTGCTCATGGTCCATATAATCTTTTGTATATACATACATAGATATTTAAATACTTTTATATGAGGGAACACAGAAGTATTTTGAAAAGCTACAATCCAATTCTGTTTCTGTTGTCAGAGCTACTGCAGTCTTCCAATATCAAGAAAGCACCTGACCATACTAGATTGCAGGGCCAGAAGGGACAAGAAGTTTCACTGAAAAAGATAGCCATAGCTTTCATAAAGGACACATAAAATGGAATATAAGACAGTTCACAGATGATGATGCTAGAGAACAGGAAGATCATCCCAGCTGTCTCTAACACTTTCCCATTTAGCAAGAAAACAGTTCAGTTTTTCTGTTCTCCAGTTAACATTATCTCTGCAAATGTGTTCAGTACCTTCCCCACGAGAGTAAGCTGTAGCTAGTCTTTACTTCAGTATTCTGCTTAGTATTTGCACCATCACAGTTTCCTACTGCAAGCCAAGTAGCCAATTGCCAAAAATAACTTGAGAAAATACTTCTTTTTTTTGAAAAATAATCAGCTGAAATTTATTTTAAAAGTTCCACTATCCATCTATTTATTATTTCCATGAACTATTCTATTTGACCTCCTACTTTCAAATTTTAAATATTCTATTGACTTAAATGATTGTTAGATATCTTTGAAAAATTTTATGAAAAAAAGCTTCTAAAAGAATATCCTTTGATTCAGTAGTGTTAGATATGTATATAAACAGTATCTTTTTCAGTAAAAAGTCATCTCTTCGATAAACATTATGTCTGATTTAAAAAAAGATCAGTCCTTTTAAGCAAGTCATCTTAAAAGTGAAAAACATATGTCCATAATATATATTTTTCTATTGGAATTGAGAATTCCTGCTTTATGCATACACAGTAATAAAGTCATTTGGGACATCTGCATTAGAAATATTGCTCATTTGTAGGTAAGAGATACAGGAAAGACAACTGTTAAGGGATTTTTGTTTTATTTTAATAGCACAATAGATAACATAAGATTGGGGAACATGGTGCAAGAAGGCTAGTGACCAAGCCTTGTGCCTTGGAGAGCTAGAGTTAAATTCTTATTTGTTCACAGTCTCCAGGGATAATAGTTAACATTTAGTCATCTTACAGAACCCACACAAAGAAACAGAACTTGCCCATACCTGTAAATAATTCACTATACAAATGACCAGAACCATCTTTCATAAGAGATGCAGACGCACAACTTGGGATATAACTTTCCTGCCTAGCACAAAGCAGTACCAAAAAACTTTAGGATGCATTCAAAATTTTTCCTGTTGTAAACTTCTGTCTAATAAGTACCTGAAAAACACACTTTAACTCTGCAATAATGACAACAGGATACAAAAACTGAAAGAAAAATACAGCCAGAATTTTTTACCTTGCTAAAGACAACTGCAGAACACATTAGACAGTTTCAGGTGGATTCAGAGGAAGCAGAAATGAGAAGACCTACCACATCTTCTTGAAGCTTTATAGTCCCATGAACAAATTAAACACCCAATATTGAAAAACTTTTTCCAAAGGCATTAGCACATACCTGCTGCATTTCAGACTGATTAGCCCTGATAGCAGGAAGGAAAACACTAGACAGACTAGTAAGATACTGAATGCATGGAGGATGAGAGAGGAAAGGGGTGGTGGGTGAGATAGGAAGCAGAAGATAATTCAGGTTCACCTGAATCCTGTTTAGCCTGACCATCCACCTCTGTTTCAGCTCTAATCACTGCATCTGATCTCACTTGAGATACTTTAACTTCATTTTACATTTTCTGTCTAAGATCATAGAACCATCTAGGTTGGAAAACACCTCTGAGATCACCAAGTCCAACCGCTAACGCAGGACTGCCAACTCCATCACTAAACCACGTCCCTAAGCACAGCATCTATGCATTTTTTAAAGACCTCCAGGGATGGTGACTCCACTGCCTCCTTGGGCAGTCTGTTCCAATGCTTCACCACCCTTTCAGTGAAGACATTTTTTCCTAATATCCAATTTAAATCTCCCCTGGTGTAACTTGAGGCCATTTCCTCTTGTCTAGTTGTCTAGGAGAAGAGATCTATTCCTACCTGCATAAAAACTTTCAGGCATTCAGAGCAAAAAGGAAAAACATTATGGGTAGTATCTAGCTGGCCATAAGCCCCTGTGGTCAGAACAATAACTTCTGTAGAGATTGCTTATCTTGGTGGGGTAGTCCTCAAAAGCACTGACAGACTTTGAATAAAGCTTTTAAGTTTGTAATTACAACACCTGCACAGCTGGGGGAGTTGACTAGTAGGCTGAGTAAGTCAAAATGTTTAGTAAAGTAACTGCAGACAGGTGGAACTTGCCATTAGCAGAGCAAAGTTACCATACCCTCCAACAGCTACCTGCCCCACCTGTTTGTCTCAAATACATCATGGCTTCCGTTGATGAGCTACAGATTACATTTACTAAAGATCTAAACATGTTCTTAGAACAGATAAGTGGAAACAATGATGCTCATTCATTGACTCCCTCGTTACTAGTGGATATTGAACCCTGCACAATTTTGCCTTTCGATGAGGAGACAGCACAAAACATCCTACATCCCCTCCCCAGAGGTGCCAAGATGGAGTGACCATCCGTACCCTTAGGCGGTTCTAACAATCAGGCTCCACTATTTTTCAGGCATGAGTAACTCTAGTAGGCTCTATTGTTTCTTAACAGACTATATTCTCTGAGAAGAACCTACTGAGATGCTTAAGCGGAATTTCTACAGCTTTTTTGACAATTAATATCTTTCTTAAATTCAGTGAGGCTCTTTTAATCACAAGTGAATCAGTTTATAATCCAGAAGTCAAGAAAGACAGAAGGGTTTAATTCTGCTACAGATTTTTACTAGGTCTTCTGTGAATGTGCGTTTACCACTTCAAAACAAAAATGATGCAGCTTAAGTTCTGTTAAGAAACATTTCACTATGGGATGGGAGGAGAAATCCAGCATTCACACTGAAAACAAGGATTTAAGTTAGGAATCATTAAAACAGTCATAATGCATCATAACTGATCACACAGGGGAACTTTTTGGTCCCAGCTGCTCTGAGAGGAGGACCAAGACCATCATACATATTTCTCAAATAGATGGTTTCTGAACTAAAAAATGAAAGACCTTTCGGTATCATCTCACATTTTTTAAGTTTGAACACCTCACAGAAACAGAGATCACAAAAAAAATCGACATTTACAAATATCTTTTGTATTAGTTAAGGAGTGAGGGGTTAGCCTTGAATAAGTAACATTACTCCATTAGGGATTTTTTAATGCAGTTTCATCTGTATGAGATCTAATCTTAATCTTCTCTTCACCGTAACCTTTTTCTTCTCTCTTTTTTTTTTTTTTTAAAGTAATGCAGTCTGTGAGAACACATCTATATGGAAATTAGTTTTAAAGATTGTTGTAATAAATACCTGCCAAGTGTATAGTATCAGTAGAATTTATATTTCTTAAATATGAAGAATAGGATTAAGATATGGAAAATTTAAAACTATTTCACATCTTGCACTTTTACAGTGCTAAGCAGAGTACCAGCATGCTTTTTTTATTTAATGAAAATTATCTAAATATCAAATAAGCAAGATGATTCAGTCACAGCACACAAAGCGATTAATATATTCACTACCTTTCTAACAGTAAGTAGTTACTGTTCACCACAAAACAAGTACCCAGTGAAGCTAGGGCTTCCATGAGATGCTCATACATGTATTTTTATTTAAAGATGTACTTCGTATTGATTATTTCTCAGATACTTACAGTTACCTTCTTAGATCAAATCAGAGAGGCACTCAAGTTCCTATTAGTGCCTTAGCCCACCAACACTGCAACAGGCTGTAGCATTTGTTCAGATTGTGGGATGTTCTTGAGAAATTCTGCAAATGAGACAGTTACAAGAAGGTATTATTTTCTGGACTTGAAGATTGACAAAAAGACTGTGTTTAGATACATATGAATGGGTATTGTCTAAAACATGCAAACATATATTGACTACTGAGTTAGATATTAAAAATTAAGTTACTCACTCTACTCTGACTAGGATAATGTCACTACATAAAACGAAGCTGAACCAGCAGCTATATCCAATGGCTTTATTTCACTAAATTGAGCCAACAGCTAAAAACTCAGTTTGTTCTGATCAAGGAAAAGAGATTTCCTAAGAAAATCAGTTATGTTCACATTTCTTTCTGAAATTTAAGATGTTGGGAAAATTTTTGAGTACTCACAGAAGCAGCATGTGAGGATACACTTAGCTTTGAGAGCAGGTAATAGTTCTCCTGGTAGAACCTATATGGCCAGGGCTTACATATCCATCCTTCCACCACAGTCACTGTGCAAGGCACAGGTTGGCTTTCCTTCCCACAAATTTAGGGATGCCCAGAGCCCTTTCCAGCCCATGCTTGTAGCCCTGCTGCTTTGCAGGCCAAACCAGGGTCAGGGAGGAGCTAAACACTCCAGCGCTCCTTTCTGGCAAGGAAAGGCTTTTACAAAACACACTGCTGCTCTAAACAGCCTCCTGCAATTATTAATAGCAACAAAATGCTTTTCTCTCTCCCATCACCTTCCTGCTCTTGCCCTAGTCCCTGCTGGGGTGTTGCAAGTGGTTGTTCTCCAACTCACAGGTGGGGTGCAGCGGGGGCCCGTGCCCTCACAGGCACTGCCACAGGGTAGGGGTCACTCTGCTGCCTTTCCAGTGCCATCCCAGGAGCTCGGTGCAACAGACAGGGGTTTGTGACTCCTCAGCTCACAGAAAATCTGAAACTGCAGGAATATCAAAGCTATCAGTGTAACACAGGATGAAACTTTTGTGCTCTTCAGCTGAGCAGACCCCTCAGCATGAGCAGCAGTTTTGCTCACCTAAGGGCTAAAGAATTTGGCTTGGAATATATAAAACTTAAGGTGCCTTATGAAAAAAAGACATTTATGAATTTATGCTACAGCACACAATTAGAGAGTTCTTATATACTAGCAATTATTTCAGGGAATTTGGCTGCTACTTCTCCTTGCGTTTTTGCCCTGGAGCATGGAGACATTTTTTCCAGTGCAGGATAACATGGCAATAAGCACTATAATCTCACCGGTCCCTATTTTTTGCATGAAAACCATGTCACTAAGCTGTTTATTCAGGCCAAATCCCCAGGGGGCCTGCATCAGCCTCCAGGTGGTTTCTCTAGGCACAGTTGCATCCTGGCAGACTGTCTCCCCTGTGCAGCGTTTGATCTCTGTTGAGTTTCTCTCCATCCCTACTCTAACTTCTTAAACTTTGATTCCTGCAGGAATCAAATTTAATCTGTTTCAGTATATTTTATGCTCCACTGATTTATTCAAAGCTGAATAAAAGCATTGCACTACTTACATTTCCTATTTTATTTCCGGAACTATATTATTAGTAGCCCCATTCAGGAACTAGATTAACTTGAGTCAAGCAGATTAAAAACCCAAGTTACCTGTGGTATTCAGCTTGCACTTTAATCTTATCCACTAAATTAAAAAAGGTCTGGATAAAAATGAGACAGATTAACCTATCACTTGTCTCATAGAAAGGTCTTTATGGTAAAAGAAGATTCAGTTCTCCTGCATGTCTGGTAAATTTTCCCCTTCTTTGCTGGAAAATACCACCTCTGTACCAAACTATTCCATTTCATTGAACAAAACAAAATAGCTCTTTTGAGCTGTGCATGCAAAAAAATGGTTTTAATATATACCCAAATTAAAGGAAAAACACTATATTTTTTGTTTGATTGATACCACAAGAAAAAATAAAGTGCTTTCTCTTTTTGCTTAATTTTTATTCTATAACCGATAGATTAATTATTTGATACTCCTATTTTTAATGTGATTCCTTTATTTCTCTTTCTAGTCACACTGGTGGTATGCAAGTGAGCTTTCTGTTTTTAATATAAAATAAAGGATAAAAATAATAAATACATAAGAATGGGTTTAATATAATGTACATTTGTATATATATATATGAGATAACAGCTAGTAAATATTTTATTTTGCTCTGTATAGAGTAGAATATATCTAGATGAGCTCAGACAAATTGAACAATAAAATGAACATGACAAAATGGGTTTTAAGTCAGGAAACAGAACAGTAAAGCAATTTCCTGAGTTATTTAAATGCTTTCATTGGAGAAATGTCATTACATACTTGAATTACACTGGAATATAATTATATAAACACCACAAATAACAATGTTTTACCAAGAAAAACAAAAGTTAAGAGAGGGGAATTATTTCCTGCCATATTTCTTCATTTTAAGATCAGCTTCTGGTTGTTATAAAAAATAAGTCAAAAGGTTCTAGATTTATTTTAGGAGTCCACATCCTTTACACTTATGCACATACTTCTCTTAAAGTACCTGATATGTGAATAGCTCCATATATTTAGTCCCCTGCAGATTTAAGATGCAGCCCTTACTCAAAAGCCATACATCTTCAAATTGTTATGGTGACCTTAATCAGAATTTTAGCTTTAAAATTGAACATCACTGAGGATCCTTATGAAAAGTCTGCTTACGAGCAATTAATTCTAATACTTTCATAGGAAAAGTCAGAGGAGGTGTTTTTTTTCTTCTCATGTGTCCTTAATTTTGATATTACGTGTGTTACAAATTCATCACAAATATCTGCCTGGTGTATCTAGCTGAAATGAAATATTGCAGAACAATATTATCCAAAAATAGAGACTAAATTAACAATCTGAGAGGTTGTGTTTACATAAGAATTTGGAATTTAAGTGAATTTTAATAGCCTGAAAGTGGTCAGATGAGAAAATAATTGTTAAATGTGTATTGTGGAACATTTGTTATCACTTAGAAATTTTAATATCAAAGTTGTTGTAATTGAGCACAAACTTACATATACTGCTATTCTAACCCCATTGATTCTAGGGATTCCCACAAAAATATCTATGAGTAGAATCTGAGCCTTATACAGCCTCAAAAAATCCATTATAATTTGAAAGCCAGCTGTGGCTCTTCCTACCTGATCTCTCATCAACCCAAACAACCCTGATTCAAATCAGGTGTACACGTTATGGGTAAAGGTCACTTCCCTGCTTATAGTGACAGTGTATTTCTAGGACTTTGAACTATATTCTATAATATGGTGACTTAAAAAGAAGGTCTGTATAGAGATAATTTCAGTTTAAGTACATGTGCTTCTTTACTAATTGTTGCATAAAACTATATGTTACGGCCAAGCAGCTCACCCCTTCAAAACAATTTTTTGCCTTAAACTTAGCTTTTAGCAAACATTACTTGCAAGTAAATGACAAAGAACCTTCTCCCCAAAGGAACATGGCACCAAACAGAAACAGATCCAGTCCTCTCCCTCCTTCCATAGTCCCTGCTGATAACATTTCTATCCAGGGAATGCGTTGGAGAAAAGAACTAAGCCACAGTGCATTCCTTTTTCACTCCAGCCCCTGTTACAAATTCCCCCATAAGTCAGTCATTTAGGGTTTGTTTTGTTGTTTTTGTTTCCAGAGGCAGCAAACATTGTTTCCCAGTGTTCAGCTGGACCCATAAGTGGCCAGCAGCTCTACAAAAGGACATTCTTCCCTTTCTCTGTGCCTCGATTTCCCCATTTGCAAAAAGGGATAATAATAACACCCATCTATTTTACAGAGATTATCTTTGAACAGTGTTGGAATGATAATTCTGTCTTATGAAAATGTGACTATTGTAAATAGTCACTAAAACTAATACAAAAAATAATGTTGGCAAAATGCAATCAGTAAGTTATTAGTATCATTGTAAGACAGGCACTAAGGGAGTTAACTCTTCCTGCAATATGCAGACTGTGAACAGACAGCAGCTGTAAGAGTTAAAATATTTATGACTTTTTTCTCCAAAATTTAACAGTATGACATTTTTAAATCATCAGCAATGATTTAGGGAAGTGGTCTTGTTTTATTCATTTGCACAAAGTTACTGGTCAGCAAAAAACTAGTGTTTTTCCAAGCAAGCCAGAAGTAAGCTGAAATTTCTATTTTTTAGGAATTACTTGATGTTTATCAGATATTTTATTCTTACATTCAGGAGCTCTTTCAGTGGCACTGTGCCATGCCCAATAGCTTTGCTTATATTCCAATGTCTATCGGAATCTGATGCTTATCTTGCACCTGAGACCCTTTTTTGTAAACTTACGGGAAGATGATAGTGACATTCTGTGCATGAAATATCACAGCAGCTTCACAGAGCTGGTATGCTTTGCTTTTGGAAAATAAAACGGGGCGGGGTGTGTCTGTGTGTGATGTCTATTTGTGTTTCAAATTTTTGTTAAAAAATTGTTTTTAAAAAGTTATCTTGAGTATTTAAAATGCTGTTAATCAAGCAAATTTATTCAATAGCATTGTCTTCTTATATAGACATGAAACACTAACATTTAAAGAAATTAAAAGAAAGTTAAATTAGGCTACCATAGTTCCTCAGGATAGGGAGAATTGCTGTCAAAGATAAATAAACCAAGTACAATGGGAAGTGAGGTGAAATATAATACTATTTGGGGAAAAAAAATTAAGGCAATAATATTCTTTCCCAAGCAGTGGCATATACTCTTGGCCATCGATAGAAAGAGCTTTTCCTTCATAGTACATTTATTTATATCCCAGTATGAAAGCTATGCATGCACAACAGGGAACAGAAAAATCTGATCTCTTTCTGTTATGAAAAGAATCTGAACATACCACTGTTTCAGGTAAAGACTGTGCCTATTTTAAAATACAGTCTGCCTTTAAATAAACCAATCCACTCTATCAATAAATTTTAAATCAAGTCAGAATTTTCTGAAACTCAGATTGTGGACTTTGGAGGTAATTCAGTACCAACGTACTTGTTGCTGTAGCATATCCCAGCTACAATCTGACTTGTGTAAGAGACAACATGGCCACATAGGGTCCCTGCTCACATACTACGAAAACTGTTCACTTGAACCAGTGTGCATGAGAACCTAAATGATACGGAAAGACTTGGAAGAAAGAATTTACACACATGATGCACTTTTTATTAATTCTTTACCTTGTTTGTGTCAAGAAATATCCTGTCAGAAGGGGTTAGGACCTGGCATATAAAACCAGTAGAATATTCCAGGCACAGCAGACAAAATTCAAAGAAGTCATAGGAGTACAAAGAAACAAATTATTTTTGTGTTTGAGGATACTGGAGAATGGAGATTTGGATTCAAAAGAAAAATATTTCTTATTCCTGAACAGTCTGTTAAAGGAATATGACATGTTTCCATAGTAATGGGATTGGAAGGTATACAATTCTTTATGTGTGGGCACTGTCTTCAATAAAAGGCAGTGAAACATTATAGGATTTTATTATTTAAATCGGTAAATGACAGTGGTTTTAATTTCTAATTCTTACATGGCCTTGGATTTAGTACGGTCTGTCCATAAGTTCCCCAGAGGTTTTTATGTTAGCCACGTTGAGGCAACTGCAAGTCGAACTACATGAAAATGGGGTGGGAAGGGGGAGTGTGTGTGTGGCGGCGTGGTGTGTATAGGAAAGACACATAAAAATAGGAAAAAAGTGGTGAAAAATCACATCAGACTCAGGGGGTTAAGGACAAGCCTCCTCAGAGAATTTGTTCAACTTGCAAAGGCCACAAGGATTCATGTCCTTGAGCACTGCAGAGTTGATTATAGCAGAGCATATTCACAATTCCAGCTTTTGGTCAAATAGAAGTTAAGGCTGTAAACATCCAGGTTTCCCAAGGATTTTCTGCAGGAGGAAAGGAGAAGACAGCTAAAGTCACCCAGCAGTGTGTTTGCGTGTGGCTTCATAAGTATATTTCAACCATTTAGGGAAAAGTCCCCTTTATCTGCTATTTTTATATATTTACCCCCACCTACCTTCAAGGAATGAACTAGGTTTATTTATTTGTGCAGACTAACACCATTTAGGGCTATAATGTAATCTCTCTTCTCTAGAGGGAACAAGCTCAAGGCTAACAGTGCCTTGTATTTCAGACAAAACAAATGACCCCATATCTGACTTGTCATCAAAATGAGAGGGATTTTTTTTCCTCAGAAAAAATCCAACTATTTTTTTGTCTTCCTGCTTTCTTTAGTTCACAGAGTAATATATGAGAAAGCCAACTGAGACAAAAAGAAAAAGAATGAGAAGCAAGATTTTTTAAAAAATTACTTCTGTACAATTCTGATTATTGTTAATAGATTCTGATGACCAGATATATAATCAGATTATTAAAAAAAAAATAATAAAAATGTCAGACTCATCATATAGCGAATTAACATTCTGGCAGATTTGCAGAACTTCCAGTCCAGGCAGGGAACCTAAGAAGAACATTTTTGCCAGTGCTTACACTACATCTTCTTTGTAAACTTCCTCCTCTCAGCCACATTCAGGAATTGCAAAAAGGTAGCATACAGTGTCACGCAAAAACACCTATGCACTTCAGAGATATGGCATGTAATACATGTAGAAAAATAAGGGTCATCTCTGGCTGATAATATATATTGCTTATGCCGTCAATAGAAAATAAGGTATTCTCACAAGAGCTAACAGCAGAATATGCCCACTTCTTTTTGAGCCATGGTAATAGCACTAGCATTATCCATGCCTTTTTCAAAAGCTCTTGGCTTCAGGGGATGTCCCTCTCTAGTTGCGGGCACCCAGGTGAAGAAGTTGCAGTCTTGTATTCCTTTTAACATGAAGCTTAGGGAAGATGGTAAAATAAGTGCTTCTCTAAGCCCCTTTCAGCCACTCCTTACTCTAAATATCAAGTAGAATATTTTCAATCAACAGGAATCGCTCAAAATGCTGTCAGGCACTACAGTTTACAGCTCGTGTGGTTCAGGATTACAGGGTTGCTATTAACCGTGAACATAGTACATGTAGAGTTCTCTAGATACACAGTTGTTGGAGACAACACCTTGCAGAGATTCACTGTAAAGAAGACAGGTTACATCCATACTACTGAGAAAAAGATGGTGAGGGACCCTACAAGAAGTTCCTATGGTCATAAACAAACAATGGAATGGATAGGAAAGCACAGTGGAGATTTTTATGCCAATTCAGCCATCTCTTTAAGTCTCTCATTCATTCTATACATGCTGGTAATTTCATTAATGTGTTTGAAGCAAGTCAAAGTACCTGTCTCCACACCTGTACTGCTCCCAGAGAAGCACTGGCTTTTTATGATGACATTCTCAAGCAAACATAAATACCTGTACATGTGTAACTATGGCATCACAGACTGGCCTGAGACCATACCCTTTGAAGAGATATAATGAGCCACAAAACGCTTTCCTTGTTAGCTTCATTTTTCCTTTACCTCAGATGCACTTCCTTCACAAAATTCTCTGGCTTGAGCTGGCTGGACTGGTATAGGACACTGTTGGAGTTTCATGCTCATTCACTAGCAAGGATGCAACAGTTTAAACTCCTTCCCAATGCTAACCCAAAATTTCATTTTTTAAGAGTAGATTCCATCATATTAGCAAGCTTGAACAGAGTCACTCAATAATTCAAATACCTGCTTTTCTAAAGATGGTCTTATACTATGGCTGTCTTTTCTCCTCCTAGCTGCAAAGTTTCTTCTGACCTTCTTTATCGCTGTTAGTCTTTGTCTCCAGAACTGCTCCATTACTGTTCAGCTGCCTGTTGTGTTTATCCTTCCCTGAGGAAAGAGTTAAAGGAGAAAGGAGGAAAATATCTACAATTAAATTGTACAAGTTGTTCCTTCCTCTTGGCAACTGCAGGTTGTAATTCAGCAGTTTACAACTCTCCCTCATCACTTTAGAAAGAATAAATAATGTAGGGTCTTACATTCATATTTGCAGTAGAAAAGGTACACTGGGAGTTAAATTGCTGCTGAAAAGACAAACACGTTCAAGGGGGCAAAGGCTCGAGAGTTAAACTTCTCAAAGGGGTCTCTAAGACAAGAAACAAACAAAAAAAAGGATCAAGTCTGCAATGGCTTGAAGAAACTCTTAATTACAGTATGGTGGGTTTAGAAGCAATTTGTGTGTCTGTCTAAAGGCATAAGTAGGAAGCAAACTTATTTTGCAGAATTTTAAGAATGGTTCAGGGCATACCTATAAGGCATTTCTCTCCAGTAAACTATGCAAAACTGACAGCTTGTGACCTGCACAAAGGACTGTTTTTGTTACCCTTTTATAAGCCCGAGGTTGTATAAGTTGTTAGCAAACACTTGCCCATTAGTGTATTTTGCATGTCTTATTCTCTTGACAATCAAACAAAAGCAAAGCAACTTGGCAAACAAACTTGAAAGCATAACTGTCTTCAGATCTAGTGACTCGGGAGTCTGATGGCTGAGCCTCAGAATCCCAGACTTTCAGACTGAATGAAGGGGGGAGGCACCTCTGGAAGTCATCTAGTCCAACCCTGTGGTCAGAGCAGGGCCATCTAGAGTGGGTTGCTCAGGACCACGTTCAGTCAGGTTTTGAGCATCTTTAAGGACAGAGACTTCACAGCCTCTCTACACAATCTGTTCCTGTGCTTCATCATCCTTACTGTGAAAAAGTTTTTCCCTATATTTAAATGGAATTTCCTGTATTTCTGTTGTGCTTGTTTCCTCTGAAATGGAAATAAGTGGGCAACACTGAAAAGTGCCTGGATCTGTTGTCTTTACATCCTCCCTTCAGTGTTTATACACACCGAAAACATCCCGCCTGAGCCTTCTCTTCTCCCAGGTAAACAACCCCAGCAGTCTCTGCTTCTCCTCATATGGCAAACACTTGAGCCTCTTGATCCTGATGGCCCTTCATTGGACCCACTCCAGCAGGTCCGTGTATCTCCTGTCCTGGGGAGCCCAGAATTGGATACAGCAACCAGATGTGCTTCATCAGTGCTGAGTTGAGGGAGAGGATTTTGCCCCTGGATCTGCTGGTAATACTCTTGTCCACCAAGACCCCAAGGTGCTCCACTGCACAGCTACTTTCCAGCTGGTCGGCCCTCAGCGTGTCCTGCTGCATAGCATTACTCCTCCCCAGGTGCAGCACTTTGCTTTTCCTTTTGCTGACCTTCATGAGACTTCTGTCAGCCCATTTCTCCCAAGGCCCCTCTGAAGGACAGCACAGCCACTTCCTGTACCCAACACTCCTCCCAGTCTTGTATCAACCGCAAAGCTGCACAGCGAGCACGCTCCCCCATTGCCCATGTCATTAAGGAAGACGTTAAGCAGTAGTGGACTCAGTGTTCCTGAAGGCTGGTCTTATCAGTAAAGACTGAGGCCAATGAGTCACTGAGTATCTTGGCCTTTCCCACATCCTTCACCAGATCCCCTGCCCCATTCAGCAGCATGTCCACATTTGCTTCAAGCATTTAGCTTTTGTGATGTAAAATGTTCCTTCCACCCAGCTGTATCCCAGTACCATGAAATGGGATGCATATTCACAGCTTGAGAGTTCTGCTCCCATCAGCAGTTTAAGCAATGCCACCGGACTATGAGCTACATGATGCTTCCAGTCTGTTGCCTCTGCTCTCCAGGTAGTTACTTCAAGCTGAGAAGCAAGGTGTAAAGGGTTAGCATTCTATCACTGCATCTAAACCTGCCAGAGCTAATCTGTCAGAGCTCTGACTTACATTTATAAAATGCCCAGCGGATGAGCATCTCCAATATGCAGTAGCTTTGCTTCAAAGGAAAAAAGATGGAATATTGTACCAAAGAGGTATAAAACGTATGCTTACTGGACTAGAATTAATTGGCAATAGAAAGGAACCAACAAGTAGAAGTCGCTTTTTTTATTTGATGCCGTTTTCTCACTACTCTTTCAACATACACTGTGCAAACATGGAACAAACAAATTTTTTATCCACTGCCTGAGAAGGTTTCAGTAGTGCAGAACGTACTCTGTGCATGACAGTGAGGTGAGTGACAGCATGTCACTCACCACACCACTTAGGATGTGGCATGTTATAAAATGGCAGTAACATATCACAAAGAAGATATGTGACATGACAGTCACTTCAACGATAGGTATGCAGGCTACTCCAGAAATCTCCAGTCCTTGCTTGCTTGCTCTCAGTTCCTCCTCAATTTCAACACGTTTGTGCCAAATGTAAAATGTTTTGCAAACACTGCTTGGAATATATAATTACACAATAACCTTTCAGGATAATTTATCTGGCTTAAATTTTTAGCACCATTATAAGTACTGTCCAGAGAACACAACCTCCATCTACGATGATACTGTCAGTAGGCTCAGAGATCACTACTTCAGAGGACAGACTACACACTGTGGCACAGCTCATCCTGCTGGAATAAATACAGGAGAAAGCAGGAATTCACAGTCCCCCTTACCTCCTTGACAGGATCCTAACATGTGGAGGAGATTTCAGAAAAGAGCATAGACTGGTAATTTTCCACCAAAGTCAGCAGTCACTAGGAATGCACATTTCCACAGGCTCCAATGTCTTCTCACAAGTGTCTTCTCCTTCCCACCACAGGAAAGGTGTTGCAGACTTGGAAGATCCTTTTCCTGCAGGGAAGAGGGCATAAATAAGGTCTTTTGTAGGGGAAGAATTTAACTAAAAAGGTCAAAGTTTTGTTTGGCATGTTCAAATACCTGCTTAAGTCTGGGAATTTAAACACAATGTCAGTGGAGAGAAACAGCATTGATCTAAAGTCCCTTCCTGTGTTTAGAGCAAGCAAGATGCCTAGCATAGGCAAACGATAGTTTAGAATTATTTCTTCAGCTCTAATGCAAAGACCTTGAGTCAGTAAGGGGAGTACCTTCCAGAACTCATTGACTGCAGTTTTTTCAAATCAGTTTTCAAAGAAGGATTATGATATAGGTTTTGTATTAAAAAAAAAAAAAAAAAAGGTTGAGAAATGTTTTTACAGCATGTGATAACAGAATTGAAATAAGTAAGGAGTAAATACAACCATTTGTACCTCCCGTAAATTGATGCTTGATAAGATGTTGACAAAAAGTGAAAAAAGAATCTCTTGTTAATGAGGTTGGACAGTGAAAACTAAATAAACAGTACAAATAACGACAAATACACAAGCTTAATTTTTTTTTTTGAACTCTAAATCCCTTAAGAAGTTATTAGAAACAAAAATGAAACAATGAAGCCTGAAATAAAACAGTTTGGTTTCCTGTGGATTTGTATCTCGTGATTTAAGCTCTGATTTGAGCTTTTCCTCTGGTATGGGAAGTTATAACCTCTCTCACAAAACATGAGCTCTCTCTGCTGTCTTTCCCTCGGTCAAATGCTTATGGGGTCTTATTTTTATATTACTACAGAGAACTCAATTAACTTTGATACTCCTACTCTTCTGTCAGATTTGGTTGACACTGGCCAGCAGGTTCAAAAATTATTAGGCAAGACATTTAGAAAGTCACACACAGACCAAACAAAACCAAAAATATTATTTCTATTAAAAAAGGCTAAAAAATATTTTTACAGTAATATTTTATCTTTTTATGTTCAGTTTCATGCACAGGTAAATTTATGACACCTGGATCCTTATAGTAAGGAAATCGTAAGGAACAAGTCAGTTTGCTGTTTAAAGAATTTCAGAGGAAAGAATACCAATACAGGATTTCCTGAAGTTGTTTTGGCAAACACTTGCCAAATCTTTACAAAATAACACCAAATGCTACTCATGCTAATCAAAACCAGCTTCTCACTAAAATAAATGGGAAGCGCAGGCAGCAGGCTCAGCTTACTAGATCTAATAAGGACTACAGGGCTCAGCCCAGCAGTATCTAAACTGACCTCCGCTATCAAGACACTGGTAATCTGTCTGATTCACTAACTTATTTTTGTCCACCTATTTAGGTCAGACAAAATAACGTGCAATTTTGAGTTAAGCATAAAAATGCAGATAAGCTATCCTATTTTTATTTATCCCTCTACTCTTTTTACATCTAAAAAACCTGGAAGTACCTAAAATTTACATTTTGCTAAATAAAGCACTTGAAGTAAGATTTTTGTAATGAATGTCGTACTTTTTAATGCATAGGATAGTCTCTTATTAGAAAAAATAGACTGCCATGATAATTAAAGACACAAAGATTGCTTTCGTAACTCAGGCAATGTCTTTCTATGTATTCATTTATGAGGAAAAAAAAAAATCACAAATGAAAAGATTAACCTGAACACTGCAGACACATTTAACATAAGCCTACCTCAGGCTGTCATCATTACCTCTATGGTATTTCTGACCTTGAAAAGCTTCCACATTAACCGAAAGAGGTGGTATAGACCTATGGCACAGAACTCCAAAAAATACATTGCTATATAGTCTGTGTTCCGCACTTTGTGACGTAATAATTATCACGTTTCTGCCCTAAAATGACATTTTTGGTTTTGCTCTCAATAATTAATTTACTCAGTAGTCTTAATCAGAACAAATAAACAGAACATTTATATGAATTCCAGGAGCACTTCTATGGCAAGACTAGCTGAGATAAAAATATCACAGTACCTGACCTCTTATGATGGAGAAAGTCAAAGACAGAAGGGCACCTTCCAGCACCCATTTTTGAACAGAACTCAGTCCAGCAGAAACAAACTGCCAAAGGAGACCCAGTGGAATAATCACAAAGGGACAGGTTGGGACTCCCACCATGAGCAGGCAGAGGGGCGACCTTTTCAGCATGGGGCACCTGCCATGCCACAGTGCCAAATCTTCGCAGGGCAGGAGTCAGTCACTTGCCAAATCAGTGCCTGCAAGAGGGAAGCAGCCTTCTGGCTGGAAAGCTTCCAAGCTCCTGAAAACTCTTACAGCTAACACGCTTCCACAAACTTCTGGGTACAGGTCAAGGTCTCACTTTTCATTAAGCTGCCTAAGTAAGCAGCAGAGCACTTTTATCAGCAGAATGAATACATTTTGTAAGTCTCTTTAATATCACAGAAACAGAAACCTGATGGTTTGGGTTATTTTTCAGGTTAAAAGTGGTTCCAGTGCTGTGACAGTGGGTACCATTAAAAATCTGTCAGCGCAATTCTTACCACAACATCTGAAATATTTTGTGTCTTTAACTCAGGATTAGGATCCACTTGCACTGAATCACTGGAGTGTACAGTGCCTCCACAGCTCAGTTCTCTGAAAACCTACCTTTTAGAGAACAAAACCGTCAGCAAGATAAATAGGAAATGCAAAACAAAATAAATAGATCGCATAGAATGACATCATTTTAATGAGATGAATAAGCAAACTCAGCAAATTCAGGTATAACTTGTCAGTAGCTAACATTTCTCTGTGGACTTCACGGTTCATTTTCCTTGTACAACAACAATCATAAGACATCTAATATTTTTATTTAAAGGTCGTTATTCATGTGCCTTCATTTACAGTATGTTGCTTGAATTCGTTTCACTCTGGTTAAAATGGAAGGGGATGCTTTCAAAAAACCAGCAAGATTTGCACTTTGTCTTCTAAAACCCTCTGTTCAGCTGTGTCCACAACAGCTTGGGATGGCTGAGATCAGAAGCTGCAGTTAATTCTGCAATTCAAATAGTGAAAAGCAGAACCCTTTGATAATTCATTCTCCAACCTCACTATGACAAGACAGACAAAACACATTCTCCCTGGAGGTGAGGGAGCGAAAAATGATCGCATTAAAGATTTTTTTTTTATTGGTCTTTAAGCTGTGAAATACACAACAAAAAAAGTTAGAGCACTAAATGACAGAAAAGGCAAAAACAGCAGCGCATGTAGCACTTTCCCAGGGTACTTTTACCACAGAGCTGCCTGAGCTGGGCTCTTCTCAGCAGCCTGCAGTTACCCTCAGTTCATGCTGGTCAGGTCTTTTACCAAGAGAGTTTTTCTTTCAGTATTTATGTAGTGCAGCAGGCAACTGTTTACCTCAGAGGCATAAAAGTAAATCCGGATGTGTTTGATCCATAGTGCCACAGCGGCTCTGTTGCCTATGGAAACAAAGGCTCCTTTTCAGGGAGTTCACACAAGAGGCCCTGTGATGCTAGAGCGCGCCATCAATTTCAGCCGCTGTATTATTTCTCGGTATTTTGCTGATAAATATATACACACACGTATACACATATATCGTCTCTGTAATATTCCAATATGATCAAATGAGACAGCTCCTGCGTCTCATATTAATTATATCTTGCTTTAACCAAACAACATGATCCCCCTTTAACAATTTGATAGTTGAAATCTAAGAAATGTTCAAGCTATAAGCCTCTGTTTTGTTGCTCCACCTTTCACCGTGCAGGTTAAGTACTTTGTGAACAGCAGCTTGACAAATCTGTTTCATGCTTACTTACAAATTTGGCTTTTGAAGATGGCCCTGACCATGGAGTTTTAAGATGTTGCAGTGAATGGATGACATATAAGCAGCACTCTTGTTAAAGGCTTCCTTTGAAAAAACACTTACTTGTGAATATATTGTAACTTCCTAAGTGTCATTCATGTGTAGACCTCTGTACTTTTTACAGATAGCTGATCAAGTATGACACAATTTGACAAATCTCAGTGCAGTGCTTGTTACAGCCCTTTTCCCAATGAGAACCTGAGGTGATACAGAAGGGACATGGTCAGATCCAGGACTTGAATGCCAAGTGTGTGGTATCTTGCTCGACATACAATGCAATAATGGGGTAAATCTTCAACTGTAGACATTGTCAGCTCCAGTGTTGTAAAGAGTATAGCTCAGTATCTTCTTCCTCTTTACTGACATCATTAAAGAATATCTTCACAAAATTGATACCTTGCATGACTTTGGTTAAAGACATCTTGCATGAATCTTCAGATTTCAATGTAAGAAGGCAACAAGAAGCTAAAAGTACCTTATTAAATCTGCTTCTACAATTCACCAATGTTTATAATTTGCTTATAATTTTTGCATTTTGGCAAATCAAATCAAATCAAAACAACAATTCTCAACATGTTCAGCTAAAATGAACACCCTCAATTTTAGCTTTCTGTGTAAGCATTGGTTTATAGACAGCTACAAGGTTTCATACTAAATTAAAAGAAAACAATTTTAACTCATTCAAAATGGAATATTATTCTCCATTAAGAATCTAGGGCCAAAGAGGCTTTGAAAATGTCATCTGTACAATACGTATTCATGTACCTGTGATCTGATAACTTTAGAAGCAGATTTGACAGTAGAGACAAAGAAGAACTTCTTCACATTGCAGTAGGTGACTAAGATCATTTGAATGATTTATTGATAAACCAATGTACAGAATAAGTACAAAGAGGACAGGCTGGACTTGTTGTTACCAAAAGAATTGATTACAGGAATGCCTAGCATATGAATTCATAAATATAAGAGTACTATGGGTAGGTTTGCCTTGCAAAAAGTCCCACATAATAAGAGAAAGATCTCAATGATCTGAAATTTCCATGACTTTTCTAGCTTTTTTGTTTGGCATTTTTTATTTGCTTGAGGTTTTGTTTGGTTTTGTATTTTATAACTGGAAGGATGTTGGAATTCAAGCAGAGCAAAAAAATATTATTTTTTTGTTTTATCTATTGACCCTGAATTATGCTACAATTTGGAACAATACAGTTGTGAGTAAACCCAACACAATAAAATTTAATGTCATAACAACCAGGTCGTGGGCAATTTAGGTGCCGATTCTGTCACCTTTCCTATATGAAGTGGTACTCACATGAGTAATCCCATTGAAAACAGAAGGATGACTTGTGCACTAAGTGCTATTTAATGGAAGGGTAGCAGGCTGCAGGCAGACAAAGCAAGACTTATTAGTTGATAAACCCATTGCTTCCTGGGCAAGGGGAACTTCAGGGCAGCATCTAACCCAATTTCCCAGAGGTACCAACAATTTCCAGCTGTAAAAGGCTAAATACCTCAGAAGTTATATGAACAGTCAAAAGGTACACAGAATCATCATCAGCTGCTCAAGATGTCATAGGATCAGCTTTAAGAAATACATGTCAAAATTTAAGCTCCAGCTCTGCTCTTCTAATTGAGATGTTTTGAGCCTTTTTCTTTCAGGGCTATGTCTCTTGCTATGTCATCTTTGGACCTGCCCTGTAGCTCGGATGCTGTTCAGTGTACAACACATACTGCAGTGAATAAGGGTAAACACAGAATGGTGCATCAAGGAGAGACTTTTTTTTGCAAAGCCTTGTGCACAGGACTATGCTAATTTCTTTTCTTAGCTTAGTATAATTTGGTATACCCTTTCTGCTCCATGACCCAGCAAGACCCAGAATCCCATCTGTAGAGCTGGATATACTTGATGAAAATGCTCTTTTCTTTTTCCATCCTGCATACACAATAAACCAAAACATAATCTGGCCACCAAGTATTTGTGCTGATTAACAGCTGCCAAGATTTTGGCCTTCTAGTAGATATACTTACCAAAGCAAGGAAGACAAAAATTCTGGAGTAAACCCTAGCCTATTTTCTCATAAAAAATAGCTCTCAGATTGCTAGTCTACTTAAACTCTTAGGATTTTTCTGTCTATATAGACAATAGAGCAAAAGACAAAATGTTGCTTTCTAAAGGGACAAACTATATCTTACACTTTATTGCAACAACCACAGCTATTTGTAATGTTATTATTCAAATTATGTTCAGGATACCTGACACAGCAATAATTGTGGCATAAATGCATCATCTATAGACCTAAGAAGTGGGAGACAGAGCCATAAATAAAGGATAAATGTCAGCTGAACACTTTCAAACAGATGGAAGCACTAAACTTATGGATTACAAACTTGAAAGTGTTAGAACAAGAGAAGAATTTTAAAAGAAAGTCCAGCATTAACTTCAAAGCTAAATATTATTCTATGTCATGTTCTTTTCTTTAATTTCAGCCTTCAACAAGAGGGGTTTGAACGAGACCAAAAATTCAGGTGCAAAAGCACGCACATTTGACAAGTTTGGTAATACATGAATAGAACTTAAAGTATTAGACGTGACTTAAAAGATTAAAAAAAATATTTTTTTTTTTATTAGAGAAGCCTTATGCTTTATGAAATGGACTGGTAGTGGGATAGCTTGTAATCACAGCCTTATTTTTAAACAGATCCTGTTAGTTTTGTTATATTCTGTATTTTTTAATTATTTACTAAAATATGAATATCACAGAGTTGTTCTGAAAAAGTTCTCCCCTCCTACAAACAGGAGACAATAAACATGGCTTTAGATGTTCAAGATTATTCTCTCTACAGTGAAAACTAAGGAAATAAATTACGAGGGGAAAAAACCAAAACCCAAACATTGCCGTGAGTTTGTCTTGCTCAGTATACTGCCTGTATGGACACAATATTTAACTGTTCAAATGAAAATAAGCCTTCAGTACTGCCTACACATACTAAAACCAGAAGGGTTATGGGACATATAATCCAAACGCCTGTCTCACCTAAGTCTTAGGACTGCTCCAATTTTTTTTTTCAAGTGGCGATGGACATTATTTTTTTTGTAACTGTGCTTATCTGAATGGTATAAAGTTCTGACTTAGGTTTTTTAGAATAATCTTCTGTTCAGTGAAATCGACCTGTGCTTCTCCCTTGTAAATGGAAATATCTTTAATATAACATTCAACCAGAGACTCCAAAAGATCACTGCCATCCTTATTACTTCTATTAGGAAAACTCATGATAAGGTGGTTTTATATAAGGAGCTATCAGTCAGCTTCACAGACATGCAGGGATGCTTTTATAGCTATGTAATAGGTATAATTTACAAGCATAAATCACAGTTTTTTCTAGATGCCAAACTTCCAACACAATCAAGATCAGTCTGCCTATATAAAAACATGAAGCAGCCCATACACATCAGAAATGCAAGTCACTTGAGAACAAAACTTCTTCCTAAGAAATATGCTGTAACCTAATTAAATTCAAGATAGCAACATTGATAGGACTGTATTTTTTGTCCTGTAAGGCCCAGGTCTCCTTCTTTACTAACTTCACAGGTTAGGATTCTAAATTTCTGTGGTTCACTGGTGTTGGCACTTGCCTGTATTCACTGCCACCATCCCACAGGCACGCATACTGTGCAGCTCACTTCCCTTCAAGCATTAACATCAAGCCACTGAAACACGCATATGCCAGTTCTGCTGTTCTGATTGCTGAACAAAAAGGACAGGAAATCATTACAGTCAAAACATTTCTGAAAAAGGTCACTTTAATACAAAATTACATCAATCACCTTGAAGAAAAAAGCACATTTCAATTGATGTCATAGGTTCATGGGCTAATATCAGCTTTAGTTTTAAAAAGCTAGGCTGGTTCTGGAGAAAAATCATTAAAAATTAACTATGTCTTCAAGAGAGATTCAAGTCTTATGTGAGAAGATAAAATTGCATGAGTTGTTTCTTATGACAATCTGAATGGTCATTTGAAATTTTTTTCTGAAGATTTCACTGTGAAAGTAGTTTTAATGCAAAAGAATCAGCTAGAGAAGACAACTATGTATACGGCATTTTCCAGTATTTACCCTGGTCTGGTTATATGCACCAAAGAATCCAGGCCTTTAGCTCACATACGTAGTGTTATACAAGTGAAATAAGCCAGAGTTATTATACCTATAATTCATAACATACACATATTCAGAACTATTAGACACACTGGATGAGGTATCTGACTTTGCATAAAACTTCAGGAGCTGATTTTGACATGGCCACATTTCAAGAACATTTTTTAGAATTGCAGGTAAAGCTTTATACATCTAAAACTTTACTGGGAAAGGCTAACTGAATTTGCAGGTATAAATGAGGCTCCAGCTTTCAGCCATTAAATCTCACATGACTGCTAAAGTCAATAATTAAACTTCCAGTGACTTCAGTGGTACAGGATCATACCCATATGTCTTAATTCAGACTATAAACCACTTTGATCTGTATCAGAGTACATAAGCATGTGCTTAGAAGTATTCATTTAAATGGAACTGAAGGACTTAACCACGTGTTAAGTGATTTGCTGAAGAAGGATGTATGGATAGATTGAAGACAGCGATATTGTCTGCAGTGGTATTGTGGAATTGGATTCTCCATGCACACAAATTTCCTATTTAAATGTTATCTGCTTAATCTTTATGTATATGTAATTCACATACATAGAAAAAACATGGACAAACAATAGAATTGTACAAAATTTTACAACACTGGCTAAACATCCAATCTCAGCAATTTTGTCCCACGGATCATAATAAGGTCCATATTCTGTAACATTAAACATTATCTAGTGTCTGCAGGGTAATCTGCTATTGGGTTTAGTCAACTGCACAATTTTAATTCCAGTGAAGGTTTTATCAGGGCTAAGAAATATCCATATTCATATGTATGCTGCAATTTAAAAAAAAAGATAAATCCTCAAATGTTTCAGTTTTATTTATCTGTAACACGTTTGTGTATGGGCTTGTAAATAGTATATACAAGCTTCTTAATTTCAAATCAGTTGCAACACTGTTTTGAAAAGGTTGGTACAAAATTAAATGTCTTATTTTGCTTAGGAGACTATAAATGAAGGCTCAGTGAGGCAGCACAGAGACACTCCAGTGAGAAACAGGTTGAAAACAGAGCTGAGAATGTGAAGAACAAACAATCGAGTGTGAAAGATAGACGCAGAGAGGAGGAATCAAAAATTCTCATACACTGGCATTTAAGGGACAAGCAGCTTATACAGGCCACTGAGCTGTGCCATCGTCACTTTTTGAGGGTTGGTATACTCACCCTGCGATAACCTAGTGTAGCACCCACTTCAGGAGAAGGTTTGCTCAAGAAAAGTTTGCTACACCGAAACAATAGTTCACAAGCTGTAACTAATATCTAAACCACAATCTTGCAGGCTCTGCAAACCCCCTGAACTCCATCCTTCTGTATCCTCTTGCCAAGTGTATGCAATCTGGTATGCATGAATAAACCAGAGATTTCAGTGCCTTTTAAAAACGAACAGTTCTTTCTACCTTGCTGCCCTCCCCAGACAAGGCACCTGAGACACCGAGCTGGCTGCTTTGTCAGCTGAGGCTCGTGAACTCACGGTGAGGTTTCCATCATGCTGTGCTGGGGTCATTCTGCTCGAAGATATGGAGCCGTCCTGAAGAACTGCAGACAGGCTGCTGCTCCCTGGCCCTAGAGAAGTCATTGCCACGTCACGGCAATGGCAGGATCTGAATTGTTCTCCTTCCAGTTTTCCAAGCCGTGGTTGCTAAAGGCGACAGCGGTAATTAGTCCTAAATGCTTTATGTGCCACAGAGAAATGTAGGAGAATATGTCCAGCAGGCAAGGTATTTTAAAAGTCTCTGCCAACACTTTGATCACAGAATGAATTGTCTGGA
Source organism: Falco biarmicus (assembly GCF_023638135.1). NCBI lineage: Eukaryota > Metazoa > Chordata > Aves > Falconiformes > Falconidae > Falco > Falco biarmicus. The sequence continues at coordinate 25,871,805 of NC_079298.1, forward strand.
ATACTGTGAACTCTTTACTTATTAAAAATGAAACTGGGGTGTTGTATCAATTGAATATATTTTACTGTGTTCTGTCAATGAGACATATGCTATTATATTATCAAGGTACCGATTCAGATTATAAAAGCAGCTTTCCATTTCTCTTAATGAGAGACTGCACCAAAAGTAAATTACATGAGTTTTCATCACTGTATTCTTAATAGGAATAGGACATTTGGGTTCTTTTTGTTAAAGAGAAAGCTAATATAGTATTTATAAAGTCTGTGAGCTGAGCAGTTAAGGACTAATATTGAATATCCAAAATGCTACAGGATCTTTAGTCAAAAGGGAGCATGACAGCATAAAACACAAAGCATTTTGTTAAGGGGGGGAAAAAAAGGTAACAGAAAAAGAGGAAAAAAGAGGAGCATTTAATATTGGAAGAAGGGAAGGGTAAAGATGGGGAAAGACAACTACCATTTCCAGAAATTAAAATAGGGTGCATTTTTTAAAAAAGAAGATGCCTTCTAGACTTCAGTTGTGTTTTCAGGAGATGAAAGAGCCAAACTTGTAACTCTTCAAGAAGACAGCAATGTAGACACTGAAAAATCACCACAGCATTTGAGAAGAAATGGGATCTTATTTTATAGCCATAAAACTATGGACTGTTTATTCTATTATTTAAGGTGTCCTGCTTTTCTGTTCTATCAAGAAGACTTCAAGGTCAAAATGTCTGTGTGCTTAACAACACTTTAGATGCCAATGAAAGGAGATTGCAAGAAAAATGAGAACCCTGGGGCTTGCCAGGCCTTTCTGGGATAAATGCACCTGGTAAAGGCAAGGTTATATAAATGAAGAGAATCCATCATCTGATATTGTTGTGGGGATTTATTTACATTTAAAGAAAGAAAAAAGGAAATTAATATACAAAATAGCTGAATGTTCAAAGATAGTCTGTATGAAAAAGACAATTTAACAGTATAATATGTGTAATAATGTCACATTCTTCTTCCATTTCAAGTGAGGGGGCAAGCAATTGTTAGGGGACAAAGGCAGGCATAGTTTGATAGAGAACTTCAGATGAGGCTAAACCTTTTTCAAATTAGCATAGTCTGTTCTCTGGAAACATAAGGACCTGCTGAAGGTAAACCAAGATTGAAGGGAACTTGGTTGGAATCCAAGAACGTAGGAGAAACTTGCCCACTTTTGAAATACATGAAGTTTAATTTTATTAACATCAGAAAAACGTACTGAAGTGCACAACCCAAGGAAGAGTTCTGAGGGCAATATTTCAAATGTTTACCATCAAGGCAGACGCAGATGTGGAGACAAGTTTCCCTGCCATAGAGTTTCAGCATCCTGTAATAGCTGTGACCAGAAATCTTGTCCAGAAAGATACAGTAAGAGTTGCTTCTCTTGCCTTACTGTAGAATGGCCCAATGAATTTTCAAGGTCTCCACAAAGTCCTCAAGGACAGAAACAATTATATTTTTTTTCCTATCTCAGTCCCATCACATTGTAGGAGATGTGGCTTTGTGTCTTATTGGTTATTGTCCTATCTTATTATAATCAGAAGCTCAACTTGCTGCACGGCCGATTTATTCTGTTAGGCATAAATGCCGCATTAAACTCAGCAACTACAGTTCAGTAAAGAGAGTGCAGATGTTAAGCCATTTAATTTCCTTTTCTCTGTACCCTGATGGAAGTAAATGTGGGTTTCCTGGGAAGTTCAAGGTCTAAAGGGCATTCTTTGCATCCGTTTAGCATCCCTGGCATTCAGATTTGGAGCAACGTCCCTCTTTGGTACCCAGTTCTGATGCTGACATCAAGTACATCAAAGAGGGAATTACTCCTCTAGAATTTACAGTGAATTTCACTGCTAATTGAAAGGATTTTTACTTTGTTTAGAGACTACATACTGCTGTAGCGGAGGCTATACATTTAGCAAAGCAAAGCAAAGGCTGATGCAGGTGTCAGGAAACAGTTTGTACACAGCTTCGAGGAGTAAAAGCTGTCAGGAAAAGGAGAAGAGGAAGAGCCCTTTACAAGGGGGCTGAAGTGAGGAAAGAGACTGAGACCAGTGAGAAAGAAAGAGAAGCAGCGAAGAGAGGAGCTGGGCAGAAGGTTCAGGGACCAGAGCTTGACTGCTGTTCAGAGGAACAAATGGCTTTAGAGTTACAAAACTTCCTCTGCCAGGAGAGAACCACAAGAGAGAACACACAAGCAGAAAACAAGGCCTCTGTGAGAACATGCACAAAGAAATGAAACAACACCAATTTATCATATGCTATTGTGGCATTCATCTCTCGCTACAAGAATATAGTAGCTTTCTTGTCCACAAAACCTCTCTTGAAATCTTTTGACCTTCGTGCATCTTTCATGGGGGAAAAAGAGCAGGCAGAGTAGTTCCTGCCAGAATAATATCCTCTGGTGTTTGCTGTCTTAACTGTGGGACATCAGAAAAGCAGAATCAGCAGCTGCAGGTGTTAGGATAACATATTTTAGGAACAGAGTGCTACATAGCAGAAAGGAAACGCCCTTCACTTCCAAAAGGCACCTCATCATTAGGCAGGGATTCTAGCACGGTACTGCAAGCACTTACTTTGTCCCCAATCTCATTCCTCTCTGTTATGCAGTTTGTAGATTGGCCTGCTCTTTACTAATCTCTTGAGAACTTCACCAATCACAAAAAAACCCAGAGAAAGCCTCTGCAGCACCCAGAGCAGTGAGTATTCACCTTTGCTTGCAGGAGCAGCATAAGGCCTATAACCAACTTAAGTTGCACATAAACTCGGCAAGACTCCCAGTTACAATCTCATTCATTGAAGCTTAATATGTGCTTTCTTATATAAAGGCTGGAGGATCAAACTGGTATTTTGATTTCAAAGTGCTCCAGAAATATGGACTTCCCAAGGCATAAAGGTAGCCAGGGAAGTAGGTGCCAGTGACATGTTTGAGACTGAGCCCACCAAAGTCCATGAAAAGACTTTTCTTAAAACCACAGGGTTTTGAATTGAACTCTTTGGCCCTGGGGATGCATGATGTGATTCATTTTATAGAGGCAAACATAGAACATGATTGTTCCACAAGTTTACGGGATAAGGAGGAAGGTACTCACAACTGAAAGCCGCAGTCTTACTACCAGCTCTGGGGACACTAAAACAGCAGAGCTGGTTCCCCATCCTGTCTATGGCTTGCTTCTGGCTATATCTTGATTTATATCAACATTCTTGAAGCATTATTAATGTCACAAGAGGCAAACCTGTCAACCGGAATAAGACTCTTGGCAAATGTGCTCCCACCTACTTTCACTTTCAGGTTCATCAGATATGGCATTTGTTTCTGTCATTGCCCAGCGGTAGATATGAAACATGATAAAAACACATTGCCATTAATTACAGAAGCAAAAGAAGAATATTTAAACAGAAGGAAGTTTGGTAAAATCAGTATTTTATGCAAGCCCGCTGTACTCATCTTTTAGCTCCCATCACAGTGGAAAGCCTGTTGCAGAGGTTTTGTATTACATTGAAAAGGCAAAATAATTAGCAGAATATGATTGACATACTAACATTATTCCCTCTGCAAATCAGGATTCCCATATATGATTTCACATAGTATTCAAGGGAGATGCAGGGAGTCCCACAGGAGAAGCTTGACACATGCGGTAACGTCTGCAAGGTCAAGACCCTGTTCTTTTAACACATTCCACCAAGGTTAATGTGCTCTTGTACAAGATCCAGGAAAAAGCCTATGAATCACTGGAGTCCTTCAACCCCGCTGCACAGAAAAAAACACAGGCCATAGATGCACAAACTGGTCATGACAATGTATCTTTTAGAAAAAGAAACATAACTGTTCAGGGGTTTGATTTCTTTATGGTGAAAAGCTCAAACCCATATGTTTACCTCCAAGTAATCCACAAGTACTACATTTACAAAAAAGCTAGAAAATCTGAACTTACATTGAATACTAGTGATAAAATACCCAAGATATTTTTAGAGATAAAGCCACTTGCTGGCATGGTGATTTCTCTGCTGCCTTGAGCTTCTGTAAACCTGTTTTCTGGAGCTGTTTTTTCATGGCAGAGATGGTGCTTTCCATTCTTTGTAGTTACCTCCCTATAAAAACCTTAAAGACAAATTAGTCAATTGATTTTAACAGCACTGCAATTAGATATTGATTTATTGGTACTCAAGGGTAGTTAAAAACCTGATACTTCGAAAATGTCATTCCATGCAACTAAATTGAAGCAGGAAGACCGTGAGCCAGAAATAATCCAGATGCCACGACATGGAAACCTATGCTCTAACTCTTTATGTTTAGGCAGTAACAAGACAGAGGTTCTAGATCTTTATTTTGCTTTTATAATTATTATTTCATATATAGAGAAACCTTGGATACAGTTTCCTCCAAGAGAAAAAAATGAGAGAGGAAAAGTAAATGAGTCACAAGGGCATGATTTAGTTTGGAAGAGGTCATGTAAGATTAGTACCCTAAGTTGCCCAAAGCTAAAATTTAACTATCCTGACTGTGAGCATCAGATTTGAAAAGGATGAATGGGTGAGAAAGCTCAGGAGGGGGTTTCTTTCATTTTCTCTGCTTTTGGGAAGAGGGATATGTGAGAAGAATACAAATCTACTGATTCATACCTATCTATTAGTCATACCTCTGTTGTGCTAGTTGCTTATTCTGTAGACATTCTCTGTTGTATAAATAAAGTGCACTGCCTCAGGCCTTAATATAATATGTCTTTATACCTTTGTTTTCTAGTTTTCTTTCTAATACCTGATCATTCTGTACTTTCCTTCACATATTTTGTAATTCAGCTAAAGAATTTTATAACATGAAAAGGTTGTGCCATTCACTAGTACTTTCCAATTAAAAATTGGGTTTTTAATTGGATTTTAAACCAATGGATGGCCATCCATTTCCTAAAAATTATTTGTTAGAGAAAAAAATATTTTCACTGAATGTAACAATTGAAGAAATACAGAGATATTGCTCTTTTTAAAAAATGTATTATGAAGACTGATGTTTATTTCCAAATCTACTTCATGAAAGGGTCATTTGAAATTTCTCAGTGTACACATTCTTTGTTGGTTTTCTTTAGGGGAGGAAAAAAAAAAAAAGAAGCCCTTCACCTTGGCTAACACGATGCAGTACATTTTTAAACAACAAAATTTAACTTTTCTTCCCTTTTGAAGAAACAGTTTAAGGAAAATTATTGGTTTGGCTATATTTGCTGATGTAAAAAAAATATTTTTAATTAGATTAAAAGATATGCCATGTTATAAATTTGAGTAAGCTTCAAAGAAAATATCTGGGAGGGGCGTATAGGACAAAATTCAAAACTTCCTCGCCAGGGATTTCTAATCTCTCTGCATATATTATTTAAGGCTTTGCAAAAGACTAGTCTGCAGTGCTGAATAATTATTTTGCATGTACTAGTTCAAATATTCTATCTTCTATTTACTTGTGGTTTCTTTTTTCATTTACTAGCAGTTATTTTTTTAGTAAAGGAAAAAGTTATGCATTTACCTAACATAAAACACAGAAGTTAACATAACATTGGTATTTTTACCGCAATGTCTTTTCACACAGTATGAGTGTGGAAGAAATCAGACAATTTACACAACCAAACTTGCCGTCAAAATCTCATTAGTGATATGTGATTTGACAAGGAAGAGGTTTACCAGCATTAAGTGATTGTTTCGGCATTAACCTTTATGTTTCAAGTCAAGGGTACAATACCCTTAGGTGATGTGGTTTTGAACTTATTAGTTGTGATTGGTGCAGAAATGCAATGTTGATGCACTTTACCTTATGCCAACCCTGAGGTTTCCTAACTCCTGTATGCTCTATTCTTTTCACCTTGACATGAAAACAAAAGAGTTAACACAATAATTTGCTTCTTGAAACTATAGATTTTTTTTCTAGTAAAAACTTATGGGACAGGCATTACTTTTTTCCAAATTTTAATGAAACCTCAAAATAGCTCTTGTATAAATATCACCAAACTACTATTTCTTCAAAGAAGAACAAAGTTCAGAAGCAGTTATTCAAGGGAAATATGCCCTAGCTTCATTTGGAGATTTGTCCAAATACAATTCAACAAGCATTCTTTAGGATTTAGCTCAACGAACATTCACCCACGCAAGAGCTTCCTGACGACCAGGCAGACCAGTTTCTTGTGCCAGGTTTATGGAGCCTAACATTTATAACCATGCTTATAACAGTGTCATCATGGTTCTGGTTCTCCCTAGTTAAAAGGAAAAATTAATAGAATACTAATCTGGAAGTAAGTTCCCTGGCTGGAGAACACATAACATAAATCCTCCTCTCTCCTATGAATACTGCACAGTTGCAGTGTCCTGGATCTGGAAGCAAGAGTAACCATCTAAACATTGGTAGTATTCAATACAGACCCTTACAGGGACTAACTGATTTCAGACAGGGTAGATCTGAGACCAATGAAGCTTCCAACATTATCACTTAGAGAGGGGACTATCACAAATTTGGCCAGACCATTACTGCATCAGCAGCGCTCAAGTCAGTGGGAGCATTTCCACTTCAATAGACACTGGATGAATTATACAGAAAGACACTGAGCGGAAGCCAAAATATTAGACTTAAAGAAAGCATCCTCTCTCTTCATCTGGTCACTTTTTTCCTTTGATCCTTTGCCAGGCACCAAGCTGCTGTTTCCAGATTCTCTTTATGAAAGAAGATACACCTCTGCTGTGTTTGACTGACTATTTTGATGTGTTTAATTATTGCTACAAAAATTGCCTATGTATTCAACTATCATATCTCAGTCTGGTTATGCCCATTGTATGCAAACCTCGTCATCTTTTACTGCAGTTTCCATTCTTGAGGGAGAGGAGAAAGTGTCATTTTTAGTTTAGTTTTTCTGGCTTTGTTTGTATTTTTTTTTCCAAATAAATTCCTGCCCCTCATGGTAAGAGCACCTGATCTTTGGGTCTAACCTAAGGAACATTCTTTGATATATTAATTGTCTTGGCTAGAGGTATTCAACTCCCTGCCTGTTTTGTGTCCTGAGTTTAAAGAGAAAAGGTTTGACTATTCTTTTAATTCAAGTCTGTGTCAAACATGAATCATCGACAGATTAAAGTAAATCTGTCACAGTGAGATTACCATGAGCATAAAAAGTTGCTCAGCATGTGCCATATTCATTTGCTGTGGACTCAGATGAAAGAATAGGAATCATAAAGACAGGTCTGGCTTGATACAAGATACAGGGCCTTTTCTATTTATCTAATGCAAACTAATGTGTAAAAATGTGAAGTTGTATTTAATGTTTTCTATAATTCATTTAAATTCTATTTTAAAATCTTGTGTATTTGCCAAGGTTAGAGAGGTTTAGTTTGAGAAGGTTGTAAGGTACAGGTGAGGAAGCCTTAAGGAGGGTTTGGTAATACTGTTGAAACTGAACTGAAATATACCAATGCAATCTGAACTGGGACATTGCCCAGGAGCTATTTTAGTCTGATGAAAGTGAGTGGCAGCATTTTATATTTACCTGATAGAATATAAGAATAAAATTTGAATAAAGTAAAAATGTGACTGGTGTTAAGAAATATTTTACGAAGCTTTAAATAGTGAGAAAATTCTAAGTCTGAGTCTTTCTGTAGAAAATGTATGAAATATCGAGGTTTCCTTTTCAATCTTTTCAAACCATATGGCTTCTTCTTTGTGCAGGTCTTTACTTTTTTGTTTGTTGTTGGGGTTTTTTTTAACAATACTTGGTGAGATCATTGAAATCATCAGAAATACTACCAATACTTATAATGAGCTTGGACTTCATTTGATCAGCTGGGATTTCAAAGTAATCAAACTAATCAAGAAAGCTCTGAAACTGGTACTCTAGTACACTGGAACAGCCACATCTCCTGCTACTTCCCACTAAACATCTATACTCAAACTGTTTGCCTCTGACAAAATAATTTTCATTAAAAGGAATTATTAATATAGTTAGAACAAGAAACTTTGTAGACAAGCAGTAATCATTATCAGCCAATTGTATTTCATACTGCCAGCAACATGTCAAGCCATTTTGACACTAACTGTAAACTACTAGTCCAGGGATCATAGCTATTGATACTGGAGCTTGGAGTCAGGATGAAAAGGCTTTTGTTGTCACTCATTTGCATCTGCAGTTCACTCTGTGGTACCATTTTCCACAGAAAAAAACATTTTTGGCTATATTTGACCCTCCTCCATTCCTAATGTACAGAAATCAGAGAGACATTATACTTCAGTCTGGCTCTAATCCACATACAATGAGGAGAAAAAAATCTATTATAATTACAAGCTATACAAGTTAGTTTTCGCTACTCTGAATTTGCAGGGTATAATATGATAAAAACCAATTCCTATCACCATCAAACCATGCACTGGTAAGAAATGTGCACTAGACAGAGGATTACCTGTGACACTGAACTTTGTCATTTACACCATTAAGTTTCCTTGCAGTTTAATATGTTAGCAAAATGACTACACCTTTGAAAGTAAGCATATCGGAACACAAAAGCATACTGGGACGTAAGATGAAAGCTTGAAAGTTTGCATGCAAAACATACCATGGAAAGGAGACACTGAGTAACCCCATACTGTGATTTGGCAGGTCGGTGGAATGAATTTGAAAACACCTCCAGGCCATCTATGGAAAACCACAAAAAAGTGTGATTGTAAGAATTCATTCTGTATCTTCCCATTTTAGATCAAATTCTTCCTAACAACTTCTTTGATTCTGTAGCATCTACATTGCCTACATGAGAGGCTCCAGGCAGTTTTTGGTCATTGCATGATGTTCCATGCTGCAGAGAAGTAGCTAATGAAAAATGACCAGTCATGTTCCAATCCTTGTGCTTCACTTTTATCCTTTAACGGTTTTCTTAATTGGCTTCAGTACAGGACAAGATGGGTCTTAGGAAGGAGTGACCTCATGTCACAAGAGACTGTGAATGCTCATTAACTGCTTAGGTCATTATGGAGGATTCCCTATGCTGTCAAAAGAGAGATCTACGTAGACTAATCTGTTTTTTTCAGCTAACTATAGGACAGAGGAAATTCAATTTAACAACTAATTTTGAAAAATTACTTTATTTCACAAATGTATTTTGCCCTATTTTATTTTTACTTGGGAATAAAGAACTTTTAAATTAAGTCTATTGGAAAAAGTATAGAAGAGGCAGTTATTTTTTACAGCTTCCTAATGTGTATGGGATGACAATATATTCTACTACTGATACCACTTAAGACCAAGGTGATTGAAAGAACTAAGAACACTAAAAGATAAACCATAATAATTGGCTATAAATAAAGTCATTTTCTCTTATGCACTTAGAGACTATTCTAGTTTTGTTGAGTTTTTCTTCATTCTCTCATGTGTTTATAATTTTTTACTTCTCTAAATATATATAAATCTTCAAAGATGTCAAGTCTCAGCGTGGCACTTTTCAAAATACAAAAGTTTTGTGGAACGTGTCAGGAAGGGAGCAAAGGTCCTGTTTTTTCTGATCAAACTCAGTGGCAGACCTCTCACTGACTTCGAATGATCAAGCTCTCTTTCCTTACTCGTTAGTCAATCTGAGTGGTAGACTGATCCAGGCAGTAAAGGTGTTAGCACCATATGGTTCCCTGAATAATACAGCACATTCACTTTAAAGTTTTTTATTTTCAGCAACATGTTTAGACCCAAATTCTTAAACAAATATGCATAGGCTGTGTTTATCCTACCATTATATCCATTTTTTCACTTATTCTTCCACTAGGTTCTTTGTAATGCAAGTATTTGCAATACTTATTTCTCTAGACAACAATCTGAACAAATTAAACCCCAGGGGCTTAGGAATTGGGATTCTGAATTTGTGAGAGTTTTGATGAAAAAAGAATATGCTGACTTACGCTCATAGAAGTGGGAAACAAATATATCAAGTGACCTCTACACTTAATCAAAAGTCATATTTTGGTTTCTAAATGCCAAATACTGATAATATTCACTACTGCACTTTATTTTACCACCCATTCCATCCCATATTAATATAAAATTCAGTACTCAAAGTATTGTACAATCTGAACAAAGGATATACAATGGAAGATGAGAGCATTGCCATATTCAGTAGTTTTGCTTGTACAATATTTGATTAAATAAAATTTTGTGTGATCATTTTGATTTTTTTAATCACTTAATATACTTTGATTTACCCCCTTGTTTCAACGCTGAAATAGCTAGAAAGTTTCAGAGAGTAAAAACAACGTACTACATAATTCATCAAACAGTGATGTTTGCAAAGTGGATTTGCCTTAGTAACATTTTTCTTCCTTAGGTTTGGAGAAAGGCTGGACCTTTGTGAGGTAATTATGCTAAAAGAGAACACGGTTCAATAAGGCAGCAGGGAAGCAGTAGATACCCTTTGGGTATCAGAATTTGATAAAATCTATAATTTGGTGAGCCAGGTAGGGCTCTATATAAATGTGGAAGCCTGTCAGCTAGCTGGGCCAGTTGTACTACCCATAGTGAATGCTGTCACAGGCAGACACTCAAAAAAGCTAGGAAAGTCCACATTAATCTGGTCTAATTTTAGACTACTGGGAAAAAAAAAAAATCACACAAAAGAACATTCTTCTAGCCAAATTCGAAGCAGTGCTGCTTGAAAACATAGAAGACAGAGAAGGTCAAAGAATAGTGACAAAGTGTGCATATATATTTATTGGACAACTCTCTGCTTGCTTAGACCTATTTAAAACCAAAATTGAATATTAGCTTTAAATAAACATGAAATATTGCAGGTGACAAATGCAGAACCGTTATCATATGGCCCAATAGTATTTATCATCATTTTAACTATTCAAGTTCCTCATTTGAAGTCTGGATGTAGTCAAAACACTGTCTTGTGTGAGGTGAGCATAAGAGCCCTGGCTCTGTGTTAATTCACAAGAATTAAGCCTTATTCTTGGAGGATTGCTTCACCTACCATGATAAATTACAGCTGACCTGGGAGCTACTGGGGTCCTGTAGCATAAGAAAGACAGCGGTTAACCAAGAGTAACCAGATCACACTGCCTCCTTAGCTGGATGAAGAGCACTGCAAGTCTGACTGACAGACACCCCACACCAACTAAGGATAATTTCTTTCGTAGTGAAAAGTATTGAAGGAAAGTAGAGGATAACAAATTCATAGGATTTAATAATTTACAACCTAGGATGCTGTGAATTCTCTTCTTCAGCTGCTGAATATTATAGCTTTCTGTATACTCAGAGCAATTCTTTTTAAATTCAGATTACTTATTTCCACTAGGGTCCAGATTCTGAAGTACTTATTCAGAAATTGGTTTAGGTAAAAGTCCTGCTGAAGCTGCTGGGAATTTTATTTCAATTGAGACTGCATAAATACTGAGTGCAGATTTCTGGATTTCACCCTCTAGAGTAATAGATTGTGTAAACTAGAAAGAATGTTTGGAGAGTCTAGTAAGTAACCAGGGTCTTTTAAGTAATTAATAGTATTCTTATGAAAACAGTGATCACTGTGTTTCCTATGACAATTATTGTCAGGGAAAAATAAAAGAATACCTTTTTAATTTCTAAATACCTTGAAATTGGAATCTTAACTCATAGGACTGTCTTGCTTTTGTACCAACAGCTGCCCATTCTATAGTCTTTTCATATAACATTTGTGGGTAATCCAGTCCAGTATTCCTATACTTCTGTAATTCTCATATGATCATTGATGGACTATGGTACCAAAACTTTTAGGTTCAGAGAAATGTGCAAACAATTTCACTAATGATGAAAGTTAATGTACAAAGCTCATTTTGTTTCCTTGGAAAATAACCTTAAAAAAAATAAATATCTGTGGCTGAGACAGGACTTGAACCCAAAAGCTGTTGATCCCTGTCATGTATTTATCATCATACCACAGAGACGGATACACGTTTGAAAAAGACTTAGGTTGTCTACAAGCTATCTTACTTATAGTACTAGTAGGTACGTATGAATGGTCATCTTTCTGGTATTAGTTCAGCAGAAAAAAAGTCTACAAGTTTTGACGCTTTAATCCCATTTACCTCTTCATAATAAAGCAAGAGGAAATCAAAATGCCTTTAACAATTTCCCATCAGTCTGCAGCCAGCAAGAGTAACCTTCACACATCCACAAGCAGGTGTGGACTGTGAGGTGCTGCTGCAGCTATCCCCTTACCAGGTCACTAGAAGGCACCAAGAGATTTAGGTCCTCTTCCCAACTCTGCCAAAGATTCCTGTGCCACTTTGGGCAAGTCACACAGGGTTCTTTCCTGCTGGCTGGTAGACTATACCTTTTCCACATATCTCTAGATGTTCCCCTGTCCATAAAGCACAATAATACTGGGTAACACAGACAAGGGACCAGGGTTGTAAGGCTCCACCTACCTGTCTTGTAAAACCTCTTCAAGTTTTCATTTATTCTTTCAAGGGGCACTATAGAAATACATATGATGGAGTCGCGTGAGTATGAATTCACGATAAAATCTTTCAAAAATACTAATATGACCTCCTGCTACTCTGACATATTCCATGCTAACCGTAAAAGTGCTAGAAAAAAGGCCAAGTTACACAAAATTTATTCACATGAATAGCAACTGCAACCACACTGTCTTTAGTAGGGTTATTAGTATAAGTATGAGCTATTTATCAAGGCCATAAATGACAGTCCGACCATCTCCATGTACTAGTACACAGAAAGGTATGTTATGATCTATTTACATAAAGCATAGCTCTGACAAACTATTAGGCGGTTGGCAGGAGGATTGCTATACGTATATGATGGGTATGAAACTCAGGGATAAATGTTGCCCCATGCTTCAATAAAACATGGCAAAGTCAACACTTTACAGAATGAGGCCTTGAATGTGAAGATTTCCCCTTTAATGTTCAAAATGCTCATCACAAAATTTTTCTCCAATTTTTTCATTACAAATTACCATCTTTTCTCTGTTTATAGAAATGTTTAAAATACTTCTGCAGACATAGAAAATTGAAATTAACACAAAAAAGGAAGCTTGTTTCCATGTATTTCCACAACAGAATGCTGGCATTCTCTTCAATTTAGCTTGGATTTCCAATTTACGTTATCAGCTATGGAAATACTGTTGATATGTATAAACTGGCTTTATATTAAACCGGTTCAACTATTTAAATTTAATCATGGAGTTACATGTTCTACCTCCATACCAGCTATATAGATATATATAAAAAAAATAATTAAGACTAATTCTTCTTTTCATCTGCTCCCCTGATTACAGCTTTAGGATTCCCAAAACTAGTTCTGCCCAATGAACAACTGTAACTTCAAGGAAAATGATTTGGTGGAAACCGTGTGGTATCACAGATAATTAATTTACTTTGCTTTTATTGGATCTTCTTAAATCCCTTCTTCCTACAGAAAGATTTGCCCTAAGAGGACAAGGGAAAAGCATATACAAGAAGTTCGAAGTTCTGCCTGAAACCTCTTAGTTCACTGATCATCATTTTCCCACCTCCTCCATTACATTATATGCAATCTATATACTCTCTGTTCTGTTTTGTATCTATCCAATTCACAGCAGAGAAGCAGCATTCTATCCATCTCAAAGTGGATTTTTACTCTCACAGACCTGGCGCTGCTGTTGGCCTAGTCATGTCTGACGGAAGTTGTGTTGGAATTAAGCAACTCTGCTTACCATAAGCAAAACTTATCTGCCTCTTACACATGCTCATTCATTAAATGTTAAAACAAGGAACATTTTCCAAAGTCATTGCAGGGTTCTGTTGGTTCCCCCTCCATTCCCATACAATTTATCTTGAAATTTAGTCAAAATGTAAATAAATGTCAGCATAAGGCCGGAGATGTAAACATTCATAGGGCAACTATCATCCGGTCTTCTCTCAGCAGTTGCTCAAGTGTCTGCAGTCACTAATTAGCCTGAGTGGAAAAATTAAACCTCTAAAGACCTTGGTGTGATCGCTCAAAAAATTGCAAAACTTGTTAAACAGCATTACATCATTAGAAAAAAATGAGTAAGCCAGCAGTGCAAACTTACAGGGCAAAAACCATAATTCCCAGATCACTTGCAACACTGGGCCACTTTTACTTTTCTTTTATCCTGAAGATCTGGGAATACAGATAAGCATATATTTGAATGATATTTCAATAACACAATTAAATCTAGGATCAGACATCAGCAAGATTATTGCTCTGTGTAAATCTTTAAACTAAATTAGTCTTTTTTCTTCACATCCAAATATTATAAAGTTTTCAGTCTTTTATTAACATATAACATGGTTTCCTGGCATGCTACCACATATCATATTTTAAAGATTATTTCATAGCCATAAGAAATGTAAGGAAAATATTGCTTGCTTGCTTTCTGGAGAGCATGAGCTTGAAAAACTTCTCTGCTTTAAGTATAATGACTGTATTTTTTCTGTAGCTTTCATTTATCCATGTGTATGAATAAAAGAAAGCTAATTTTAAAAAGAAAGTGTGACCAAATATAAGTTTGCTTTTCTTAATTTGTCAATAAATCAGAAACGTCATTCCAATTATTTTCATTAACAAGAAATCCCTAAGCAGGAAAATGCTTTTACAATTTAGGTTGCTCAGCTCTGGCAACTACATATTTTTAGGCCTGTATATTCATTCACAGATACGCGTACCAAAGCAATATTGAGCTTACTTGTGCATGCATATTTGAGACCAGAATTATTATAACTATCTTTTATTTAAGAACACTTTGTTAGGGAACAGAACTAAGAACACTTTTCTCAGGTCTTTATAATGGATTTATGTGGTAAAATAATAGCCAAATTGTTACCACCCAGCCGCCAATATAACTCTTCAAAACTTACTCTAAAAATATTATTATGCAAGTAACGACTTACTAAAAAATTCTCCCCAGAGTTGAGATCATCTCAGCCTAGAAAGTGGGGGACCCATCACAAACATTCACAATTCCATCAGCTGTGGTCTGTAAGGAGCTGGGTATAGGCTGGAGAGCACCAGAACATTTTCTGGTCCAGTCATCCCTTCTGTGCTCCATCCCAGCTCACCATGCTCCATAGGATTTGATATTACTTTTGTGACATGACAGAAGAAAAGATATTGCTATCAATACGTGTAAATGAAGAAATACTAGCAGATTTGATTACTGAGCTAAGTATTTTGAAGTATTAGTATCTTACAAGATGTTAAAATATTGCTTACACAAATTGGGACAAAGACAATAATCAGCTCTAATAAGCATTTGTTATTTGGGCATTCTTTTATATTTTTTTGACAATACTCTGGTTCACCACATCTTGAAAACATTGTAAATATTTGAAGGAAAATTAACATTCAAAAATACAGGACAAAGATGTCTGATTCTCAGCTAAATGATACTTCCGTAAAATCATGTAGTATTGAAGCATTTAAACTCCAACTCCTCTTGAAGCAATTACAGTATTTTGATATAGTATAACAGTAACTCCATTAGGCCTTTTTTTGGTTCATTAAGCAGCAAAAGACTAATCACAGGCTGTCTAGATTTGAACCAAAGCTTCTCAAAATATGGGGGTTGTTTCAAAAACAGAACATAAACCATCTAATCAGAGATGTCTTTCAGGTTACTTAACTCTAACCTACCCTACACATCCTTCAATTACTCACATCAGCATCTTTGTTATTTTAACTGTGCAAAAGCTTAAGGACGTGACAGTTTATGCCAGGACCCCAGCTTGGCCCAAGGTTTCAATTAGACCTGCCTGGGCTTTCTTCCTTTACAGCAGATGACAAAAAAGCTTCAAAATTCAGAATAACAAGATGTTTATGGAAAATATTTTTTTTAATAGAGAAAAGCCAAAGTGGCTGGACTGGACTGAAAGGCTAAAGTGACCAGGGACCAAGCAGAACAGAAGCAGAAGGGGTCTGGCAAACAGCTTTGTCTGCCAGGGGGTCACGGCTCTGGGCTGGTTCCAGGTGCTGTACCCCATTACAGCAGACTGCATGGACCCTCGGCGCAGCCTCACAGAAGCTGCAGGTTCACAGCTCCCTGCTGATAACTGTAGGCTCCAAACTCCCCCGGCCAAGGCCACCAATCAGCCACCTGTGTCTCCTGAAACAAAGGCAACAACCAGAAGGAAAACAGGCAACACAATGATGTTCATTTGCTTGTTGATTTAGCACCCAGAAGAGAAGCACCAGCTGCAAGGGCTGCTCAGCTCTCCTTCCAAGGTCATTCTGCTGGCCCAGGCCTACATATTTCTGGCTGCTGCGTTTGGTAGTGCTCCAGGCTCAGCCTCAGGTGGCCACCCAGTATTGGAGAGGAAGGTGGTGGACACCCCAGTGCTGCCCTTCACAAAGTTCCATACCCTCCCATACCCTTTAGGTAGCCAGCCCTGCTAGGTGTGCAGGTAAGCCCCGGCGCTGCAGGATGCAGGGGAGCGTGAGCAAGGAACCAAGAGCACCCAGGCCATGGCATACACGGGGACAACGGGGTGCTACAGCATCGGCCAAAGGGACTCCCTGTGCACAGTTATCAGGTCCACCAGCATGGGGCACCTTGCTGAGATGCACTCACAGAGAGCTTAAAAAAAAGCAGTTTAATGCAGCCATAGATACTAGATTGTTTCCTCCCATAGTGTGTGTGTGGAGCCTCTGGGACACTCTCACGAAACTGCTGCCACTGAAAACCCAAGGAAGGAGCCAGGGAGGTGAACCAGGGTACCTGAGCTGGAGCCGGGGTGGCTATCAGGTCTCCCTTGGCACCAAGTCCTCTGCGAGGGAAGCCCTCAGCAGCACTGATCTAAAGTTGACCCACCTGAACTGTACTAAAAGAGGCAGTCCCAAAATTTACTGCAGAATCAAAGTGATACTAAAATCTTTCATAGGAATATACTTTTTTTTTCCTTATATCTTTCAGTTTACAGTGCATCCACATACGCTTTTCAGAAGTAGTATTTTTTTATCCTTCAAACAAAGCTAGTCATTGCCATATAATTGCAATAATAAATTTAAAATTATATTTTATATTGTGTGTCTGTAATTTAACTATGCTGAAGATTTCAGACCAGATCAAACTAGACAGGTGGATGGGGTTTCTTTGCGCTGTATATTTTCAAACATTAATAGTATCATTTGCATGCTAAAGAAATGAAATTTTGATTTTACAGAGGCCACTAAGGATTAATTTAATGATTTGGATTGAGTTTAGACTGCTTCACAGTGGGAGTGAAGGTTAAAAGGTGCATCTTGCTAAATATTTAAAATCTTCAACCTTTTCAGTGTAGAGCCAACTGATTTGAAGTCCACCCTCTGTTACTTCTACAGCAAAGTTTTAACTTGCTTAAAATTTATATTTCAATCTATAAATCCAGAGGTGTTGTACATGATTGACTTTTTATGGATTGATTTCTAGCATTTTAAGCCTTCACTTGATGCATTTTCAACATCCTTATCAAATTCCCCAAGACTTTCTGTTCCCATTGAGAAGAGCAACAAGACTTCCCTCTCCAGTAGTAACTTTCCCGTTTCTGTTCAAGATACAGCCCCAGTCATAATCAAATGTAGCTGTTGAATAGCTCATTCCAGCAGCTCACAGAAAAAAAATTGATAACTTCTTATTGGTAAACATGCATTCTTGGAGTTTCTGTATACATTGATTAGTTGACATCTGGTATTCCTCTCACAAACTGTCAAAACACAGAGCCAGTCCATATGCATGAAGTTTTTGGCAGAAAAGTACACTTTGTAGTGCATCAGGTTTCTTTTTCCATCAGATGAATTCGCCTTTCCCTATAAATGATACATTACAAGAAATCTGTCAAAAATACAACTAAACTGAGTCATCTTTGTAAATACCACCATCGGATCTCTTTAGATTAGTTTATAAGGAATGTATAAGTAAGTTATACATAGAAGCAATAAATTATTTTCTTGAATATATGTAATGATCTCATAAAACAAGTGGCGAGAATATTTGGCCATTCAGGAAAAACATTGGAAGGACAATAGCCCAAGGAGAGAAGCTCTCTGCTACAGCTGATTTGCACCACAGAAAGACATTACCATGTAATGCCTAATATTGATGCTTATGTACTCCAGGTGCATAGATCTGGTGTTTGCTCAGTACGTCTTAACTTTTTTCAAGTGCTACCTTTCTTGGCTCTTAACATCTCAGACACAGCCAGTCTTTCAGACTTTGAGGCTTTTGTGACTTCTTACTTAAAGGCTTTTTTTTATATAATAAGCTAAAATATCTACTATTTAGCCTACTATGCATTAATCTGTGCAGAATTTCAACATAATTCTCTTCTGACAACCTGTAGCTCTGTGAGATACTTAGGAGTTACTCCAGTTCAATAGGTGAATGCTTCAGGGTGCCATGCTGAGTAAGGTACAGATGAGCTATTTGTAAAGGAAGGTGCCTCTTCAGCAATAACATCATAAACACAATCTGTCCCTTAGACCATATTAACCTATGTGATTTCAAATATATGAAGATACTCCCCTACAAGAGTTCCAAAATCAAGAAAATTTGGCACAGTGCAAAGGTAAGACTTAGCTCTTTTTCAGATGCCTTAGAAAATCTATCTGGGTGCATACCTACCTCTCCTAAAAATAATTCTCTAGTCTTACTGCCCTCAAGTAGAATAAAAATATACTGTCATGTGAAACTGAAGTATGAGTACATGAGTTTATATATATTATTATTATTACATGTGTAATGTTGTACATATATAAATGCTGTATATATATAATAACAACATAATTCTAGTGTGCTGATCTTAATCATTGGTTGAAACCAACAAAGTACTTGAAATACAAACTTTGTTACTGAATTCTATTGGCACAAGTCGATGTAAATTCCCAAATACTGATTTCCATAAATTTATGCTCACAGCAGCAGCAGAAGACAAAGAGAGGAACTATCTTCCTATGGCTGAAACACATGGGGACCTGTACCTTTGGCTTCACAGAAACAGTCATGATGCTTTTGAATCATCTTTAAAATCTGTCAGAAATTAAGATGATTGAACTTTGGTATTTTCATTCTTACTAAGATTTCAGTTTAAATTCTAGAAAAAACATTCTGGGAGTGGCTTTTACAAAAAAAGGTTTTGATGATGGAGTTTATCACATGGAGGAAATTTAGGACATAGTCACAGTAATTAGTTTTAAATAGTTTAAGGTTCTTTGGTAAAGAAATACTCGTTATACTTTATAGTTCCTCCTTCTAATGCAAAAAATTCTAAGTCTCTTTGTCATTTCATTAAAAAGTATATTTCTAGATTTTTTTTAAATCAAGATTCTTTTTCTTTAAAAGGAAAAAACACACACAACCATTCTGATTGCCAGAATTTGAGTCAGCTACAATATGCTGTATGTTATACCTTGCTAAAGTCCATGAGCCAGGAACTGCAACAAACAGAATCACAAGTTGAGTCATGAGAGAGGGCTGAAGTAAGTGGTTTAAGAACCTTTTACTTTCCAAAAAAATTAAGCCTGATTCTAATTTCCTGACTAAAGTCGTGATTTGTAGATGGATGGCAGAGCTGGCCTGTAAAGCCAGGGTGATTTGTAGATGGATGGCAGATCTGGCTTGATATTAAATACATCAGGGAGGAAATTAGGTTAGAAAAATCAATGGCTCTTTATGGATACTAAAATAAAAATAAAAGTTTTTGGGAATAGAGACATGAGGCAAGTTTCCAAAACTGCCCTATTAAGAACTTCTGGACCTAGAGTTGTCTTTATTTAAACAGCCAGAGAAATGTGCCTGCTCCTGTCTTTGGCAGAAGCAACAACTATGTCCACTGGTCATTTAAATTAATCCCAACTGTACATTCCTTTAAAATATAAATTCACTTTAAAGAATAAATAAATATAAGCAAACTAGATCTGATTGTCTCTCTACTCAGAGCAATGGAAACTAGAAGTATTTTTGTTAAATGCAGGTAGGTTATAGCAAATGAAAGCCTGCCACAGTCAGTCAAACTTAGTATCTGATCAATAACATTGGAAAAAACTATGAAAAAACAGAAACCCAAAAGACCCACCTGGCAACCTCATGTACAAAAGCAAAGTATTATTGTGTTGTGTTGAGACTTCCAGAAATACCTCTGCAACCTAGAAATGATTTCATAGTAGTTGCTCTAATCTAAATTTGTTTATCAGTACTTTGATTTTTAAAGTGCTGCCTTTGGTCAGTAACTGGTAAAACCGCATTCACCTGATCCTAAAAGGCTGCCAGAGGAAACCAGAGTTGGCACTCCATAAGCTAAAACTGTGACTGGCTCCAGGAGGGTGAGTCCCAGCTTTATCCCAAATTGTCCTTGCCTGCTTTAGAACATGAAGTAAAATCATCCTCATTGCTGGTAATGAATACGTGAGATATGAGCAGCAAACTAGACTTGGGATTAGTGGGGGAAAACCCTCCCTTCCTCCCTCTTCAAGTGTTTTCCACAGAAACTGAAACTTCTGCCTCTTAAACTCTGTCTCTCTGGACATGTATTCCCCCCTCCTAATTTTATAGTTCACCCTGCTCCAGATTTACTGCATCAAGAGAACCTTAAATTTAATCAACTTCTGATCACTTGCAGTATTTAAAGAACATGGAAAGAATCAAGAAACCACTTCTCAATTCTGTGTTACTCAACTACTCTAAATGCAGAAGCCCATTGCAGAATTCGTATGCTTCATGACAAGTATTCAGAATTACTGAGTGCTCAGCCACACATGACAAGTCATAACAATAATGTTAGCAACTGAGAATGGAAAGTGTAATCTGTCGTATTTGAAATATTGTGTCTATATTCAGCATTTGCATTTAATTTCTGTTGCAAAAAAATGTTTTGTAATTTTGTTTTTAAATGAGTGTATACTGTGGGTATTTCTGTTAAAATATGCCCTGTATCATTTATGATGAATGCACTTCTGCCTCCATGAGAACACAGAAGCATGCATGTTGTGAATGAATAAAAATGCTAAACGATATTTGGCAAATTCAAATTAAATGTTTATTTGAAAAGCATGGGGGAATAAAATGTCATAAAGATCAGGACCTGCTGCTTTTATGAAATAATCCTTCCATAAAAATGTGGATTTATTGTTCTGCAAGACATAGATTTCATCAGTGCCTCCATACCAGATAACAACCACACATTTAACATCACTTGTTTGTATAAAAAGATTTTTTTTCAGGCTTTTGAATTCATTTTACGTATTTGTTGTCCAATTATGTATTCTTCAACTGAAATTGATTAGCAAATATATTGAATTCATATAATCATTTAATCAGCTCAAGTGATCAGTCTTTACCACAGCCTTCTGTCATAACATTCAACAAAAAAACAGTTGCTAAGTTAGAATTGGATCAGAGATGGAAGAATAAGTGACTGTTAGAAACTCCAAATCTTAAAAAAACTGAATAAATTTATATAAATCCCAGGCACTTAAGCTGCACAACTGTTAGTATCCCAAATTGGATGTGGCAAGATCTGCTTATCCTACTCCTGAATCTATGTATAAAGGAGGTATAGAAACACTGTAAAGTAAATTCAAACTTTCTGATTCTGAGAGTCCTCATATAAATGAAACTAGTCATTATAGGGAAGCTGACTCTTAGGCCAAACATGAATGAAATAAATTTATGAGATTCCATTTCCATCGTTAACAGCTACAGCACCAACCCAGTAAAATCAGACTACCAGGTAACTTAGCTCCTAACAAACTAGAACACCGAGAAGCAATGAAACAGTATAGCTTGGGCCTTGCAAAACCTTTTCATTTTGATTTTTTGTGTTTTGTTTTATAGAATCATAGAAACATAAAGGAACATTTGAAAAAAAGATGCCTGGAAGACAACTCAAGCAGTCATCTACTGTCCTGCTGGGCCCCACCGCCAGTCCCGACAGGTTTCTGTTCTGAAAATTTCCATCACTGAAATTCCACAACCTACAAAACAATCATTTCCCAGGTCAGAAGTGTCTAGTTTTGACACTGACAGGATTTGACCCCATGCCTAATGTCAGCCTTTCTCACTGCAATGTAAGATGATTATGTCCTGTCCTATTCACTGTGGACATGGAGGATGGATTTTTTCCTTCCACTTTGCAGCAGCATTTTGTATCTTTGAAGATACGTCCCTCCTCAGCCTTCCCCAATTCTATTCTGTTTTTCTTTGTAAAGCTTGTATTTCTATACACCCAACAGTTTGCTTTTCTCTTCTGTAGCATCTCCCTTTTTGTCTGTATCTATCTTGAATTGCAGTGTGCAAACAACCGCACTGCAGCTGAGGCTTGCTTAGTAACTCAGAAAGATTACCTCATACATCTGGCAGGGTGCATTTCTGCTTATACCAGTTTCACAGCCTTATTTGGATCACGTTTCCCTAGACTGCTTATGACAATTCTTTCCAGCCACTGCAAAAGTAATAGGTTTGTTTTTTTTAAAAAAAAAAAACTAGACCCATGTTCAGCTCATGATCCACTGGAAGCTCACAATCGCTTCCTGCAGAACTTCTTGGTAATCAGCTGTTTCTGCTCCTGCTTTCACTCCCACAGAGCATAACCATCAGGCTTCACCCATCTTCACAGTATTTCTCCCATTTTTCAAGATAAGGTTTGGATTCTATTTCCATCCTCCAACACATCCAAATTCTCTCCCAGATGTGCTCCAGATTTAAAAAGCTTATCCTCTACCGTATTCATTAAAAACTAAATACATGCACGCAGAAAAGAATCAGACCCCCAACAAATGAATGAACAGCCCTGTTCAACATTGCCTTCCACTTTGACTCTAGACCACAAAGGGACTCTCTGGATATGGATTTCCAACCAGTTTTGCACCTGTCTGTAGTAACTTCAACTACATTTTATGTCTCCCTAGATTATCCTGAAATTGTTTTCCTTAAAAGATCTGCTACATCATTGCAACTGCTTTTTCAATTGGACCAGCCTTTCAGAAAAAGTAATTAAAGAGTTCTCTGTGGCAGCTGAAAACTATCTTTGCAATATACCTTGGTTACTTTAGTACACATTTTGGAGTTTTTTGTTTGCTTGGGAGTACCAGGCTGATTCTGCTCTGAAAGGTAAGAAAGTTTCCAGAGAACACAGGCTCTATCATTTCTTGACTGGTTTCATTCAAACTACCTCCAACTTTAACACTAATCAGCCAGGAATTATCTAGCAGGTACAATCAAGTCTACAAATGTATATGTCGCTAAATCTTCCTTCTGTATTACAAAGTAAAAGAATAGGCACCATCTGATTTAAAGAATCTGATTGGTTTCTACCCTACTATTCCCCTTTACCAGCTCAGTCAGTTAAATGTTTCCTTTATCGCACACACAACCACGTGCTTTGGGTTGCTCTGTCCACTGTTCACCAAGGGCTTCACCCTGATCTTTCTGGTTTGGCAGTTCATAGTGAACCACCACCCTACAGTGCTCACATTATTCTTCTTTAGCTGACACCCAAAGATAACTTTCACATATTCTTTTTTTGTCCTTGATCTCTTCCTTAGAACAGATATCTGCCTATTTGATACACAGAGCAATGCCTCTTTCTGGGTTTTTTTTTCCCCTTCAATGTTTGTCTTTGTTGAATAAGCTTCTGCTGTATTAGTATACCTGTCACAATTTACTTCATAAAACTAAACATTCTCTACTTTCTATAGGTTTTAACAAAGACATAAAAGGACCTGCTATCATTCTCTGTCTCTTCTTTGAGCTTGTCATTAAAAATACAAAACTTCAAATTTTGAGTCCTGGTCCAGGGACAATCCCACTTACTTGCAGATTCTGATCATCCTCCCCCTATAGATCTTAACTTAAAGCTCTGCACTGAGGTGAGGAAGCCCACGAACATTGGTGTAATTTCCAAGCAGAACCAAGGGATGGTGCTCCAGCAGAACAGCAAACTAAAATAAGGATTTCAGATGAAGCAATATCACTTTACCTGGTTATTCACCATCTGCTACTTCTTTCTGCTTTATCACACCTGCCATATGAATGTAAGAAAAACACAGTAACACACAGAAATGAGATAAAATTACAAAGCACTCAGTTTTCACAATCCCGTAGTCTCACATGCATTATAGCATTCCATTAGAAGTTATACCAGCATGGTATTATTTACATCACTTCTGCATTTAGTTAATCACTGCAGGAATATGAGGTTTATAGCACTCATTTTCAAATTCATGAAATTTCTTTCTTGTTAAAAACAGGGGAAGAAATTTTATATTCAGGAAATTTTTTGCAAAATGCATGTATAGATATTTACTAGATATTGGTTTATTGACTTAAGGAATGAGGTGTTCATATATAAGGCATATGAAAAGATTTATTGACCCTAAGTAGTTAGGACAAAAATATTGATTCTGTACACCACAAGCAAGTTTAACCTCCTACTACATTATACTTCCACAATGCCTGTGAAAGCATATGTGATAAGCTCTGTGCCCAAATTCTTTTTCCAATACTTTGGTTAGTTGTTTTTTTTTTTTAAGGAAAGATCATAATGGAATAATTGTGTTACTGGTTGAAACAACAGTTTCACCTAGTTCAGAGACTCTACAGATGGAGCCAAGATTGAAGTCAGACTTTTAATAGAAACTCATGGACAGAAACCCCCATTTATAAAGACTGCAAGCAGAAACTCCTCTTCTTTTCAGAAATTGTGAAGTTCAAGACAGGAGTACCACCCCCACACATATTTCCAGATCTCAAAAGCATCAAAATAAGCTTATGCGTCAGCCTTCAAGTCTTGCAACAGAAAAACTTTAAAGTCAAATTCTTGTCTTTCATTGACTTGAATCAAAGAAAAATTAGAAGAGCAACAGCTTCTTTAAATTTAACTTCTGCCACACAAAACTCTCCACTATATTTCTAAGTCTATTAATGCTGTGGGAGAGAATCCACAGTATACGCAAACATATAGCAAAACAAACATTTAAAATGAAGGTGTAGGTGCAAAAAAGAACAATAATGTTGTAGTAAAATAACCCTGAAAGTCTGCACACAGGCAGGGCCAATGGAAAAGCAGGCAGAACTTTCTCTGTACTTCTATTTCCATTCAAGTCAGAGATATATTTTTTTATAGCATCAGCATTACCTTATATATTGCTTTTTCCTCATGTAAAGAAACTAGCCTGGGGCTGATAGAGACATTATTTATGTATGAGGTTGAAGAGTGAAGGCACCAGTCCTGCCATGAAGCCCCATGGACGGGCCCTCCCGTGCCCTGGCTGCTGGAGCGGGCTGGCAGGGCTGCCCCCAGGGCCCCCCAAAGCCCAGCCGCAGCTCAGAGCCCTTGTCCTCACATCAGGGTCTCTGTGCTGGGCAAAATCAACCTGAGAAGTTTTAACATTCTGTTTCTCATGGAATTATACTTGTTTGGCAACCAAGAGAGAACAAGACCACCATCCTCCTTTCACATGATTTTTTTTTTTTTTTTTTTTAGGTAATCATGTTAAAAACAAATAAATGGCTTCTTAAACAAACAAACAAAACAACCCTTGTTACAGTGACTGCTCCACAGCTAAAGAGCACAAAGAATCCACATTAACTTTCTGCTGCTTGTCCTGCTTTGATGAAAAGCTACAACGACTAAATCTGATGATGAAAATCAGAGTAAACCAACACTGCTTACTTAAGCCAGTTAAGCTAACCTAAATTTTACCAGCTGAGGATATAGCCTCAATATTTTTTATTCCTTTAAATTATCAAAGAAGTAACTCATTTACATCCACATATTTATCACTCAATATTCAATGACCTCAGGCTGTTTTATGAAATCTATTTTTTTGTATTATTACGGTACCATCACTAACGATGAAAAGTGTGATCACGGTTTTCCTATCTGCTTAAAAGCCTATTTAGACAGGTAGTCCTCCCAAGCAGAAAAATCACTTATTGGGTAAAACTATTAATTTATTTTCATCTTGCTCTACCTGTGAAAGACAAGGTGTGAATCATATGTACAGTGGTAATTTTTCAGCACCATCATAGCTGGTATCATGCTAC
Source organism: Falco biarmicus (assembly GCF_023638135.1). NCBI lineage: Eukaryota > Metazoa > Chordata > Aves > Falconiformes > Falconidae > Falco > Falco biarmicus. The sequence goes on from NC_079298.1 coordinate 25,897,826, forward strand.
TTTAACCACACCTCTCATGGGCAGAGTTGTTTCCTGGTGTGCTATTACAAAACAAAATAAGATCACATTGATGAAATAGGTTTCTGTAAAAGAGAAAACATTTTGTATTTCAGTGAGCCAAAGAACATGGTGGTTTATGAATATTAAGCCTGCTGTGGCTTTCTCTACCATTTCTTCAAAATACAATTAATGCTCATCAAAATAGAAATCTGCAGGAGCCTAGGATCTCTACAATGCCTTCGTTTGAAGTACCTGATGCAGCACTTTGTAGTGCTTTGCATTTGATGTTTTCCAAGTCAAGTGTTTGTCAGTAGTTTTGCCTTTTAATTACTCATCATTTTCCTTACCTGGGCAGGCCATAGGGGGCTAGTGGCTTTATCTGACCATATTGCAGGGCCCAATAAAGATTCTGAAACTCAGGCAGGATGATCTTTACAAAAACCCTGGTATTTCAAAACAAGAAGTGGATTTCTGCAGTTTAGAGGCACACAGCAGCATCTAGAAGAACAGAAGAAAACTAGGAAGCTGTCATTCTTTTGAAGTTTCACAGACAACCGATTTCATTGATTTCCTGTGACAACAACACAGCAGGGTGACTTGTCTTCCTGTCACCAGCCTGTTCCACTATCTCACCCCTTCTGTCTTAAAAACACAGTGTGTCCCCAGTGCTTCCAGTGGTAGCTCTGGTGTCCCCAACACAGAGTCAGTCATCTTCCAGTACATGATGCACTCTGGCACTAGTCCCAAGATTTGCAAGAAAAGGACACTGCACAGGAAGGATGTGAGGGCCTCTTTCAAAGACAGGGAGAACTGAAAAGCCCACATGCAGAGAGTCACATTGCGGCTGAGAAAAGAAACACCTGAAAGCTCTGCAAATCACTAAATGGAGGAACATGGGAAAATAAATTGAAGTAGTGCTTAAACAAAAGGGTACATTCAGGAAGAATTTTGTGCTGGTTCATAGGTGTGAGATAGCTGTCCCTTGTGGCCAACAACATACCTGAGGTAAACTATTAGATAAGGCAAATTACACCTTTTATCTCTGAATTTGTTATTTTCCCCTTGCTTCATTTCCCTCTTTCTGCTTTGGCTTATTTGCCTTTAATTCCTATGGATTTCCAGCTAATATTGCCCAGTCGCACAGTTATACAACATTTGGTACTTCATAATTCTAAGCAAAATTTTAAATGCTAGAATCTGGTGGTTTTCTGAGAATGTCAACTCGTAGTTCACAGAAAAAAAGGAAAATTTCTCCTAACTACAGAAAGACGATGAAAATACATCCCCTAAGAAGCTCAAAACCTCCATTAGAAGGAATAGAACAGCCCATAAGTCACGGGCTCAGCTCTGAGGTCCTTCTTGATTTTTGAATTCTTGTCAATGGCTACATTTTTTCTGCATCGTTTTCTGCCTCATTTCTAGCTCGCCCAGCTGCATTCAAAAAAGCAGATTAAAAGCAGTAAAACCACTAGTTGTTTCCAGTTTCTTTCCTGTCCTACCCTCTTTCTCTAGTATTCAGGTCTGACTGCTTCAGACATAAGCTTGTGATGTTTTTGCACTTTCCCTACTACTATGGAAATACTGTGTTGTAATGTAAGTCACAAATAATTGCTACTTTGACCAGAAAGAAACAAGATCCAGTCACTCATTTTCTTCCAAAAGGGGACAGGGATGCACAGGACCTTGCAGTCATAATAAATCTTATGCTGTTTGTGTGATGAGAGCACATACTTGCAGGAATGTTCATTTCACTGGAGAGTAGAGGGTAACTCCTGCCTAGGACCACAGCAGCTGCCAGACTGCCTCGGTCAGCTTTCATTTTATGATCTTTACAAAAAAGAGGTTCCTGACTGTTACAGTCACTAAGTTTCAGCTACTAAAATTATAGAACATTTTTTGCATTCCCCTAGCTACAAGGATAAACCAATAAAAGGACACTGCTTGTTAAAGCCACTGGAATTTTCTCTTTATATCACAAATGCTAACTCTTCTCCAAATTATACTGTATACGTAGATGAATTTTCACAGCAGAGTTCATTAATGAAGATGTTTGTTGTTTTTGTTTTTAAGTAGTTACTGTCAAGTGCAAAGTTTCTGAAATTACAGTTGACAACAATGTTGCATTTTTATTCCTAACATTTTATATTAGCTATACGCTATTTTGGGAGTCATAAAGCATGGGTTCAGGTTTCATAATCTTTTTTTAATCACCAAGTATTAAAGTCACAACAGTTGTATTCAAAGCAAGTCTATTCATAAGTGTGTTAAGTGCATGGTTCTGCAAATCATCTCCTTCGATACATTTGGGTAGAGGGGTGGAGGTCCACCTTTGGGTAAAATAACTAATGCTTCCAGAAGAGACACGCTCAGTTTTGCAGAAATGTCGTCACCTCTGTAATGATTCAGAGGGTGAGCCCTGTAATGTCGTCCTGCACCCTGGTGCATCACAGCACTAATGGGTTCCACATAATAACTGCTGAATCTTCAGGCTAAAAACTACTTATCGCTTTTCTTTCAGCTCATTCCCTTCTTATGCCTGGATCCACTTTTGTGCAGAAAAAGATCATTTATGTTTGGAGCTCATTCCCCTTTGTTTTATTACCTACCTCAATAGCACCTGGGTCATTCTTGGTGCCATACAAACATGAGATGATAACGCATCAGATTCCTTTTCTTTGGTGGAAGGCATGATTCATCCCCCTCATCCCAGATGCAATGATGTGTCCCTGAACAGATGATATCATGAGGTTTTGGTTAGGTAAATCCTATCAAAGAAAGCCAATTAGTTCGAGATATATTTGTGGGAAGAAGGCTTTTAATTATAGCTTTTAGAAACCTAAACTATGGTGTTAAATAATAGGCAGAGACAAAGCAATATTGATTGTGTGGGCTGATGTAAAAGAACATTAATCCATTTGAGAATCTGAAGGTCATTTTACATTATTACATATTACGCTGCTATGTTCATGTTGCTTTACATGCTCAAAACTTCCTTTCCCAGTATCTGTGAATTGCTTTTCTTCATCCAGTCAGTGGGATAATATATGTTAAAGTATAACTCAGTTCGTCTACACTATGGATGGAATTTACATACATTTTTCTTTCATACTCTGATAAGGTCTTGGTATGATACATGGCTTGTCAGTAACAGCAAAACGGAGGATGAGAAGAAGAAAAGAAGAAACCAGACCAAAGCACTTTCATGTGGTAAAAATCAGCAGCAGCTCTGATTCAATGGAGCTCAGTAATGCTGCTCTAGAGCTGCAGTAAGCAAGATCAGGAGTGGAGTCATGCGTGATCTAAACTTAACTTTTGAAAATAGGTATATTTTACTAAGCAATCTTTATAAATGCTGTCACAAATAGATACAAACTTAGCTGAATTTTTCTACAAACCCTTACTAGCCTTAGTCAGAGACTAGTTTCTTTTCTGCAGTGCATTCTGAGGTTTGGGTTCTGTAATCAAGCAATGCACAAAGATAGCAGATCTATGTTATTTTTCCCTCTTTCAAAACAATTAATTTAGATGTGACTACTTTGGTATTTATTACAAAAATAATAAAAATGCTGAAAGGAACCTTAAGAAGTCATCCCATTTATGACCTGAAATGTGTTACAAGGTCAAGTATAAGTATGTTATGCAAGATGTTTATTTAACTTATAATTAAAATTCTGCAGTGAAGGGCATTTCACAGCCTCCACAGGTAGCCTTTTTTGGTTCTTAAATATCCATATAATTAACACATTTTTACTTAATCTAAATCAGTTTTTCTTTAAAAAGAGGTAATTGCTCCATTTTTCATAGCTTTTTAATTTTTAGAAACTATTGAAATTTTTCCCTCCAGCCTTTGTTTTCTGGGCCAAACAAATACAATATATTAACTCTTACTTTTCAAGCATTATATGAATCTTGCATATATTATTTGGTATGTTTATATATATATATTTAGTATCAACCCTGAATTATAGCAGTGCAATGAAGTGTTTTAAACTTGCTGAAACAAAACAATTTTATAATATTCCATGAATATTTTTATTACCTAGGTACGTTCCTATGAAAACCTGCAAATAATTGGCATTACTAGTCAGTATTTTCCAATGAAAAACAAAGCACCAGAAGAAATAAATATCCACAGGACTTGCTTTATATGGGAAACATTTAAAGGCTCAAGCACATCCTGAGATATAGATTATTTCCTAAACCTAGGTATTATTTGTTGCAAACATTAAAAGTTTAGCCTTGTATCAGGCAATAATCTATTCAGATTCCTGTTGCCAAAACTTTCATAATAACAGCCCCACATCCTGGTTCCACTAGTGCAAAATCACATAGCTCTTTCTAAAGGAAACTGCCTTTTCTTGTTAAGCAGGCTCTTACAAAAGACAGTAATGCTTAAAAAAGTTTGTAGGAATGCCCTCAGATTCAAATTATTTAGTCATTTCTTTCACCAAAATCAAAGGGTTTTGACTAAAACAAAAGCCTGCCTCTGAACAATTTTCCTTCACAAACCTGATCTCTAGCTGATGTAATTTTACCAAGATAAAAGCCATCACTACTCCAAACTTCTGGTCTATTATGTCATAAATCATACACTTATATAGTGACTCTCTTTGTGGGTTCAAAGAATAAAAAAGAGGAACTGGAGAATTTTAGATGAATTGGGTTAATGTCAATGTACAGAAAAAAAATCTGGAACTTTTATTAAGTATTTGTAAGTACTTGGACAGTAACAAGGAGGTTAACCACAGCCAGTGTGTTTGTCAAGAGAAATGTCAAATCAGTCTAGTTTCCTTTCAAGACAGATTGCGTGAACAGGAAAGAAGGAGTAGGTGTCATATACCTTGTTTTTAGTAAAGCTTTTGACACAGTTTTTGCATGAAATTCTCATAGGGAAGCTTGAGAAATATGATGCAAGTGAAATTACTATTAGATGGATGCAAAATTAAATAGGTAACTGACAGAGTTGAGAGGGACTGCAAGTAACATTGACAAGCAGGATTAGAAACTGAAATAGTCTTGACAGAGGAAATCATCTTAAAGAGAAGACAAAATTCCAAAGTGACAAATACAAGTTGCTGCATGTGGGCAAGAAAGATGAGCTGCAAGAATCAAAGCACCTGCGCTGGGAACCCTATTGCGGGAAAGGGTCTGGGAGCTGCTACAAGTTCCTAAACTGCAGGGAAGTCAGTAACGCTACAAATACTGTTTCAGGATGTATCAGGACAAACAAAGCCTGCAAAACACACAGCCTGGGATTCCTCCCACCTAACCTGACATAATTAATAGCTGGATGTCTACACTATTAACACAGGTTCTCATCACTTTGAAGACTCTAAAGAGATCATATAAAAAAATGATGAGCCCTTTCTTTTTTACTTGCAGCTGTCGGCTCCAATGGGGTGGTCTTCTCCTCAAAGTCAAGGAAGAGAAACTGAGCCTGGCAGTCACTGGAAATGTATCACTTCTATGAGTGACTAAAACCCTTTCAATACTTATGCATGTGCCCTCATTTTTATCATCATTGTCAAGTCCAGAGTAATAAAATATTGATCACAGAGCTAATAAAATACAATTACTATGTCTTGTTTGCCTAAGTTGATCATAAAATCTGACCAAGGGGATTAGGTCCCAGATATGGAGTAATTAAGTTAAAAAATGGATGTCCTGTTTGGCATTAGAATTAAGTGATCAAGGTACAAAGGAAAGCTTGTGGCTTGTGTCAGGTTAGGAGAAAAAGCTTAAAATTCAAGCTTTTCTTGGAAAGATTATGTAGCTTTTTTGACCTATTGTGTAAAGTGAACTAATTTAAGTGAAAAATCACTGAAAATTTTAGTATAGGTCAGACTTAGCTCATTTTTTTTTCTTCTCATTTGCTGTATTTCAGTCATCTTCCTTTTAAATCTGATCTTTTCAAGTGGGTCAGATAAAGTATATCTGTTGCACTCAAGCTCTTGTGGGCTGATCCAATCTGACTCTAAATCAACAAGTCTGAGTCACTGCCTATGCAATCCTTTTAAATCTATATTACAGGGCCAGCTCCTTTGAAGGTGGTACAGAAAGCAAGGAACTGGAGCTCTGAACTCTGCAGGTTGCATTTCTATTCTTACCTTCACCATGGAGGCTTTTTCTGGGGCAGAAAGGGGCATCACTTCTTCAGTGTGCTCTGGAGGGAATGCATGTGGGTCTGATGATGTTTGCCCACAGCCACCAAAATCTGCTGATGAACTGCTGTGTCTGCTGCCAGAGAAGAGCTCTGACTCAGCTTCCCTGTTTATTCTCTTCTAGGTACCTGATTTATTGTTGCGTGACTTGAACTTGGCTGTCTGCTAAGGCAGAGAGGAGGAACAGTTTCAGAGGTGAGGCTCAAGTACATGTGGCCCTTAAAGAAAAAAATGACATCTGAAGAGTGGGATTCAGCAGAACAATCTTTCATTTCATACCCGCTGAGCTGCAGCAGCCAGAATTTCACTATGTGCCAACAAACACCCTTGCCCCAGGCACCATGGACTGTTGGACAGTCATGAACAGTGTGAGTTTGCCACTGTCCAGCCATCTTAACACACCTTTGCAGCTTAGGTTTTTGAATACATTTCCAAGGATCAGTTGGCTCCTTGCTGCATATTCCCAACACGTAAGAAAATTAAAATATGCTTTATTTCCTTTTTAATGACATCCTGATTTTCCCCAATATGCAGATGAAATTGGCCCATATTGTATAGCATGGCTCTACCACTTCTTTTCACACGAAGTAATGTCTTACTCTTTCAGCAAACACTGTTGAGCCCATGTTATCACTACTCTAATGTTGGTAAAGCAGCAGAATTTAGTTTAGACAAGATACTTTCAAAAAACACCAGACCAAAAATCAATCCCAGGTGGTTAAGTACTAACCCACTTACAGCTACTCTGCTCCTTGGAAGTCACATAAATTGTAAGGTCTCATAATCTGGCTAAATAATTATCTAAGCGTGTTGTGGTTTAACCCCAGCCAACAACTAAGCACCACACAGCTGGCTCGCTCCCCCCAGCAGGATGGGGGAGAGAATCAGAAGGGTAAAAGAGGAAACTCATGGGCCGAAATAAAGACAATTTCATAGGTAAAGCAAAAGCTGCACAGGCAAACAGAAACAGACATGGAATTCATCTGATACTTCCCATCGGCAGGCAGGTGCTCAGCCATCGCCAGGAAAGCAGGGCACCAGCACGTGTAATGGTTACTTGGGAAGACAAACGCCATCACTCTGAATGTGTGTGTCCCCCTTCCTTCTTCTTGTCCCAGTTTATATTGGTAGCATGACATTCAATGGTATGGAATATCCCTTTGGCTAGTTTGTGTCAGCTGTCGTGGCTGTGTCGCCTCCCAGCTTCGCATGCCCCTCCAGCCCTCTCGCTGGCAGGGTCTGAGAATCTCAAAAGTCCTTGACTTGGTATAAACATCACCCAGCAACAACCAAACACATCGGTGTGTTATCAATATTGTTCTCACACCAAATCAAAAACATAGCACTGCACCAGCTGCTAAGAAGAAAATTAACTCTATCCCAGCTGAAACCAGTACGGTGTGACTTAGTCTAAAAGATGTGGTACTCGGCAGCTCCACAGTTATTTCCAGCTGCTGAAAAAGCTGACTGTCAATGACAGCTGTCTTACTCTACCTCATTTGAATTAAGACATTGGGCAGTAAAAAAAAATTAAAAACTATACTGCATTATTTCCTCTGGAAAGGTCTGGAGTTTTAGTGTTTGCTGATTCTATACTTGTAATTGAATTCAATTTGGTGATAGAAAAGATGAAATATTTTGTAAACTGTGCTGACATTTTGCAGTTGGTGGGGAGGAAACTTCAATAAAACAGGATTCAAGCACTTGAAATCAATAAAGAATGTGAGCAGAATGAAAATTCTACATTGCAGAGAAGCACCTCCGATTTCTGTTGAAACTAGAAGAGGGATCATTATTCTGAGCATGACACTGTTACACTGCGACTTCATCCACCATGGTCTTCTCAAGGTGGCCTTTGACTTGCTTTGACTTTGTGCAAGTAAAAGATTCCTCTGCAAGGACCAAACAAGTGTCATAAAAGACCCCTCAAATGCAGAGTGGAAACATTTTGTAGGTAAGAACAGAATACGGAAAGAAAGTAAAAGAACTTTCTTTAAAAAGTTCCAGTACTTAACACAAAAACACATTTCTTAAAGCAAAAAAAGATTTTGTTATGCTGTGACAATCTTGCTGTCTCAACAGGGCAGCTGGACATAGTCACAATACCAGGGCAAAAGTACCACCCTCAAGACTTCTGCACCCTGGAAGAATAAAGACTTGTCGTATCTGGGATGAGGTCATATATACTTGGTTATGGTGGACAAAGCGTGACAGCATCATCGCTCCTAACACACTTCCCGATGCCGGATCTGCATGTGGCACCAAGAGCAAGAACTGCTGCTCTCTTTGCTGGAGGAGGGCAGGGTACCACTGAAGCAACAGCTGTTAGTACTGGAATAAAACTAGAAGAGCACAAAAAAGAAGTATAAAAAGATAAAAATATTTACATCAAACAAAAATGAAGCAGAAAAAAAGACCTCCTACTACTTTATGAGGCCCCAAGCTGTCACAGTGGATAGTTCTCCATGCCACAACAGAATGTACAGACAGTAAAAGCCAGCTTGCAAATGTGAACCATCACCAATAAAAATCGTTTCCTGTTAAAACTGGCAGGAAAAATCAATTTAATGCTTTTAGTATTTCACGTGGAACAAAAAAAGTTAATTAAATAATCAGAAAAATTTCATGTTGTTTATTCTGTAAAATAGGCTACAGCCAGCACTGCTTTGCTGCACTCTAATGTTCTGCTCCCCCTTCTTTAAAAGGAATATTTTAGTGAAATAATAATTGAAATAAAAATAATAGTAATATGTCTCCTAATGGACTATGCAAGAAGGAACAGTTTTCCTTGGTACTTTAATATTTCTGATCTGATATATGTGAGGTTTGTAAAGGATCTTTGTCATTTTGCATTCCTTTCAAAGCTGGGCAATGTTTGAGGTGTCATAACTGGTTCCAGTGAGCTAAATAAATGTCTAATAACACAATAAAGTTTCAGCTACTCAGAATAAATAAATCAAATTCTCCACAATACATCAAATACAGAGAGTTTTTAGGTATAGACAAACTAAAATGTGGACCCAAAGACTGGTGAGATCTTCCTTTACTTCAAGCATGCAAGAATATGAATGTGAATCATGATATTTCACTCTTTTACCTAAATGAAAGACTTCTCAGTAACATTCAATTGCCATTTAATCCACTGGAATGATCAAAGACAAACCAGTGCTATAATGTGGTCAAATATGAAAAAATAAGAGAAGCACACAAAATAAAATAACAAAACCCCATCTGCTGTAAAGTATCATTTTTTTCCACAAAGCTTTTGAAGTCTTCTCATTTTTAAATGGCTTTCACCAATGAAATACAACTTTTGACCTTTATATGTACACTGCCTGTTTCAAAGCACAAACACCAAGCAGCATTAAAAACATCAATAACATCAAGCTCATTTTCAGCAAAGTACACACATGTTTCTATGAGCAAACTTAAGCACAGCTACTAAATTTTACAAGTTAATCATATGTCAGCATGTTTTGCCAAAGCAGAACCTGTGTACGTACTAAAATGCACATGCTTAAAGCCTTGATTCAACTCACATAATAGCAATTTAATCTGGATCTAATTGAAATAGATCAACACCAAATCAAGACTATTTCTAATTATGTGGGACCCAGAAAGTATTTCCTTAGACTTTCCATTTCCAGACTGAGATTACAGGAATAACCATCAGGAAAAAAACTGTTTTTATTTTATAATGTGAGATGGCCTAGCAAGAAAATAAGGGAGACTAACAAGTGCAGAAATTCAGGCTAGTTTTTAAACAAGCAATCTGTACTGAACTTTCTGTTCACCAAATACTCTCTGTATCTGAGTGCACTTCCCACTTTTCAGCACCGCAGTCCTTTGGCTATTCACATCCAGTTCCTTCCACATGCTTTAACACCTGCAGAAAGGGGACTGGCCTTCCCACCACCATGTTACAGCTTGCCACCTGCCCCCTGGGCTTGTCCAGAACTGTCTCACCTTCTCTGCAGACCACTAATGACTGTTCCCAGATTCCACTAAACCCTTAAGGGTTATTGATTCATTGGGATATTTAATGCCTTTTCATAGAAAGGAAATACTCAGAACTGCCCATTATATGAATTCCTATTTCTCATGTGAAATTTAAAGCAGCAATCATACTTAGTCAGCTATAGAACATGTGTACATGTGATCAGTCCTAACAGAGATCAGACAGTGACTTTGTCATGATAACGGTCTCAAATAAAGGAACTTCCCAATCCCACGCTCACAAACCAAATAACAGTTTAACAGTGTTCATTGTAAACATATTAGTATATAATATTCTTCCTATGACTGACAAGGGGGTTAAAGTGTAAGAAGGGTTACACGGTTTTCATTGCACTGGAATCCAGTTAGTACCAAAGTAACAGTATTAAACCTTCTTTCTTGAAACTGCCTCTCTTTAAAACAATCTCACATTAAAACCGCTGAAAACAATCCACTGAAGCATGAGCCACGCCCCAATGCCCCCTGCTCTCCTCCACTTTTTTTGTCCTTCCAGCTTACCTCAATGAGGAAACTGTAAGTTTAGTATCAGTCATTTATAAAATACACACTCCTTGGTAATACTTGACTAAGTCAGGTTCTTCTGTTACTAATTTTTTGTGAAAGTCCACATAGACTTCACCAACTGAAACAGTTATTCAGGATTTCTAGCAGTTCAGCTGAGAGCTAAATTTGACCAAATTCTCAACAGGACTCTTAACAGAGTTGGACTCTTTTTGCCAGATGTAGGATAAAGAACAAAGATTTTAGAACATAACCCTGTAGGTTGAAAAGCTTTCTCTCTTTCCCATCAATATTAAGCAAATATTATAGGTTTTGCCCTATATCCCTATAAATCATGGATACTTCAGGTCTTTTAAAAAAGATTGGATAGACTCAAATCTGCTAACAGTGTATCAGATACCATTCTTACCATATCCTTGTTCTCAAAGGACCTGTCAAACGATTCTTAGAGAATATCTTCTGAAGCCAAATTTACCTCAGGGATTATAGTTTTCTGTCAACACATTATATAATTTGTTTTCAGAACTGTCCTATTCAAGGGCATAACCAGAGCATATGCTGTAGCACACCTCCCCCATGTACTGCTTCTACTGCTCCTTCCAGTTGGTGGCTTTCACAGAGATTAATTTAGCAAGTGTATAGTAAAAATCTGGATAAAATAAGATTTTACTGGATTTGGGCCAAATGACTAGATATAGCACTGTTTCATGTTACTCAGTAACAAAATATACTTGACAATCAATCTGATATTTACTTTTGTTTAGGAATTATGAAGGTCAAACCTTTAAAAATTTTTGGATGTGAAGTATCAGAGATCTGCCTGATTTCTTCCCAAAGACCCATGAACAACACCTTTCTTAGTATAAGAGTTACTAATACCAGTCTGGTGGTTTATCTGAAAGGGAAAACCCTTTAAAAGTGTACTGTTTTTTCTTTACGTTCTAACACACAATACACAAATTTTACATTGAAAACAGTCGCATCTTGAAATTCAGATATCTACACTTGAAAACATGACATTTTTTTGCTTTGTCCATCTTTCATTAAAACCTGTCCCTCCAAGGCAAAATCTCTAAAGTTCACCCCCATCCCAGATCTTACTCTACTCACATTTTCTTTAACACATCAACTAGTCATCTGATAGCTCCAACCCAACAAATTACAATCTGAATCACTGTCATATCATGGTTTCCCTTACTCCTGCCTCTCTGGATTCTCTCCTCTCTCCATTTACTCCTTCGCAGTCTCATGTCTATTTGTCTCCAAATTTCTGCGGTGGTTCCATAAGGCTCTTTTTGTCTTCAGCCCTTATTCCTGCTGTTTTGATCACAAGTGCTAGTTTAGTTATTGTCTTCATGTTAATGATCCAAAGCTACAGATATAAGGGGCATGTAGTACAAAAGGCAAAACTAAAATCTTAATCATCAAAATCTTAACCAAGTTCTAGCTGAGAGACGAAGCTCCTGTGGGAAATTCACAATGAGCAGGTACAACAACAACAGACAATGCTGAAACATAAGCATTGGGAAGACAACAACATAATTCATGGATATTAAGTTCCCATATTGCAACAGGTTATGACATGTTGCAACTAGATACATGGCGGAGATTTCTCTTTGTTCTCTTAAACTTCTGTTTTGTTATGCCACCACTGCATATCCCTATTAAGACAGAATATAAAAAAATATTTCAGCAAATTTGATAAAGTTCTGATGGGACCCACGATCTTTAGCTGAGAGCCATCCTTTCTCTAGAATCACTGCATTCTCCAGTCAGTTTTGGACACAGTTTGGTCCCCAATTTCCAATTATTCTCATACCCTTCTCTTTGGGCTTACATCCTACTCGCACCCAGCCAGAATGCTTCTGTGAAAATAATTCTACATCTGGCACTGTACCCATTGCTCTTTTCACAGTAACAATGATCTCTTTATTCAGAAATGTATTTGAAAACAACATATCTGGCACAACTCTATAGTACATTTAGCACCTGAGCTCTACTACATAAGAGCCATACAATGTGATGTAATTATATAACATACAAAACACAGCAAGAACTAACTAGCAGGTACCTAATCCTGCAAAAGCACAGTTCTTCCCCTTCACCCTCCCCCATCTGTCATCTCAGACATGATAGGTGAGTGCATCTTTTTGAGCTCTGTCTCTTTCACAACAGGACCTAGATCACCCTTATTGGGGTGGGCTGCTCACCCCCTAGCCAATCTCACCTTCCTGGGCTCTGAGGGATATCTCCAGATTTTATTGCCACTAGGAGATTTTTAATTACATGAATTTGCTCCATCATATTTAGCACCCACATTGTCCTGTAGTAAGAGTCCAAGGGCTTAATTCCCTTTCATAATGCGTAATTGTTAAAATGCCACTTGACAGGGGACCATGGCTATACAGCAGTATGGTGATCAGTAGCTCAAACAAGAAAGCACAGTTTACATACCGAGGTCGGTCCATCCAACAACCCAGCACCAGTATCTGTGACATAAACCTCATCTTTACTGTAACACATACAATATGTTTTTCTATTGGTTATTATCCTGTACGTTGATCAGCCCTTTCTTAATAATAAATATGTTATCCACAAGTTAAATACATTCGCTTTCCAGTTTCTGTTCACGTCATCAGATTGTTTGTATGTTGTCATGTATTTGAATATCTTCACACCCACATATCCTCATTCTCAATACCTTGTTCGTGTAGAAACATAGCAAGACCACAAATGCCCAGTCCTGGACACATCTATTAGTACAACGGAAGCCTTGGTGCATCTGGTGGTATATCCTGACTAATATACGCTCAGCTACCTGCTTCCATTCTTCCCTCAAAACTTCCATCATTCCATCATACAGATAAAACACTGCAATCCTTGTACCTCAGTCCTAACAATCAAAGTACAACTTTACTTCTGAAACAGTCACTTACTGGCTTGCGATAGTGATGTATTGATGAAGAGCACACCAAAACTTTGAAAGTAATACTGGGCGTCATCTTTTACTCTAAACTCCATTTCTTCCTCATTTCAGAGACTTTTCTGTATCAGGCATCCGACTAGGTGTCCCAGGTCATCAGGACCATGTCCCTGGATCCCGTTGCACAGCAAGGGACTGACATGGGCCCCCACTGCACACAGGGAGCCATGGGCTGCCAAGGCCCTTCATACTCCTCCCTCTTTGAAATCTTGCTCATTGCCTTCCATTGCTGTTACACACTTCTCCCCATGACATACCTTTGCACAAAATTAAAGACATTACAATCACATACATAGTGTATTTAAGCTATGAACTATAGAAACCACTTATGGCATTTTCAGTAAAAATTTGGGTTCCTAAAACGATCATTACTGAAGTCTTTACCTGCCTGTGCCACTCCTTACAAGCTTCTTATTTTGCAAGCTTATTATTAAGACGATATCACCAGTTTCTTACTGTAACCTACGCAACAAGTTTATTATCTCTATATTACTTTCTACAGCTGGCTTCAGAGCCAATATTTCTGTCAAAAAAGACACTGACAGAAACAGCTTCTTGGTTAAAAAAAAAATTATCTTTAAGTATTTCTTCAGAAATGAGATTGGTTTATATCCAATTCATTTGGGCTCCTTACTGAAGGTCTTGGGAAAGTACCTGTAAACATTACTCACATGTACAAACTTATAGTATCTGTTTGCAGGGGTTTTTTGTTTTGTTTTGCAGAGAGATTTTTTGTTTGTTTTGGAGTGGTTCTTGTTTGGTTTTTACTTTTTAGGCTAATACTCTTTGACACTGCATTTAATACTTAAATATTTCATTTGATGATTGTAACAGGAAAAGATGGCCAGGCACAGCTGAGTGAATTCACCTTGACCTTTCCCTTTTTAAGTGCCTGTCACTAATGTTAGCTTGTAACACTGCAGTGAACACAAGCACTGCTTTCCATCCCTAAATCGAAATTTGTTTTGAGTGTGCCTTAGTCCCACTAAAAGAACTTGTTTATAAGCCACTGAGTATTTGTAATTATTGGGATTTTATTCAGGTTTTTCTGTGAAGCAGTCCTTCCTTTGAGATAACAGGATGCTCAGAAAGAATTTAATTCTCTGCAGCTCAATAGGTGCAGCAGAGGGATCTTCTCTCTCTGTTTTGCTTTAGCTTTGCATTTTGAACCACACAGTGTGAAGCAGACTTAATTACCAGTTTACATGCCCTCTTCTTGGATTTCTTTTACAGAAGGAGAAAGGCTGGAGGACAATTGTCCTTGCAGTTGGGGAGGGGCGGGGGGGGGAGCAATCTCTTCATTAACTTTTTGGAAACTAAAGTTTAGCTGCTCTTAACTTTTTTATTTTCTTTTTTTCCCCTCCCCAAGATATGAACTTTATTTGGCATAATATGAAAAAAACCACCTTCAAAAAGCCACTAATTTAGTTCTTTAGTAAAAAAAAAAAACAAAAAAAAAAAAAAACCCAAACAAAAAAAAGTAGTCAGTCATGCTTTAAATTTTAGGAAATAATAAATAAAAAAACCAACAAACAAAACACACTAATACCTTCCTTCTTTCATTCAGATGATACCTTCTTCTTTCATTAACTAGCCAATTAAAATTAATTTTCACCAAGCTCATCTCCTTTCTTAATATAACTAAAAGAGATTTTAAAATCTGAACTTATATTCATATAGATCACTACCACACTCTCCTTCAGATGCTCAGTACATCAAAGCTCCTGTTGCTTCAGCACACTCATTGCCTGATCCCCTCACTTATGCACCCACAGTACCATTTCTTACTAATTCTTTACTCTCAGCCCCAGTTGGTGTGTCTGTCATGGTGAGGTGCTGTTAATGAAACATGAATCTGAGTGGGTATAAGGCACTATTTCCTTCTCTTGGATCTCCTTAGGGGTAAGTCCAATCAAAGTGAATTAATAAATAATGATTATTATCACAATATTTATTCATCAGAAGGGAAAAACAAAATACAACACAAATATGCCAACTATTTCATGTCAAATTCTAACTTGGAAACTTTTTACACTGATCTGTTACTCTGCATTTTTGGATTCTTTTGTTATGACCACTAATACTGGTTAGAGTAGCAGTCATACTGCTAGTTTGCCTTCACATCACATTGTTACTATCTTCTATTTCTAGGATGCAGGGAGGGTATTTCTTTTTCTGGATTTATATACAAATCTCTGTAAAGAGATTTGTAAAAAGGAAATCCTTTACAGAGTTGCACTTCAGTTTTTCATCTTTTGACTTAGATTGTAGCTCTGAGTCTTATTTTGTTGTTTGGGTTGAAAAGGAGTTAATTAATGTAATCATTAAATCAATTTACACTACAAGTGTTGACCGTTCGAGACTTTTTTAAAAAAAATCCCATTTTTTTGCAAATTTTCTTACATCTCTTACTCTGCTTATCTTTGCATACTTAAATCTACAGTCATGTACTAGCTGTTGCCATACCATCAATCCCAGAAGTTCCAGGGCCCCTGAGAGTGTTAGTTATTTATTCCACATAAGTTTGTTTTCAGATCTTATTGAGAATTATCATCAATAGTGCTAGAAGATTCAAGACAGTTCTGTGAAAGCGGCATCAACATGTTTTCCCAAAGATAGGGCTGAGTATGTAAATGTTCTGAGACTGACTTGTGCACGTTTCACGGTCTGAAGAATTAAAAAAATGATTTTTAATTTTATTCTGCCAACATGAATTTTCAATGATGGGGTTACGAATAGGGCCTTTGAAAAAAAAATGCGTGGTGGACAATTTACAGATCACCCAAAACAGTCAGCACAAAAGAAATATGAATAGTAGTAGTATCAAAGAGTAATATGGGTGAAAAATGGGGGGAAAGTACTAGGACTACATCTTTGATGGAATTTGGTATATGGTTTTTAAGATTTAGTTTTTATTTCTCATTACCCTACTATGATTTGATTGGTAATAAATTAAATTAATTTTTTCCCAAGACAAGTTTGTTTTGCCCATGACAGTAACTGATGAGTGATCTCTCTCTGTCCTTATCTCAACCCACAAACTTTTCCTTGTATTTTCTCTCCCACGTCCAGCTGAGGAGGGGAGTGATAGAGTGGCTTTGGTGGGCACCTGGCATCCAGCCAGCATCAACCCACGACACAGGGAAAGTTCAGATTGGGTCTTAGGGAAAAAATCACTGAGAGGGTGGTCAAGCACTGGAACAAGCTCCTCTGGGAAGCAGTCATGGCCCTAGGTCCACTGGTGCTCGAGAACATTTAGACAGTGCTTTGAGATATATGGTTTAAAATGTTGCTCTGCATGGAGTCAGGAGCTGGACTCAATGATCCTCATGGCTTTTTTCAACTCAGGATATTCTATGATTCTATGAAGAGTCCCTTGCTAGTTTGAGCTTTATATGCAAGTAAAGTACCATAATCACAGAGCTGGTAGTCCATTTCTTGATGACTAGTCAGACCACACAAACCAGACAAGGTCAGAAAGAAAAGAAAAAAAACCCACCACCCCAAACCAACAAAAAAAAACCCCAAGCAACCCACTCCACAAGCATGAACCCCGAAAGTCTTCAAAAAAAAACCACAACAAAACAAAACAACTACCCCCAAACCCCCATCAAATCCCAGAACCATACCAAAGTGTAAATTACTAGTTGGGAGATTGTCTTAAGTTATTAAATAGCAAATCTCTAAATAACTTACTTACACACCATTCGTGACAGAAGTACCTCAGCATGTTCAAAAGATGTAATCCTAAGACCTAGCTATCAACACATGGTGGTGGTGGTGTTTTTGTTGGGGTTTTGGGTTTGTTTTTTTAATCCTTTATTAAGGGTTTTGTTCCCTGTTTCAAACCCAGCTCATTATTTTGAAATTCAGTTTACAGATAGGTGCCCAATGACTAGGCTCAGCTAGGACATTTTTTGTCATATGTCTAAAGACCAAGAGCAGAAAAAGATTGCAATGACATAAATGTGTCATATGATACAAGTACAAGTTGGATCCAATTAGGAATATGGTAAAAATAGCTGAATACCTGGCAAAATATCCTGAGATAGAGGGAAATAGGTCATCTAGACCCCTGCGTAAAACTAGGCAAACTCAAGAGAAACCTAGAGATAGCAGGGAAGGGAAGAGATAAACTAATTGCCTTCTTACACTCTCACTTTTAATCTCTACTATTTTTAGTTCATTATTTTCCACAGAAACAAGTTCTGAAAATGGGTGTCCTGTTTCCAATCAGTTATAATTATTCGACTATACTTTATTTCTATTTAAATAAACTACTTCAAATCAAGCTGGCATAAAGCCAGTCAGAATCGGGATGGGTTTCCTAGACTTGTGAATTTGCAATGTTGTATTTCTCCCTTCATGCCAAATTTCAAGATCCACGACTTTGACTCAAGAAAAAATATCTCAGAATTAATATTTTGGACACAAGTTAAAGCATATCCATTAGCTTTAATAAACTTCTTAAGCTACTCAGATTTCTTTTATGAAGTTCTCTTAAGGTTAGAGCTACAGACAGAAGACAAATAATGCAGTACAGGATAGAAGAAATGGATGAGTTGGGAATGACTTGAAACAGTTCAGATTTTATTCATTGAAGGAAGATTCAGGGAAGGAATGCACAAATGTATACACATTTGGTGAAGAACTATTTAATAGGGGTACTTGCTTATAAGTGTATACATGTGAAGAACCTTGAAAAAGTTCCCCAAAATTTTTTTGCCATAGTTGAGGGAAAAAAAATAAAATTGATGAAGATTCTGCAATTGCATAGGCATACCTCAAAGTCTTTTTGAATGCAATTGCTTATCATCCTTCTAAGGCATAGTTTTCAGTAAAAGATAAGCAATCAGCCATAGTAACCACCAGTGACTTTCTGGAAGCCCCAACTTAGAGATTCTCTGAGAGTTATGTGATAGTGCCAGAAATTCTAGCAGTCTGGCGAGAAAACCTAATTAGTAGAGCAGTACTGCAGCAGTGCTATAGTTTGATTTGGCCAACAACACAGTGTACTAAGGGAAGAATTCAAAATGGATCTGGGTAGGAATAAGCAGCAGCTTTTTGTTATGCATTAGCTTTCAAAAGGGTAGGTATAAAAAAAATATATATTGTAAATATTTTAAAATATAAACATTCCAGAATTTTCAGTCTTTAAACATGTCACAAATGTACTTTTTTATTTTTAGAATTTTTACTTTGACAAAAAAACTCTGATTAATAATACTATGGTCTATATCTAATGTTCACCAAGCTCTTACATTCATTGCTTTAAAAATAATTTTAAATACAAATTATGTGGTCTCTGCCTTGTAACAGTTTCTGCGTAATGCCCTTGTACTGCAGGGAATTTCATTAGCATGTGCCCTGATCTTGTCCTCCAAACCCTCATTGCTTTAGACAAGCATGGATTTAATTGAGAGAAAACGAAGCTGCGACTGTGGCTCAGGTGTGAAGGCTGTTTCCCTCAGCAAATTAAATCCAATGTAATGATTGAGCTTTCTTTTCCTTACTGTCCACTTATGAGAGATTTAATACTGTATATTAATTATTATGTTGAGCTGTCTTACTATGATGTTGTTTTTCCCATCATTTTGTGGGAGATTGATGCACAGATAAAACTGTTTAATGTACTGCAAGGCTGATTAACACCTTGAGGATGGATCACAAGGTTGTTATAAGTCACCAATTTTTATATGACTTCTACTTTAAAACATAAAATTCAACAAATGGTAGTCCCTGCTGGTACCATGTTGTATTTGGCAGAGCCCCATTGCCCTTGCATCAGAGGTTTCTGCAGGAAGGCCTGACTATCTCCTGTCCTCCACACTTGTGGGGAGCTCTCAAGGTATCATTAAGTCCTGCGTTCATATCCAACAATTAAACCCTCTTTGTCAGCAGTACCAATCCAAATGCTCAGGGTTAATACCTTCAATCAGAACTCAATTTATGGTACCTCCAGCCCCAGAATAAACTATACAGGTATGAACCAGCTGTCCACTTTGACAAACTGAGAAAGCATGCAGCCCACTGGAGATATTGCCCCAGCAGAACGGGTAAGAAAAGTCTGAAAAACAGGGGGACGCTGTACAGAAAGTGTTTCAGTAGCATGAATCTGAACTACCAGGCCTGATCTACCCAAGATATGCAATACTGTCACAACATATGAAGGAAAGCACTAAACATCTCTACAATACCATATTATGAGTATATTCCATGCATGCACACATGTACAGACACAGCATACCAATTTCATGACTCTAAAAGGTGGAGCACTATTTCTCACTTCCAATCATCTGGAGTGAAGCAATATAATCTTTCTGCTGAGAATGTAAGCAGTAGCTATACCTGCATGCAAATCCTGTTTATCACTATTGCCATCAAGTTTATGGGCACATAAATTGCTTTTCATAATACTTTTTCATCAGAGATCAATAAGCAGCCAGTAGCAAATCACCAAAAAAGAAATGAATTTATATAATTGACTTGCTATATTACATTCAGGAAATCATTCCAAAGAGTTTCCTATACAGCATGCAAAGTTTCATTTCTAAGGAATTTAGTAAATGGCAGGAATTTAAGGAAGTTCAGCTGTAGTAAATCTACTGAGCCTTTTATCTCTAAGGATTGAATCCATACATTATTTATCTAACATTGCAAGATCTTTGGTCTGTGGACCATATTGTTAAGCATGTTAGAGTCAAGAAGGAGGAGGCAGCTATTGATAAGGTTTTTAGAAATTCAATGGATTTATAATCCTATAAACGATATTCCAGCATAGAGATTTGTACTTAAATGGTAAGTTCATTAGCTAGCCTATCCCCATGGAGTCATAGTGTTTAAACAATATGGCATTTTTGTCACCGACTGTGTCACAAACTTACAGCCTAAGGGACATAATATTAACTGTTGGCTGAAAAAAGAGGCTCCTATTCTGTTCTGTGTGCCCCTTAGCATCAATCATTAATAAATAGCCAAAAGTGTTAATAATACTGTATGTTTCACACCTTTTGTGAAGAAAAGTAGTCCTATACAAAGCGGTGGGACTAAAAAACACCCAAATTGAAAGAGAATAGGACTAGCAACTTTGAAAAGCCCTAGCCTGAGTTGTTCCAAGCCAGGCCCTCATAAAACCATTTATGCCTTGACCTCAGCCCCTCAGAGAATAACCTGCACTGGGCAAAGGTGTGCTGTTACGGGCGGAAGCCTAGATGTACCCAACCGGATTTAATGCAAGTCTTCAAGCTCTTTGTTTCATAGGGTCAATTTAAACTGAAACTTAAATTTAAAAGGTTATATATTTCTGCTGCACAAACCTGTATTAAAATAGAAGTCTTCCAACAGGAACAGAAAGAAGCTGACAATGAAGTGAATGGCTCTAGAATACCAAGTAAAATACTATACCCTCTCTCCTAAATCCAACACTAAGAAGTATACACGGTATATTCTTGATTGCCTAAATTAATAACAAATCTGATCATAACAAGACTGTTACAAATTCAGTTGCATTCCTTCCCCACCCCTCTCTTCCAAACTTACCCAATGTTCCTCTCCATTTCACTTTTTCCATGGGTATTTGTGCTTGTTCTTTTGTAACTCGGTCCTTCAGAAAAAGTAAATATTGATTACATGGTACGGGGGGGAGAGTAGGGAAAAAAAAAAAAGGCTTTCAGCATTAGATTTGCCTCATTTTTCTTGATTCCAAAAAAAGGTGTTTGTACACATCAAACATTCCTTAAAAGCTTAGCAAAAGCTACAGTTCTGACTGACCTCAGTGACCTCAATAAAAAAAACTGTTCTAAAAAAAAAAAAAAAAACCACCACCAAACAGGAGAAAAACAACACCCTCCCCAGAAAAATAAAAAAAAAAAAACAACCCCAACTAAGGTTCCATTGGCCATGGGTCAGCAGCAGCCATATTAATCTATTATTTCTTCATAAAAATTGACTTGGATTGCTCAGCTAACAAGTGGCATAGCCCATTGCTTCCAAAAGGGATGAGACCAATTTGCCTTAGCTGAAAATCTAGCTTTATGCTTTAGGCAAACTTGATATAAACTCCTTTTAAAACAACAGTATTCTTGCAGATTACACTACAAGTGATGCTCCTCTCAGGTTAATCCCCTAAACTACGCAAAAGGCTGTTTGTAATCCTGCTAACAGGAACAGCACAGAAGTTGGCTGGAGTGACCTTAACCATGCACCTCTGTCAGTCAGAATTCTCTGGTCTCATTGACATTCAGCCTCAATAGTGCATTTGACAGTGTTTTACATTTTGAAAGAATATTTCAGGTTTTTATATATGTATATATATATAGTATGCAAACACGTATATATGAATAAAAAGAGATCACACTCTATATACATTATATATATACAATATTCTTTCAGTGCTCTTCATCCTTAAATTACTCCTGTGCTTTCAAACTTCTTAGCACTTTAACAAGGCATTCTGGCTGGGAATAATAGAAATTGCAAAGCAAGAGATCAGATACTTCCTTTTTGAGATTTCCTGAAAAGCCTCAAATGACTGAAGGACAACAGAGGAAACTAAAGACAAGGCAAGCACGAAAGCCTGTTGAATCAATAATAGACTATTTCACTCAGAAGTACTCTGAAGAGATTGCTCTTGGGTCATGAGCCTAGGCAGGTTTTTGAACACCCTCCTCTTCGGAGGATTTAGCCTTTTGGCTTTCCCTGTTCAGTGTAAAACTCATCTAGCTGCCAAGACTGTAAGATGGTATCTCAATCAATATCTGGTTTAAATATTTCTGGCAGGCACTCTGCTCTGGTTGACAACAATCTAATATATATTTTTTTTGCTGATTACAGCCAGAATTTTCTTGCTATTGAATGTTTCATAGGGAAAAAAAAATTTATGGAAGGTTAGTATTCTGGTATGAGGCTTATTTTTAAAAACTTTTTCAAAACATTTTCATAGCATCTAGAAATTAGTTAACTTTTTCTTTCACTACCATCAGGAAGAATTAATACCTTTTCAAATGCAAGTTTTGTTTATATATAAAATGTAACAAACTTTTACAATAAATAAAAATAACATCTTTTTGAGATATAGAAGAATTATTTATTATTAACAGCCCAGGACAGAAATCTGTCCTTGCTCAGGCTGGCAAAATGTAAAATGTAGACTGGTCTTAAATAGCTAGGGGTCAAACCTGTTGTTTCCCAGAATGGAAGAACACCTCCATATTCATAGAAGGCAAAGGGAGGTATCTAACAGCTCCACATGCCATTAAGCAGCACAGGTTCACTCCTCATCTGGAAGAGGTGAGTGATAACCAAAGTACCTGGAATTCCTCCTGGATTGATGACTGGATGGGCAAGGACAGTGGCCTTTCACTAATCCCAGGAACATATCCAGCATCAACATTTTATTGTTGTTTTTATTCTTTTAAAATACTGCTTTTATTAAATGCACTTTTTTTACTCTTATCTCCAGGTAACTGGAGAGCTTTAGGTCATAATTTAGCATTTAATGGTATTCAAAGCATTTAAATGGGTTGCAAGCCCTAAGATATTCAGTGAGAATGCTTAAACATGCTTAAAACTAAATATATACTTTCCTGTACCAGAATTTTTCCTGCATTTCTTCTTCAGCGCTCTTTAGAGATTGAATTGCTGTTTTGCAATATTTTCAAGTAATTGTATAGCAGTTATCAATGCAGACTAGTTTAATTGGCATCTTCTATGGTAATAGCTAATGCGGGATGCATAAATGTTTACATCTATATATATTTTCAATCTATTCTCCCCTTCTTTGTCAATATTATTTCTGTGTACCATTTTCATGGCAGAGAATTGCTGAGCTACAGGAAAATCATGGGAACAAGTAATGAGTATAGGAAAACTGCAGGTAAATGGCTAAAATGGGGCTAGTGTAAGCATTTGCAGTTTTACTATAGCTAGTAGAACTTCAAAAACATTTGTCAGTATTTGAAGCTTAGTGTGCTGCTGTCCAAGGAAAGCAAGCTGCTCCAGGGAGTCTGGGACCAGCCATTTATTTTAGGCCACAGTCAATCACCTTCCCCAAAAACACCCTTTCACCAGAATTATAGCCTCAGTTTAAAACTTCAGTCACAAAAGTATCAGAGTAGAAGTCATGTTTGCATCTTTAAGAAGGAACTAAAGCAGGATGGTTTCAGATACCACCACTACACATGAAGCCACACAGGACCTATGTTTTGCTGGCTTACTACACTTCATTACTACTGAGAATTGAATACGAGCTACTTCACCCTTTTTTGGGAGCTGTAGGAACAACACAGACTCCCAGGCAGGTGGGATTTCTCCTCCTCTATTATCAGCCTGACTTTAACATCTCGTTGCTCCCAACCCACTGTTTATTGCTCAAATTCATAAATTTCTACAACTTCAGGGATGTTGGTTAAAAATAAAGTTGTTCCACAAAAGGTTTAGATAACATGCCAGTGGCTCCTGAATCATCATCTTATTTGAGTTAGTGAAAGGAGTGACAACTTCACTGTGCTAACGGAAAAATTTAAGTTACTTAGAACACAGGATTAGATTCATTGCCCAGTCATCTATTCCTCTTCTTCTATCCAGAATCACAATTATACTGTAGACTCTCCATTGCAGAGGAGAGGCCAGCATCTCCACCAGGAAAGGACAGTGCTTGTACAGAAGCAGATGGCTCCTCTTTGACCAAGAGACGTGATTCAGCACCTGTCCCTGGGCAGAAGAAACTCATTTGGCAGAGTGCTGCAGCAGAGCCTTGAACAGGCTTGTAAAGCCACCCTCCCTTCAGAGAGCAGCTCCTCTGCAATGCAGCTACTCTCCAAGGGTGCAAGCTGGTGCCAAATTGCCTAAGGCCAGATTCATAGCTAAGATTCAGTTTCTGTTTGATTTATTTTGTTTTTCATTACACTCTTGCTGCTCTATTTTTTTTTCCAGACAGCAACCTATGATTTTAATAGAAGATGCCTTTTTAAATGCTGTTTAACACTATGAAGGTACCATAGGATCTATTTTACCTATTCTAAAGTGATGTTATAAAGCTTCTAAATCTATAGCTCGACTATTTAAAAAAAAAAAGTAATGTTTTCTTAATAGTTTACAGGCAAACTAGTCAGCCCAGGTTCCTGAAATAACTCTAGGAAAATAGTAAATATACATTTATAAACATTTTCAACAAATGGGTTGTTATATCCATGCACTCACATGTCTCCAACGCGTACCTAAATGAAAGAAGTTCAAGAGCCTTCATGATGCTGGAGCACTTGAGGAACCAGTTTGAGACCATTTCAGAAGCCACTCCTTAGCATGCTGCACAGAACCACATGTGTAGATGTGACAAGGACTCACATCTACAAACAATGTATGTTGCACATCAAATCACTGGTGGAGGTATCCTCCAATAATGATAGATAGGGTGTATCTATAGTTCTTGTCTAGTTCACTGGGGGACATGTCTCGTATGCAAAAGCATTTTGTGTGGCTGCTAACTTTGAGTATATGAGAAATAATAGCAAGTGCTGCTGCAGGTGTTCATAGAACTACTCATTCCTCAAGCCTGCTTGCATAGCTGTAGATAGCATTTTTTCCTCCTCTCCTTTTTTTCCCCTCTCCTTTTTTTCCAACGGCAAAAGCAAATCAGGAAGCACTTGCCTCAAGCGTTTGTCAGTGTTATCTGAAATTGTTAAGTTGAAAATTAATATGTTGCAAGATTTTTATATAGTAACAGCAATGGCTATTTTATTTTTAACTAACTAAAATACTGTTATAATAATGCTATAAGTTAAACAAAACATGCTCTAAAAGTCATAATAAATGTTTTTCCAAGCTATTAGTAACCTCATAGAAAAAGAGATTGGGAACACTATGGAATGCAAGAGTTGAGGCGGGGGGTGGGCAGAGAAAAACAACAAAAAAAGAAATTTCCACGGTGGTAATCTTTGGCAAGGCACCCAGAATTACTGCATAAAGAATTATAAAGTATTATAGTAACATTTTGACAGCAGATGTCAAAATCATATGTAAAGGTAGTGGCAGAGAAAACTTACGTTGGTGCATCTGAAATCAAACACCATAACAAGCAAGGCAGGCCTTGGGATTAGATCCTCTCATTTCCAAGGCTGATTATGAATGAAATCATGGTCTTGTTTCTTGCCTGTCAGAAATACTTTTGTTTCTGTTTTGATTGGTATTTTGGCTTCTTTCACTTCTTGTTTTCTCTTTTTGAAATGACACCACACAGACTTATTACTTATTCTGTGCTAGGTCAGTAAAAGCCTGAATCCACACTGCACTCCAGGAGTTTCACTGCCTTCTACAAGTGCCCCTGGATTATCTCAACATTAAACCCAAAGTATTATGAGAATTCCTTATCTTTGTGAGACACCAAATCCAAACTATTATTTTTTTGTTCTTCACATTTTACTGCCTGAAAACTAAGATGAAGTCTCTCCTTATCCTTCTTCTGCAAAAAACACAAGAACGAGACTTTTGCAAGCACTACCTAGTAATAATAGCCTATAAAAAAAACCCTTTCAAATAGTGATTTACTACTTAGAAAGATTAGTCCAGGACCGAGAAATGTATAAGGTGCAGGCAAAAGCATAGAACTCCATGAACTGGAAGAAGTAATTTTTTATTGCTTACAGCAAAACTGAGGCATCCAAACATCAGGAGTTAATTTTAAAAAGTCATAACTAATCTCTTTCTCTCATATTCCTGCATGTAAAATAGAGTTAATGACACTGACCAGTGTTTGTAAAGGGCAGGAGATTCTGACAGAAAAAGCACTCTCTAGGTGCCAGGCAGGACTAGGTATGCTGCGAACCAACCATGTCACCCACCTCATACTGCGCATTCTTATTTAAAGATATAAATGGGACCATAAACTTACTCCACCGACAGTATTCAGTCTTCAGTAGCTAGAACTACAGAAATAGGGAGCAATGGTATTTCTATTCTTTACAACAAAACCAATTGACAAAACAGGAAAAACTATACATAACTTTCAGACAACACAGGCTATCCACGCGACATACAGAGGTTAGAGATGAGCCGTGTCTATTATACAGAGATGCAGGTTACAAGTGAAAGGAATCTTAAAAAGAAAAAGCCCTTGGATTGAAAGGATGGCAGGTTATCACTGGTTAAGCTGGGTGACCTAATCTTTGAACCCCAGGCATCAAGAGGAACGAGTAATTATTATTAGACAGATGTCACTCTCTCAATACTCCTTCTGATTCTCTAGGTATTAAACAGTTCACCACAGGACAAGTTTAGGATATTCCCTTAGGTTAAGGAATATCCACAGATAAAAAAATGTGATCATTTTAACGTTCTCCTGTGTAGAGAGGATGATATTCTCCATTAGGATAAATCCAGTGAGGTCAGACCTGTGCCAGAAGAGAATCTGACTCCCAGTGTTTACCTTACTGCA